>NW_026526710.1:26201482-26801482 GCF_024362965.1 Panthera pardus | reverse complement strand
AAATAGAAAGCCTAGAAAATAAACAAAAAAAAATTCTGGAGCTGAAAAGCACAGTTACTGAAATGAAGAACTCACTAGAAGGATTCAAAGACATATTTGAGCAGGCAGAAGAAACAATCAGTGAATTTGAAGATTGGAAAATTAAAATTATTGGGTCTGAGTAACAGAAAGAAAAAAATTGATGAAAAATGACTAGAGCCTAAAGGACTTGTGGGATGCCATCAAGTGGGACAGCACACACATTACAGGAGTCTCAGAAGAAGAGAGAGAAAAGGGCAGTGGGAATATTTGAAGAAATAATTGTCAAAAATTTCCTAAATTGGATGAAAGACATGAATATAAACATCCATGAAGCTCAACAAACTCCAAGTAAGATGAACTCAAAGAGATGCACAAGACACATTATAATTAAAGCGTTGAAAGGCAAAAAACAAATTTGAAAGTGGCAAGAGAGAAGCAAATTGTCACATACAAAGGGCCCTTAATAAGATTTTCAGTAGATTTTTTTATCAGAAACTTTGGATGCCAGAAGACAGTGGACTGATATACATAAGGCACTAAAAAGAAAAAAAAAAGTCAACAAGTCAACAAAGTCTTGTAATACTATCCTTGTAAATAGTCTTGTAAAACTATCCTTCAAAAGTGAGGGAGAAATGAAGACATTCCTAGATAAACCAAGCTGAGGGAATTCATTACCACCAGATATTCCTTGGAAGAAATATTGACCACAAAAAAAGCTACAGAACACACACACACACACACACACACACACACACACACACAAGAGAAGGAAATTAAAACATTCTACTACTAAAAAATCAATAAACATGAAAGAAGACAGTCATGCAGAAAATGAGCAATGAAAACCTATATGACATATAGAAAACAAATGACACGATGACAGAAGTAAGTACCTTCTTCACAAGAATTAATTTAGGCGTGCCTGGGTGGCTTAGTCAGTTGAGCATTGGACTCTTGATTTCAACTCAGGTTGTGATCTTGCAGTCATGAGATTGAACCCTGCATCAGACTCTGTGCTGAGAGCATGGAGCCTGTTTAGGACTCTCTCTCTCCCTCTCTCTCTGTCCCTCCCCTGCTCTCTCTCTCTCTCTCTCTCTCTCAATAAATAAATAAACTTAAAAAAATATTTTAAATATAAATGGGTTAAATGCTCTAATCAAAAGACACAGATTGGCAGAATGATCTAAATATAGGCTGTCTACAAGATATACTTTATTTTAATTTTTTCTTGAGTGAGAGAGAGAAGCTGCAAGTGAGCAAAGGGCAGAGAGAGGAGAGAGAATCCTACAAGAGTCAGAGAGAGAGAGAGAGAGAGACAGAGAGACAGAGAGACAGAGAGACAGAGAAAGAGAAGTGGGGTTCACCTGAAGCAGGGCTCGTGTTTACCCGAAGTGGGGCTTGTGCTCACCCAAAGCAGAGCTTGAGCTCACCTGATGTGGGACTCAAACTCACAATCAAATCATGACCTGAGGCAAAGTCAGATGCTTAACTGACTGAGCCACCCAGGTGCCCCTATAAGAGATACTTTAGATCCAAAAATACAAATAAGTTGTAGGTGAAAGAATGGAAAAAGATATTCCAAGTAAGTAATAATTAAAAGACAGCAGGGGTGGCTATACTAATATCAGACAGCATAGACTTTAAATTTTAAAAGCTTACAAGAGACAAAGGACATTATACATTGATTAAAGCTTCAATACAGCAAGAAGATAAAACAATTATAAACAATTACAGACTTAATGACAGACCATCAAAATAGGTGAAACAAAAATTAATATTTGAAGGCAAAAATACACAGTTCTAAAATAATTGTTGTAAACTTCAATATTCCATTCTCAATGGATAGAACAACCAGACATGAAATAAGAAAACAGAGGACTTAACACAGTAAAACAACTAGGTCTAACAGACATATGCAGAACACTCTATCCAACAAGAACAACAGAATACATATTCATCTCAAGGGCACATCAGACATTTTCCAGGATAGATCATTTGTTGTGTCACAAATTAAGTCTCAATGGATTTAAAAAGACAGATAATATACATAGTATCTTGTCTGATCACAGTGGGATAAAGTTAGAAATCAATTACAGGAAGGAAATTGGAAAGTTCACAAATTGTGGAATTTAAACAACACATTTTAAACAACCAATAGATCAAAGAATACATCACAAGAGAATTTAGAAAGTAAATAGAAATAAATGAAAACATAACATAACATGTCACAACTAATGGGACACAATGAAAGCAGTGCCAAGGGGGAAATTTATTGCTCTGAATGCTTGCATTAAAAAAGAAGAAAGATCTCAAATGAGCAAATGTATTCAGGTAATAGACAAAGAAAATTAAACCAAAAGCTACCAGAAGAAAGAAGGAAATAATAAAGATTCGAGCAGAGATAAACAAAGTTGAGAATAAAAACAACTGAGAAAATCAGTGAAACTGCACATTGGTTCTTCTAAAAGATCAACAAAATTGACAAACCTTTAGCTAGATGGACTAAGAAAAGAAGACTCAAATCACTAAAGTAAGAAAAGAAAGTGGGGACATTAATGCCAATTCTAAAAAATAAAAGGGATTATAAGAGAGTACTATGAACAATTGTATGCCATCAAATTGTTTAACCTAGGTGAAATGACAAAACCTGTCAGACTAAATCCGAGGAGATAGAAAATCTTAATAGAAATAGATGTGTAACTAGTAAGGAGATAGAATCAGTAATTACGAATCTCCTAATTAGAAAAAAACACACGAAACAAACAAACAAACAAACAAACAAACAAACAAAAACAAACCCTGGATTTAATGGCTTCACTGGTGAATTTTACCAAACATTAAAGAAGAACTAACTTCAGTCTTTCTCTAACTTTTACAAAAAATTAAACAGAAGGGAACAACTTCCTAATTCATTCTATGAAGTAAGCATTATCCTGCACTGAAGCCAGAAAACACACTCCAAAAAAACCTAAAGACCAATATCCCTTATGAACATTGATGAAAATGTTATGAAAATCCTCAACAAAATACAAAATAGCAAACAGAATTCAGCAACATATTAAAAGGATTATATACCATGAAAAATAGGATTTTCTTTCTTGGAACGTAAGGATGGTTCAACATAAGAAAATCAATCGATGTAATACATCATATTAGCAGAACAAAGAACAAAAACCACACGATCATCTCAATTGACGCAGTAAAAGCATTTAACAAAATTCAGCACCCTCTCATGACTAAAATACTCAACAAACTAAGAATAGAAGGAAAATACCTCAATTAATAAAAGCCATATATGAAAAACCCACAGCAAACATCATACTCAATAATAAAAGACTAAAATCTTTTTCTCTAAGAGCAGGCACAAGGCAAGCACATTAACTTTCACCACTTCTATTTAATAAAGTAGTGGACGTTCTAGCCAGAGCAATTAGTTAAGAAAAAGAAATGAGGGGCTTCTGGGTGGCTCAGTCGGTTAAGCGTCAGACTTTGGTTCAGGTCATGATCTCACTTATGATTTGTGGGTTCAAGCCCCATGTCAGGCTCTGTGCAGACAGCTCGGAGCCTGAAGCCTGCTTCAGATTCTAGGTCTTCCTCTCTCTCTTCTCCCCCACTGCTTGCATGCTCTCTCTCTCTCTCAAAAATAAATAAACATTAAAAAACATTTTTTAAATGAAAATGGTATTTGAAGTCAGGAGAAGTCAGGAGATGATATGCAGTTGATATTCATAGAAGATTAGGACTGTCATCTTTCCATCAAGGAAAACCTTTTCTTCTGTGCTTGGAAGCTCTGTAAAACTGTCTCGCAACTTCATCTAAGCTAAAAAATAGTTTATAGCTCTTTTTTGGGGGGGTATGCTAATTTCCTCCTCAAATTTAGATGGAGCTAGAGATGTTATTATTGGTCTTTTTAATAAGCTACAAAAATTATATTAAATTACAAAAGAACAGAAGATACCAGATCATTCTTCTTTCTGATAGCACTGTACTCAAGAATGTGTGTTGGTAAAACGAATTGCACATTGTCCTTTTGTGTCCCCCCAGATCCACCCTGTGCAGATGCAGCTGGTAATAGCATGTGGCTGCCCTTCTCTGTCCTCTGTGCTCTCCCTGAAGATGGAAAGAAGCATCACCTTGGTTGCAGCATATAAATCTCTAGCCCAATGTCACATCACCAAAACAATAAAAGATATCAGAAACCTATTAGTGCAGTATAGAAAGACCAGGCCTCCAAATGCACAAATATAGATTGATACCAATGAGAAAGAATAATGAAAAAATAAAACACCATGAAATGTTAAGAAACAGCCTCAGTGTCAATAATTCTGAGGCAAGGCATCAGGATAGATAATATCTTTCCTTTGAAAAATCTGCTTGACATCCTACAAAGATTTTATTAGTTTTCCTTTTAAATGCCTGTGTCTGCCACCACAGCGTATATCTGGTATAAAAATATTTCTGTGAAATGGTATTTTATCAGAGTTACCACTGCTGTCCCTTTCCTCTCATTATCTTTACACCCTAGCCAAGTCTTTAAAATAATCCGGTCTAAAACTTCTACTGCTTCAAATTTCTTGAAAATGGGTGGGGTCAGGGGGAAGGACCCTACAGACTTCCTTAAAGAAGGGAAATCTGAACTGAATTCCCAGTTTGGCTCCAGTTGCAACCTGAGTGACTACAAGGCATGTTCTCTGTGAATGCATGCTTTAGCTTTTTGGTATCACCTCCCATGCGTTACTTCCCAACTGGAGTTCCCCTCAGTGTAAAGGGTCTGAATCAGCCACTAAAATGTAGCTTAAAATTCTTCATGAAATTTCACATATTTAATAGAAAAAGGTCAAACCCAGAATTACTCCCACCAGCAAAATATTTTGGTCAGGAAGAAGTTGTCATTATAAAAGTAACACAGGCTAGCTGCAAAAATTTCAAACAGAAAAGATGTGTAGAAACAAAAGGGATAAAGCCCAATTCTATCTTAGTCCCCAGGCTTACATTTTGGAGTGATTCTTTCCAGCTGTGTGTGTGCGAGCAAGCAACATGATACTCTTACTACACCCACTGTTATTGAATTTTCTCTTTTGAATTCACAATATGTCGTGGACATCTTCCATGTCATTTTTAGCAGATCTTTTGAAGTATTATTTAATGGTGCAGATGTTACTTTTTATGCAATACATGGCCGTGGTAAAATAGAAATATAAGTATATATTTAAAATATAAATATTAATATGCTTAAAAAATATATATGTAACAGTACCAAAAGCTGTATTTCACCCCTACCTTCTCAGGCTGCTAGTTCTTCCGTCGTGCTATTTGAGTTTTTTTCTTGGTGGATCCAACCAAAGACACTGCTACTGCTATGTAGATATGAACTGACGCCCCCCCTCCCGCCCTTCCCATCCTTCTGCAAGTCACAAGGTGACCTTCTCCCCTTTCAGTCAGACATATCCAAACCCAACTTCAGTCTCAGGAAGGATTGTCCTGAGAGGAATACAACAAGAGAGGGCCCGTGCTTAATGTTGGACTTAAAATCTAGGTTATGTAGGCTCCTGAAACCCACAGAGTCATCATGAAAGCAAATGTTTTGCTAATAAGAGTTGGGCTTCTTTAAAAAAATAAAATAAAATCGAGTAGTAACCTACCGATAGTGAAGTACACAAATCTGAACTTTACAGTTTGGTTAATTTTTAAATATGTCAACTTCTGTGTAACCTTCTCCAAAGTTAAGATAGGAAATATTCCCAGACATCTAGAAAGGAGTCAGGCTTTTGAGAAAGGAATAGAGGTTTGAGTGCCAAAATGCTAAGAACCCAAAGGGATTAAAGCAGAGTTTATACATTCAAATGTCTTCAAAAAGAGATAAAATGTTCTAGGAGAAAACATTTGTCTCCCAGGAGACACCCTGCATCCCATTAGAGCCAAGAATGGGGTGTTGCGGACTGAATTGTGCCCCCCTCCCCAAATTCACATGTTGAAGCCCTAACT
Organism: Panthera pardus; assembly: GCF_024362965.1. Classification (NCBI taxonomy): domain Eukaryota; kingdom Metazoa; phylum Chordata; class Mammalia; order Carnivora; family Felidae; genus Panthera; species Panthera pardus. The sequence continues at coordinate 26,795,476 of NW_026526710.1, read as the reverse complement.
CCAATGTGACTGTTTTTGGATACAGGGCCTTTAAGGAGGTACTTAAGGTTAGACGAGGTCATTAGAGTGGGGCCCTAATCCAACAGGGCTGGTGTCTTTGCAAAAAGAGGGAGATTCCGGACAGCTTGCTCTATCTATGCACGGGCGCCCAAGAAAAGGTCATGTGAGGACACAAATAGAAGGCAGAAGTCTCCATGTCACCAAGAGAGTTCTAGCCAGAAAGTGAATTTGTGGGCACCTTGATCATGAGCTATCCTCCAAAACTGCGAGAAAATAAATGTCTGTTGGCTTTTCTGCCAACCATCTGTGGCTTGTTTTGCAATACTATGGGCAAGGGACAATAGAAACCCCAGAGAGAGTCTGAGAGATAAGAGGCCTGGGCCCTCTTTTCAGGGTACAGCCTGGGGGACTGCCAGCCCCCCAGATGTCCCTGGTATCACAGGACATGGCAGCAGAGCAGATGTAACAGGCAGCAGTAGGAGGTGGCCCCCTGAGCCTCCCTCCCCATCCTCAAGCTTCCTGAAAGGCTGAAAGAGGGCTGCAGGGGCCTCAGGACTGTGGTTCCAGACAATGCGCCCCAGGCTGCACAAACCGAAGCCCATGCAGGAGATGTGCCAGGACCACAGTCCCACCCTTCCCCACCCTCTGTGCCAAGATGCAGGTGAGAACTTGGATGCCTCTGCAGAGAGAAGGAGGGATAGAACCTCGGGTTTGCACCTTCACCTGCCTCCACTGACCACATTTACCTGAAAGAGAGTACTTTGCTCTTCTGCTTATCAAGCAGATCGAACACTCAAGGAAAAATTAGGTTCAGTTACAGGAAAATATTAACAGTTCTCTAAACCTAAGTTGTGACCTGTGAAATGTGTCCTAACAACAAAACCAATTATGTGGATGTGGTTTATGCATGTATATGTGCATGTGTGCGTGTGTGTGTGCATACACCTTTATATATCCCTGACCTACCTATCTGCAGTTTTTCTAGTTTACAAGTCTTTTAGATTTGGTTTCTGGGAAACCCAAGATAGGGGCCAGTTACTAGACCATTAAAAGCTGAATATCTTCTTTCCCTGCAGATTCCAGGACCATTAGGGCAAGGACTATTTAACAGGAGAGTCACTAAGACAAACTGTACCGCACACCAGAATACTATTCCTTCCCCCCAGAATTGGATTAGCTTTAATTGAAGGCAGCACGACTTGCAAATTCATAATGCCAGTGTTAGCAGTTTGGGGAAGAACTTGATGGTAAATACCATTGCAAGGAAGGATTCAGAATAAGTTCTTTCCATTCTCTCTAGAGAGTGGTCTATTTCAGCAGTTTTGCTGATCTGGTTCCAGAAATCCTTTGTGATATCTAATCCTAGTATACAAATATTAGCAATGTGGTGGCTTTGGAATATGTCCAATTTTGCTAGGCTGAACTACATTTCCCAGAATTCACCTCCCTGTACACTTCCAGTTAAGGTGGCCATAAGAGACTTACGGGAGATTTGGAGGGTAGACTTGAAGCAGTAGGCATTATGTGGCTTGTACACATTGCCACCTACTAGTGGGCTCAACTTGCGGGTATGGGAAAGCAGTGGGCTGCACTGTTCACCTTCCCTGAACCAAGCTCTGGGTCATGGTTGGATGTCAGCTTTGTGACAAATGGCACCAGCTTCTCCTGCAGGACACCCATACCACTAGAGGCTGACAGAGCTGTCACAGCTTCCAGCCCACCTTCACGGGTCCAGCTTGTGCTTCTGAGTTCCCACTTGTCCTTGCTTTCCACACTTTATAACATTTTATAACCATGGCCCACCCGTGAACCTCAGGTTTTAGCTGCAGGTGCTGAGACAACAGCTTTAAAGAGCCTGTTTAACTGGCTTCCCCAAGGTACAAGAGGCCAAATCCCTTGATAGTTTCATTTATGCCTACATATACCCATACCTCCCAGTGGTTCTGCTTCTCGAATTGATCCCTGACTGATAACAGAATCTGGTACTGGAAGTGGGGTGCTTCCAGAGGAATAGAATCTTGTTTTTAAAATTTTTAAAAATGTTTATTTACTTTTGAGAGAGAGAGACAGGGTGTGAGCAGGGGAGGGGCAGAGAGAAAGGGAGACACAGAATCTGAAGCAGGCTCCAGGCTCCGAGCTGTCAGCACAGAGCCTGACGCCAGGCTCGACTCACAAACTGAGATCATGACCTGAGCCAGTCAGTTGCTTAACCAACTGAGTCACCCAGGTGCCCCAAAGAATGGAATCTTAAAGCTGAATTCTCTCAATTGATTCTGGGCTTTCTGAATTTGGTTGTCTGGTCTAATTAGATTTAAGGATATTAATGACTCTATTTCCAGTGGTAACAGGGACACTGACAGTCTGTGGCATGCTCTGGCAAAACAGTTTACTCAAATTATCATTTGTAGATACACGAATTCAGATAGATACCTAGAAAAGGCAAGGCTCTAGATGACCAAGCACTTGCTGCCACAGATGACATTAGTAAAAATAAACACTATAATAAAGCTATTGGTTTGTTTCTAAGTGTGCTGGAGAACTTGGGAAGAAAGAGAATAAGAATCTTAAGGCTTTAAATTCCCAGCTCAAAGTCCACACAAGGAATCTGAACATTTCTATGGCTGCTCAAAACAAAACCCTAACCACAGGGAAGGCTAAGGTTTCTTTTTCTTTTCTTCTTCTACTTTTTTAATGCTTACTTATTTGAGAGAGAGAGAGAGAGAGAGAGAGAGAGAGAGAGAGAGAGAGAGAGAGAGAATCCCAAGAAGGCTCTGCGCTGATAGAGCAGATGTGGTGCTTGATATCATGAACTGTGAGATCATGACTTGAGCCGATATCGAGAGTCAGACACTTAACAAAATGAGCCACCCAGGTCCCCTAGGGAAGGCTAAGATTTCTGAAAAGCACACCCAAGTCTAACCTAAGCACGGCTGAATTACAACATGGATTGAATTGCCTCCCAGGATCTCTTGTGTTAACACGAGTTAACTGACTAGAAAGGATGCAGACAATTGGAATGGGGCCATATGGCAGGTCTACTGCATCAGACAAAGAACAACATTTCCTAGAATCTCCCTCTCTGTACAGCTCCAGTTTGGAGGTTGCCAAGGACAGAAACATCCACAAAGTTGTGAGTGTGGAAGTGAATATCCCAAACACAAGCAAATTAATATTAAGAATTGCTCAAGATACTTTAGTAACATAAAAAAATTCAGTGGGAATAATTTCTTTTGACTCATATAGCTTACAAAAATGATGTCTGGGTCCTACAAGTACCAATTCATAAAAGACACTGGCACATTTTGATAATATTATTGCATTGTTATGTTTATCATCCATTCTTCCATACATACCATACCCTGCACCCAATCCTGGCTGGAGTAGTGGTATCCTTGAAGTTTCTATTAGAGAAAGTACAGGTCATAGAAAACTCAATACAGAAACATGAAGCCTTACATGGACAAAATGGTGCCATGTCCATTCTTCCAATGTTGCATTCTAGAATTATTACTTGAGCACTACAGGTGAAATGTAAAGACACTGTGTCCTGTGCTACATGGACCCAGAAACGCACTGAGTGATTGTTCCCCAAACCAAACACATTTACCAGGCATTCAGCTTCCTGCTTGGATGTCAGCAGAAAAGGGCAATGGATTTATTTTTAATGCCTATACTAGGTTGTGTGTGGGTGGCTGAACTCCCATTTATACAGAGCAGCAATATACCCAGCTGAAATATTTAGACTTCCTTGCAACTAAGTGCGTGCATGTGGACAAATTTTGGCAAAGGAGGTGAGAGTGGAATGCCAACTTCAGGAGAGCCTGCTTAACGGAAGCTGAGCCAGGGGGGCTATTGCTCTCCTGGAATGTGAATGTGATAACTGGAGTTCCAGCAGCTATCTTGGACTTCAGATAACATTGAGAATAAGACCCATGCATGGTGGAGTAGAGAAACAGATAGCATGTGGCTCCCTGAGTTGCCCAACCAGTCCTGAACTACATGAGCTTGAATTTCTATCCTATAAAGGCCATTCTTTTATCCAATCTGTGCATACTAGCCACAATATTTAACTGGTATACTTTGTGACCCTGAGGGATTTCCATGTTCCAGGTGAACTAACTGCATTGGGGCTGTTATGGATAATGGGACAGGCCAAATCCATTCTACTGTCACCTCCACAAATGGCCACTGGCCATTTGGGGTGAGAAGGGGTGAGGTTATGAGAATTTGGTCTCCTCTCAGGGAGCAGCTGACAACTCCATCTGGAAGCTCATTATTCTGAGAAGTAACACATCCAAACCTGATTCCATTTCTCCTCACTTGGCAGCAGGGGATTGCATTATCCCCCATCTCATTTTACTTCCTGCTGTCATGGCTCTTTCAGCCCACTGTCAGTGCCTAGACAGGCACTGTAAGCTGCTTCCAAGGCTAGAAATGGCAGCATGGCTTGGCTGGGTGCTCCGGGATGATGGTCTCCCAAGGCTCAGTGAGCCTCCCTGGTCACAAGGGCTCTCTCTGCACCTGCTCCTCTCTCCTAACCTCTAAGAGGTGCCATGGCCCCTCTAGTTCCATTTCCTCCAGTGCTTTGGTTTGTTCCCTTCACCAGGTACTCGTTTTTCCTTTACCCCAACTTTACACATTCTTACCAATGAACACCAATAATTTGTCCTCCTCCAAGACAAATGATTTCCTCTTTGCTCCACAGGGTCCATAACATTCTTCCATATCTGTAATAGTCTGTATATAGCCACACTTAATATATCTTTTAAAATTTCTATCTCTCTGTAGAAAGAAGTCCAGCTCTGCATTTTAAATCTAGGTGACAGATAAAAACTTAATTGTAGAATTCACTCAGTTTGAATAGATCAATATAAATGTTTGGTAGAAAGTAGTAGAATTGGGCGGGGGGAAAGGGGAGAGGGAAGCAAACCACAAGAGACTCTTAATGACAGAGAACAAACTGAGGGTTGACAGAGGGAGGTGGGTGGGTGATGGGGTAGATGGGTGATGGGTACTAAAGAGGGCACTTGCTGTGATGAGCACTGGGTGTTGTAGTGATGAATCACTGAATTCTATTTCTGAAACAAATGTTGCACAGTATGTTAACTAAAATCTAAGTTAAAATAAAGTAGAATCTCTGGACTGCATTACAACAATGTTTTATTCATCTCTTCCTCAGATTAAAAGCCCTGGACTCAAGCAAAGTTTCCATAAAACGCAAAATATGCACCTTGCTTTCCAACCCCAACACTTCTAGTTTATTACCATCCTTTTCTATCTAACTTGTCTATGTTATGGATAAAAAGCAATCTCAAAGTATCAGTGGCTTAACATTACAGTTCATTTCTCACTCTCATTACACGTCCCCTGAAGGCAAGGAATTCCGTTTGATATTATCACTTTTAGGGACTCAGGCTTGCAGTTTCTGCCATCTTTTAACTAAACTATCAGAACACCTGGCCTCAGTTGCCTGGGCAGGGGAAGGGCTGGGAGAATTGCACGTGGGCTTTCCCCACCTCACTTCTTTTTCACATCTCACAGTCAGAACTAGTCACATGCCCAATGCAGCTGCAGGGGTGGGGCCGGGGAACGGAAATTCGAAGAGTAAACAGAATATTTGGTAAGGAGTAAAGGTCCCCATCCCTGCCATAAGTTCTACATAGAACTAGACTGAAATCAGATTTAACACTTAAATGGAATCATCTTACAGTCATTTGAATTAAGAATATTTAATTTTCAGGGACTCATGGACGGCTCAGTCAGTTAAGCATCTGACTTCAGCTCAGGTCCTAATCTCATGGTTAATGAGTTCAAGCCCCGGATCCAGCTCACTGTTGTCAGAGCTCAGCCACTTTGGATCCTCTGTTCCCCTCTCTCTCTCTGCCCCTCCCTTGCTTGTGCACTCTCTCTCTCTCTCTCAAAAATAAACATTAAAAAAATTTTTTTAAAGAATTTTTAGTTTTCTACTTAGAAGCTGTTATTTTTCAGGCATAATATTAGTTTTTATTCCTTGTTTTAATAATCTTTTTTTTTTTTTTTGGCTCGCTCTTTTAACATGCACAACTTACAGAGCTTAGGACAGATCTTTCCAATCTTACCTGTAACAACAGCAAGACTGATTCACACAGGTCAATGTAATTACTAAAGGAATCTGATTTCTTTTCCCCTCCTTGCAATTTCCTTCTGTACCCCACGGCACATTTCTCCCCACAAGACATGAAAAGTTACCACATTTCTCAGCTTCATTCTCTCCTCCACACCTAAAATGGTAGTTATTCAATTTCTGCTTGGAATGCCACTGCATGGCAGTCAGAGGGGGTGTCCCTGGGACCTCTCTGATCCCACTGACTGATCAACTTTTGGCGGTGGGACCTTAAGTATTCCTACAGCCTCGATCACGAGAAGCTTGGAATTGTGCTGTGCGCTGGGCTGCCTTGCTGTTATCTCGGTTTCCTTAAGCTGTTCACTGGGCCAGGCAATCTGAAGTACTCATCAGTGGGTGAATTTTGCTGTATGGTTTGCTCTTAATGAGTCCCTCAACCACCCACATGTCTCATGCCACATACCATCAGGTCTCCACCTGGGAAGAGTCAAGTCGCTGCTCACTTCTTGGGTTTCTGAAAATGCCATCCAAAGTACAATCGTGGTGGTGGGGTTTTCACATCAATCTCATTTTGACAGTAGCTGCAGCATTTCAAGTGGGTTAAGAACTGCTGGGCAGAGACCCCTCCAAAGACCCAGCAGGTTACATTAAATTTCCGATTCAATTAAGATAAACTTTTATCAAAAGTAAGGTGATCACCACAGGGCAGTGGCAGATATAGTTTATTTTAGAGGAGCTTCCCTTAAACGCCAGAACCCTCAGGAGTTATGTGCCTGTGAGTCTCAAAGACCACAGGGCAGTGTCTCATCAGGTCTGACAGCTTTGATTGTTGCCTTGCCACTGCTCTCTCCAAACTGGGGGCTTCTACTGCCATTCCAAAGAACAGACAGGAGCAATCTGAGCACTTTTCTTTAACCTAATGCCATCACAAATTGGTCTCTCCAGTTCTTGAGCCAAACTTCTTGTGAGGCCCTATCCTTATCCAAGGAGAGTAACAGAATGTGCCAGCATCCCTGAATAATAACTCTGCTTCTGATTTCCCAAGTCTGAAAAGCCCTCTTCTCCACATCTAAGTAGGTACCTCTGTTCATCATGGCACTTTAACACTAGTTTTAACTGCATATTTGCTTATTTACATGCTTACTGTTTAGCTCTCCCACAAGACTGTAGTCGACCACAACCATGTTCTCCCCCGATCACTGAATACGAAAGCCCTAGTACAGTGCTTACCACATAAGCGTTCAATAAATATTCATTCAACAAATGAATGAGCAAGGAATATTCCACTAATTCCAAATAGTTTGGCATAGCACCTGCTTAGGGTGCCCATTAAGAACAGGCAGGCACGCCTAAAGCATAAGCAACAAAAGCAAAAATAAACAGGTGGGACTGCATCAAACTAAAAAGCTTCTGCACAGCAAAAGAAATCATCAGCCAACTGAAAAGACCATCTACAAAGTGGGAAAAAGATTTGCAAACTATGTATCTGATAAAGGGTTAATATCCAAGCTATATAAAGAACTCACACACCTCAACAGCAAAAGAATCCAAATAATCCAATTAAAAAATGGACAAAGGACCTGAACATTTTTCCAAAGAAGATATACAAATGACCAACAGGTACATGAAGATACTCATCGCAAGTCACTAAGGAAATGCAAATTAAAACCACTGCGGTATCACCTCATGCTTGTTAGAATGGCCATGACCAAAGAGACAAGAGGATGGACGTGGAGAAAGGGAACCCTGGTGCACTCTTGGTGGGAATGTAAATTGGTGCAGCCACTATGGAAAACATTATGGAGGCTCCTCAAAAAATTAACAATAGAACTACTTGTCATCTAGCAATTTCACTGCTGGGGGGATATATCCAAAAATAAACACTAACTCAAAAAGGCATCTGCACTCCCATATTCATAGCATTATTTACAATAACTAAAACATGGAAACCTAAGTGTTCACCAATGGAAGAATGGATAAGAATGATGTGGTATGTGTGGAATATTATTCATTCATAGAAACAAAACAAAACAAAAAAAACAGTAACAGGAAATCCTACCGTTCGTGGCATGGATGGACCTTGAAGGCATTTTGCTAAGTGAGAGAAGTAGAGAAAACCCAAATACTGTACAATGTCACTTAATATGTGGAGTCCACTTACACGTGTAAACCAAACAGCAAACTCAGAGAAAAAGAGACCCAACTTGTGGTTACTAGAGGTGGATGGTGTGGGGAGGGAGAAGTGAGAAAAGGCACAAATTTCCAGTCACATGTATTAGGGATGTAATGTACAACATGATGACTAGACTTAACACTGTTGTGTGATACGTATGAAAGTTGTTGAGAGAGTAGATCCTGAGTTTTCAGCACAAGGAAAATTTATTTTGTTTATTGTATCTATATGAGAAGGTGGATATTAACTAAACCTACTTAGGGATCATTTCACAATATATGCAAATCAAACCATCATGCGGTACACCTTACACTTACAGAGTGATGCGTGTCAATTATTTTTCAGTAAAACTGGGGAAAAACAAAAAACAACAAAAAAAGGAGGATAGGAAACAGCCAAAAGATGAAGTGGTGTACGCAGCATGCTGGGGCCTTGGGATTTAAAATGAAGGCAAATTTTTCTAAGGTGCCATTAGATCATCTTAAGAAGGGTGACACTCAGATCTTTAAGTCACTCGGGGAGGCTGTGCAGACTGGATTGGCACAAACAGGCATGCCACAGGAGGCACGAGAGTCTACTGCTGTGTTCCCCATCTGTAATGAAAGTTTAAAGAAAAATTAACAGAACTTTGTGACCGACTGGATGTAGAGCCTAAGTAGAGGAACTTACAATGAATCTCCAGTTTCTGGTGGGTGGCACCAAATGAACTAGAAAATACAGGAGGAAGGTAGCATTCAGTATTGGAGTTTAAGAAATTTATGCCATTACCATTTATGGAATTGGGTACATGGTTTATAACTCAGAGCTGACATTGGAGCAGGAGTGGAAGAAGTTGCATATAATCAGCACAGAGGAATCAGATAAAGACTTGGGCAAAGATGAGATCATTCAAGGTTAAGTGTGTTAAAATTAAAATCCAAGGCCCAAAGATGGAGTCCTAGAGTCAGAAGAGAAACAGAATGAAAAGACAACCTACTAAATGAGAGAAAATATTTGCAAACCATGTACCTGATAAAGGGTAGTCTCCAAAATATATAAGGAACGCCTACAATATCAGAAAAAACTAACAAACCAGTTGAAAGGCAAAGAATAGACATTTCTCCACAGAAGACATATGCATGACCCACAGGTGTAAGAAAAAATGCTCAACTCCACTAATCATCAGGGAAATGCAAACATACACACACACACACACACGATATCACCTTATACCTGTCAGAATGGTATTATCAAAAACAAGACAAAATGTGTTGAAAATGTGGAGAAATTAGAACCCTTGTGCTCTGACAGTGAGAATGCAAAATGGTGCAGCTGCTATGGAGAATGGAGGTTCCTTCAAAAATTAAAAATCCAACTACCATGTGATCCAGCAATCCCACTCCTGGGTATCTATCCAAAAGAACTGAAATCAAGGTTTTGAGGAAATATTAGCCCTCCCATGTTCACTGCAGCACTCACTATTCATGACAGTCAAGATGTGGAAACAACCCAATAGTCCATCAACAGATGAATGGATAAAGAAAATGTGGCATATACAGGTGACTCTTGAACAACACAGGTTTGAACTGTGTGGATCCACGTATTAGTGGATATTCTTCAAAATATATTACAAATATTTTTTGGAGATTTGCAACAATTTGAAAAAACTCACAAATGGACTGTGTTGCCGAGATACATCAAATGTTAATGTTTCTAATACTGTATTATGAATATGACTCTAATGCAATATGCCATAAAAATTTTATAACAGTTCATTCATTTCTGTAATGTTAGGCTATCTTGCAACAATCATATTGATTACACCAAGCCACTGTGAAATAACTGTACTGATCACATTAGGTTACCATAACGCAATCATATTGCTGCTTGTTATCAACACATGAAATCATTATTCCTATAAAGAAACATTAATTTCTTTTCCACATTATCTTTTCATTTTTCATCTAGTGTTAGTAATATGTATCACATCTACAGTTTTTTGAATCATGTAAGACAATACTGATACAGGTTCTGACAGACAATTTCATCTTACACAGAACATAAACTCATGGTAACAATATAGTATAGTACTTGAAATGTATTTTCCTTATGATTCTAACATTTTCTTTTCTCTAGCTTACTTTATTGTATGAGTAGTACAGAACACAAGTGCGAGATATGTGTTAACTGTTTATGTTATTGGTAAACCTTCCAGTCAACAGTAGGCTTTTAGTAATTAGGTTCTGGGGGAGTCAAAAGTTATAAACAGATTTTCCTGTGGGGGTTAGCACTCCTAATCCATGTTGTTCAAGGGTGAACTGTATATATACAATGGAATACTATTCAGCCTTATAAAGGGAAATTCTGCAGTATGCAAAAACATGGATAAACCTTGAGAGCATTATGCTAAGTAAAACAAGCTAGTCACAGAAAACCAAATACTGCATGACTCCACTACATAAAGTACCTAAAATAGTCTAATTCATAGTATCAAAGAGTGGAATGGTGATTGCCAGTGGTGGGGGTTGGGGGCCAGGAGGAAGTGGGAATTATATTCAACAAGCATAAAACTTCAGTTAAGCAAAATGAAAAAGCTCTAGAGATCTATCAAACATTGTAACTACAGTCAACATAATTTACACTTAGAAATTTGTTAAGAGGGTAGATCTCATGTTAAGTGTTCTTACCACAATAAAACAAGAGTCAGGCAGAAAGACAGGTAAAGAAAGCAGAGAGGTCTCGTTGAGTCTAAGGAGAAAGTTTCAAAGAAGGAGTTCTTAATATTGCTGTCAAGAAGTCATATAAGGTAAGAATTGAAGAGTTAACTATATTTGGCTATAATACGAGCTAAGATGACTTTTCTGAGGCATTTCTGTAGTGATACAAGACAAAGACACTCTTGGGGTAAAGAGTATACGGGTAATGAGGAAATAGAAGTAGTTAGTTGAGTGTGGATGACCTTCAAGAACTTCGTTGACACAAAAGATGGATTATCCTGGGTGGCTCAGCCGGCTAAGCATCCGACTCCTCGATGTCAGTGCAGAGCCTGCTTGGGATTCTCTCTCTCCCTCTCATCCCCTCCCCAGCTCGCACACAGGCGTGCGTGCTCTCTCTCAAAATAAGTATTTTTTTAAAAAGGAGGATTATCCTCCTGCACTACTTTATGGTATAATGAATTTTTCATGCATTCTTTATGAAAGATTTACTAGGGATCAAGAATTTGCTTACTCCCAAAATAAACCAGAAACACTGGAAAGCAAGGCAAAATGAACATAAGGAGAGTCATTACATTTTTAAAAGATGAAACAGATGTATTCAATAAACAGTATTATAAAAATTTCACAGTTGGCAAAACAAAACCAATTATGAGTTTGTTATACTGTTAAGGTGATACTCACATGACACACAGGCTTGTGTGTGTCTAGACAAGAAGAATATCACCAATAACCTGACAACTGACTGCACACACAGCCCAAACACATCGCCTGGTTGGGAAATTCGATGGTAAAGAAGCCAAAAGCTTCTCACTCAAGAGGGAACCCTTGGTCTTTTTATAACAGGAAGTGTTTGAGGAACACACAACATCCAACACAAGAGTAACACAATGATTTTAAAAACTGCATTGAGTTGCTACACTTACTTAAAAATAATTTAATACCATAATCCATATTAATATTTTTTCCAAGTAACAAAAGGAGTATTATAACTTTTCTTCTGTGCTTTCATCTAACCTATTCTGACAGGAAGACTACTTGAGAGGTAACTAAAGAAAATTTTTAAAAGCAAGTGACCAACATTTTGAACCGATTTCAATTTAAACGTCGATTATGAGTTATAAAAAAGTGAGAGTAAACTCTTAAGGAAACATTCATTATCTAAAGCAGTGCTATCCTAAGATAAGGCACACAAACCAACATAGTCTATTTAATAAAAATATTTAATGCTGCCAAAAAGTATAAAAATACAGTAGGAATGGCAGTACAATACAAAGTAGTCTCTCCTAATTTATTTCTTTTACATCTTTCTACATTTCATACACACATTAAAAAAACTTAACAATACATCAAATTAGAGGGTTCTGCAAAGTCTTCTGCTGGTGGTGCTCTTCTTTCCCTGGATGTAAAGTTTACTCTGTAAACAGACAAATGTGAGGCAATCTACAGGTTTATCAAGCCTCACTTTAGTTTCCGGAGTGGGCTTCAGGTCTTGCTTTGCACATCAATGGTTCAAAATTTATAGCTGCAGAATATTCTCAAGTCATGAATATTTAGGTGTCTGTCAATCTTGGCCTAAAACATAAAATAAGAAGTCATCTATTCAATTCAGATTTACCAAACACACAGACATACATAGACACACACAAACATAAAAGGACTAACAATGAACTAAAAAAGCAACTAAAAAACATTCTAACGTATCACATTCAACCACACTAAGTGCTTCACTGTTATCTTGGTAAATCTGCTTATGTGCTCGATTTTCAAACAGAATTGGTGGTGTGAGGGAGACTCATGTTAAAGCACCGTAACTCATACGGCTTTATCAAGAATTACTAACTATGAATTTCTCAGGTCATCCTGCATTACTCAAGAAATGACCTCCATGTGAAATACTGACAGACAGACGGGTTTAAAAAAAATGTACCCACAACAGTTTAGCAAGATTATATGGTATGTGCTAGACTTACCAATACTTTGGAATTCAATGCAAAAGTCTAATCCAATTTGGACCTCCACTGTATCATACTGCTAAAAATATTATGAACGTAAGGTCTGAACATAAAGTTGGCTTATATCTTTAAGTCACGGACTGTTAGCAGCATGCTTTTTTGTCCTGAAGGATAACACTAATGATTATAGCAATACAGAACCGAAGTGACATCATTTAGGTTACTACCAATATAAAAGAAAACACAGACATAAAATAATTGACATATTGTATTTTAATGTCAAAAAGTAAAGATTAATGAGAGTTTAAACAAGCAACAGACAGATGAAATAACTATTTTAAGGGCAGTTTTTGATGGTATTTCACAATATTTGCAAGTAACTGAACTCTGGAGGTAAATGTTATTTCCATTCTTCCCCTGACTTCCTTCGCTATGACACACACAAAAAACCCCCAAATCTAAATACATACTTATTATTGTCTCCATATGTATAAATAGGAATATAAACCATACCCACACATTCTCCCATAACGTTTAGTCAAAAACTTTCAAATACTACAAACTGGGCTTTTTTCCTAATGACCGACTCTTCCTACTGAAGAATAACAATACCAAGCACCTGGTCTTCTGAATACCCCATTTCTCTTGATTGTCCAGCACAGAGAAATGTCAAGTCACCAAGAAACATTCTCATTAGGTGTCTGTGAGTCACAAAACCTACTACGGATGCTTACTGCTGGGTTCTGCTGAGCCCTCAACCAAAGCAGACATAGTAAGGAAAAGTGCTTCTTACGGACTCTGATTGCTGTAAAAAACATATTTATTTCCCATGCATTGAGAAAATCTGCCCATCAAAACAAAGCAATTTAATCCACTCAATCAAAGTGAATGAAATAATGGTTTGCTTTAGAGAATATTCTGGTGTTCCAGTATTTCTCTGGTTCAGTGGCAGTTCAACCTGTTTTCACAAAAATGTTTGGAGGGAAAAACTTCGATTTGTTTCACTCAAAAAACAAGAAGAGGGTTACTTTGTTTTTTAACAAGTGGTTGTCTAATTCTTTCCACTTAAGTATTTGAATATTCCATAAAAAACAAAGTCATAATAGAAGCAGAGTGAGGTGTGGAGCTACTGGAATTTCACAGACAGGAGTCTGAGTTTCAGCTGTCATGTACTAGCTGTGCAACTGTGGGCAAGTTACTTATTCGCCTCTGACTTACTTTTGTTATCTTAAAATAGGGTAATGTATGTAGAAGAGGTGTTAGGCAGGTTAAATTTAGATTATGCAGTTAAGCTGACTGGCAGAACTGCAGGTGTCCAATAACACATTGCCGTCTTCCCCAGCAGTGTTAAAGATTCACCTACCAATGGCAAACTATTACTTGTAACGACTAAAAGAATTTGACAGCATTTTTAAAAATTCATTTTTTTCTTTGTAAATATTATTCTGGGGGATAGGAAAAGTCAGATGGAATCATTGGCAGTGTTAACTATTTTAAAAGAATGTATTTGTTTGCAGGACTGAGAAGACGGGCTTTATTTTAGGAAAAAATATGTTCACTTGAATCACTTCTTGCTGCTTTAACAAGTCAAAGGTAAAATGGGTTCAAACAAATCAAGTGGAATTAGCCGTGCGTGCTGCAAGCTTTCTGTGGAGAAAGCGCCTGTGCACACTGTCCAGTGTCATTCTGGAACAGGGCCAGATTTACAGACTGAGCATGATCTTCCCAAGCTGGCTCCATACCTGAAGTAACAGAAAGTCAAGCTGCATCCGAAGTATTTTTTGCCACCAGATATTCACACTATTTTTTACTGAAAAGAATCACAAAACCTTTTGTAAAGGTGAGCAAAGAAAGCATTGCCTTATAGAGAAAACAAACATATCTAGTCTCCCTTTCCTGAATTCACCAAACTCAAAATAACTTCGGTTTTTTTTATAGTGGTAATTTGAAATACCGACACCATCACGTCTACAAAAATCTATGTCAAATTAGAGCAACAATAAAGAATTGATGCTTTTAAAAAATGGTCTCTATAAAGAAAAAAACCTTCCATGCAACTCTTATATACTATAAATACTATGTATATAATATATACTATATATAATACACTATGTATATAACAGGTACTATATATATATGTATATATATATATACATATATATACATATACACATACACATATATTAATACTACCTAATGAAAAACCACAGTACTAAAGTAGACTCTGTAATATCGCCACTATATCCTGTAATTCCTATATTCCGCTCTACATTATGAAACCAAAATAGAAGGAGTTCAAAAGATTGAACTTTGCAGTCTCCCAGTGGACTACCCAGAGACGGTCAGAGCTCTTTAAAATTTTTCACTGTCAGGTTGTTACTGATAAAGACGAAGCCTTTCATACCAAGTAAAAGCTTCTCATCTGAGTCACTGCTTCCACTTGGCAATGCCCTGTGATGGAATAAATGACAGTGAGGAAAACATTTTCCCCAAAGAAGTTTCCAAAATTTAATGGCTATTTCTCTGAAGAATGCTGAGGAAAAGCACTTGTGCAGAATTGCTGTTGCTGGAGCAATCTGAATGTGGTAAATATTGAGAAAATGCTTGCTGATGAGGGAAAAATGAGATGGCTAAACTCATAACCATTTTCCTAGAAGTTTGTTCTTTAGAACACTACCCATGGAAGTGAGTGGCTTAAAATTCCCAAATTAAAAGCTTAAATTCTCAGGTCTGGAGGGACAATGAAATGGCCATCTCATGGCGAGGACATGGAAGTAGCTGAAAGCATGCAGTATCTGGACTGGGGAGGCCCAGGCAGAGCAGGCACTGTGCAGCTCACACAACCCGAGTCTCTTCCCACCGAAGCAAGTCAGCACTTATGCATCACAGACCTGATGGAACAAGAGAGAGCTGAAGTTCTAACATATTCACTCTTGTAGGAGCTATGGATGACGTCATCCTGAAATAGTGCTTTGAAGATAAGTATTAAATAAATGGAATCAAATCTAAACAAATGAACTAGGGAAAGAGATGAAAGAAACAGGTCAACTCCAGAATAAATCATTCAAGGAATGACCAAGACCCACATATTAAGTCAGTAGAACTTAGTTTGGTTATATGGAAGAATATTACCTTCAAAATATTATTCGTAAGATTTTGTGCCCCTATCCTCTAAATAATTAGTCAAGGCCAAATGAAAGGTTTCTTAAAATAAGAGAGACTTTATTATTAGCTATTGATGTAGAAAGGAGAACACAGAACAGACACTTCTGCACTTAGTTTCAGACCAGATCACTGCACCAAGGTCTGACCTCAGCACCCCCCCACCATTGGAGTGCAACAGATTTCGGACATCCAAGCCCTTAATCCTTATTCCCCACTCCCCTGCCAAACCCACATGGACTGCTGGACAAAAAAAAACAAAAAAACAAAAAAACAAACAGATGTTTACAGAAGGTGTGATTCCTCAACTCCTGCCTGAACATAGGAAGAAGTGGATGACATACATAATGGCATTAGGCTTATAAGAGACTATATTAAGAAAAACCTCTGTTAGGTTTTGTGTCTGAAAGTAAAAACCAAGGCAGACCAAATTTTAAAATCTGTACAATAACCAGGCAGGCACACTGGGGATGTAGGTACTTGCTGAAATAGAATATACAAAGGTTAATGACAGTATTTCTAATATAATCAGGTTCTGGCCTGTGTCTATTTACATAGAATCTAGTCAGATATTTTTCTAAGAGGGAAATGACTTGTAGGAGGTAAGTCTTTCTTTGAGAATGATCGATTCTAATCTACAGAGCCTGATTCAATGACTGCAGCATAAAAGAACCTAGCAATGTTAAGTCTCAGGTTGATTATGGCTTAATAACAACACTTACTTCAAAAGCGTATTGTAAGGATTTAATAGGATAATCTATAAAAGTGCATATTAGCACAGTGCCTGGTACATAGTAAATGATCAATAAATGGTAGCAGTTTATTGGTACCAATCAATAAATGGTACCAATACTTTGAACTGACACTGAAAACAAAGGACTTGATATAAAAAGTGGAGGCTGCTCCATTCCATAAACTACTTTTTAAACCAATATGTATTTTTTGATTCATACCATCAATTCTAGTGTATTTAAAATGAAAGGGACAAAAGCGCAAATATACATAAAATTAACTTAAGAGTTATAATTACTTCTCGTAACATACCTGTTAAGCAGAGATATTAAAAAAATAAACAAAAAAAAAAAATCAATGCTTTTTTACTTCCTCTTTTTTGTTCATTCCTTTTGGTAGAAATATATCAATGCAGTCAGCATTAATTTGAAGACAGAAGAGGAAAAGGACAGAGCACATATATAAAATATATCCTAAACATGAAGAATGGTCTTTATATTGATCTAAAGTTCTCTATACACTTTCACATGTTACTTTTTTTTTAATCCTCTAAGGATTCAGGAAAAGGTATTATTTTTATTTTATATACAGATAAACTAAAAATGGAGAACTGCTTTTACATGTTATATATAAGCAAGCATAGATAAAAATTGCTAATAGGCCAGCATAAAATACTTAGCTACACTTGGAAACAAATACGTGACCAGTTGGTATAGCCAGAGAAGACAGCATTAAATCAAAGACAGCTGTCAGTTTATCGGCAGGGACAGATATGAACACAAATGCACTATATATTAATGTAGATATCCTTTCTTAAAAATGATAAAGCCTCTGGCTTTTTAAAAAACCTTTTTTTCGTCCTTAACCTATTCCAAAAATAATACTACCTCATTAAAGTCAAACTATACAACTGACTTTTAAAATCTGTTATAATTAGAAAATATTAGGAGACACAAATTTTGTAAAATGTAAAACCTACCGCGGATTGCTAACTTTGTCGTCTGGCTGTTACCCGAGAAGGCAGGAGCCCGGTCTGTGTCCTTCCCTCTGACTAGCACACCGCTTTCAATAAAGGGGCCAGGATGATGACCCTGGGCACCACAGCACATGTATTTTTAATAATTAGTACATGGAACCCACCAAAAATATTATTACTGGTAAAAACTCAACACACTATCCTTCAGGATCTGCTTGAGAGGAAAGATGACTAACCCCTGCAGAAGTTTATCAACAAATGTTTACTACACTGAACATGACTGTTAAGATATATGACAAAAAACACCACTCAGAAGGAAAGAAAGCAGACAAAAAGCAAAGCTAAAATCCAGAATCCAGGGAAGCACATTTACCCTGCAAAGGGGCATCATTATCAGGATTTGTTTTTTGTAAGAAGTTTTTACCTTTTTGTTTAAGGCAAGGCTACTTTCAATTGGAGACTCAGTATGATCTACCCATATTTTACTTGCAGAGTAATATACTGCATTTTAGCAAATATAAACCAAGGCAAATTAGAAAGGTTTTAAACCAATAATGACGGGTCCCGGTACCTGAACACAGGTTTAATGCAGACAGACATAAAAAAAAAAAAGTCCCTCTTACCTCCTCTCCATTTAAAGGTTACGGGGCACAGTAATACTGAATTAGGACACAGGCACAAGTTACGTAAATCTTATTTAATATGTAGTACCACCTACATCCTGCTTTCAGACTTTCAGCATAATTTAACACATTCAAAAAACTACTCAAATCAATTCAAAATACCTATCTATACCAATGGTTTTCAAACTGTTTTTAAGATTTTAACTGTCCCCTTAAAATAATTAAACCTCATGCAGCGATCTTATGTAGTATATAAAATAGATAAAGCAGAGATGCTCTGGTTGAAAGTAAAGGCTGGTAGCTTGGAGTCCTTCCAACCACCTCGGGGCGACCCTTCAAAAATCCAATAAGCGTAGTTCGAAAACCAGTGAAGTAATGTGACTTTATTATATCAGTAATTAAATTTGTAACAACTATTTAAAGTTTAAGCTAAACAAGTTAAACACTGAATGGAATGTTGGGATATGAAGAAGGCTAGCACTCAAATGAGCAGTTAAATTCACCAGACAATATGCTTTAAAGATACCCATTAAGAAGTTAAAGGGACAAGGTCAGATTTGTACATCATCATACTATTTATTGAAGTAGAAAGAACTTGAAAAAATTTTACTTCAAAACTTCAGTATAGTAAACTGAAACTGTGGATAATAAAATGCTGCTCCTTATTTTTATTTCCTAAAGCATCATTTACCCCAACTATAAATTAGGGTAATTACATTGAAATGTTCATGAAAAATAAACAGTATCCATCATGGGCTTTACAGAAACCAATTTCTTTACAAAGTCTTGAGACCAAATGTTACCTGACTATGCCAGTAAGGAGAATTTTCCTTCAAAGATATTTTTAGGGAAAATTTTTGTTTCTTTGTTTGTTTTTCTTTTTAAATTTGGGAAAACTGTAAAACATAAAAGAAATGCAAATATATAGTAAAAAGTGCTTATTTAAAGTTAGTTCTAACTGCTCATATCAAACTTCTCTTTAGGAAAATGTATCCAGTACAATTGAATCAACATACAATTTATTTTTTTATGGTAACAGATTTTGCATATTGAGCTTTTAAAAAGTACATTTAACTACAAAAGTAAGATTAAATACTTATAAAATATATTTACCCTGAAATGATTAAGAATATAAAATGTTGATGCCCATGTCAACAGTACATTATACATTACACGCATTATTTAAAGGTCATTTTCTTTCCAGTAATAATGTAGATAAAACCACAATATTTATTGCTTGTTATCAAGTGCAGGTTAAAATCCAGATAGCCTCCAAAAACAAATCTTTGTTTTGAGGATTTCTCAATCTGGTCAGGTGAAATATTACACTGAACATGTACGAATACAGTTGGAAAATGTACCAGTTTTCAACAAGCATTCAAGTCTTTATTTCAGATAGCTGTTTACAGTTTGGGGACAGTGTCCTGAGATGTTGGGCTGGGGACTGAATATATCACTTGTCTGGTTGGTGTCTATTCTACCGCACCATTTCTGGGGTGTGAGGAGTTTGCTAACAGACAAACCCTTGTGACTAACGCAACACTGTCAGCTATTAGTGCGGGAGCTTGCGGGGCAGAACTGTTATTTATAGGACATTCTGCTGAAACAACAGTGTCCAGCCAACAAAAGCGCCCACCAAAATGACTGACACAAACCCCATCTTAGTGAGAATAGGTTGCCAATATAACCACCTTTTCCTTTTTCGTTCAGTCTCATTTAGCCTCTGTTTCATCTGCTGCACCTTCTGAGCCGTGTTAGCTTTTCTGTCCTCTCGAATACGTTTCCGTAGAACGCTAGAATACATAAAAACAAATGAAAGGAAGTGCATGGTAAGACTTAATTACTCTAATGCAGAGGACCTAAGCCCAAATACCCACCTCCCAAGCCCCACATTTTTAAACTCGTTAAAACACTAGAATGAAAAAGGGGAGGATTTTCAATATTCTAAGTGGTCCAGAGATGTACTCTAATAATTCAACAATTTCTGGTACAATTTTCTATTAATAAATACTTTTGGCAGGACCTGAAAATAAGTATGGTGCTCTCTTTTGTTGAAATGTGAGCTGGAGGCTGTCAGCTTGTTTTCTTCCTAAGCAGCTGGAAGAGGTGAGGGATAAGAGTCCCTGGCATCTAAGCCACTTTTGTCTTTACGTGATTTTCCACAAAGGCCACTCATAAAAGCTATCTGCTTCATACTTCCATGAAGATGCCACCATGGGATGCCTACCTATCTGTTTGTGAGAATACATTGCTTATTTCACACTTATTTCTAGCATCCATCTTCCTATTCAATACAGAATGTCTGTTCCAATGGAAGCTCTCTGACTCCCAAGACACACAGTCCTAGGGCACTGTAAAGAAGAATGGCTAATGGCAACATGTACATTACTATATCTTGCCTTTAAAAAAATTTCACAAACTCCATCTCCTCTTTTCATTTATTTCCTATAATACAGCAAAAACCTAACCAGTTTCCTTGCCTCTGAATTAAACATTATTGCCACAGTAAGTGTTCTTAAGTCCAGCTCTCTAGTTGTGTAGCTTGATTACAAATTTTGAATGCCTTGTCAGTCTACTACATTAAGAGCCAACTTCCCCCCTCCCCCCAGCTGAAATGTTTAACCTGAATCTAATAATGAGAAACAATCAGAGGAATCAAGATTGTGGGGTGTTCTAGAAGGCAACTGGTATAGCAGCTGCAAAGATGTCAAGGTCAGGCAAGGGAAAAAAAAGTGGTGGTGAAAAGTTCCAGATTAATGGAGACTAAAGACTAACATCAATCAAATACAATCCATGATCCTTGATTAAATCTTAAATTATTTCT
The DNA here is from genome assembly GCF_024362965.1 of Panthera pardus. Taxonomy (NCBI): domain Eukaryota; kingdom Metazoa; phylum Chordata; class Mammalia; order Carnivora; family Felidae; genus Panthera; species Panthera pardus. The sequence goes on along the minus strand of NW_026526710.1, from coordinate 26,774,235 downwards.
TTAAATAGCTACAGAGACTGGGATCATGAAAATATTCCAAAATTAGATTATAATGATGGCTTCACAACTCTATAATAAGGTGGATCTTTTAGACTACTAGAGAAATTTGAATATACACTATATATTAGATTATTTTAACAATGTTCTTTTCAATTCTGTTCTTCCATTTCTCCCTCCACTCGACCCCTAGAATCCCTCTATTCTTACCTTACAGCATTTAATTTACAGTAAATAAGTCATGTTGCTAATTTTGGATCTTGTTTTACTCCCTAAATATGTTGGCAACTTGAGGCTCTATTTTGCTTATCTCTGTGTGCCCTTTGAATTTTAATGTCTTCCTCACTTTACCTATTATACACCTGGGTATCTTTGGCAGTCTGAACTCTGCTGTAATGACTTGCAAAAATTATTACCTGAATTTAAAATTCATTATTAACAAATATGTGTGTACCTTCCAGTGAAAAGAAATTAAGTTGTATTCAAGTGCAGGTGAAACATATATAAAATATGTAAAAGATTACACGTACTTTCTCCTGCCGGAAGCATGAGGCCAAACAACCAGGGTGCAATTCAGATAGAATCTTTAATAGATTATTTCATTTAAAAATTTCATTGCAATATAGAAGATAATTATAATTTTTATCTAGTGTTGATATTTACCATATAACTCCAATATGAGTTCACTGTTACATGATTATGTAATTAGTGCTTTAAATATTATGTAAGAGTTTAAGAGGTTTTCTTTTTTTTTCTTTTTCTTTTTTTTTTTTTTTGAGAGAGAGAGAGGGAGGGAGACAGCAAGTCGGGGAGGGGCAGAGTGAGGGGGAGAGAGAGAACCCCAATAGGGTCAGAGCCCAACACAGGGCTCGAACCCACGAACCATGAGATCATGACCTGGGCTGGAAGTCGGATGCTTAACCAACTGAGCCACCCAGGCACCCCATGAGGATTTTTTAAAGAGGATTTTTATGATATTTAGAGAAACTGGTTGTGGTTTTGGTTGGGTTGAAAACAGAATTCTTTCCCATGTAGAATAATGGAATAGAGGCTCTTGCTTTCCAAAAATGTACTATATGTTTTCAGGAATGGAACGAAAACAAGTACCAAGAGATGACATTACTTAATTTAAGAATGCAATTTGAGAGAAATAAGAACTATTCTCTATTTGTGAATCTTTATTTACTTAGTTGGGCCTAAGGAAATTATGCCCATGTAATAACCTTCCCAGGTCTAAACAATTCTATGACTCAAAAGCCACAAATCGGTAGGGAACGGTTCCCGTGGGCCCTTGCCTTCGGAAGGCCACATGGAATTCCTTACAGTGGCACCCACAGCAGGCTACTACCAATACATGTCCTGACAGGCATACTTCATGCTATGCAAACACAAAGGAGAAGGGATCCAAGTAACCTGACTTTTCATTTATCCAAACTGTTCTCCACTCAGTGACCTGGGTTTATGGGTTACACTATAATTGAGAACACTGGCTTTTAAACTTTAACAGCAAGAAATATCTTACGGTCATCACATCAAAGTAGCCTCACACATAAATACACTTATACATGCACAATATATATGCCAATGTATAGAATTACTATATTATGTAAAGATGTTAAAATACTTAGCTATTATCTGTGATACTCTGATCTATTTTATCCTCTAATTTAAACTCTAATTTCTATTTTATTGTATTCTATTATTTAAAAAATGCTTTTTGTATAACTCACTAAATTATTTCATGACTATAGGAATGTGACCTTCATTATGAAAAAACTGACTTGAAGGATATTTAATAATGAAAATGAAAGAAAAAGTATCGTGTTCTATTCCCTTGAAACTGAAATTCCTTCAATAAGATCTTGATTTATTTTATTAGCCTCCCTAATGCAAAGCTATAAGATCAGTATTAAAATTTATTAGGATTGAACAATACAATTTTTCATGGCAATCTTTCTTTTATGCCCTTTCACTTTTCTACAACCTTGCTCTCAGTCTTCTCTGTTCACAATCCTTACTTTCCTACTGGGGCCCTGCCTCTGCTTTCAAGCCCGACCTGGTCTGCTCTATCCTGGGGGTGGGGGGAGCAAACAACCTATGTATGCACACACCACTTCCCCTGCCCCCAATAAAACCACCTCCGCAATCACTCTGTAACTCCTGAGTGGTTTTCCTCTTTAGGAAAGATTAAAAATCAACACTTTTGGAATACTAAGGATACCGATTCAATCATCAAGCCTGTGTTCCATTTAATTCTGCACATGGTACTAGCCAAAACAACAACATTAGGAACCTGAGAATCTTATTACCGATAAAGACAATTTAAAACAATTTTTATCTCTTGGTTTAAAAGTATTCTAATTAAAGTGAAAGAAGGAATAAATAAGCAACTTCATGCTTTAACTTTAGTTTAAAACCACTAGAGCCATAAATAAGGAGTAACACTGCTAAGTCACTAAACTCTTCAGTACAATACATAATAACACATATGTATTTATTGTCATGTTACCTGTCATAGGATTTCAGGTAATTTTTATACTGGTGAAATACAGAAGTGAAGCTACTGTAATGTATAGGAGAACAGAAGTGAAGCTACTGTAATGTATAGGAGAAATTTTCATGGTGCCCCAAAATTCCAGTGTTAACAAACAGGACTACAACATGCAATTTTCCACAAAAAGCTATTTGACAAAAAGAAGAGAGAGAACATCACTGACAGATGAAGAGAGGAAATGAATGAGCTCTTTCACTCATACCTGAGGATACCAGCTTCCTAACTGGTGAGAGATAATCAGAGCCTTAGAAATGGAAATGCTTAAAAACTGAAATCGTTTACAGATTCCTATGGCTTCAAAACTCAGAAAGTATAAAAGGGCATTTTGTGTAATTTTTTTTTTTTTAAAAGACTCTTCCCCTTCCAATAATGGAATGATGCTTAAATATTCATTTAACTATTTTATCATTTCATTAAAGGCATATTATCAATTCCATTACAACCATAAATATGAACACGAAAACTTGTACAAATGTTAGGTATTCGTACAACTTATTTTCTATATACTGTACGTTTTAGCATCTAATTATATTAACTTTATAGCACTCAAGTTAGTATTGAGTTAAGCCATTTTCCAACTGGTTTCTATCAGTACTGGCCTCATAATAGGGCAAAAGCGCTTTTGAGATCAACAATGTCATCATATACTACTCAAATACCCTTAGGTAATAAGTAAGTGAATAGCTACATTAATTCAATAAACAAAAGTCCTATATTAGTTCATATCCACTGAATTTATTAAAATAAAAAAGTCTCATCTTTTTAAGCATACTATTGCCATCAGCTTACCTCTCGCTGTTCTCCTCCATGGTATCCTGCATTTTAGAGGATAGTCCTGTGTATCTGTCACCTGTCAGTTTTTCTTCTTCTAGGCCTATCCTATTTCCATTGTATTTTTCAGTCATTATTTTGGTTGGTGAATGATCAAAAGCAGGACATAAGTCTTCCTTAGAGAGTTCTTTCCACCGTTTCTAGGTAGGGAAGAGAAATGAGAAACAAATGCAAATACTAAAATTGTGGTTTTCTTTAAATAAGAAGGATATATGAATTGAAATTCTAGATTCAACTTAAGAAAACCCTGTGATGCTGACAAACAAAAAAAAAGGCATTTTACCAAAACCTCTTGTAGATGGGTAAGTTCAAAATTAAAAAATAATATAGCATTTAATATTTATATACATCACTATATAGTTGAATCTTAATGAAATTTAGTGGACTTTAACCTATTTAAGATAAACCATACCAGGACCTCACCAAACTATGAGTCATAGGAAGATTTTAGCCAAAGCCGGATTCTGCTGGACTCCTAACCCACAGGTATGTTATCACTGGAAACAGTGACCAAGATGGCATTTGAATGTGATCTAGCATGTCCTAGTTCCTTGCCACAGTCTGGTCTGGTGGAGAAACAACAGTGAGATCTCCAGGCAGGTCTCTCTGATGCCAGAGGACTTTAATTTGGTTTTTTCCTACCACATATGCTAGCAGATTCAGGTAGCAAGCCCATCACCAGGCTAGAGAAAACTCTGCTAGCATGCTTGGACTTTATAGAGGAGGTGGGATTTAGACCAAGATGAAGAGAAATTCCATTTCCTTCATCTGTCAAACAGGCTGTCATCACCTGTTGTGATTAATGAGACATAACATGCCTAGCACCATGTCTGGCAAATGTTATGATTCCTTTGCCCTCAATGTCACCATCCCTTGTAAGAGAGGAAGAGGTACAAAGTGTACCTGAGCACCTGGAAGATGAAGGCAGTGACAAAGTGCTAGCCAGAGAGGGAGAAGACAAGCATAACCTTGGCATGGGAACACCTCAAGTCCTTCAAGGGCTGGGAACACAACAATCCATCTCTCTGACAATGACAAGACTAGAAAAGGTGGCAGCAAGAGCCAATGGTTTGGATGATCTGTGACTCTGAAACTGGTGCAAAATGACCTGGTATGGACAGGGGTGGCCCTCTTAGAAGATCCTATCACAGAAGCATGGAGTCTGGAATCTAATGAATAAGAGATTCTGTAACTTACTGCCTGAGGATTTTAATGTTCTTGAATAGAGATGTAACACTGTAATTTATACTAGTCTGGAACGTAGTGAAACAATCTTTCCCTGGAGTTGCTTTGGTTAAAAAACTGCATGGTTAAAAACAATGCTTATATATTCAGATTAAAAAAAAAAAATCCCTGGAAAATTCACTGATACACTGATAAATTAGTTTCGAACTTGTTTCACTACCCTACAACAGAGGACTTAAAAAGGAAAAAGGCATTTTACCACATTCCACCTTTCCCATATATAGCTATTTTATTGCGATGCATAATTAATGTGTCTCTTTTTAAAAGTAATTTACAAAACACTTAGAGAATGTAAAATTTTGTAATTTGCTACATTTGGAGGACAGGGTGTAATACAGTATGGTACAATCTGACTAAGCAGATGAAGAACATGTGGAGCTTGGCCCTGAGAGATGAGGCCAGAAAGACATCAATGAAAGAAGTCTCTGAACTTATGTGAGAAATAATGGAATGGAACCAACCTCTCCTAAGCAAGGACCTCATAGGATGTGATGTAAACCACATCCAGAAAGAACATTCTGCCAATATTTGAGAAACAGTTGTAATGAAACGTAAGAGTAAGATGTGTTTTTTAAAGTTTATTTATTTATTTATTTATTTTGAGACAGAAACAGCATGAGTAGGGAAGGGAGGGAGGAAGGGAGGGAGAGGGAGAGAGAGAGAGAGAGAGAGAGAGAGAGAGAGAGAGAGAGAGAATCCCAAGCAGGCTCCGTCTGCACTGCCAGTGTAGAGCCCAACTCGAGGCTCGAACCCACAAAGCCATGAGATCATGGCCTGAGCCAAAACCAAGAGTGGGATGCTTAACTGGCTGAGCCACCCAGGTGCTCCAAGAGTAAGATGTTTTCACTTCAGATGACTATGTCAGGTTTCTTTCTTCCCTGTTTTACATTTTTGTTACTCAGCCCAGACAGCATTTTGTATATTGAAGATGCATGTGGGGAAACTTCTCAAGCACTTACTATACCCACACTGACCTAAAACTTCAACTGCACCAGCTCTTAATCCTCAGAAGAACCTCAGGAGGGAGGTGCTACCTCTGCTATGATTATCCCCTTTTACAGATGAGATGGGCTGAAAGAACAGAAGTAATTTGCCCAGGTTATGCAGCTAATGAACAGCAGGCCCAGATTTTAATGCTATAATCCCTGATTAACTGTACCTGTGAAAAGCTCATCAATTTCAGATACCACATAGTTTAAGAAAGTACCCAATAAAAATGTGAAATTGTCTCCAGAATTTAGGCTGTTCAAAAAAAATTTTTTTTTTAATTTCAATTCTTCACTGGGTCCTAGTTATAACAACTTGGCCTTATACTTGGACAAAACTCAACAATGTCAATAAACAAAACAATGACAAAAATCAAGTCTTACTGGACCATTTCCCAGAATATGCAACAAATTTCAGAATCTGTCAACATGAAAAGGATTCAGCAAAAGGGATGGGAGTGGAGGAAAGGAGGTATTTAATGCTAGTGAATTTTTAAAGAAAATGTCATTTTGCCATGTCTCTGGGCAGCAAACTCACTCAACTTTGCCTTCCCTGTGACCCACAAGCAAGCAGGCAGTCCAGAATCATCTGCCTAGGCTTGTCACTGCTGACTGGTGAAGCCAAGGAATCAATACTGCCTTCAGCTACTTCATTCAAGCTCTCATCTGAAGGCCTGGAGGACAGCTTATCTGGACTGAGAGTTTCTCATCTCCCTTTCTAATTCTACACTCATACTGAACGAAACCCCACACATCACGTGCTGCCTGCACATCACCCTGCACAGTGCCTGCAACCCCACCCTACCCAACTTTCACTGAAGAAAGTCACTCGAAGGAGCAGTTAAACTTGATCTTACAAGATCTTAATCTTACAAGATTAATTCTGAATTGCCAATCTGGATATTTTACTCTGTGAAGTTTGCTGTCACCATGGATACCGGGAGTGTGCTAATATGTGGTAATACCAGTAACTACAATGTGTTTTTATGCCCAGCCATGTTCCAAGAAAGATGTACGGTAAATGATATGTTTTTAGAGACAACTAGAACTTACCTGTATTTATCTACGTAGGTCAAGGTCATTGGAAATTCCCAATGATTACAATTATGTAGCATGTATTTATTGATTTCAGAAACAATCACCTTTGATGTGTATATTAACAGCTCTCCTTTCTCCTGACAGGTTCTAAATCACTTTATATCCACATATGTCAAAAACCTTCATAGGGACACTAACATAAAATTGTATCCAATAATGAAAATACCACTCACACAATACAAATCTAAATTAAGACTGAAGGTGAAGACAGATATCCCTTTTAGGAACAAATAACAGAGACTAAGAAATATGGTTTGGGTGCTGCTGAACGGACAGTTCTCTGGGGGGACACAGGTTCAGGAAGTATCACCCTCCCACACCCCTGGCCACCATGCTCACATAGAAAGAAGCTTCCTTCTTCTTATAAATATTAACTTTCCCTAAAATTCAGAGGTAAAGAGGAGGAGGTAGGCATATGGAGAGAAAGAAGAGTCATCTTATAAATTGGCTATCATATCCTTGTATGTCAAAAGAGACAATTTCATGGGCTACAGTTATATTCATGCAGTTTGGGGTTTCTACATTAACTTTAGATCTTATAATTTAGGATTTCGGGGAACTTTCCTTTTCTTAGATTTTTATTCTAAGCTAAGGTTCTAGAACAGCACTGTCCAGTGAAATATAATATAGTGACATTTACAATTTTCAAATGTCTAGCAGCTGTGTTAAAAAAAGATGAATTTTAGCTATGTTTTATTTAACCCAATATAAAAAACACTGTCATTTGAACATACAATCAATATTTTAAAGTGTTTTTTTTTTTTTTTTTTAATTTACTTTGAGAGACAGAGAGCAAGGGAGGGACAGAGAGAGGGAGACAGAGAGAATCCCAAGCAGGCTCCACACTGTCAGTGCGGAGCCCAATACAGGGCTCAAACTCATGAACCGTGAGTTCATGACCATAGCCAAAATCTAGAGTCAGACAACAAACTGAGTCACCCAGGTGCCCTAGATATATAATCAATATTTTTTAAATTATTGAGATATTTTATACTTTTTCTCCCTGTATTTAATCTTCAAAATCTGGTATGTATTTTACACTTTAAGCAGATCTTGATTCCAACTAGCCATAATTCAAGTACTCAGTAACACATGTGGTTAATGGCTACAGTATTATAGCAAAGTTCCAGGAGGAGAAAAATATCTATGTAAGATAAACCCATACATATTTACTCATTAAAATACAGATACTCATTATAATTAAAAAAATTACAGCACATATAAATTATAGGAGCCTTAAGATCATTTCTGTGGAAACTGACCCCTCCAAATGGGTAATAGGCTTTTTTGATCCTTAGTACCTGAAAAATACAGAGACATTTCCAATGTCTTCCTGAAGAAGGGGCAGAGAATGCCTTGGGTTTGTATGAAGTGCTAATGAAGCCAAAAGGAGATTCTGATGGCTACACCGTACCATATAAATTGAGACAGAAAAAACTCTCCCACGTCACAAACTACACTGTCATAATAATAAAGTCCACAAAAAGTATGTTCATAAAATTCATCTCTGTAGTGAAAAAGATTCTCAAAGTAAGTGTGTATATTTTCTGAAACTAAAGAAACTTGAAAAAATTTTAAAGTGGAGGGAGAGATACTATCCAAAGGATGGCACACTTTCCCTGCAATTAGTGTGTTAAGAACATCCAGGAGATGAGCAGTGAAACAACTAGGGAACATACAAGTCTGTGAAAAAAGTCTGGTATAACCACTTAACTTTTTTAAACTCCAGATTTAAACTGGAGAGTTCACTGGGATATAAAAGACATTTTCCTAATGGAAGAAGGGTCTCATGCTTTGTGGGCTAAGCTAAGCTACATACTACCTTGTGGACTGATGCAATATTTCTCTTTATTAAAGAGTATTCTTTAATGCTATATAAATATTTGAAAAAAAACCTTTTAAATGAACTTTATTTTTTTCTTTCTTCATTTTAAAGTTTTTATTTTAATTCCAGTTAACATACATTGTTATATTAGTTTTATGTACACCATTTAGTAATTCAACAATTTCATACATCACTCTGTGCTCATCAACACAAGTGCACTTCCTAATCCCCATCACCTATTTAACCCACCTCCCCACCCACTTCCCTTCTGGTAACCATCAGTTTGTTCTCTACAGTTAAGTCTCTTGGTTTGCCTCTTACTTTATTTCCCTTTGCTTGTTTTGTTTCTTAAATTCCACATATGAACGAAATCATATGGTAATTATCTTTGTCTCTGATTTCGCTTAGTATTATACTCTCTAGCTCCATTCATGATGTTGCAAATGGCAAGATTTTAATAAAACTCTAAATTTTTTTTTAACGTTTATTTATTTTTGAGACAGAGAGAGACACAGCATGAACAGGGGAGGGTCAGAGAGAGAGAGGGAGGCACAGAATCTGAAACAGGCTCCAGGCTCTGAGCTGTCAGCACACAGCCTGACGTGGGGCTTGAACTCATGAACCGTGAGATCATGACCTGAGCCGAAGTCAGACACTTAACCAACTGAGCCACCCAGGCGCCCCATGATTTTAATAAAACTTTAAAATCTCACCGATAATAGTTTGTCTTGAATAGTTACAATTATACTAATGATGAGAAGAGTTAGCTGAGGAACAGAACTGCTTAAGAATATTTTAATGTCTCTGAAATCTACACGACACCTAACTTATATTTAATTCCATTATGACAGATGGCCTGATCTGAGTTATAAAAGGCGGTTTATTCAGAATATTCCTGTCTTGGCTAGTAATCACAGATATGAAAGACCCAGTATATGTGTTCATAAGAGAAACATAAAGAGATTTTATCGACTTATGTTCAATACTATGTGATCAGATCAGACAAGAAATGGGGGTCTGTTGTTATTTCTGTTTCTATTTTACATTTTATGTTAGTACATTACACAGATTTCTGATATCAGTCTTTGAACATAGTCTTTGCAAATGTGGAATAAAAATATCTTCATGAGAGTACAGCCAGCAACCCAGAGAAACATAACTTTGTACTAGAATTTCATTATGTCTGCCATAAGTACTCAAGTTGCTCACTGTTATAAAATTAAGTATTTATTACATGAATTATTCTATAATCACAGGTCAGGTTTTTAATGAGCTGAAAGTACGAACAATTTCTGGTTTATTTTAATACTTAAATGCTTATACCCTCCTTACATAAACATTTCGCTTTCTTTAATGAAATCTTATTCCCACTGGGGCTTTTGAGTAACAGGAAGGATTTAACATGAGGCTGAGGTATGTATGAGGCAATAAGCTTAAACTTTAGTTTTAAGACAGCCAGCTGGATTTACCACGTGAATGTAAATATGCTTTTTGGAAGGAAGGGAGAAAATATGTGCTTAAATGGAGTGCAGTTATTTGATGCTAATCATATATAATACACAGGTATTTTTTCCCCTAAAAAAATTTACCTGTATATTTGAATCTCCCTTTATAAATTTTGCTCCTTCTATTATAGTCATATATGAGAATCTGAGTTGGTCTGGTGTCTGAATAAGTCCCATTCGATATTTTCTCATATTCAGTAACAGTTGTTTAATGTTAATATCATCTCCTTTTTCCATCTGCAAGAAAGGTAAAAATTATTCAAGCCTTCTGTTGTTAGGGTCTAGGGAAAAGAAGCAATACAGGATAGCTGCTAAGCGCTTTACAATGAGCAGTGTGTGTCCCCCAAGAACAAGAAGTTACCACTGCAACTGTAACTCTTTCTGTACAAAACAGGCACCCCAATCCACCATCACCCCCACACCTCAACTGTTCAAGCAGTAGGTGGAAGCCTTTAGCTGATATACAATTGATTCCAAACCAATCACAGTAATCTCATTCAGTCTGGCCAGTGTTTGCCTAAGGAAGGATTTATGGCCAGTTCTGGCTTAATGTAAAGATAAACCCACGAGATTAGTGCTCTTCTTTTTTTCTTAAAGGTCTTGGCAGAAGTAATTTTTTTTGCCCAGTGCCCTTCTGCCTTCATGTCTGTGTCCAGTAGCCACCTAGAGATGGTGGAGAAGACAGAAAGAGCCTAGATGCACTATGACACTGTTGAGCCGCCCCACCAGCCCTGGACTATAGATCTGGTGTTATAACCACCGTACTCCTCACCACAAATGAAAAACAAAAAGTGGAAGTTATGTTTGGCAGGGAATAGGCACAAACACACAATCCAGTTTTTAATATTCACCATTAACTGAATAGATACCAGAGTTTTTAAACATGTCAAAGTTCACTTTAATGTAACACTCTGGCTTTTTTTTAAACATCTTTTTAAAAAAAATTTATTTTATTTTTAAATCAAGTATGCTCTATGCCCAACATGGGGCTTGAACTCATGACCCTCAAGATTAAGAGTTGCATGCTCTATTGACTGAGCTAGCCAGTAACAATTGGTTACATGTAACAATTGTTACATGAATTGCCATATAACAATTCAGTTTTTGATTGAAGTATATTACATATAGGCAGAGTGGTAAAGTAATACGGTAGGTGTATTAAGACTCAACTATTCTTATACTCTAGAGGTGCTCTGTATCCAAGTAAGGAAAAATGGACATTTAAAAAATGTCCTGTATCCAGGCTGGGGCTGGGAATGGGGTGGTGAGAAAGAATACAGCCCTTGGGGGCACATATCGGAGTCTCAGGGGAATAACAATACTAACATCTATTTGTATCTCACAAAATACCAGAGACTCTTCAGAGTACTCTAAATGTATTAATTCATTTAATTCTCACAACACCCCCGTGAGGAAAAGTGTCATTATCCTTAGTTTGTAAATAAGGAAACTCAGGCAAGAGAAATGAAGTGCTTGTCTGTGGAGGCAGGAATTCAATATTACGTATCAATTTATATTTGAGAAACAAAGAGGGAGGAGGCTTATTGTTTTTGTAATATAAAGCTACCAGGAAAAAAACAAACAAAAAAAAGTCTTCTGGGAGATCTCTAGAATCACCTTGGACACAGGACCAGCACTCTCACAAATAAGAGGCAGTTCAAAGGTATAAATGAGGTTTGTTTAGGTTTTTCTGAAAGAAGGCAGAAGTTTGAAAATCACAGTTCTGGGATAGTGGTATTAGAGCTTACTTCTGCCAGTGGAAACCGTAAAAATTAAACAAGACTAAAATTAGATCATAAGAAGCACTTACCAGAACAAGACAGGTATCTACTAGAGAAAAGGTGCCTGACCGCCCAATGCCTGCACTACAGTGGATCACTGCAGGCCCATGTTCAGGATTCAGGGAACCAGATTCTCTCACTTTAAATAAGAAATTGAGAAATGAAGCTGGTGATTCAGGGACTCCAAAATCTGGCCAGGTAGTATAATGAAAGTGAGATATTGTTCTGGTTTCACCACTCTACAAAGTGAAAATCAAGGGGGGAAAAGTTAGTTCTAATTTCTTAAAAAAACAAAAAACAACAACAAAAAAAAACTATTTCAGAGAGATTATGTATTTTGTGTAATGCTTTTAATCCTTATGGACTTTTGTACCATGATTTTTCATTTGGTTTCTGATAATCACTCACACAAGTTTGGAGTTCTTTAGGAGAATCTGGAATTTATTAATAATAGCTAACATTTCTAAAACATTATTTCGCAGGCATGTTCTAAGCTTTTTATGTATTCAACTCATACAACAATCCTATTAAAACTCATTTTCTAGATGAGAAAACCGAGGCCAAAGGTTAAGCAATTTACCCAAGGTTACAGATTTAGAAAACAGCAGACCAGAATCGGAAGCAGTAGTCTGGGTTCTTAGCCACTAACCTGAACCATACATGTTGCCAGTATTTTAATTCATATATCATGGGTTTTTTTCTTCTATTAAAAAAAAAATTCTACCAGTATAATTTTACATTCTTTAGTGGTTTCCTTTTTAAGCACTCCCAAGATTTTTCAGATATAATTTTTCTCATTATACAAGTCATCTTGTAGATTGTGCTACCCAGGCTCAGAGAAGCAACTCAAGAATTAATTTAAAGAAACAATCTTCACATTTTTTATTGAAATTGCTCTTCTAATTGCTGCTTTTCCCCATGGCAATAATTTCCAATCCTAAAACTGTTTATATGACTTTGTGATGTGCTAAAATGGTTTACCAATATGCTAAATGCTTCCTGTCTCTTAAAGCCTGCCTGGCATTCACTATCACTTCCTGGATATTCCTGATGAGCTTTATTTCTGACTAACTCATTATGAAAATGTTCCTAAGCTTCTGCCAGCTGCTTTTGCCCCAAGGAGCACTTCGGTGCCTTCTCGTCTTCATTTCTGTAAACGAAGCAGTAACCCTCAAGCATGTCTCTGCACAATTTCTCAGTTTCATTATAGGACGTTTTTGGAGGGAGAAGCCATATAAGCAACATTTTAAAAAGTTATTTTTAATGGTTAAGAGCTAAAGATTATTATTACAGCATTGTGCTTTTGGTACCAGTTTTCAAAATTAAGGTTAACTTTCATTTTTTAGAAAATAAATTTTCCTTTTTTTTTTTTTTTTTAAGTAGAGATTAAGACTCCCAAATCCCAGATTTGGTTATATGAGGTATAACACTGATAAAATACATGCAGAAACTTTTTAATTTCAAATTATATACTTTTAGCGATTGATTTTTCTTAACATTCGGCTTTCACAATTCCAAAGATACTCTGATCCATAGGTTCTCAATATACTGAAGGTACTAGATGATTTCTCTATTATTAATTAAAGTGATCATTGGGATTACTAGATTTCAAATCATTTCCTTTTAAATTCCAAAGTAAGCATGGTAAGTGAAAGAAGCCAAACTCTAAAGGCTATATACTATATAATCCTATTGATATGACAGTATGGAAAAAGCAAAATTATAGGGATAGAAACCAGCTCAGTGGTTGCCAGCAGCTGGGAGTGGGGTGAGGCTGACTGTACACAGGCAACCTGGGAAAATTTGTAAGACTCACAGGGGGAAGGTGATGGAGCTGCTCTGTACTTTGATGGGGGAGGGGTGTTATACAATTGAATGCATTGTCAAAACTCAGAACTGTACACTGAAAAGACTGTATCTTACTATATATTTAAAAAAAGGGAATTAAATTTACTTTATTAAAAATGATATTTAAAACATTCCAAATTAAGAAGGCTAAACTTCAGTTTCCTCTTACAAAGCCATAAATGGACATGTAACAACACAACACCAACAGAGGAATGGGCTAAAGTGGCTGGTCTCTGGCTGGCCCAGAGCCATAGAGAACTCAGTCACATTTTACTTTAAATGGGGTCTAAGATTTCAGTGGGAGTGTTTAACCCCTTTTCTCCCCTGACAACTGCCCTGCTGTGGTCATCTGCCACTATGCAGTGCTGACAATAACACAGCAGGGCCAGACTTGATCCATATGAGCTCCAAGCAGGTCCTGTGTGGACCTGCTGCAGCGCCCAGGTCTCGGAGGGGTGGCACCAGAACCCCGCTCTCCTGCGAGCCGTGCTCTGCAGGGTGTGACTCAGTGTTCCCAAGTGGTTGTATGCTCACTTATTGCATCACCTCCTGGCTCAAAACCTATAGTTAACCCACAATCCTGAGCAACTGCTTCCTTTTTCTCTGCTTGTATGATTTTGGCTCAAGACTAGCAGTCTCTTGATTTTTTTCAAATTCAGGTCATGCTGTCTGGGATACTCAAAGTCGGTTTCCAGAAATGTTCACGACTGTTTGTATGATGCAGTCTTCCCACTAATAGGTTTTTGAGAATCAGTCTTTTTCTTTCCCCTAACAGGACCAAATTAAAGAACTTCTTGAGAAGTTTAGTTTTATTAACGTGCCCCTACTGAAACAAGATTCAAAATCACAGTTCACAAAAATCATACAGTTCCCAACGGACCACTTCATGAAGCAGTAAGATCCATATGTTTAGTACTGAGATAAAAAAAGGAATGTTTATATGCTTGATTAGATCTCTTTTCCCTCCTCTTCATGCTGGAAAAAAAATGAGAGGAGGGAAAAAAGGGTAGCCAAAGACTAGAGAGCTAAAACAAAATTCATCTTTATTCCAAACAAGCTCTACACGTAGACTTAACAATTTTTGACAAACTCCTTATTTCAAAACTAGTGGAAGCAGCCTTTTCTTCTCCCAGGTTACCAAATCACATCAGTCCTCCTGTGCTGCCCAGGTGGCGTCTTCCATTCCCTCCCACTGTTGACCTCACACCCCACACATACCTGGTTGCAACCGCAATTAGGTGGCTGCCCCCATCTGCATCCCCATGTGCACGTGCCTGCCAAACCTTCTTTGTAAAATGCTGTGTTATGTATACCACACTGCAAAAATGCCAGTGGTTCATTGCTCTTTTTAAGACAAAATCTTATTTGCAGTTGTTGAAGGAGAAGTCTATCCTTGAAGGATATCTAATTCATTATATATGGAAGCCAGGAAGATAATCTATGAATGGAGTAGGTATAAGACAATGGGAAACAGTCAGCTATGGCAATTTAAGTGTATGCTACCTAAAGTGATTCAAATTCAAGTTTAACTATTATTTTATACAGATAAATAAAATTGTGAATTTTCCATTTATATTTCTATTATAAAGAAATCTATATAGCTCTTTGGTCCTAGGCCCAA
The DNA here is from genome assembly GCF_024362965.1 of Panthera pardus. Classification (NCBI taxonomy): domain Eukaryota; kingdom Metazoa; phylum Chordata; class Mammalia; order Carnivora; family Felidae; genus Panthera; species Panthera pardus. The sequence goes on along the minus strand of NW_026526710.1, from coordinate 26,758,944 downwards.
TTATTTTCACACTTCAGGTATTTACAGAAGTACCAAGATAATATTCCCAGAAGACTTTCATTAGCCCAATACTGTCATCTGTAAATGGTTACAAACAGTACTTACCTTATAAGGCTATTGTGAGGAATAAATGAAACATTAAATGTAAAGTACCCAACTTATGCCTGGACATGGTAAATGCTTAACAGATACCTTTTCTGAAATAATTATACCAATTGCTTCTATTGTAGCTCCTAAAAAGCTCCTATCAATTGTAAGCCTCTCCACATTTCCAATGTTTTGGAAATATTTACTTAATACTTCCTCTACATGAAGGGGTAGCGAAGTTTGGGAACCTTATCTCCTAAATGCAGATTTTTTTTTTCAGATTTTTTTTTTTAATCAAATCTGTATCTCACTGTAAGTGCCTTAGTTCAGTCCCTCATCAATTTTTGCCACGATCATTGTACAATCTGTATTAAAGATTTAGTTACTGCAATTCATTTTGAAAGATGAACAGAACTCACTAGATCAGGAGGAGAGTGACAGAAACAGGTAGGCATGGGACTTGCATTCTAAGCAGAGAGAAAAGCAATACACAGAGGTGCGGGCCCCCAACCAACAACCTGTTTGAGAACAAACCCTGAGTGCCTGAAGGAGATGGAGGTGGACAAGTAGGAAGGACCAGGCTGTGCTGGGCCCTGGACTTCTGCATTGTCCACAGAAGGATTTTTAAATTTTTTTTTTTTTTTAACGTTTATTCATTTCTGAGAGACAGGGTGTGAACAGGGGAGGGGCAGAGAGAGGGAGGGAGACACAGAATATGAAGCAGGCTCCAGGCTCTGAATTATCAGCACAGAGCCCAATGCGGGGCTTGAACCCACGAACTAGGAGATCCTGACCTGAGACGAAGTCAGACGCATAACTGATTAAGCCACCTAAGCGCCCCTGCAACAGAAGGATTTTTTAAGAGCAAGGTGGAAGGATCATGACTGTGTTTTAGAATACCACATACTCAGTGCAATGGCAGAGGGGAGCACAAAGTTAACAGGTAAGGACTATCCATAGGGAGCTGAGAACCTTGTTATGGAGTCAAAGTAAATACCTATACTATAAGATGTGTAGTGTAAATTATGGAGAGAAGTGTAAGAAGATCATAGCTGTCAGGAATGAATGTGTCAGAGATAAGTTGAGAAAGACCTAAGTAAGGAATGGGCCACAAGGTGGTACTGAAGGATGTGCAGGATATAAATAGGCAGAGAAGAGAAGGTAACATTCCAGGTGGGATAAATTGTTTAAACTATTCTGAATCAAATCCCAGCTGAGCATCACAATAATTAGGCACTCATCCTGTTTTGGGCAACTCTACAGGGACAGAGAAATAGAAGGCAGCCAGCATTACAATAGTATTCCTGGAACTTGATAAACATAAAGCTGGCCAAAAATATTATGGAAAATAGTGAAGGGCTACTGAAAAGAAAATCCTGAAAGACAAATAAGCACTCTAGATGACCTTATATTTTAAAAGCCCTATGGGGCGCCTGGGTGGCGCAGTCGGTTGAGCGTCCGACTTCAGCCAGGTCACGATCTCACGGTCCGTGAGTTCGAGCCCCGCGTCAGGCTCTGGGCTGATGGCTCGGAGCCTGGAGCCTGTTTCCGATTCTGTGTCTCCCTCTCTCTCTGCCCCTCCCCCGTTCGTGCTCTGTCTCTCTCTGTCCCAAAAATAAAAATAAATAAATAAATAAATAAATAAATAAATAAAAATTAAAAAAAAAAAATAAATAAATAAAAGCCCTGCAAAAGCTCCTCCGTAGCTTAAGCCACGGGGCCACTTTAAAAGCAAAGATGGAATCTCTTCATTCAGGGGCAAAAGTTCAGACTCAGCTCTGATGAAGACACTGGGAAGTGTCACTGGCGTGCAGCTTTACTGCTCTCTTAGACCAGAGGCCTCTAAAAAAGCAGGGTCTGCACAGACAATAGCCCTGGCCTCAGACCTGTTAATACATACAAGTCAGACTCCTTTAGAAGCAAACTGGTTCTCTGCAGCTCAGGGTGAGGTGGGTGACCACTCACCTACTGCACTATCACCTTTCTCTCTCTTTTGGTATTTGTCTCCCTCAACTTGTTCTGGTCAACTGCCCTTGCTCCTGCAGTCCTTCCCAACTCAATAATATTACAAAAGAAACAGATACACACAACTAAAGCTAATAATTATGACTCTTGCATGGAGTCTTAGGCCTATTAACAGCATTAATTCACTTGACCCTTACAGCAACCCTGAGGTACGTGCGTCCTTATCCTCATTCTGTAGATGAGAAACTGAGGCATAGAGGGTAAACAGTGGGACCAATCATACAGCCAGGATTGGCAGAGTTGGAATTTAAACTCAGACCATCTGGTTCCAGAACTGAAATACCTAGTTAAATGCAATTTTGCTTCTCACTGAAATGCTACTTTATTCTTCTAACATTCCTAGCTCTTACTAAAGATTGTAAAGTAGAATGTAAACATAATATTGCTATTAATTATGGTGGACTCTGAACCAGGCCAATAAGAAATCTCACAGTTGCTAGCAACTAAAACACAGTTTTGGCCAATGGTTGGCCAGTTCACATGCGGGCCTCAAATCCAGAAAGATGCTTCAAAACCAAGTGTTTTCCTTTACTTTGACAATTCATACTTTTTTCAAAAGACTTAGCCCCATATCATTACAAGTCAGGAGATTTGGATTTGAGTTCTAGAGCCTGTCACTTATTAGCTGAGTAATCTATTTATGGAAAAAAATCCTATAACCTAATGGATTTTACGTTTTTAAAAAATACATGAAATACAGAGATATTAAGAATATTTACTCTATCAAATCATAGGAAGAATATGGGTCAAGTGATATATATGTAAAAGTGCTTTGCAAAATGATAAAATACAAAAGTCATTCTATTTTATCATGTTAATCAACTCTTAATTAGGATAGGTTTCAGAAACAGGGAAAAATATCTATGACCCTCTCCATCCAAATTAATTTTAATGCCAAAGCAGATGAGGTACTTGGGATAAATACCAAGAGAAGATGATTCAGAGAACTATGAGAAGTTTATGGAAAAGCAGTTCTGTTTCTGGGAATAAGCACTGCACAAACAGTTATTGATGTATCTCAGGGCAACTTAAGACATACGTAAATGGAATAGCTGGTGCAAAATAACTACAGTAAGGGAAATTTATAAATAAATCTAAGCCTTGTAATTCCCAACCCTGAGACTTCTTAGATAACCTAAGAGATCACATGAAAAGCTTAGTTATGGATGTCATGGGCAGTTGGGAGTGGGCCCTAAGCACACTGTGTGCACCTGTGCTTAGAGTGGGCAGCAAAAAACAGAGGGGTTCCAAGAGATCAACTATACAAAGTATTTCTACATAACTAAAAGTGTGTGTATTTGTGGTGTGTGTGTGCACGCGCGTGTGTGCATGCACGTGTGCACTTTATATATCCCTTCTCTATAAAGCTTTTTTTGGACAATGATCACATATTAATCACTTAATTCAGTTAATGGTTAACTGAAACAGATGTATTCCTGAAATTATTTTTTGGCAGCATTTTCCTATTTTCTAGTTTCCCTAGCTCCTAAGAGCATCTCAGAATCACTCTCATTTCATATTTTCCAGTTATCCCAATTACAACACAAGACAGGTAGATGGTAAAAGGGGGGAGAAACGTCCTGATCCCCAGCTTAACAGCAGCAGGTTCACAATCCACCATGTACACATATCTCAACCAAAAAATAAGGAACAATTCTTATATTTCTGGAAAAGATCCAAATAAATGTTCTTGAGACCATATGCTAAACTTATTTCACCATTTCCCTCAAATTTCTCTGTGGTGAATCATTCCAATGAACAACATTCCAGTAAGTTATTTTCTTGAATAGCCTGCTACTCTTGTAAGTACCAAGTGCCATGGTGTTTACTGGGCACCTATTCTGCATCAGGTGCTTTGCATACACCGCTTCATTTGATTGCCAAAACAGCCCTGAAAGGGAGCTATTACAATCTCCACTTTACAGATGAGGGAAGTTGAGAAACAGGTCCCAAGGACATTTAAACTCAACAGCAGAGCTGGGATTTGAATCCAGGGTGGCCTCATTCTAAAGCTCTCTCCCTCTCAATCCCCAAGAAATTTTAATAAATTATCTTCAATCCTCATATATCAAGCTGAACTTTAAAATTCTTAACTTCTAGGTTTTCTCAAGAGTCCTCAGAGAGCTACCATAAATATGAAACATAACGATTATGATTATATAGTATTATAGACAATATCGAAATGTATGTGCAGCCCCAAGCTTCAAATCTAATGACAAAGAATAATTCAGAAAATCAACACATAAGGTCCAATCTTTTGGGATGAAAAGTCTTACATTGATATTTTCTAACTGCAGTAGATGTACTGTATAATATGACTTCACATCTTCTGACAAGAACTTCACACTGAATCCTGTTTCTTTAAATAGCATCTCTCGGTCATCTTTTGTTGGCCAGTACTGTGCACATTTAACCTAAATTTAAGAATATGTATATATTAGTTCATAGACATGATGAAATCATAAAAAGCTGGGAAAGGAAGACAAACCACACACATTCATGCTATATTTTTTTCAAGTACCCAAATCTATGAACAATTACACTATGTTTGATGCTTAATGTATTTTAAGAAGATTGACATTTTTATAAAAGCAGGTTTGCACAATGTTCCTGTAACTTATACTAAAAAAGCCATAAACAGGTAGGTATGTTCATAAAATAAAAATGAATCCGTCACTTCTAAAGCATGGTAATCTACAGTTTAACATCATATTGGTATTCACTTCACATTTCTAAAAGTATCAACCTCTTGTAAGAATCTTTTTTCAAACAGTATTGAAAAGGCTTTATTTTACAAGTATTTTCTAAAAATACCCATGAATCTGCTACTAAATACTACTTATTCTGGAAATAACATTGTATATTTACTTACTAAAATTAAGTCAGAGAAGCAAATCAGAAGATAAGCTCCCTCTACCTAGAGTTGTTACATTGTGGCAGAACTACTGATATGGAATTCCTATTTGTGACAATAAAAGCATCTCCCCCAAAGCCAAATTTTGAGGGCACCAGACTGAGGCAAGGTGAGATAAAGAGCCACTTCATTAGGAAGAATGCACCAGAAAAACAACCTTATAAAATAGGGCCACTTCTCCCTGTCCAGATCACAAACGACTACAAATCACAAACAGTAACAATACCTCCAAACAAATGAATACTATGAGCTGGTACTTCCAAAGGTGCTAAAAGACATTTTAAATATGATACAAGAAGTGAAAAGAGAGTAAATGAGAATGAGAACAACTCAGAAATGATGTGACAGGAGACATAAAAAAAAAATTAGGAATCAAAGAACATATCAATTCTGAAATGAAGACTAAATTGAAAGGCAAAGAGGTGTGAATAAATGCTGCAGATACTGTCTTTGGAGAAAAAGATGAGGAAAGGGGGCACCTGGGTGGCTCAGTCGGTTAAGCGTCCGACTTCAGCTCAGGTCAAGATCTCGCGGTCCATGAGTCCGTGAGTTCGAGCCCCGCGTCGGGCTCTGGGCTGATGGCTCAGAGCCTGGAGCCTGCCTCCGATTCTGTGTCTCCCTCTCTCTCTGCCCTCCCCCGTTCATGCTCTGTCTCTCTCTGTCTCAAAAATAAATAAATGTTAAAAAAAAAAAAAAAAAAAAAAAAGATGAGGAAAGGAGGACATTTCTGAAATAAAAAAGAAATGAAGAAAGAGACATAGGATTTGAGAGAAAGTGACAAATATGAAGATAAGCAAAGAAAACCTAACATGCGTAATTGGAGGACCCAAAGAAGAACATCAAAGCAAGCAAACAGAAAATACTTACAGGTATAATCAATACATTTTTCTTTAAAAATCATATACTGAAAGACCACACTACACACTTGGAAAAATCTGAACCAGAATGACCAACACAAAGACATATTTTGGTAAAATTAATGGAGTTTGAAGAAAAAAAATTACTTTGAGTAACCTAGATAAAAAAAACAAAAACAAAAAAAACCATGTGACTTATAAAGGAAATAAAATACGATGTTCAATTTACTTTGGCAGTAATTTGCTATGCCAGGAGGAAATGGAGTAATAATGTATTTAAGTTGCTCAAAGAAAAGCAAATGTGAGCCAAGATTTTATATCCTGCCAAAGTGACTTTTAAGCTTGAGACAGCAGATAAACTGTCATTGACAGGTAAGAAATCAGGAACTCTAATGCCCATGAGTCCTTCCTTAGGATCCACTAGAGAATGAGCTATCGACAGGACAACTGGAGAGACATCAACAACACTGGCAATGAATATCAAATATATATTTACACGTAGAACTAAGAGCTTAAAAGGGATATGAAAGAGACTATAGTATGTTATATACTCTGAAAACGTAGGTAAAATACAACTTAAAAATAGAAGAAGATGGAAAAAATTTTAAACTTTTTTAGTAATTACTTTGGTATTGGAGTTGATACCCTAATTATGAGTATTTTTGGTGTGTAATATGGAACAAAGGTAAAGAGTCATTATAAGATATTCTTTATCCGTAGTGTCTTTGAGGAAGAGGGTTCATAGTATGGAAAAAGGAGATAACAGATACGAGGTAGAAAGGGTTAAGCCAACCCCTACAGTTCTAAATTTGAATCAGAAGTATCAGTATGAACCCTTGAAGTATGTTATCTAACACACAAACATATTTTTTTCTAGCTCTCTTCACTGAAAAGCTCTAAAAACAATGACCAGTCCAACATCAAACATCCCTATTTTTACTGCCACCTTGAAATACCATTGCCCATTAAAAGGAAACCAAGGCTCCTTAGAGACATGGTTGACTCTATGAAGAAGAGGTTAACATAAGCTTCAACAAGTAGTCATTCCAGATATTAAGAAAATTATTAAAGATTCTTTGGTTTTGACTCTTAGGTTTCTGCCTCAGAGCCCAACTTGAAGAGATTTCTGCCAATCAGTGGAGGGATAATTAGAATACTAATAAGGATAATAACTGCAATGGAGTGAAATGAATCAAGTATGTGTGAATCTACGAGTTCATAATAATTGATCCCCTCCAGTGCCTGCCCCACACCAAAAAAAACCTACCTGGTTACCTGTTGAGGACACTAGGAAATGAACTCTATTTTGAAAACTGCTTTTCCTATATAAGAGTGGTCAACTAACAAGAATGGAAGTTTCTCTTTATAGAAGTATTCCAACAAAAATTCAAGAAGGAATGATAAAATTGAAATACCACTATTTCATAACCCCTAATTAATTAAGGAACTAAGTAAGCCCTGACCAGCAATGACCGCTAACACCATAAAAAGACATTATGGGACTCTTCACAAAGTAATACCACCCATGAAATAATCTTCCCCAAAATAATTAAATCTGAATCTTATTATCTAGATCCAAGCACTATAGATACGATTTCTAATTTCCATGGGCATTTTTCTTTTATTATTTAGTAATTATACTCCAAAAAGAGAGATGAGACTTATAAATCATCTAGTTTGCAATGCTGCTCAAACTGTTCAAACAATGTCATCATCACTTAATTTTTAAGTCACACTGAAAACCATGAAAAAGCCACCATAAAAAACTATGCTGACATTGCTGGACATTCTGGTATGTCAGTGCCATTTCAGATTAGAAAGAGAGTAGAATAATTTGTATCACCATTAAAAGCCACCAACTATGAATTTAGAAGAAAAGTAAGAATCAGGCATCTGAAGAAGTAGAACAGTCCAAGATCTTAAGGCTGGAAGAGATCTTATAGACAATACTTTCCAATTTGCTTCTTTGACAGAAAAGGAACCTAAAGCTACAAAAGTTAAAGACTTAACTAATTATTAATACTTGTTTAGACTGCACCTAAAGTTTTAATAAATTTATACACTTCCATACTGATACATGTAAATTTACATGTCTCGTGGCCTAAGAGCCAATTAAAATTTATCAAGATTAAAAAAAAACCAACCCTGTGACTTTAATCTTTAATAAAATTTTCACGATTTTGATAATACTAAATTATAAACTTTTAAAAATTTATTTATTTTGAGAAAGTGTGTGAGCAGGGGAGTGAGGGGCAGAGAGAGAAGGAGGGAGAGAGAGAGAGAGAGAAACAGAGAGAGAGAGAGAGAATATTCCAAGCAGGCTGTGGAGCCTGAACCCACAAACTGTAAGATCATGACCTGAGCTGAAATTAAGAGTCAGACACTTAACTGAATGAGCTACCCAGGAGCCCCAATAAATTATAAAAATTCTAATAAAGCCTAGGGATTCCAAAGATCTATGTATCACTACTGGTCAATATTTGTTTCATGACATTTACATCTTGGAGGGTAGTGGTGTGCAATTGCTACCTAAATGCTTACAGCAAGAAAGGAAAAGGTTATACTAGAGTTCTTCTGGTCAGAAACAGACTGACCTCTAGGCTTCAGCAATTCAAAGCCAAACTAATGAATGAATCAATATCCCAAAACAAATATGAAAACATTTATAAGCTAATGATACAGGGAGTAAGCCAAGTTGTAAATATTAAGTATTACTTACCGATTCCTTCTCCACAACTCGGTTTAGCATGACAACTGCCTTGGTCTTTTGCTGCCAAACCATGAGCCAGAAATGGCAACCTGTATTAGGAAGTGGACCCTGTAAGAACAGGCAAGAAAAAGTAGGTAAGAGAAAGGAGATGGAACAAGGCTCAAAGAAAATTCCTTCAAGTATGTTTCTGGTTTGAAACAGTTTATTGGATCATAATAAGTAAATCATAACTTTAAATCCACTTGATTTAAAAAACAGGTCTGTACTAGTTGTTTGTAAGTGATCAAAACGGACTTTTATTTACTTAGGCAGAAAAGGAATTTTTTAGGCTATCAGATGACTTTTGGTGTTGAGGGCTGGAGAGCCAGGCTTTGGTGGGAACCAACGTCCAGGCAAGATTCTGCTCAAAGCAGTCAGCTTGGTACAGTGCTCCTGACACTGGCACTCCTTATCACCTTGCTTTGCTGGCATCGCCATACTAAGGTGGCTGTAGCATTTACGCATAACCTATAAATAAACCAAAGTTAAAATCACAGGCAGGAGTATCTGACTAGTTCAGTCTAGCTGCAAAGGAAATTTCTGTCCCCTTCAGCTTTCATATTAGGAAAAGAGGCCCTGACTGTCATGGATCATGGCAGTCTTACAAAAGAAGAAATCTGTGCCATCACTAGCCAACCAACCACCCCAAGTTAACTGGCAAAAGATTTCCAGAAAAAGCAGAAATCTCAAAGTACCTGAACCACTACAAAGCTGCTAATCTACAAAAACCACAGCATGTACAACCTCAATAGCAGACTTAAAAGGGGCAATGGTTCATATTACAATATTGTCATGGGGGAAAAAAATCAAATCACTTCCAATTATCTTCACATTTTGCTTAATGGTAGCATAGGGCAGAAGAAAGGGCAAATAAGAGATGAAAAGGCCATGGCCAAATTGGAACTAATTTTAAAGGTGAAAATGAATGAGGTTCTACTGCAGCTAATAAGTCAGCATGCGTCCCTTTCACAGGGCAGAGTGACAGGCAGCATCAGGGGCTGGAGGCCAGGTGTTCTGGAACATCAGCTTCCCATGTCAAACAAGACGATTCAAGTGGTTCAAGGCTGAAAGCATCTTTTAGGCAGTTGTATTCCCTAGTATATAGCAGATGCTCTGAAATATTATTTGAATTAATAAACTCTAAGCTTCTAAATTATAAAAAGGTTGGAAATCTCAGAATACTGAGAAACTGCAACCAAATGTTCGAAGATACTGTTGTCCTCAATGTACATTATCTATTACTTGATCTACTTCTAAAACAAAGTGTAAAAATAAAAAAGAGCAATGAGAAAATCCCCACTAAAATTAATGCCCTTTCTTTCATCTAAAGAAATGGATCTATCAATTCACCAGAGAAGTCACTCCTTAGTGTATACACACACAAAAAAACAAAACACACTCCACTGGTGGCTCAAAAGGGAGGGGGGTGGGTTTATCGCTCAGTTTTCCCACCTACAAGCAATACTATCAATTTTTTTAAAGTCTTTTTTTTTTTTTAAAGTTTATTTATTTGAGAGACAGAGACAGCGTCTGCAGGGCCTGAACTCACAAAACCATGAGATCATGACCTGAGCCAAAACCAAGAGTCAGACACTTAAGAAACTGAGCCACCCAGGTGCCCCAATACTATCAATTTTTTCCTGCAAAATGGAGATTTAAACCAAGGACTGGTATGTATGTGTATGTGTGTGTGTGTGTGTGTGTATATATATATATATATATATATATATATATATATATATATATATTTTAATTGCAAAATAAATCCTTTTTCAGAGGAAAAAGATGATAAAAATAATAAGCTACAAAGGACAATCAGAACAGCTGAGGTTTTATTAAACATATAGCATCTCTAGTTTTCTCTGTCCTTTAAAATATTCCCAGCCTTCAAAGAGCTTACTAAGTAAAAAGGCAAGAAGTCCTTGTCCTACTAACTGAAAAATATCAAGTGCCATAAGAGTAAGGGGTAAACCATCAGATCTTCAGGAGTAGGAAGGATGCTACAGCAGGGCCTTAAAAATGACGAGGGCACTGATACAGGGAGGCATCATGGAAGGATGGGGAGTAAGGGTGCATTCCAAGCAGAAGGCAAGGCACATGCAAGTTCAGGGCAAATGTGGGACAGACAAAGCAATCAATGAGGATGAAGTGGAAGTATGGAAGTGTGTACGAAACCAGAGTGAATACAGGAAACAGTCACCAAAGTTTTTAAGAAGTGGTATGATCAGATTTGTATGTTACAAAAGTAATTCTGGTGGCATTGTTAAAGATGGATTAGGATGGGAGGGACTGGTGGCAAGGAAACAAGTTAAAAAGCTATTGCATTAGGATTCAGTACATGATGAGGACAGCTTTAGCCCAGGTGAGAAAAACAGGAAGAGAGATGGCTTGATTAAAAAAGAGAGGGGCACCTGGGTGGCTCAGTCAGGTGAGCATCCGACTTCGACTCAGATCATGATCTTGCTGTCTTTGAGTTTGAGCCCCACATCAGGCTCTGTGCTGACAGCTCAGAGCCTGGAGTCTGCTTCAGATTCTATGTCTTCCTCTCTCTCTGCCCCTCCCCAACTCATGCTCTGTCTCTCTCTCTCTCAAAAATAAATAAACTTAAAAAAATATCCAGTAAAGACCTAGAAAATATAGGGTGGAAATTCAGAAAAGAATAAAAAACTGAAAACAGCCTTCTGACTCTGTCAGGACATGCAGAGCAGTCCAACAGGACAGGATGCTTAAACACAATCAGGTATTTTCTTTATTGTTATGGACTTTATAATATTTTATATTTATATAAATGTTTATATTCTAATATTTTAATAAATATACTTATAATCTAATATTTTATAATTATTATCATTATTACTGCTACAAATAAAAAAGTAATAAGAAATGCCACAACAAATAATCACTGGAGGGCTTACCATAGTACCAGGCACTATAAGAATTTTGCTCAACATCGTTCCATAGATAATATAGATATATTTATATATCAATAATATAGATACATATACAAGCTTGGAGAGTTAGGTAGCTTGTCCAAGGTCACACAGCAATTTTATTATGCTAGTAGAGCTGAATGATTAAGAGCATGACCCATAGTGTCAATGGGGCTTCAAATTCTGGCTTCAGCTCACTTCCCGTATGACCTTGGTAAAGTTGTTTAATGTTCCTGGTCTCTTTAGATGATTCCTCATGCATAAAATCAGGGTGATGACAGTATTTACCAGAGACAGTTAGCCTGAGCCTTAAATCATACAAAACATAAAGTACAGAACAATGTTACAAAATTCCTAGCTCTTATTAATCTTATCTCCCACTACAATGTAAAGTTCATAATGGCATTTTTACTTAAGTCTATTTTATTTAATGCCTACCACACAGTAGGTACTCAATAAATCTTTGTTAGATGGATGAATACCCAGTGAAGCAGTGGGACCAGGATTTGGGCATAGATACTATGAATCCAGAGTCTACATTCTCTTAAGATACGAAGGTTGAACATATGGTTCCAGAGAGTCTGAAGCCTTGAGTGTAAACTGAAAAGGGGAAAAAACTCCTAAATCAGAATCCTGAGAAACACCTACAGAATTTGGACTACAATAAGAAGAACCAATAAATGAGACTGGGAAAATGGGAGAAAGGGAGAAAGGGAGAAAGGGAGAAAGAGAAAGAGAGGGTTGTGATAAGGGATCTAGAGTAATTATTCTTTTCTATTTCTGAACATTATAGCTTTTTCAAATAGAAAATAAACAAATTCTAAAAATGAGTTTATCAAAAATGTCATGAATGCGGGGTGTGCCTGGGTGGCTCAGTCGGTTGGGCATCCAACTTCGGCTCCGGTCATGATCTTGTGGTTTGTGAGTTCAAGCCCCATTTCAGGTTCTGTGCTGACAGCTCAGAGCCTGGAGCCTGCTTCAGATTCTGTGTCTCCCCCTCTTTCTGCCCCTCCCCTGCTCACGCTCTGTGTCTCTCTGTCTGTCAATAATAAATGTTAAAAAAAATTAATTAAAAATGTCACGAATGCTCATAAAAAATGCCAAATATTACAAAAAGGCAGGAAATGACAAATTAAACTCTATGTATTCCTAATTCTTAGAAATAACCAATATTAATGGTATATGTATAATTTATTTAGCCAGTCCCTCACAAATTATTTCTGTCCTATTCTTTCTGGTCCGGTACTATTAAAATTAAGTTTCAATAAACACCCTCACATGTATCTTTATGTCTATACATATGTAACCACTGAGTATTATAAACTTTTAAATCTCTGCTGTTCTGACTGGTGAAAAGTGGTTATTAAATGTATATTCCCTCATGACTAGAAAAATTGAGTATCTTTTCATATGTATATTGTCTACCTTTATATTTTTCTTTGAACTATGAATTTATGTTCTTTGCCAGTTTTTTTTTTTTTTTTTTTTAACTTAGATTGTTTCTCTTTCTCTTTTTTGACATACAGGAGCATTTTACTTTAAGTAAAATTATTTTCATTTCCTGCCAACTAGAAATAGTCTAATCTTTTTACTATATGAAACTGTTTTCTCTGTTTTGTTTTTAATGTTTATTTACTTTTAGGAGGGGTAATCAGAGGAGTGACAGAGAGAAAAGACGAGAGAATCCCAAGCAGGCTCTGCACTGTCAGGACAGAGCCCAATGCAGGGCTTGCTCTCATAAACCATGAGATCATGACCTGAGCCGAAATCAAGAGTCAGACACTTAACTGAATGAGCCACCAAGCCACCCATTTTCTCTTTCAATAATAGGTTATTCTGATCTACATTTTTAAAAACCTCAAATATTATGAACATACAGCTTATACTTAAAATTTAAAAATCAGTAACTGGGGGATATAGCAGTATTGTTCATTAAGTCTCTGTCCTTTGATAAAGGGAAGCTGGTGTAGATAAACCAAAATAATTTTTATTATCTAAGAATGGAAGAGTAGTAGTGCTAGAATATGGGTGTGGCCAATGTGCCAAGAAGCAATCAGGCAGAATGCCAAAGGGAACCGTTACGTTCTCTGGCTTCCAAGCCAGTATTCTGGGCACCTGGTCTTACCACCCTCACTCCAAACAAAGGGCAGATACCCATCAAAGGCATGTTCAAACTCTCTGAAACTGTATGTCAGAGAAGTGGGTCAAGAAGGGCTTTCAAAGGGCCTCTGGTTATGATACAAGTTATGTGAAGAGAACTTAACAAAGCATTAACAAACGCTTTGTATCAATATAAAGCAAGGAAGATAATTTGCCTGAAAAGAATTGGCCTAAATCATTTCATTAAAACATTTTCCTTCTTGGAATGTGCAACATTAAAAATTACTTTCATGTTCACATACAAACCTGCAAAACATTAAAATGTCTACACTCTACTATGTAACAACAGAAAAAACAAACAGCATCTCATTTCCAAAAGAAGTAAAGACATACTTTTAGCTATGTTTCAAAGCATACCAACCACAATAACTGCATTGCCAGGCATCTGCTCAACACCACATCACTTGCCTGTGTTAAGATGTAACTCCTTTTCGCCTCTTCTATGTCAACTAAACTGGCATTAATATAATCATTTTCAGCATTTTGCAGTTTAACACGACTGTGATCATCTGAAATAGAGAATGACAAACCATAATTGTCATTTCAAACTTCTCATTTTTATTGATATTAATGTTCTAGGTATTATTAATAAAATGATAGAAGAAACAAAGCAAAGAAAAATAACAGCACCACAAAAGAGTTGAATCAAGTCCTAAATTATTCCTCTTTTTGGAAGGAAGTATAAAAATGAAATCTTTTTGTTTGTTACTGTGGTATTGGAAATGCTTTTGTTTGTACTTGATTAGCTATTGTAACTAGAAAAACTGACCAAAGAGTAAAATATGGTGAAAGGAATAAAGCACCTACCTTCCCAAAAGTAAAAGAATCATTTAGAGTCTTGGGGTCTAAGAACTGATAGGTCTACCTACAAAACAAACAAACAAACAAACAAAAAACAACAAAAATGCCAAAAAAACCGCAACTGGCCTCAAATAGAGGAGACTTGATTTCCATGGTAACTACATTTGCTTCATTCCTCAACAGATCTGCATTCAACTATATTTACATAATTTTTAGTATTTAACTATATTTAAATTAAGTGCTAAAAATATTTAAATACAGAGAGAATATTCTAATTTTTTTTCAGTAGGCCCCATGCCCAACATGGGGCTCAGACTCATGACCCTGAGATTGAGACACATGCTGTACTGACTGAGCCAGTCAGGCGCTCCAGAATATTCTAATTCTTTACAAGACAACTAAAGACGCCTCATTACTTAGACTGTGTTATAGCACAATAAACATATCTAGTTTAGACATATTTCTAGCTTTTAAAAGTAAAAATTTCACCATCTACAACAATATGGACGACCTAGAGGGTATTACACTAATTGAAATAAGTCAGGCAAAAAAAAAAAAAAAAAAAAAGGAAGACTGTATGACATCACTTATACATGGAATCTAAAAAATTAACAAATCAAAAAAAATAGAAACAGACTCATAAATACAGAGAACAGGGGCACACAGGTGGCTCAGTTGGTTTATCATCTGACTCTTGATTTCAGCTCAAGTCATGGGATCAAGCCCTGTGTCGGGCTCCACCCTGCGTATGGAGCCTGCTTAAGATTTTCTCCTTCCCTCTCCCCCTTTTCTCCCTCCCTCTCTAAAAAAAAAAAAAAAAAATTCAAAATTCAAAAATTCAAAATAATAAAATAAATAAAATGAATAAATACTGAGAACAAACTGGTGGTTGTCAGAGAAAGGAGGGTGGGAAGATGAGTGAAACAGATGACGGGGATTAAGAGTTACAAACTTCCAGTTATAAAGTAAGTCAGTCACAGGGATGAAAGGTACAGCATAGGGAATACAGCCAATAATATTGTAAAAACTTTCTCTGGTGACAAATGGTAATTACACTGATTGTGGTGAGCATTTTATAATGCATATAAAATTTATATATAAACATATAAATGCTGAATCACTATATTGTACACCTGAAGCTAGTATAATATCGTATGTCCACTATACTTCAATTAAAAAAAGAAAAAGCAGGCCTCAAAATTAAGGAAATGTATTTACAACATATACAACCAAAGAAGGATTAAGATACGAAGAGTACTTACAAATCAATAAGAAAATGACAGAGACCCCATTTTAAAAGATGAACAAGGACAATACACAAGAGACTAATAAATATGAAAAAAAAATTAATCTCACTATTAATCAAAATATAAAAATTAAATTGAAGAGATAATTTCTTTTTTAATTAAAAATTTTTGTAAAGTTTATTTTTCCAAAACCTTTTTGAAGTGCTGTCCAGGCCATGGCTAGCCCCTTAGTAAGCACTAGATGAGACTATACAAGAACTTTCAGATGTCTGGTTTATAGGTATAAACTCTTACAAATCCAAGGTTTCTGTTTCTGTGAATGAAACCAATGGATATACCCAGAGATAAGCACAGTCTAACAGTAACACACACACACACACACACACAAAAGGGGAAATAACAAATTTCCAAAATGCCTAATAACAGGTAAATTACAGTATATATGAAAGATGCACTACTTTAATGGAGCCCTTAAAAATCATGCTTTGGTGGGGGGGGAGTAAAAATCTCACAGATTTAGAAATTATGCTGATTTAAAAATGTGGACTACAAAACTTTACCTTGTATCATTTCTTTAATGTTTATTTATTTTTGAGAGGAGGCAGAATGGGGCAGAGAGAGAGGGAGACAAAGATCCTAAGAAGGCTCTGTACTGACAGCAGAGAGCCCAAAGCGGGGCTTGAAATCACCAACAGTGAGATCATGACCTGAGCCAATGAAGTCGGACGCTTAACATTAAACGTTGGACGCTTCTTGGACAGAGCCACCCAGGCACCCCAACCTTGTAGCATTTTGATGGAAACGGAGAAGGTTTCTCAGGGACAGAAGGCATGTACATACAACAGAATTAACACTGGCTTAGTATCCTAAACATACAACTCTTAGAAGAATATAACTGAATTATAAACTGAACAGATGTTTGATGTTTAACTCTGGAGAATACATTCAATTTAAGCTGCTCCCCTGAAGGAAATCTATACTAAATGTCCTTTTTCTCCCCACTTTTAAACTAAAAAAACTGTTCACATGATCTCCATACGAAAGAAAATGTTAAATAGCTACAGTTTCACACATCAATTTATCTGAACTGTTTCTCCTGGACTGAACCCAAGACCTCTGTAAATATTACATGTCATTTGCCAACAGGAAAAAAACTAAGATCTTGTTATAGTAAATCACTTATACTAGTGTTCTCGGAAAGATGATGTCAGCAAGCACTTTTTTTTAAAAAACACTTTTTTTTAACAGCTTAATCACCCTTTAACTGTTAAATTATGTGAGATGGTAAAAAGGTCAGCTATCTAATTAGCAAAATAAAGACCATACATCTCCTGTATAACATGTATCAGGAGATGTATGCTTTTAGAATGCTACACAATCCCTAAAATTCACATTCCACTAAAATATAATACCAAAGGAATGTATTTCCTCATGTTGTAATCACAGAAAACACAAACCCTAAAGGTTAATCATATCTATTGCACAAGTGAAAAAAGCAATTTGGCCAACAGAAGCAAGAATCCATAACAACTGGGAAGATTCCTTCCCAGGAACCTCCAGGAATTCAGTTATCTTGCAGGTTGCCTTCTGGGACCCTTCCACAGTTATGGAGGAAATAAGCCCAGAGAAAGACCTCTGGCAGATTGTTTTTAAGAGTTCTGCCATCCTCCCCTCAGAACCTTGAACTAGAATTCAGTTATTTTCCCTTCAGCTTCAAAATCTATACCAGCTGTCATTCCAATACATGGAAAACACTGAATCACACAAGGGTAAAAGCACAGATACATTCCCTGGAGCCCTGGGGTCTAACCAATAGGTGTTACCTGAAGGACACCCAGTGTCCTGCACAATCTGGCCCCGAACAGTGGCCCTACTTCCCTCTAACATTTATTTATATAATCAACAAAAGCAAAAGAACACTGAATTTTCTCAGGAAAAAAAGTTTTTAATTTTTCTAGATTAAGACTAAAAAAGAAAGGTAATCCTTAAGGAAAACTCTATAGCTATTTAGAAGTGGCTACAAATGTTCCCTGAACCTATATTTTCTCCTCAGGACTAATTACAAACAAAACTCTCAAATTCACCTACATTATTAGAAATTTATTTATTTATTTACTTACTTATTTATTTATGTATATGAAGTTTATTGTCAAATTGGTTTCCATACAACACCCAGTGCTCATCCCAAAAGGTGCCCTCCTCAATACCCATCACTCACCCTCCCCTCCCTCCCAACCCCCATCAACCCTCAGTTTGTTCTCAGTTTTTAAGAGTCTCTTATGCTTTGGCTCTCTTCCACTCTAACCTCTTTTTTTTTTTTTTTTTTCTTCCCCTCCCCCATGGGTTTCTGTTAAGTTTCTCAGGATCCACATAAGAGTGAACACATATGGTATCTGTCTTTCTCTGTATGGCTTATTTCACTTAGCATCACACTCTCCAGTTCCATCCACGTTGCTACAAAGGGCCATATTTCATTCTTTCTCATTGCCACGTAGTACTCCATTGTGTATATAAACCACAATTTCTTTATCCATTCATCAGTTGATGGACATTTAGGCTCTTTCCATAATTTGGCCATTGTTGAGAGTGCTGCTATAAACATTGGGGTACAAGTGCCCCTATGCATCAGTACTCCTGTATCCCTTGGGTAAATTCCTAGCAGTGCTACTGCTGGGTCATAGGGTAGGTCTATTTTTAATTTTTTGAGGAACCTCCACACTGTTTTCCAGAGTGGATGCACCAATTTGCATTCCCACCAACAGTGCAAGAGGGTTCCCGTTTCTCCACATCCTCTCCAGCATCTATAGTCTCCTGATTTGTTCATTTTGGCCACTCTGACTGGCGTGAGGTGATATCTGAGTGTGGTTTTGATTTGTATTTCCCTGATAAGGAGCAACGTTGAGCGTCTTTTCATGTGCCTGTTGGCCATCCGGATGTCTTCTTTAGAGAAGTGTCTATTCATGTTTTCTGCCCATTTCTTCACTGGATTATTTGTTATTCGGGTGTGGAGTTTGGTGAGCTCTTTATAGATTTTGGATACTAGCCCTTTGTCCGATATGTCATTTGCAAATATCTTTTCCCATTCCGTTGGTTGCCTTTTAGTTTTGTTGGTTGTTTTCTTTGCTGTGCAGAAGCTTTTTATCTTCATAAGGTCCCAGTAGTTCATTTTTGCTTTTAATTTCCCTTGCCTTTGGGGATGTGTCAAGTAAGAGATTGCTACGGCTGAGGTCAGAGAGGTCTTTTCCTGCTTTCTCCTCTAGGGTTTTGATGGTTTCCTGTCTCACATTCAGGTCCTTTATCCATTTTGAGTTTATTTTTGTGAATGGTGTGAGAAAGTGGTCTAGTTTCAATCTTCTGCATGTTGCTGTCCAGTTCTCCCAGCACCATTTGTTAAAGAGACTGTCTTTTTTCCATTGGATGTTCTTTCCTGCTTTGTCAAAGGTTAGTTGGCCATACGTTTGTGGGTCTAGTTCTGGGGTTTCTATTCTATTCCATTGGTCTATGTGTCTGTTTTTGTGCCATAGAAATTTATTTTAATTCTTCTTTTCTATTAAGAAGATTAATAAAACTTTAAAGTGTATTTAACTTTTTGATTTCAAAGGAAACAAAAGCAAGACAGTTTCTAGTGTTAAATAAAACATCATGTTAAAACTATCTACAAAGATAGTAACTATACAGAACATTTCAGGAAGTGAAACTATCACAGCCTTTTTATGAGAAATTGTGACTTTATGATTTCTGTAACAATTATAACAGGCAATGCCTCTTCCCCAACTCAGAATCACTTCATGTATGGTTTAAAATATCTGTGAGAGTGGACACAGGTCCCCTCACAACCTGGGAGTCAAATGTCCCCTTTCTCTGCCCTGTTATTATCAGTCAGCCCCAAATCTGTCAAGTGTTCATTCCAAACCAAACTTCGGACTTCTGAATTAGTACAAAAATGCAAAAACAAAAACACCAGAAAGTTAAGTGCTTTCTCCTCTCCTAGAGTTTATTCTGCCCAGAAACCTCTGAAATGCGATTATCAAATAGACGGAGTCCTCTAACACCTGGGCTCTAAGTAATAAGCCCTAAAGCCCACAGTATTATTATCATCATTCTAGGTAAATATATGGTTATCTCCCTCTTTCTTATTTTTTAAAAAATTCAGCAAAGGGAGAAAAATGAAGACAGTTCAAAGTACATTGCAAGAGATACCAACTAGCAATCAAACCATGCTTCATAGGAAATCTTATTTCTCAACATCTAATAACACCAAAAGCTGAACTATCAAGAACATATCCTTTTTTTTTTTTTTTTTTAATGGGGGCATCATCTGCTCTT
Source organism: Panthera pardus (assembly GCF_024362965.1). Taxonomy (NCBI): domain Eukaryota; kingdom Metazoa; phylum Chordata; class Mammalia; order Carnivora; family Felidae; genus Panthera; species Panthera pardus. Next base: position 26,738,848 of record NW_026526710.1, on the reverse strand, counting down.
AATTCTTCTCACCAAGAGAATAAAGAAATGCAATATCCAATAGAATTGCAGCTTGTAAACTGGATAAAAATTAAGCAAACATCTGATGAAGATTCCCTTCACCTCCCACCCTCAAACAGTATGTTTTCCGAGAAATGGTTTCATCTGTCAAGAAATGACGCTCTAGCTGTGGCCTGAGCTGACAATACAGATTAGCTTCCTCTTTCACTAATGTCATAATAAGCCTTTTTTTTTTTTTTTTTTTAACACCGCTTCACTGGTTCACCTTTTATCATAATTGTAAAAAGATCTTCTTTTGGAAAGTTGGAAAGTTGGAAAGTCTTCCAGGTCAAACAAGAAAATGGATTTACATCCATCATAACTATCCTCCCTAGGTTACACCAAGGTAGAGATAAGCAATCACTATCATCAACTGGGCAAGAAGACCATGTCTCCATTAGTAAGTACAGCATTGAAAGATGTTCCCCATTGATTCTCCTGTTCTCAACCAGGAGGAAACTGTTAAGTTTTCAAATACTGATGTCTATATTCATATGTTACCTCCCTGCAAGAATGCAAAGCACTTCAGGGCACCTGGGTGGCTGAGCCGTTAAGTGTCTGACTTTGGCTCAGGTCATGATCTCGCCATCTGTATGTTCGAGTGCTGAATTGGGCTCTGTGCTGACAGTTCAGAGCCTTGAGCTTCTTTGGATTCTGTCTCCCTCTCTCTCTGTCCCTCCCCTGCTTGCACTCTCTCTCTCTCTCTCTCTCTCAAAAATTAATAAACATTTTATAGACACGTCAACCATCTTCGACTCTATAAGTTAAATACCTGAGACAAAAATATAATTTTCTCTCATGAATCAAGCAATGAGCCAAAAAAAAAGCTAGAACTAAAATCCAAGTCATCATAAGCGCTAATGAAGAAACACATACAAGAGTTTAACATTTCAATTGTTTCCTCTGAAAATAAAACTCAATTTGACGAATAGTTCCTTTACTGACAACATAACCAACTAGGACCGCTATATAGGATTTAGTGCCTATATGTGTCAGTTATTGTATGACACATCTTACCGCATTACTTCTCTCAGTCCTCACAACCCTATGAAGTTGACATTATCATGCTCATTTTACTGACACTCAGGGAGTCAAGTCATAACTACACACACTAGAGGAGCACAAGAGGAGATTCAAACTAGGTCTGTAACTTGAGGGACTACATAATTCCCACACTACATTATCTCTGAAACGTCCAAGTTGGCTCCTTTACCACCCTTTTCACACACCCTAAGTTCTTCCTCCATCGCCTTTCACTGTTCTTCACATCAGGTACAATTTCTGTCTCATCTCTGTCACACAAATCTCACTTCCATGAAGATCCAGCCTATGAATGACCTTCTCTAAATAGCCCGTTTAAGGGAACCCTCACCATGAAGTTCTGTTCTTCACATTTAATACCCTCAACAACTTTTATGCAATTTTCATTCAACAAATATATTTTAGGAGCCAGGCAACAGCGACATAAAGATAACAATAATTTGTTTAAAGCTTTTTAAAAGAAAAAAATTCTATTAAGTAGTAATTCCTACCACTATCTTAATTGCACTGTGTTGTGTGAAGAAAGCTGACCAACTGATGCCTAAGGAAGCCAAGTGAGATGAGCAGGCTTTGCTACATAGAGGAAGAAGGAGCACACACACACAAAAGGAATAAAAAGGTATGGTGTATCATGGACTGGCAAATTCAAAAAGGCTGAAGAACTGGGTAGCCAAAAGAGATCCCAAAACATGTTAAGGCCAGACTCTGAAGGGTCTTGTGTGCTGCACTCCAGGCACAGGTTACCTTAATAAAGCTCTTTAAAGGACTGACACAAGCACATTTGATTTCAAGAAAATAACGACGAGCACTCTAGAGGATAGACTGGAACAAGAAGACAAGTTAACACACTGACGCACTAACAATTTAATCAAGAGACGATGAGTACAGAGCCAAACAGCGGCAGGAGCAAAGAGAGTTACAATGAAACACATCCCAGTGCACACCACCACCAACTTGCCAACCAAGTAAATAAATACATGTTGTTCCAGTAGGTCCCATCTTTTTGAAACAATAGGGTAACTGTCTGAGACTTCCAACTCATTCAAACTATCAAGATTTCAAGTTTCTACGCTCGCTAGGGCAAGGTCATTGATTAAATTTGACTTCCACACATCTCCAAATCTAAAAACAGGTCTTTAATCTACCCCTAAACGTCTCTGCAATGGAAAGAATGCCTGAGAAGTATCCTTTAAAAATGTGTACAATACATTAATATACTCTGGAACACAGATATCCTTCCTCTTTAATAGTGTGTATAAAATAAGACATACGAAACTTTAGTTTAATATTATCAGTCAACACCTCAACCGTCTCCTTGAAACTCATAATTGCCTCTTCAAGAAGAGAGAGAGCATGGAGAGTAGAGGGAGTTGGCAGAAAGTACTTTCCTTACATCCAAAAGTCCATGGGACACCACAGAAACAATACAGACCAAATATTTAGTAAATCCTTCCGCATTCCAGGCACAGCTCTCGGCACTCAGGACCCATCCATACTCTTGTGGAGCTCACCTTCTCAGAAAAGGAAATAACAGCCAAAACAACTAAGTAAATGATATGTTATACAGCACAAATGCTATGGGGGGAAAATGCAAAGTGAAGGGGAACATCATGCTGGGGAGTAGGAGCAGGATAGGTTACAATTCTAAATAGGGGGGAAGGTTGGCCTCATTAAGACAGTGACATTTTAGCAAAGACTTGGAGGAGGTCAATCATATGGATATTTTGGTTAAGAGTGTTCCAAGCACAGAGCAGAGTTAATGCCTTAAGGTGGGTATGTGCCCAACATGTCTGAGGGACACAAATAATGGAGCTTGAGCCCAATGAACAAAGGGTAGAGAAACAGCCTGCAAGTTAGGTTCAGAAAGTTAAGAAAATCTGTACTGATTTATTAGTCACACCTCCTAAATTCAACTCAGAGAAAAAGTTTCTACTTCCATCTTCTTAGTGTCTACCCAGTACAGCGCCATAACAATTTAGGTTGGCAAGTGTTCAAGCATTGTTTATACACTGAATTCCAGAAAATTTTCATATTTAAATTGTTAAACTACGGTAGAATTTTGTTAGAATGACAAATCACTATTAAACCATTGTGAAACCTATGCGGGAGATGAGGTTATGTTAATTGACTTGGAGAGTAACCTAATTCAGTAAAAAGGTTAGAGCTCAGACACCTCCAGAACTTTTCAGCATAGGCATCTGGAACTCTGTGGCGCAGATGAAAGACCATCTACGGGGTCTAAAGATGTAGATTCTGATGTGTGTCCTGGCTCTACCAACCTACATGACCACAGACACAGCTGTGATTTCACAGTTGTGAAAAGAATAACCTGCTACTTCAGAAACATTATCAGCATCCAACTTAGTTACTACACCCTGTGATAACAGCCACATCACTAGTCTCAGTTTTCTTGTAAGATGAAATGGCTGGACTAGACAAATCCTTCTTGATTATTTTTACCGACTGACCCTAATATATTCCAAGTATCCATTACAAAACTCCTTGGAAAGTCCTATTTTTAAAACTTATAGGAACTTAAAATTTCTACTTCATTATGCATCTGTATTTTAATATATAAGCAATCACACCTTCCCTTCCCACGTTCCAAGTATAACCGATGGTCCTAGAAGATGTGCCACATTTCCCCAGGACATTAAGTTCCCTCCCTGTACATTTTTGCTCCTTCTTCCAGTCCCCAGTGTAAGTACTCTATAGGTGAACTGTCCAAGTGATGAGCCATGACTACAGTGGGGGTTCTCTCCTAGAAGGCTACCATTATGATAAGATTTTGATCCACTCAGAAATTGGGGCAGCAGCAGTGCCCAGACCTCCAGCCATCTGTGGCCTTCTGTTAGGGTTAACCTCTGTGTAGCCTGAGACCCTGTTATGTTCATTATGTATTCCCACTGCCTAGCACAGTACCCTTACCCAGTACCCAAATCAAGAAGCCATCAAATTCAGAAACCTGGAAAGATGCTGGTATAATCCAGACTGTAATCCAATTTCTCGTTTTATGGGCACAGATTTGTGTGGTGTGTACAGTTCTATGCTATTTTATCACACGTGAAGACTGTGTAACCACTACCACAATCAAGATACAGACAGTCCTGTTCCATTACCACAAAGATCCTCTGTGCAATCCCTTCACAGTCATAACTCCCCACCAACCCCATCCCTAACGCATTAGTCTGTTCTTTATAATTTTATCATTTCAAGAATGCTGTAAAAATGGAATCATATAATATGTAACCTTTGAGATTGGATTTTTTGACTCAGCATGAGTCTTCTGAGATCTATCCAACTTGTTGCATGTTATCAATAGGTCATTTCTTTTTATTGCTGAGTAGTATGCCATGGTATGAATATACTAGTTTGTTAACCACTCACCTGTTGAAGGACATTTTGGCTGTTTCCAATTTGGAGCTATTACAAATAAAATTGCTATGCACCTTCACACACACATTTCTGTATGGACATAATGTTGCAATTCTCTAGGATAAATGCCCAGGAGTGCAATGGCTGGGTTGTATAAGGTATGTTTAGTTTAAGAAACTGCCAAGCTATTTTCCAAAGTGGCTACACATTTTACATTCTCACTAGCTTTATATGAGATCCAGTTTCTCTACATTCTTAGAGTATTGTGGCTTCATTATTTTATCTGTTCAGTGGGTGTGTAGTGATCTCTCACTCTCACCACCATTGGTTTAATTTTCATTTCCGTAATGGTTAATGATGTTTTTAATATGCTTATATGCTTACCTGACATCTGTGTTCATAATCTTTTGGCCATTTCCTAATTGGACTTTTTTTGTTTTACTCGTTAGTCTTTTACTGTTGAATTTTGAGAGATCTTTTTATTTTCTAGGTCTGAGTTCTTTGTGGCTTATAAGTATTTTCTCCCAGTCTGTCCTTGTCTTTTCAACCTCAATTCCCTAACAGGGTCTTTAGCAGAGCAAAAGCTTTTAATTCTGGTTTAGTCCAATTTCCTGATTTTTTTCTTTCATGGACAGTGCTTTTGGTGTCACATTAAGAACTCTTCCTCTAGCCTTAGGTCCTGAATTCTCTCCTGTTTCTTCTAAAAGTTTTATACTTTACATTGAAGTCTATGATCCACTTTAATTTTTGTATAAGGAATATTAGGTTGAGATGGCGGGGGGCTGCTGTGGATGTCCACAATTGCTCTAGTACTGACTGTAGAAAAGATCATCCTTCTTCCATTAAATTTCTTTGCACCTCTGTCAAAAATCAATTCACTATACTTGCACGAGTCCATTTCTAGGTTCCCTGTTCTGTTTTCCAGTCTATGTTTCTATTCCTCTGCCAATATTACATCATCTTGATACCACAGTTAATACAGTAAGTCTTAAAATCAGGCAGAATGATTCTTCCTCACCTTCTTCTCCCTTTCTGAAATTGTTTTAGTTATTTTAGTTCCTTTGCCTTTTCACATACATTAAGAGTAAGCTTGTTTGTATCTACAAGAAATCTTTCTGAGACTTTGATAGGAATTGTGTCAAACCTACAGAAAAATCTGGGGACAACTGACATCTTTACTACATTGAGAGTTCCAATCCGTGAACATGGTAGGTTTCTCTATTTAGATCATCTTTGATTTCTTTTATCATGTTTTGTTGTTTTCAATAGACAGGCCCTATACATGTTTTGTTAGATTTATTCCAAAATATTTCATTTTTTAAGAGCAAATGCAAATGACCTTATATTTTTAATCCTGTTTTCCTTGTGTCCATTGTTAGTATGTAGAAAGATAATTTTAAAAAAATTTAATGTTTACTTATTTTTTAGAGAGAGACAGAGCACAAGTGGGGGAGGGGCAGAGAGACAGGGAGACACAGAATCTGAAGCAGGCTCCAGGCTCTGAGCTGTCAGCACAGAGCCCAATGCAGGGCTCGAACCCACCAACTGTAAGGGTTAGTGTAGGGCTAACCTGTAGCCTTGAGAAGTAACAGCTTTGTTTTGACACTGTAGGTTAAGAGATAACAGCCTTGTCCTATCAATCAAGGGAACAAAAAAGTTCAAGGAAAATCAACTGGATTGGTGATTGATTGGATTGGGGCAAGGGCATGTTGAGAACTTTGAAAAAGTGGTGCCAGAGACAGGGTCAAGGATGTCAACTGGTTGTGGCTTAACGGCAGAAGGTCTGAACTGTTTCCACCCCCATCTGGGAACTATTTCTTTGTTCTGTTCCCAGGTGATGATAAGACAAAGTGGTCGGCTATAAAAACTCTGTACCCCGGCTGTTCGAGGCTGCACTCTGATGAAGAGTGTCGGTGCGATGGGTCGGCCTTGCCTCTCGTTGCAATAAACTTTGCTGTGACTGTCACTGGTGCCTGTAGCATTCTGTTTCAGGAGTCGTGTGGACACAACACAACCACGAGATCATGACACGAGATCATGCGAGTCAGACGCTTAACTGACTGAGCCACCCGGGTGCCCCAGGAAGATAATTTTTATATGCTGCTCTTATACATAGCAACCTAGTTTAACTCACTTATTAGTTCTAGGAGGTTCTTGGGATTTTCTATGTAGACTATCATGTCTAGACTATCTGCAAATAGAGGCAGTTTTATTTCTTTCTTTCAAATGTGTATGCCTTTTATTTCCTTTTCTTGCCTTCACGTGTTGACTTGGATTCAGTATCCTCCCCTTTAAATAATCTTTAAAAAATTTTTCAGTTGAAATAATTTCAAAACTTACAGAAAAATGCCAAAAAAAATACAAAGAATTTTTTTCCCTAAATCATGACAGCAAGTGCAAGCATGATACCTGATTATCCCTGAACATTTCTGTGTGTATTTTCTGCAAAGGACTCAATTCTACTTAACCACAGTACAACCATCAAAATCATAAAATTAACAATGATACTTTACTAACTCAGACCCCATTCAAGTTTCACCAAATGTCCTAATATCTTTTCTTTTTTTAAACTTCTTTATTGGAATCTTTCAATAATCATGTGGTACTTAAGGGAATATACATTTTTTTTTGAGAGAGAGAGCACGTGCGTGCACGCACACATGCAAGCAGGGAAGGGGCTGAAGGGTAGGGAGGGGCGAGAATCGTAAGCAGGCTCTTCGCCCAGCACAGAGCCCAAGGCAGGGCTCAATCCCACAATCTTGAGATCATGACCTAAGCCAAAATCAAGAGTCGGACACTTAACTGACTGAGCCACCCAGGCACCGTTTCCCACTCTCCCATAATACCTGTTAAACAAAAGGATCCAATACATGATCACATGTTACATTTAGATGTCATATTTCTTTAGTCTCTAAACTGGAACCATTCCTCAGTCTTCCCTGGGAAGGGTTTTATTTTATAACCCTTTGAAGACTACAGAGTGTCAATCCATTGGAGTAGTCTGGTATTTTCCCATGGATGAGTTTAGATAATATACATTTGGCAAGTTCAGCACAGAATGATGTTCTGTACTCACTGCATTCCATAGGGGAAGTTCAGGATTTCAATGTGATGTGTACCATAATTGGTCATGATCACCTGTTTAAGGTTGGTGTCTGCCAGATTTCTCCACCGCACACTTACTATCCTCCTCCTGTATTAATAAGTATTTTGTATAAGGGCACTTTAAGACTATGTAAATATTTTGTTCCTCATCAAAGTTTTACCCACCAAGTTTAGCATTTATTTCAACATTACTTGACATCCTACACTAAGGTAGATCTTTCCTTTCTCCCCATTTATTCATATTACTGATAGAAGTACAAACTCATGGATTCCTATTTTATTCAGTAGGTTATAATCATTATTTATTTCAATGCTCCAATCACTCCCAAGTTTGGCCCATGGGCTTCAAGCTGGCTTCAATATCCGTTTGACACAGCCTCATCATTTCTTGAGCATACTTAACCTTCTGCGACTATAAGACATTCCAGGCTACTTTTTTTTTTAATGTTTATTTATTTATTTTGAGAGAACAAGAGAGTGTACGAGCATAAGTGGGGGAGAGGCAGAAAGAGAGGGAGAGAGAGAATCCCAAGCCGGCTCTGTGCCAAAAGCACAGCCTCATCACAAGGCTTGATCTCCCAAACCACGAGATCATGACCTGAGCCAACATCAAGAATCGGGAGCTTAACTGACTGAGCCACACCACTGAAACACTAATTCTAATCTAACATCATAGGGCTCACTTCACCTTCCCTCAACTCTTCAAATATGCCCCCCCAAGATGCCCTCCCTTACCTACATGCCTTCCACATGTGGGTCCCCGACCCCAAGGGCTTTTAGACTGAATTATTCACAGGAGAGAGGGGAGGCTTAATGATGTCTTTAACACCTTTTGTATCTTCCCTATTAAAGATAACAGAAACTATAATTTTTTAAATATCAATAATGCCCTAATTGAAATAAAAATAAATGCAAAGTAATTTATATGTTAATATATGTAGATAGTTGAATAGAAATACACCAGAAGAAAAAAGCCCCCACAAATTTCCATAATGTCTCCTAGGAGATGGCAAGCATCCTTGTTAAATGTCACTGCTCTACAGAGTAAACGCAATAAATAAAATTATAAGGCAGTAAGATTAGAGCCAGAATACAGAAATAAAGTGCTATAGAAGCAAACTAGTAACTTTCAGTAGGTACCTCTCAGAGGAGTGATACCTATGTCTTGAAGACTGAACAAAACTTTACTGGGGGATAGGTAGTCCAATTTAAAAAAAAAAAAAAAAAAAAAAAAGGCTGCACCTGTTAAGGAATCAACAGTGTAAGAGGAGAGAATGGCAAATGGGGGAAGAAAGTGAGGAAGGGATGAGGAATGGGGCAAAAAGTGAAGCATACAAGAGATGTTTCAAAATTATCTAACCAACCCTCTACAATTTATTCACAAATGCTCTTTAGAATGTCTCTAATGAGAAGTCCACACTCTGAATAAATACCTACAATAATGAGAGTGCACTAGTTCATATGGTTCGTTTGTATGTTTAAATAGTAGCTTTACAGGGCAAGAAAGATCCTGCATATTCTGACCTGAAATTCACTAACTGTGCTATTCACTTGTGAACCTCAGTTCTCTTGTTTGAGCTTAATACAGGATAATGAATTCCTTTTGTCATTTGAAGTTCAAGTATCTGAAGTCAGCTATCATGTTGTTCATTAAAGTTTTCTTTCCCCACCTAATCAATTCTAGCTTCTTCACCAAGAGTTCTAATTCTTATACCTTGGGTCCCCTCCAGTGCAGTGACCTGTAGAAATAAATTATTAAAAGTCCAAAATAGCTTTGATTTTGCCGTAAGATCAAAGATTAAAAACAACAACAACAACAGAACAAAATTAAAGACAGAACCAAAGGCCAAAGTCCTAACAAAGAATGAGAAAAGAATGAAGAGAAGCTGACAACAGAATGGATTTTGAGAACACGAAGTGCATTACATCTTTATTTTTGAACTTCAGATGGGATAAGGAAGAATACTGACAAATATTTACATAAGAGTTACTATAAAACTTAAGTATATCTATACTTGCTCTGATTACTATTATACAACAGTTTTTATTTAAATCTGCTAAGGAAGATGATAAGCATATCCCTGTCAGATATAAAGACCTATTTTAATAACTCAAATATCTGCTGTCTTATAATTCTGAGACTATCAAAATGGTTCCTTGTAATTCTTTGATATATCTGTGCTTCTGGATTACCAAGAAAACAGTATCATCTATAATTTTGATGGTTTTGAAACATGTCCACAATTCTTTGGTTAATTCTTCCACCTAAATGGCGGAGTTTCAGTCCTCTCCCCTTGAACCTGAATGGCCACTAATGAACACAATGTGATGGAAGTGGAGTGACTTCTAAGTCTAGGTGGCACAAGGCAATGCAGTTTCTAGCTGGCTCCCTCTGAACACTCACTCCTGAAACCTGGCTACTGTTTGCGAGGAAGTCCAGGTCATATGGACATGCCACCTGTAGGTGTGCCGGCTAACAGCCCACAACTGAGCGAGGAAGGCCTCAAGGGGACTCCAGCCCCAGCTACCATCAGCATGAAAGACCCTGAGCAAGAATCTCCTGAGTCCATATATTTGTATATATGATAACTGATTGCTATTGTTTTAAGCCACTGTTTTGGGGTGGTTTGTTATGGCATCAGATAAAATGACAGCTTTGTTTCTGTCTTAATTTTTTTTTTCCCCCAATCTGCATGCCTTTCCTTTCTTATTCTTCTTTCTGTAGTGACTAGGACTAAAGCACAATGTTAAGCAGAAGCGGTAATAGTGGGCATCCTTGTCTTGTTCTTCATTTTTTAAAAAATGTTTCTAACGTGTTATCATTTAGACTTATGTTATATTAAGTTACAGAAGTTCTCCCTCCCGGTCTAATTTGCTATGTGTTTTGTTTTTAATCATGAGCAAGAACTGACTTTAAAAAATCTTTCTGCACCTACTGAAATGTTCATATGACTTTTTCTCCCTTACCTAGTTACTGTGGTGAACCAACATTTTAAAGATTTTCTAATGTTAAGCCACCCGTATCTTCCTAAAATAAACTTACAGACTCTGCTGTATTCAGTTTGCTAATCTTTACATCTATATTCATGAGGGAGATATGCCTGTAACTTTTAGTCTTCTTACTAACTTTTCTGGTTTGGATATCAAAGTTCTATAATGAGCTCACAGAAAGAACTGGGGCACATTCTTTGCACATTAATTTTTATCCTTCTGTTGTAATACATTTAAGACAACATATTTTCTTTGTATTACTATTTTGCTGCTTTATTAAAGTTTTATATTTTATATAGTTTTATATAAACATTGTATATATTGTTCACTTTTTATTTACATATTTTACACATTATTCACTTTTAAGCATTTTAAAGTTTCCATTATGATTTCTCCTTGACACATGAATTACTTGGAAATCTTTAAATCTCCAAATTTATATGATTTTTTATCCTTTTATTAATAATCTATAATTTAATTGCATTCTGGTCAAAGAACATGGCCTGTAAGACAGCAATTTTTAAATTGTTAAGATTTACTTTACAGCCTAGTCAATGGTCCATTTTTTATAAATATTCCAAAGTCCTAGAAGAAAATGGACATAAGGTTTTACATATTTTTCTTATTAAATTAAGCTTAATTGCGTGGTTAAATCTTCTATTTCTTTACTTATATTTCATCTTATTAAGAAGCCCATGAATATGGACTTGTCAGTTTCTTCCTATAATTCTATTCTTTTTTGCTTAATCGATCTTGAGGTTATTTTATTAAGTGAATACAAATCTCATAGCTAATACTGGCATTTGCATTCAGAGTAGCTATGCCATTTGGTGAGTTGTTTTGTTTTGTTTTGTTTTGTTTTGTTTTGTTTTGGAGGTGGGGGGCACAGGAATTCTGCAAGTTTTCCTTACTTCCTCCCCACCTAGTAACTTTTTAAAAAGTAAATTTATTGAGAATCTTCTTGTTTTGTAGCAGTAAGGGACTATGGACTATCTAACCTGCCACACTATCAGAATCATAACTCTTTGTGTTACTTTCCTTTAAAAACTGACAGTTTCACATGGATGAACCTTGAGGATATTATGCTAAGTGAAATAAGCTGGTCACAAAAAGACAAATATTACATGATTCTATTTATATGAGGAATTTAAAGTAATCAAACTGTTATAAACAAAAAGTAGAATGGTGGTTGCCAGGGGCTGAAGGGAGAGAAAATTGATGTTGTTCAACGGGTACAGAGTTTCAGTCATGCAAGATGAAAAGATGGGTTGTACAATGTGCATATGGTTAACAGTACTGCAGCATACACCTAAAAATTGTTAAGAGGGTCAATTTATGTTATATGTTCTTTTTTACCACAATTAAAAAAAAAACAAAACAAAAAAAAACTGCTTCAGAGCCAGTGAAAACAGGTGACAGTTAGACCAAATACAGGATTTACAGAATTTCTACCTGTAAAGCAGAGAGTAAGAAACTTTTAAAATTTAGCAGTAGTCTCTAAAAGTATAAATATAATTCTTCAAGTGATTATTACAATCTTTTACTCTCTTCTAAACCAACCAAGCTCTTGCCTCTTTCACAACTGTCTCACAGTTAATGGAGACAATAGAGGCATCTTTTGGTTGTGGCAATTATAGGAAGATTATGGACTTCTTCAAATTCTATTTCAAAATATCCCTGTTTGAATACAGTTCTCATATTCACACCTCCAAATGTAGTTTCTATATGTCAGTCTGAGGACTGGTGCCAAGCTGGGTATATAAGAATCACATAAGGAGGAGACTGTTTAAAAACACAGATTTCCAGACCTACTGAATCAAAACCTAGAAAAATCTGGGACTCATAAAAAAATAATTTATGTTCAGTTCCCCTTTATTTAGCTGGTTACTATGTATTTTTTAAAAATTTTTTTTAATGTTTATTTTTGAGAGAGAGAGAAAGAGAAAGACAGTGCAAGTGGGGGAAGGGCAGAGAGAGAGGGAGACACAAAATCTGAAGCAGGCTCCAGGCTCTGAGCTATTAGCACAGAGCCCGATGCGGGGCTCAAACTCACAAACCATGAGATCACTGACCTGAGCTGAAGTCGGACGCTTAGCCAACTAAACCACCCAGGCACTCCACCATGTATTCTCTTAAAAGCCATCCCTAACTCCTCAGGCACAGCTCCACCAATACACAGTACTAGCTCATGATACATAAAGCACAACAGGTCTGTATCTCCCACTAGACTATGAATTATCAGAGGGCATGGTACACATATTCATGGTATTCTCAGCGCAAGCATATTGTCAGTAGCTGGTTTTCAATACATGTTTTCTGAACCAAATCAACAACTGTCAAGTATTATGTATGGAAATACATTTTTAAATGATACAGTGACTATCAATCAGGTAAGGTACATCCACATCATCTTGAGAGTGTTTAAAAAATACACATTCCTGGGCCTGTCTAGATTTAGTGAGAGTCACCACCTTCATGACCTCCTCCACTGTGTGAGAATAACATCCAGGGGGAAGTGGTTGTAGATAATTAGAAGAAGATTTTGACTGTTGTGGGTTAGAAAGAGGAGGATGTTCCAAAAAAGTAATGATACCAGAAACTGGTCACACTGGGGGATGCCTGGCTGGCTCAGTTGGTGGAGAATGTGATGCCTGATCCAGGGGTTGTGAGTTCAAGCTCCACAATGGGTATACAGATTACTTAAAAATAAAATCTAAAGGGGCGCCTGGGTGGCTCAGTCGGTTAAGCCACTAAGTCGGTCCGACTTCGGCTCAGGTCATGACCTCACGGTCCGTGAGTTCGAGCCCCGCATCGGGCTCTGTGCTGACGGCTCAGAGCCTGGAGCCTGCTTCAGATTCTGTGTCTCCCTCTCTCTCTGACCCTCCCCCATTCATGCTCTGTCTCTCTCTGTCTCAAAAATAAATAAACATTAAAAAAAAATAAATTAAAAAAAATAAAATAAAATCTAAAAAAAAAAAAAACCCAAAAACCAAAAAACCCACACATTGTGAAAATGGAATTATAATTATTTAGTTATCAAGTAGATATGGGACCTGAATGGGAAAGGAGTCTGAGTTTCTAGCTGTAGTAAATGTGCCAACAGTGGCACCATTTATGGATGGGGAAAAAAGCAGGTCTCAGGGCTGGGACCAATGGACTGTGTGGGAGGAATGCTAGCTCAGTATCTGGACATATTGAGTCTGAGGCAGCTACAGGACATCCACACAGAGATGAGTGCCTTGCATAAATGGGTTTAGGGCTGAGAGGAGAGACCTAGGCTGAAGATGAGATTTAGGGTGATAAGCAGAAAGATGGTAACAAACCCACAGAATGAGACCACTCATACATATAAGTGTTAAGAGTGAGAAGGAGGGAGAGACAGAGACAGAACCCTGAAGAAGACAAAGTCAACCGAGGAAGGTAAGCTCTGAAATGGGTGACTAGCCAGAGAAGTAACAGCAAAATTAGAAAAAATATGGTTTTAGGGAAGGAAGGCAGAGTCAACATTATCAAAAGTCACAGAGGGATAAGAAAAGAAACCATTGGAAAGTCCCTCACTGCATTTCAAAACTAGAAAGCTTGAAAATGGTACTTCAGAATAAAGGTTTCAGTGGGGAGGTTGGGGCAGAACCATGGGCCGAAGAATGCATAGGTGATGAGGATGGAGAGGCAAATAGTATGGTGTCTTCTTTTGAGACTCTGTGCACACAGGCGTGCACGTGCTTATGTCCACACAGGTAATAGGACAAGTGGGGCCGAGATGAGAGAAGAGGGTTGAAATGAGAAGAGGCTGAAGCACATTTACAGAATAAGGAAGAGGAGCTGTGAGAAAAAGGTTGAAGACACAATTAAGAGTGGTAATGACAGAGAATGAGGTCCCCGAGGAGGAATGAGGCATTGGGATACAAACCTAGGATCAGAGCAGGGAGGTTCTTCTCCTGGGACTTAAGATGAGTGCAGAGAGATGTTAACTTTCCAGGTGGTGGAAGCTGAAGAGTTATTTCCTGATTTTTAAAATGTTTCTCTGCAGGACTGAAGGCAGATCACATTCTGAGAGTAGTGGGCATGAAGGTGGGTTGAGAGCCGGCTTCCTCTGGGACAAGCCAGAGCGGAGGAGCAGTGGGAATGACAACGGTGTGTAGGAGGACAGTGAGGCACCCCAGGTCCAATCAGTGCCCAAGCTTACCCAAGTGCACACATGAACCCAACGATAGCTTACAGAAGCTGAATGACAAACTACTTGAGGCAAAGTTTCACGGGGTTAGAGAGAATTACAGACCCACAGAGATTATTTTTCCAACATATTAGAACAATAAGAAAGTCATTAAGTAATAAGTAAGGTGGGGAAGGAAGTAATGTACTACAATAGGTGAAAAAATCAAGGAACTAAAGATCCTGGTGAAGTCAAGGGCTAAGAAGACAGAAAGTAGCCGTCAAGATAGCGGCGTTTAAGATTTCAGGTTGTGAGCTGAGAGGTCCAGAACTGTAAGTCTACGGCATTACATGGTTCCTTCCCAGAGACACGACGCCATCCAGGCACAAAGAAAGAGGTACTGAGAGGAGAGGGCAAAGAGGAAGACAGTGAACGGCGTCCTCAGCATTCAAGGCTTTGGCAAACATGTGAGAGGAGGCTGCGACATGGGGACTGTGAAGTCGGGACAGATCCAAGGGCAGCAGTGTGATGTGTCTGGATGGCGTGCGTCTCAGAGCAGATCATTTTAATATGCAAGTTGGAGAGTAATGGCTTGGACTAGGAAGTTCTGTGGTTACAGGGGAAGCAAGAACAAATAGCCTCTACCTAAGAAAGACAGAAAGGTAGTTTACTCAAGGGAAAGCCAGGCTTCTACAAGGAGAAGATGCAGGGACAGGGTTCACTGAGTGGCATGCCCATAGCAGAGTGCAGCTTTGGAGACCACTATATATATAGAGAGTGGCCAGAAAGACAGCAGGGGGCATGGGGCCACACCTCCTCTGAGGAAGAAACACCTGTCCCTAATACTAGGTACCCATACAAGGCGAATGGCTCTCTTCCTGAGAAGACATACAGAAAAAAGAGCCCAAGCCAGTGAGGATGGAGGCAGGGTTACTAAGTACACTTGGTAAAAACCAAGCTCTCCTTGCAGCCTTCAACTTGACCTGTCCAACAGGTAGTTGGGTAAATAAGTCTAACATTTAAGAGACAAATCACAACCATTTCATTGACTTGTATACTCGAGAGGAATTTAAGTTACAAATGTCTTACTTTTAAGCATCTCAGTTCCAATTTTTACCAATTCCTCTATTTAGATCAATTTGATCAAACTAATCAGGGAATTCAAACATCAATTATCATATCCAGTGACTGCAATTACAACAGATTTATGTAAAAAAACAAGGGCAACTAGGGACTTGGAATAGGAGGAAGGGAGCAAGGTGGCTGGCGCCACAAAAGGGAGGGATCTTGTGGTGGGGCTGGTCCACTGGTCTGTGCCCAGACTGTGATCCCACACTCTACCGTGTAACAGAGCCACAGAGAACTGAACACAGCCACAAATAAGTGCAGGTAAAACTGGGGAGATCTGAATGGGTTGCATCCACATGGATTTCCTGGTTGTAGTTATGTAAGAGGTTACCACTGGGGAAAACCAGGCGAAGATACCCTTGTGCTATTTCTCACAACTGCATGCAAATCTACAATTATCAAAACAAGAAGTTTGGTTTTTTGTTTTTTTCTTTTTTTAAATTAAAGCAAAGTGTACACCTGGAACACAGGGTCTTCAAAGTCATGGTAAACACTGGAGATTAGTGTCTCTAGCTCAAGGATATTCAACCAGAAATTTGAAGAGGGTGAAGGAGCACCTAAATGTTACAACCACTGCCCACAACCCCATTCCCTGCACACACACCCACACCATATGGAAAGAGAAACCTAGTATTTAATAAGTAATTGATAACAGACATGAAATATTTTAACAGATTAGTCCATCTGATTTGTCCAAAATTAGCTAACATACTTTTCATGGAAATGTACTTGGTTGACAGAAGGAAAAACATTGTTCATGGAAGAAATAAAGTATGGACTTTCCCCCCAGTAATTAGATTTTCAATGGAATGTCCATACCCTTCTAACAAGGAATACAACATACATAAGGGTATATAATCTGCGACCTTGAATAGAGTGAGATTATTCAGTCTATACAGGAGGACTCAGCACACTAACACCGAACCATCATTGCATGTACATGAGTGGGTACATCAGAATCCAAATGGTCAACCACAAGGGAACCGTTACACAAAAGAATGGCACATCCAAAGCCACTATTAAAGCCACTAAAAGATTTAATATAGGAAAATGTTTATAATGTATTGCTATGTGGGAAAAGAGCTACAATCAATATGTGAAGGATTCTAATTTTAAATTTAAAAGAATGTGTATATATGTTTGTTCAGAAAAAATACAAAAAGAATATAAACCCAAAAGTTTTTATTTGTTTTTAAATTATGGGTTTTTTTCCTTTACATATTTCTGTTTTAAAAGTTTTCTGCAATGAGTACATACAACTTTTATAATTTGGGGAAAAAAGCAAACTATACGGATAAATATTTTAAGTAAAACTTATAAAGCCTATGGAATAATAGGAAAAGGAAGTATGTTTATGAATACACATACACACATATATGACTACAATTATTTTAAAGAAAGGAAATTATGCATAAGAAAAACAGATTAGTAGAAAGTACACCAAAGTAACGGTGGCTGTGTTTGAAGGATGAGTTATGAGCAGTTTTCCTTCCTTCTATTCTAGACCTTGAAATTTTTCCTTAAAGAACGTTTATTATGTTAATATGCAAAAAAAACCCACTGTATTTATCAACCCTATCCCAAACTTTTTCACCGCAACCTGCCTAAAACAAACCAACATACACGTGCACACAAAACCACAAATACTTACATGGGCTTACATCTCTGTATCTGTTTCGATTTCTGTTTTCTGGAAACTTGGCCACTCTATGAGGATAGTCATGGGACTCATTGCGAATTTCCTTAAAATAACAAAAATATATTTTAATATTCCTCTTAAATTGTATATAGCAAAACAGATACCTTCCCAGCCAGTATAAAGTAACATTTATTGAACACTTATGATATGCCAAGTACAACACAAAGCACGTTGCCTACGTTATCTATTTCAGTTCTGACAACACTGGTAGGAACAGTTATCCCTGTGAGGGATGACAGACTCTGAGAGATAAAACAATCTGTCAAAGGTCACAAAACCAGTAAGTGGCTGGACAACAAATGTCGTTCAGGCACCAAAGTCTCTGCTCTTGATGAATTTATATATTGCCATGCAATATCCAACCCCTACAAGTAACCTTAAACACGTTATGTAATACAGAACTAATGCAATGGAGGTATCTAGGCTAAACACATCACACTCAGATTTCTGACTAAACTCTCAATAATACCCATCTCTATTTTGGAGTTTCTACCTTAAAACTTTAATCTGTTTCTTCATCTTGGGCACCTGGGTGGCTCAGTTAAGCAGCTGACTTTGGCTCAGGTCATGATCTTATGGTTTGTGGGTTTGAGCCCCGTGTCAGGCTCTGCTGACAGTTCAGAGCCTGGACCCTGCTTCAGATTTTGTGTCTCCCTCTGTCTTGCCCCTCCCCTGCTCACACTCTATCTCTCAAAAATAAATAAACATTAAAAATTAAAAAAAAAACAAAAAACCTTTAATCTATTTCTTCATCCTTATGCCACTTTACTGTTGAGTCCAGAAATATCCTCAAATTTTATTTCTAGAGCCATAAGTGCTTAGCAACCACCACTAGGCCAGAAGCTCATTTTAGGACCCTTACAGTTTTCTGTGTTCTACAATGGAAGAAATTCTGTGAGGACACAGCTGCGCTAGGCACTCAGCTATTTGGTGTATCACCCAATTTGTTTTTTCACCCAAATAGAATACGTTTTTCTGAGAATTCTGGTAAAAAGTGAGGGGCAGCTGGGTGGTTCAGTCGGTTAAGTATGCTGACGGCTCAGAGCCTGGATCCTGCCTCAGATTCTGTGCCTCCCTCTCTGTCCCTCTCCCACTCACACTCTGTCTCTCTCTCTCTCTCTCTCTCTCAAAAATAAACATTAAAAAATTGTTTTAAAGTGTGCATTAACAGCAAAAATTAATTGGGTCTTTGGTCACACTATTACATGTGAGAAAAAGCATTTTAAGTTAGGCACCAGATAATTTTATAAATTAAGCATAAATAAATTATTGAAGTCACTTAGCAAATGACCTTACTGTGGGTTCCACACCCTCTTATATGCCACCAGCCTCAGAACAGGTAACTTTATAGTTCGTATTTTCACCCACTGAGCCTTCTAAGATGCAAAGAGTAGTGAAACACAGGCCACCTGTCAGTGGGAGGAAATCTCAGTCACACTGTGTGTGCAGAGAATGTATGTTGGTTTGGCTACTTTGGAAAATGCAATCTGCCACACACACACACACACACACCACAATTGCTTCTACGGACTTTTAATGCTTCTCTCTCATCCAGCAATCTTGCTGAGCTCTCTATTATTTTGTAGTGACTCTGAATTTCTCAATATAACCAAATAGTGATCATTCTGTCTCTTCCCTATATTTCATATTTCTTATTTATTCACACCTCTTATTTCCCTTACTTATCTAATTTCATTGGCTAGGACTGCCTAATCAATATCAAATAGACATACTTTTCCCCCTGATTTGTAAACAACTGCCTCTAAGGTTTAACCACTAAACATAACATTTGCTTTGGGTTTCTGATCGATATACCCTTTTCAAATTAAGATGGTTCTCTTCAACTTCTAGTCAACTAAACATTTTTTTATCATGAATGGGTGTTGAATTGTATTCAATGTGTTCCCTACATTTATGGAAGTGATCATATAGCTTTTCTCCTTTACTCTGGTAATGTGCTAAATTACAATTAACAGATTTTCACTTAGTAATATGACCTCAAGTTTCCTCTATGTCTTTTCATGGCTTGATAGCTCACTTCTCTTTAGTGCAGAATAATATTCCACTGTTATTCTGGATGTACCATCATTATTTAATTTAAAATGTAAGCACCTATGTTTTTAAGTTAAACTGACCTCTAATTTTCTATTTGCATGTTATTTATTCAGTTTTAGTACCAAAATTACACAATCTCATATAAGAAGTTGGATAGAGGTGTGCCTGGGTGGCTCAGCTGGCTGAGCATCTGACTTCAGCTCAGGTCATGATCTTGCAGTCTGTGGGTCCAGGCCCTGCATCAGGCTCTGTGCTGACAGCTTGGAGCCTGGAGCCTGCTTAGGATTCTGTGTCTCCCTCTCTATCTACCCCTCCCCACTTGCACTCTGTCTCTCTCTAAAAAATAAACATTAAAAAAAAAAAAAAGTTGGCTAGAAATACCACCTTTCAAAAAAAAAAAAAGAAATACTACCTTTCAGTTTCAAATACTTTTCCATGAACGCATTAACAAATAATTGTAATTAGCTGAAAAGATGAAAAAGTGTCAACTATTTCCACACATTAATTATAAACATTCTTAAACATTAAGTAATAAATTTTATATGTAAAATTAAACAGTCAGGTCTCAGCTTATATTTATTTGCATAATCTGAAACACTTTATAGAGTTGAAACACTACAAAGTACAAATAATTTCATATTGCAAGTTAGTAAGATAAAAAATATTAATATGAAATAATACTAAAACATATGGTTTTGTTAATAGCTCTTCTGTATCAACTGTAGAGACACAAATTGGTGAGAATAAAAAATTCCGAAACACTATGCAGATAAGAGTGAAGAAGCATTCTCATACATGACTGACAGAACGTACACAGATACAATGTTTGAGAATGATTTAATAAGATCATAAATTTGATTCACCCTCCTTACCCTCTAGGAGGGTTTTATATCACACAGCCACACAGGTATGTGTGAAGATGTACACTCAAGGATGTGCACTGTACATAACAGTGAAAAATTAGCAAGAATGTTAAGTGTCCTTCAGGAGTGAACTGGGGAGATAAATCACAATGCACCAACGCAGCAGAATACATGGGAATCAGGAAAAAGGACACCAAGTGCTACAGTGATATGACAGGATTTCAAAGATACACTGTGTAGTGAAAGAAAGTACAAAAGAATAGGCTCTCATGGGGGGAGGCAGCACTCCACTCAAACATATATATGCCTGAGAATACACTGAATACTTCTAGAAGAAGATGAGAAATTAGTAACTTCCAGGGAGGAAAAGTGAACATCTAGGGAAGGGTACAGATTTATGTAACTAAAGAGTTGTTTTAATAATGAAAGCTATCAAACAAAAATATATATCACATTCATGTTACCATCAGTGAAATTAAACATTTATTGCCACTTTTGAGTATCTCATTCAAATCTTTTTAGAAAAGGAATAAAACACATCATTGCAGCATTATTTACAATAGCCAAGATGTGGAAAGAACTTAAACGTCCATTGATAGATGAAAGGATAAAGAAGATGCGAAATATATGTAAATAAAACAATGGACTACTACTCAGCCATAAACAAGAATGAAACCTTGCCATTTGTTACAGCATAGATAGACCTTGAGGTATGCTAAATGAAATAAGTCACAGGAGAAAGACAAATACTGTATGAGTCACTCACATGCAAAATCTAAAAACAAAACAAAACAAAATAAAAACCTCACAGATAGAGAGCAAACTAGAGGTTACCTATGTGGAAGGGGGTTTAAGGGTGGGTGAAATGGATGAAGGAGGCCAACTGCATGGTGATGGATGGTAACTAGTCTTGTGGTGGTAATCACTTTGTCATGTACGCAGATGTCAAACAGTAAAGTTGTACACCTGAAACTTACATAATTAAAAAAAGAAAACCCCATAAATCAGATATAGCTAAAGGCTTTACCCCTACCCTGCCCCTCTTTCTTTCCAAAGTAACCTGTCCTTTTAACTCCTTTTTATTGGGCACTTTTTGTGCCATTTGGGTTTTAAACCATATATTTATATATTCTTGAGTTCATATATTACTTTAAAATAAACTAAAATTCTAATAAATACTAGTATAATATCAGTTCTAATGCTATATAGTTTTAAAATCAGATTGAAAAGTTGTTGCAATACACAGAATGGGAGAAAAATCATTGCAAATCATGTATCTGATAAGGGATTGCTATCCGGATTATATCAAGAACTTCTTCAATTAAGAAAAAAAAATTTTTTATTGGGCACAGAGGGTCCCTCCATTACATGAGCCCTTCTTCAATGCTTGTGTTATACATATAAACCTATTTTCCGGGGGCACCTGGGTGGCTCAGTCAGTTATGATCTTGCTCAGGTCATGATCTTTAGCTTCGTGGGCTCAAGTCCCATGTCGGGCTCTGTGATGACAGCTCAGAGCCTGAAGCCTGCTTCAGATTCTGTGTCTCGCTCTCTCTGCCCCTCCCCTACTTGCTCCCACTCGCGCTCTCTCTCAAAAATAAAACATTAAAAAAAATTTAAACCTATTTTCCACAATTAAGTTTATCTGTCAGTTTCTGATTCCAATTTTTAGCCTAAAGAAACACACTTATTTGTGTACACTGTGACAAATCATTACTGATGTTACAAAAAAAAAAACAAAAAAAAAAAAACAACTAAATAGATGGAGCCCCAAGTATAGAGGTAGGGAAGAAATTTTAATTTACAAAACACCATAAAACAGCCAAGTTCTTGGGTTAAGAAATATATTCATAACAAATACATTCTATTTTCTCAGTTAATTAAAATAAAAAACCACATAACTCTTACAGGGTCCATTCTCTCATTTCCAATGTTATTATTTGTTCTTCTTTACCTTTCTTTAATTTCAGTGCATTTAGGAAGACTAGAACCCCTAATACTTCTTTTTTTTTCACCATGCCAGACTAGAGTCGACTCAACACAGAACCTATCCAATACTTAAAAAAGCAGCTCCAGAGGTACATACTAGTCGCCTATCCCAATATCCATTCTTTTTTACTCAAAGTTCCTAATTTTACTTTCCAACTTACAGTTAGCCCAACTAAAAACCTGTATTTCCCAGTCTCCAATACAGGTAAGAATAGTCATGCGACACAGTTCCAGCCAGAGAACAAGCAGAAATTGCTGGGCTGGGTTGCAGATAAAAAGGGCTCTGCTGACCTGTGTCCTTCTCACGTCTGCCTGCCCTGGGTACTGGTTTTGCCACTAGGGGTCAGGGGTGGAAATGGGCAGGAGATATCCTGCGCCAACAAGGTAAAAAGCACATTCTTTTTTTTTCAATTCTTATAATAACTTTATTCTTTTAAGAGAAAAATCTTTAGCATAGTACTTGGGACTATTTATAGCACTAAATAACTGTTCAGCAGCTTAAATGCGAACACTACCTACTGCTCTGGTAGGATCCATTTTTTTTTCTTTAATACAATTTTTTAAATTTTACTTTTTTTTTTTTAATTTACATCCAAATTAGTTAGCATATAGTACAACAATGATTTCAGGAGTAGATTCCTTAATGCCCCTTACCCATTTAGCCCATCCCCCCACCCACAACCCCTCTAGTAACCCTCTGTTCTCCATATTTAAGAGTCTCTTATGTTTTGTCCCCCTCCCTGTTTTTGTTTCCCTTCCCTTATGTTGATCTGTTCTCTGTCTTAAAGTCCTCATATGTGTGAACTCATATGATATTTGTCTTCTCTGACCAACTTATTTCGCTTAGCATAATACCCTCCGGTTCCATCCACGCAGTTGCAAATGGCAAGATTTCATTCTTTCTGATTCTGAGTAATACTTCATTGTATATATATATCCCACATCTTCTTTATCCATTCATCCATCGATGGACATTTAGGCTCTTTCCATACTTTGGCTATTGTTGACAGTGCTACTATAAACAGGGTGCATATGTCCCTTCGAAACAGCACACCTGTATCCCTTGGATAAATACCTAGTAGTACAATTGCTGGGTCATAGGGTAGTTCTATTTTTAATCTTTTGAAGAACCTCCATAATGTTTTCCAGAGTGGCTGCACCAGTTTGCATTCCCACCAGCAGTGCAAAAGAGATCCTCTTTCTCCACATCCTTGCCAACATTTGTTGTTGCCTGAGTTGTTAATGTAAGCCATTCTGACAGGTGTAAGGTGGTGTCATTGTGGTTTTGATTTGTATTTCCCTGGTGATGAATGATGTTGAGCATTTTTTCATGTGTCGGTTGGCCATCTGGATGTCTTCTTTGGAGAAGTATCTATTCATGTCTTTTGCCCATTTCTTCACTGGATTATTTGTTTTTTGGGTGTTGAGTTTGATAAGTTCTTTACAGATTTTGGATACTAACCCTTTATCTGATATGTCATTTGCAAATATCTTCTCCCATTATGTCGGGTGCCTTTTAGTTTCACTGACTGTTTCCTTCACTGTGCAGCTTTTCATAGTTCATTTTTGCTTTTGTTTCCCTTGCCTCCAGAGATGTGTTGAGTAAGAAGTTGCTGCAGCCGAGGTCAAAGAGGTTTTTGTCTGCTTTCTCCTCAAGGATTTTGATGGCATCCTGTCTTACGTTTAGGTCTTTCATCCATTTTGAGTTTATTTTTGTGTATGGTGTAAGAAAGTGGTCCAGGTTCATTCTTCTGCATGTCGCTGTCCAGTTTTCCGAGCACCACTTGCTTAAGTGACTGTCTTTATTCCATTGGGTATTCTTTCCTGCTTTGTCAAAGATTAGTTGGCCATACGTTTGCGGGCCCATTTCTGGGTTCTCTATTCTGTTCCATTGATCTGAGTGTCTGTTTTTGTGCCAGTACCATATTATCTTGATGATTACAGTTTTGTAATATATCTTGAAGTCCGGGATTATGATGCCTCCAGCTTTGGTTTTCTTTTTCAGGATTGCTTTGGCTATTAGGGGTCTTTTCTGGTTCCATACAAATTTTAGGATTGTTTGTTCTAGCTCTGTGAAGAATGCTGGTGTTATTTTGATAGGGATTGCACTGAATACGTAGATTGCTTCAGGTAGTATTGACATTTTACCAGTGTATGTTCCTCCAATCCAAGAGCATGGAATACTTTTCTTTCTTGTGTGTGTGTCTTCTTCAATTTCTTTTATAAGCTTTCTATAGTTTTCAGTGTATAGATCTTCGCCTCTTTGGTTAGGTTTATTCCTAGGTATTTTAAGGTTTTTGGTGCAACTGTAAAACCCAACACATTTCCTAAGTATATTCTTAAGTATTCAAAAAATTTTGCTTAATTTTAACTGATCTCAATATGACTACACTTTTTTTTTGTCCTTTAATCAATGAGGATGAATTCTATAGTGTTACTATATAGTGTTACTATAGTAACACTATATAACTATGTAACACTATATAACACTATATATAGTGTTACTAATTCTTTATATCCCCAGAATAAATTTGGGAATGGTGTTTTATACTTTATCTCTACATAATATCTGTCAATGACACATTAGTTTTAGGGCTATAGTCATAGGTAAAATTGAACTATTTGGAAGGGGAGAGGAAATGCTTACTCATTCATTTCTACCTTTCCTGTGTATTCAATCTGCCCTTCTAAAGCTTTGTTTCATTTTATCATTCTTCTAGATTGAATAAAATACTTAGCTCATTAATACTTTTTTGTTTTTCTTAAAGACTGTCCAAACTTCTAAACTTCAAATCCTCTAAGTTTAGAATAGTGTCATCTCATTATTTGCTAGAGTCTTTAATGGCAGTCTTGATTTATTCTTTCACCCAGAAACGATTAGCTGTTTTCTATGTTATGCTTCCTTATTTCCTTTTCCCCGTTTTTTTCTGTATTAATCACGTTTTCTTTGTTCCTCTTTACTTCCAGTAATTTAGAAGTAAAAGCACCATTCCTATTTTACCAGGAATTAGTCTTAAAATTTTGCAAAAGCATGTTTGGACTTATATATTTCTACTAATGTGAAAATATCTATTAATAAATCCCTACTGGTAAATACATAGTACAATTACTATAGGTTTCACTTCTCTCTTCCTACAGCTCAATCCCCCAAATCTTCTTGAAATAAGCTAGAACTTTGGATCCATATTTTTTAACATGTGCAGTTATTTTCACAAATATTTATCATTTAAGTAAGGTTTACAACTATAATTATAACTATTTAGCGTTAACTCTAGATTGTATTTGGCTTCACTGCCCAAACCTACTTTCTACACCTATTCCATTTCTCTCAGCTCTTGGGTGACATTTCTCCATTATCTTCTGGCATCCAATGTCAGAGTGCATTTGTCTGATGCAAATGTCATTGGTTCTTCTCTAAAGATTACTTGTTTTTCTACCTTGCAGGGCTTTTTCTTTATCCTGAATACTTAGAAAAGTCATCAGGATGCATGCAGAAATTCATGCAGGTTTTCCTGCTTTTTAAATATATTCCTGGTGAAGACTTTCTGGTCCCCTTTGATCTTGAAATTCAAGGCTTTCTTCAGCTCAGAGGTATTCTTCCATTATTTCTTTGGTCATTGTATCACCTCAGGGTCTTTCTTTCAGAACTGCCTATCACAAAGATTTGAGACCTTTATGTGTTTTAAATGCTTTCTCAGAATATTCAGTTTAAAAATCTTTTTCCCAAATGCAGAGATTTTTGTCAAGCTAACTTGGTATTTTGCACTATTTTGCTAGTGAGTCTTAAATTTTTTAAGTCTATTAATTTATTTTGAGAAAGAGAGCTCGTGCACATAAGCAGGGGAGGGGCAGAGAGAGAGAGAGAGAGAGAGAGAGAGAGATGGAGAGAGAATTCCAAGCAGGCTTCTCAGTGCAGAGCCTGACACAGGGCTCAGTCTCACAAACTGAGATCATGACCTCTAAGAGTCCACGAACCAGTCAGGGCCACACAGGCACCCCGTTGAGTCTCTGAGGAGCTGAATTTTTCATATGCCTAACATTTGTTCATCTTCAAAGAAAACGTAGGCATCAGCTCTTACCCAAGTTTTTGTGGATGCTTACATTGTTTACTATCAAAACCCCTCAGTTTCGGAATTGGAGGAAGGTGGTCAAAAGATACAAACTTCCAGTTAACAAGATAAATAAGTACCAGGGAGGTAATACAACATGGTAACTATTGCTAACACTGCTGTGTGATACAGAGAAATGTTGACAGTAAATCCTAAAAGTTCTCATCACAAGAAAATTTTCTCCTTCCTTTCTTTTCTTTTGATTGGATTTATACAAGAAGATGGATGTTAGTTGAACCTACTGTAATCATTTTGCAATACATGTAAATCAAACCATCATGCTGTACACCTTAAATGTATAGTGATTTCTCAATAAAAATGAAAAAAAAATCGTCTGTCTCAAATATATGGGTAGGACCCTTCTCTCATGTCAAATAATAATGTAGATTTTTTTCTTATCACTGTATTTTGGTCATTTCAATGATAAATAAGAACAACAACAAAAAGCCTCTACTGAATGAGATTAAGAACCTGGAAAATTATGTCCACTTATCATTATCTATCACTATTCTTACTGTCAATGTTTACTGCTATTTGTACAACTGTATCTAATGACTTTCTCTTTTTTTATAATCAAACTTGAGAATTTTCATGAGACTATCAAGGAGCCAGTCTAATAAGTACCATAAGAAAAGTATGCTCACATTTAAAATAAACAGAGGGTTGTCTGGGTGGCTCAGTCGATTAAGCATCCAACTTCGGCTCAGGTCATGATCTCCTGGTTCATGAGTTCAAGCCCCGTGTCAGATTCTGTATCTCCCTCTCTCTCTGCCCCTCCCCTGCTTGCATTCTGTCTCTCTCAAAAATAAACTAAAAAAAGAATACACAAATAAATAAAATAAACACAGAAAGCGGATTTATTTTCACCTGGGGGAGTGAAGATCACAGTGCATGAGTAAACCTGAACAATGACCAGGAGTATGCCACGTAAACAAGTAGGGAATGACATGTCTAAGTAGAAAAAACAGCTTGTGCAAAGTCACAAAGATGTGAAGGTACATAAAACATAAATGAAAGCATGAATAACTGGTATCTTACAAGAAGTATAAGCAACACAAAACCTGTGGTGCTTAAGAGAGGAAAATACAAGAAATGGGGATGAACAAGTGCAGAGAGATCAGATTATACAGGCATTTGCTCAGGCTTCATTCACCCAATACACACATATAGGAATTTCGCAAATTACAAAGATGGCAAATGGGGGGAAGAGGAAGGAGAGAGGTATAGGATACTCAACAAACAGTATCATAAAAGCAGGCAGTTATTTAGGAGGAAAAATGGTCAGAAACAAGACACGGATTCCCACTTTTATTACTTTTTTTTTTTTAATTTATTTTTCAAATATTTTATTTTTAAGTAATCTTTGACACCCAACACGGAGCTCAAACTAATAAACCCCCAGATCAAGAGTTGCATACTCTATCAACTGAGCCAGCCAGGTGCCCTCCCACCCCACGCCCCCATTTTCACCACTTCTATTCAACACAGTACTGAAGTTCTAGCCAGAGCAACTGGGCAATAATAAAATAAAATAAATAGGCATCCAAATTGGAAAGAAAACTGTTAAACTACCTTTATTCACAAATGACATGATGTTTTATGTAGAAAATCCTAAAGAGCCCACACAAAAAAGCCTGTTAGAGCTAATAAACAAATTCAGCAAAGCTGCAAAACACAAAATCAACACACAAAAATCAGTTGTATTTCTATACAGTAGCAATGAATTCAAAGAGGAAATTAAGAAAATAATCCCATTTACAACAGAATCAAAATAAAATACTTAGCAATAAATGTAACCAGAAAGATGAAAGACTTGTATACTAAAAAATACAAAACACAGCTGAAATTAAAGGCAACCTAAATAAATACAAAAACATCCTATATTCATGGATTGGAAGATTTAAACACTAAGATGACAAAATGACCCAAAGTGATACACTAATTTAATGTAATCGCTATCAAAATACCAGCAACAATTTTTGCACAAATGAAAAACGTCATCCCAATATTCATATGGAATTTCACAGGACCCTGAAGAGTCGAAACAATCTTGAAAAAGAGTAACAAAGTTGGAGGACACACATTTCCCAATTACAAAACTTACTGCAAAGCTATAGTAATCAAATCAATGTGGTATAACACAAAGTCACAGAGATCAATGGAACAGGATATAGAATTCAGAAATAAACCCTCAGATCTTGATTTTCAACAAGCAGGCCAAAATCATTCAGTGTGGAAAGGAAAATCTCTCAACAAATGGTTCTGGGAAAAATGGATATCCACAAGCAAAACAATGAAACTGGACCATTACCATATGCAAAAGTTAACTAAAACAGATCAAAGACCTAATGTAAGAGCTAACTCTACAAAACTCTTAGAAGAAAACACAGGGATTGAAAATCTTCATAATCATGGATATGGTAATAGTTTCTTAAATCGTGATACCAAAAGCACACGGTGACAAAAAAATACATAGGACTTCATCAAAATTAAAGGCTTTTGAACATCAAGTAACAATATACACTTAAAAGGAAACACATATTGGGAGAAAATATTTGCATATCATATATCTGATAAGGGATTAATAACCACAATATACAAAGAACTCCTACCATTGAACAAGAGGACAAACAACATAAAAATAGGCAGACGCTTATTAGAATCGCCAAAATCTGGAACACTGACACCACCAAATGCTGACAAGGACATAAAACACAGTAACTCATTCACTGTTGGTGATAATACAAAATGATACAGCCATTTTTTTTTTTTCTTCTTCCAAGATTTCATTTAAATTCAAGTTAGTTAACATATAGTGCAGTATTGGCTTCAGGGACAGAATTCATTGATACATCACTTATATATAACACCCAGTGCTCATCACAACAAGCACCCTCTTTAACACCCATCACTCATCTAGCTCATCCTTCCACCCCCATCTACCTCCCCTCCAGTGACCCTCAGTTTGTTCTCTATAGTTAAGAGTCTCTTATGATTTATTTCCCTCTGTTTTTATCTTACTTTTCCTTCCTTTCCCTTATGTTCATGTTTTGTTTCTTAAATACCACATTATGAGTGAAATCATATGGTATTTTTCTCAGACTTATTTCACTTAGCATAATACACTCTAGTTCCAACCACGTCATTACAAATGGCAAAATTTCATTCTTTTGATGGCTGAGTAATATTCCATTGTGTATGTGTGTGTACACACACACACACACACACACACACACCTTCTTTATCCATTCATGAGTCAATGGACATTTGGGCTCTTTCCATAATTTGGCTATTGTTGATAGTGCTGCTATAAACACTGGGGTACATGTGCCCCTTAAAATCAGTATTTTTTTATACTTTGAATTAATACCTAGTAGTGCAATTGCTGGGCCATAGGGTAGTTCTGTTTTTAACTTTTTGAGGAACCTCCACACTGTTTTCCAGAGTGGCTACACCAGTTTGCATTCCCACCAATAGGGTACAGTCCTAAAAAAGTTTGGCTGTTTTGGCCTACAAAACTAAACAGACTCTTACCATATGATCCAGCAACTGCACTCCTTGGTATTTACCCAAAGAAGTAAAAAATTTACATATACACAAAAACCTGATGTTTATAGCAGCTTTATTCATAACTGCCAAAACTTGGAAGCAACCAAGATGCCCCTCAGCAGGTGAGGAATAAACAAACTATGGTACATCCAGACAAATGAATAGTATTCAGTGTTCAAAAGAAATGAACTATCGGGGCGCCTGGGTGGCTCAACTGGTTAAGCATCCAACTTCGGCTCAGGTCATGATCTCACAGTTTGTGAGTTCGAGCCCTGCGTCAGGCTCTGTGCTGACAGCTCAGAGCCTGGAGCCTGTTTTGGATTCTGTGTCTCCCTCTCTCTCTGTGCCTCCCCTGCTTATGCTTTCTCTCTCAAAAATAAACAAACATTTTTTAAAAATTAAAAAAAAAAAAGAAATGAACTATCAAGCCATGAAGACACATAGGAACCTTAAACGCATATTACTAAGTGAAAGAAGCCAATCTGAAAAAGCTACTTACTACAGGATTCCAACCATATGACATTTTGGAAAAGGCAAAACTATGCAGACAGTAAAAGAAATCAATGTGGTTGCTGGGGTTGGGAAAGGGAGGTAGGAATGAATAGGGAGAGCACAGGCTTTTTATGTATGATGCCATAATGCTGGATTCAAATACATTTGTTTAAACCCACAGAATGTACACCATCAAAAATGAACCCCAAGGTAAACTATGGACTTTGGATGATTATGATACATCAATGTAGGCTCATCAATTATAATAAACATACCACTCTGGCGAGGGATTTTGATAAAGGGAAGGATATACATGTGTGGGGGCAGGAAGTATGTGAGACATTTCTGTATCTTCCCCTCAATTTTCCTGTGAACCTAGAACTGCTCTTAAAAAATGAAGTCTTAGGGGGAAAAAAAAGTGAAGGACTTGAATAGACATTTTTCCAAAGTTTTACAATCAGTCAATAAACACATTTAAAAGATAGTCAACATGCTTAGTCATTACGGAAATGCAATCTAAACCATTTCATACCTACTAGCATGACTATAATTTTAAAAATGGAAAATAACAAGTGTTTGTGAGGATATGAAGAAATCAGAATCCTCAAACACTGCTAGAGGGAATGTAAAATGTTGCAGCCACTAAGGAAAACAGTTCACAGTTACTCAAAAAGCTAAGCACAGAATTACCATATTATCCAGCAACTCCACTTCTAGGTCCAAATCCAAAACAATTAAAAATAAGGACTCCAATGGATATCTGCACAGCCATGTTCACAGCAGCATTATTCACAGTCAAAAGGTGGAAACACCCTAAATGTCCATTAACAGATGAATGGAGAAACAAAATGTGGTATATACATACAAAAAGATATTAGTCAGCCATAAAAAGGAATGAAGTTGGTAACAGGATACAGCATAGTTCCACCTTGACAATATTATGCTAAGTGAAATGCCAGACACAAAGGAAAAACATTGTGTGATTTCACTTGCATGAGGTCTCTAGAATAGGCAAATTCACAGATAGAAAGTAGAGCAGAAGTTAACAGGAGGAGGGGGAAATAGGGAGTTATTGCTTAATGGGTACAGAGTTTCTATTTGGGGTGCTGAAAGGGTTTTGGAAACAGCGGTGATGGTTGCACAACAATATAAATGGAATCGATGACACTGAATTGTACACTTAAAAATGGCTAAAATGGCACATTTTATTATATATTTTCCCCCACAAAAAAAAATTTAATTGGATGGCTACCTTAGATAGACAAGGTCTTTCTAAGTCATGGCACAAAAACCTAGAAAGGCTCATAAATCTGATTTTGCAAACACGTAAGTTTTCTACATGGAAAAATACCATAAACAAAGTCAAAGGTAACTGATAGGTTGAAAAGTATTTGCAATATATGACAAAAGCTTAACTTCCTCAATGTGTAAAGATCTCCAACATATCAAAAAAAGAAAGGAAATACAAGTGGCTTAGAAAGAAAGAAAGAAAGAAAGAAAGAAAGAAAGAAAGAAAGAAAGAAAGAAAAAAGTGGGGCACCTGGGTGGCTCAGTCAGTTAAGCATCCAACTTCATTCAGCTCAACTCATGATCTGTCTCACAGCTTGTGAGTTCAAGCCCTGCATTGGGCCCTGTGCTGACAGCTCAGAGCCTGGAGCCTGCTTCAGATTCTGTGTCTCCTTCTCTTTCTGCCCCTCTGCTCACACTCTCTCAAAAATAAATAAACATTAAAAAAAATTTTTTAGGGGCGCCTGGGTGTCTCAGTTGGTGGGTTAAGCGTCTAACTTTGGCTCAGATCATGATCTCATGGTTCATGGTTTCAAGCCCCACATTGGGTTCTGTGTTGACAGCTCGGAGCCCGGAGCCTGCTTTGTGGATTCTGTCTCCCTCTCTCTCTGCCCCTCCCCTACCTGTGCTCTGTCTCTGTCTCTCAAAAACGAATAAACATTAAAATCAAAAAATTGAAAAAGAGGCAAGCTAGAAAGGCTAGTGGACAACTGTGACTGTCTGAATTTCCACAATTGCAGACAGGCATCAGTACTACAGAACATATATCAGAGGCAAACCTAGTTATAACTTCCAGTTATATATTCTCTATTGGGGCACCATTCCCAAGAGTGCTCTCCCTTAAAGCAGTGGTCCTTACCTATTGTCATAGAGATCCATGTGAGAATGTGACAAAAGCTATGGAATCACCTAGAAATGAAATACTCAGGTACACTCACACATACAGTTTCAGGGGACTTGGAAATCACTTTCCAGTCTAATCCATGGATCCTAGATACTGTGTTAAAGGCCTCCAATCCCCAAAATGACCCCACCTATTATAACACATTCCACTCCCTCCTTGCTATGAAAAATTTAAATGACTCCCTCTGTTCCATTAATCTCAAGTAGATCTTAAGGAGAAAGCAATGTAAGCAGTCACACTGACAAATTGGGGTAACACAGAAATGAGAATCATAAGGACAGGATTCAGGGTTGCCTGGGTGGCTCAGTCAGTTGAGCATCTGACTTCGGTTCAGGTCATGATCTCACGGTTTGTGGGTTCAAGCCCCACGTTGGTCTCTGTGCTGACAGCTCGGAGCCTGAAGCCTGCTTTGGATTCTGTGTCTCCTTCTCTCTGTGCCCTTCCCCCACTTATGCTCTGTCTCTTTCTATCAAAAATAAATAAATGTAAAAAAAGAAATTTTTTTAAATAAACAACAACAAAAAAAAATAAGGACAGGATTTGGATCCCATCTGTATCACCACTGGATATGGTAACCTTACATAAATCATAACCTCATGTTGGACGGGTGTCTCCTCAGCTGTGAATGAGGGAGCTGGAATAAACCAAGGTGCTGACTTTTTTTTTTTTAAGATTTTATTTTTAAGTAATCTCTACACACAATGTGGGGCTCCAACTCACAGCCCTGAGATCAAGAGTCATATGCTCCACTGACTGAGCCAGCCTAGTGCCCCAAGGTGCTGACATTTTAAAAGGAAACAGTATTATTTTGTTTAGTGACTACTGGGCATCTAACATCTCAGAACTACAGGCTAATGGTGGGGAAACAAAAACAAAGCATTCCTTAAGGAGCTAACAGACAATTCTAAAACGATGTGATTTATACTCCAATAAAAGAACATAGAGGGTTCAGGAATCAGAGAAGGAACATATAGCTTTGCCTAAAGAGACCACAGTCTAGTCTTAAAGAGGTTTCCTAGATAGATAAGGTAGGCACAGAACATATCCAACATGTGCAGACTCCAAGGTGTGAGAAAACAGGCTATTTTCAAGGAAATTCAAGGAATCTGATACAGCAAGAGCACATGCAACGATGTGAAACCCCAAACCCTAAGATTAAACAACTGCAGGGCAATGTGTAGTACACAATGCAAAGGAAAGTGTTTTAGAGTAAGCAGGCTTTGTTTTTTACCCTATGACTACCTACTATAAATACTAGAAGACTTCCCTTGATACCTTACTTCCAAAACGTAGTTGACACCCAAGTAGTAAAAAACTGCTCTTGGGGCGCCTGGGTGGTTCAGTAGACTGAGCATTAGGCTCAGGTCATGGGGTTTGAGCTCCGCATAGAGCTAGCCGCTGTCAGCGCAGAGCCTGCTTTGGATCTTCTGTTGACCCTCTCTCCGCCCCTTCCCCACTTGCTAGCGCGCACACTCTCTCTCTCTCTCTCTCAAACAATAAATACATTAAAAACAAAAACAAAAAAAACCCCACAACCTGCTCTTACTGACAATATTTGAACTACAAATTTCTTTTTTTTAATGTTTATTTATTAGGGCAGGGGTGGGGGTGGGGAGAGAGTGTATGTGCACACACGCAAGCGGGGAAGAGGCAGAAAGAGGGAGACAGAGGATCCAAAGCAGGTTGTGCGCTAAACAGCTGAAAGCCAGATGCAGGCCTCGAACTTACCAACCGTTGAGATCATGACCTGAACTGAAGTTGGACGCTTAACTGAGCCACCCAGGCATCCTGAACTACAAATTCCTAATAAAGAAAAATGACCAGTTAAGAGTTCCATGGTTCCTAAAACTCTGATTAGTCAACCAAATTCTTTCTGAGCTACCATTTACTAGAAACATTATTCCATGGCTTACATTTTTTGTTTTTTTGCTATTTCCCTACAGTTGTACTCCCTTCCCTGAAAGCTCACAAAACTCCATTCTTTCTCTGCCCCTCTCATGCCCCAGCCTGATTCAGACAGCAATCAGCAGTGACTAAAAGCAAAAAAGCAATCATGAACATTTCTCAAAAAGCGAGAGTTAACCTCAGACTACATTCATGTCATTAGTTTGTCAGACCAAATTAGATTTTTCTAGCAATCTCACTACTGCTAGTTGTGCCCTTTCAAGGCCAGTTCTTCAACCTGTGTGCTCTTACTCCCATCAGCACCTGCTTTCCAAGGTTTCTGGCTCCAACAGTAATTCCTTCTATTTTTCAACCTCCAACCTCTCTCTTTAGGCTTATCCTTCCCCCCACCCCAACATGTAAACATATCAAGTCACCCTTCTCTGGTAAGAAGTCATTATTCAACAATATTTACCATGTACCTACTAGGTGCCTGATGCTGTGCAAGGCACTGGCACTGCCTGCATGAAGCTCTGATGAGGTAGTGAAAAAGATAAATTCATAGTCTGTTTGGCTCTGACACAAAATCTCCTATTATCAAAAGCTGTGTTATAAAACCAACTTTTCAAACTGGGTGAAAAAAAGTAAGGGGCTGAAGAGTTTCAGACTCAAATAATAAATTCACTGTTCCTGCAAGACTTTCAAGAAGGTGTAGAGTAAAAATTCTCATACCACTAAGCAAGTCCAATTTCTAGTTACATCTACTTTTTGCTCAAGAGCAAAGCTTTTCTTGGGGCACCTGCATGGCTCGGTTGGTTAAGCAGCTGACTTGATCTCGACTCAGTTCATGATCTTGCAGTTCATGAGTTCAAGCTCCACACCAGGCTCTGTGCTGATGGTACAGAGCCTGCTTGGGATTCTTTCTCTCCTTCTCTCTGCCTCTCCCCTGCTTATGCTCTCCATCTCTCTCAAAACAAATAAACATTTAAAAAGTCAAAAACAAACAAACAAAAAAAAAACAGCAAAGCTTTTCTTTTCCTAATCCAGTTAGCACTGCCAAAACAAAAAACAAAAAACACCACACACACAAAAACAACAAAAAACCTAACACAAATATCACCCAGTCTTGTGATAATCAAAGCAGAGAGCCCACTTAAACACTTTTCCCTACTCAAGTTAACAGTGGTTTGCTTAATGCAAATCTGTGTGCCCTAAATAATCTGCTGCTGCATTGCATCCAACACATTGCTATGAAAGGGGAAGTCATGTGATGCTATGGAGTATGTAACAGGGGATTATATCCTGCATGGGAGGGTCAGGAAGGCACCCCCTAAGGAAGTGAGACTTCAGGGATGAGTAGGAGGCAGTTAAGCAAAAGTGCGGGGGAAAAAGGGGAGAAGTTGTGCTAAGGCAAAGACAGCTACAATTATGAAGGCCCTCAGGGGAGAATGGTCATGCACTTTTCAAGGAACAGAACCCAGGGGAAAAGAGGGAAGAGAGTCATATGGGCAGGCAGGCCACGTGGTCTTGCAAGCCACAGAAGGATCTGAATTTTACATTATGAGCAATGGGAAACCACTGAAGGTTTTCAGTAGAGAAGGGACATAAATGTGCTTCATTTTAGCTACCTTCCCCACTCCATTGGTCAAGCTGAGCTTATTTAAAAAAACAGTCTAGGGGCGCCTGGGTGGCTCAGTTGGTTAAGCGGCCGACTTCGGCTCAGGTCATGATCTCGTGGTCCGTGAGTTTGAGCCCCGCGTCGGGCTCTGTGCTGACAGCTCAGAGCCTGGAGCCTGTTTCAGATTCTGTGTCTCCCTCTCTCTGACCCTCCCCCGTTCATGCTTTGTCTCTCTCTGTCTCAAAAATAAATAAACATAAAAAAAATTTTTTTTTTTAAATAATAAAAAAAAAATTAAAAAAAAAATTAAAAAACAGTCTACACTTGCTTGGTTGTACTTCCCACCTTCTCTTCTCAATGCTCAGCATCTGACTTCTGTACTCCACTGAAATTGCTCTCTTTAAAGGTATCTGTTGGGGCTCCTGGGTGGCTCAGTCAGTTAAGCGTCCCACTTTGGCTCAGGTCATGATCTCACGGTTCATGGATTCAAGCCTCGAGCCGGGCTCTGTGCTGACAGCTCAGAGACTGGAGCCTGCTTCAGATTCTGTGTCTTCCTCTCTCTCTGTCCATCCCCTGCTCACACTCTGTCTCTCTCTAAAATATGAATAAACATTAAAAAAAAAACTTTTTTAATTAAGAAAGAAAAGGTATCTATTGATCATCCAGTCCTTAAGTCAAAAGGCCCTTTCAGTTTTGACTTTGTGCCATCTGCTGCATGTGGCCCTCCTGACCAACAACTTCCTTCACACCCACCATTGGTTGTCTCCCAACTTCCATGGCTATTCCTCTCCACTCTTTTTAGCAAGCTCCTCTTTCTTTACCTATGCCGTTAATTGTTGTTGGTGGTCAAGATTTCTGTTGTTGGCCTTCAGCATTTCCAAACTCTCCCTATTTTCCCTGGAGGATCTCATCCACATCTAGGACCTCAAAGACCACCTATGTGCTCATGATTTCCAAAATGCTATTTACAGCTCAGGCCTCTCCTGAACTCCAAATTGATATATTAAACTATTTCCTTCCATTTTGATGTCTCACAGGTATCTCAAACTGAATTGAACAATTTCAAGACCAAATACATCTATCCCCTTCCCACTTCAAATGTGTATCCCCCCTTCCTTCATTCCTCCTGCCACTGCCTTAGTTCAGGAGGTCAACATTTCTCTTCAGGTTTATTTCAAGAGACTAACTCTCTGTGCTACTTGCCTACAGTTAGCCCCATCCATCACACTAGTAGAATGATCTTACTAATTTGTTGGTAGTCCTCATGGGATTTTATGATCTGTGCCTTTGTACACATTCCTTCCTTCTCTGGAGCACTAATTCTTTTCCCCTCCTTTATTCTCTACACCTGGCCAACTTGTCCTTCAAGACTTTGGTAAGGTCATCCCTTCTCCAGGAAGCATCACCAGAATTCCCAGGTGCACCCCTCTGGGTGACTAGGCAGCAGCCTGTGCTTAACACTAGCTTTTGCATTTCTTACTTTTTTATGTTTTCATCTTCTTACCTATTTACTACTCTATGGCAGGGTGGATCCTTGAGGCTGGGACTCAGTCTAATGCTGACACATAATAGATGTGTTATGAGTAAATGAGTGAAAATGGGGAATTGCAATGAGGCCCTCAAAAGAACAAGTCCTAGAATGTGAGCTCCTCAAGAGAAGGAACTCTGCTGCATTCTCTGTTGAATCTCCAAGGCCCAAAGCTAGGGACTGGCACACAACTGATGCTCAATACATTTGTAGTGTGGCTGAATGGATATTCTAGAGTCAAAGGAAAATCTCTTCCTATACTTGCTTTCCATTACTAACTTTCTTGGTTCGTGACCTATGTTTACTGTAATAGCATGTATATTGCATGATTTCTTTTTTTTTAAATTTTTTAAAATGTTTATTTATTTTTGAGACAGAGACAGACAGAGCATGAACAGGGGGAGGGTCAGAGAGAGAGGGAGACACAGAATCCGAAGCAGGCTCCAGGCTCCGAGCTGTCAGCCCAGGAGCCTGACGCGGGGCTCGAACCCACCGACTACGAGATCACAACCTGAGTCAGAGTCAGACGCTTAACCGACTGAGCCACCCAGGCGCCCCCCCCCTTTTTTTTTTAAATTTTTTTTTAATGTTTATTTATTTCTGAGACACAGACAGACAGAGCATGAACAGGGGGAGGGTCAGAGAGAGAGGGTATATTGCATGATTTCTACTGACCAAACGAGTGCTCTTCTTCTTCCATTAGGAAAAAATAATAAAAGCAATGAACAACCCACTAAAGGATTCTTTGGCATGAGTCCATGGAAGGGTTTCCTGAACTCCTTGAAACTAAATGTGAAATTTTCAGTGGATGTAAGAAAGTACATTTTTCTGGTGAGAGGGATTACAGTTTTCATTAAATTTTCAAAGATATTAACGATACCCCCCCATCCCCCCCCCAAATCAAACTGTCTAACCAAAATGTTAAGCTGAATTAAGCTGCAGCATTCACCTTTCTCTTCTCAAAGCTGAATTCTGATATACTGCTAGCAACTTGGAAACAGGAGCTTCTATTTAAACAAATGTAACTGGAGAAGAGACAGCTGGCAGGCTCTCACATAAAGATTCCTACTAGAATTTGCATTTAAAATGTTCTATAAATGGTAAAGCCCTTACCAACATTCTTAAAAGTTAGTACTCTATTCTAACATACTCTATACTCCTGTGAATCAGGGTATTTATTACACATCCTGATAGTGTGTTCAAGAAGAAAATGTTACATTCTAATCATAATGACCAAGGAAACACTTTTTACTGTCATTTAACTAAATGAAATGGGGAAAAACCCAGGATCATCCAAACTTAACAGGAAAACTTTTTTTTTTTTTTTAATGTAAAAAGAGTGAACCGAGCAGCAGGAGCAGCAGCATTTAACTCACCAACCACTCAATTCAATCTTGGGAATAATATGCTAATAATTAAACAGTACAGAACAAGCATCCTATTTGAATTAAAGGGTTCTCTAGTTGATCTAGCTAGTCACAAAAGAATTCAACTACATGATTCCATTCAGATGAGTTTAACAACAAGCAAGATTACTGTATGGTGGTAAGAAATCAGAACAGTAGTCTTTGGGATGGAAGAAGGGCATGACAGCACCTTCGAGGTAATGGAAAAGCTCTTTATTTTGACTTGGGGCTTGCACAGGTATATACATTTAGAAAACTCGCTTAATTCCATGTATAAAATCTGTGTATTTTACTGTACGTTAACTATTCCTCAGTAAAGAAAATTTAAAAGAGAACATCCTTATTCTTTCTTTTAACTAACACAACCAAACCCTATTCTCGTGTCTGGAAGCTGTTTGTGGAGGAAGACCCACGCGCTGAAGACACTGCGCTCTCTGAAAACACGATGACTGCTGATTCGCCGGGAGCTTCCGCCACCACTACGGTTAGGCACTGCCATTTCGAGAGGCCCCGGAGTCACCCACAATAACGGGGGCAAGAGCCGGCCGCGCCTTTGGAAATGGGTGCCGCGGCCCGCCTCCGCCCGCGCGGCCACAGAACACCTGGCCAGCGAAAAAGGTGTCCATGGGCAGAGCCTGGCACCGGAGCGTGCGAGCGACCGCGAGGCTGCCGCCGGCTCCCCGCCGCCCGCCCGCGCCCCCAGCCCAAGCCTCGCCAGGCTCCTCACGGCCCCCAGCAGCTTCTCGGATCGCCCACGGGTCTCACCGGTACTCCCCAGCCTCCCGGGGTCCCCCCTCCCCCGGCCGCGGAGCCCGTCCTAGCCCGCCACCAGGTGCCGCTGTGGAGCCGCCTTCGAGAACCGACTTTGCGCTTGCGCTCACGAAGAACACCCCCCCCCCCCCCCATCTAAAGTCATTTTTTGCCAAAGGGATCAGAGACTCAGTCGGCGCACGCGCGCCCCTGACGCGGCCCGCGCTCCGCCACTTCCGCCCGGAGCAGAAGGCGGGGGAGGCGGGAGGGAACCGGCGGGCGCGAGCCTGGGTCCTCGGCGGAGGACTGCGGCTGCTGCGCGAGCCCGTGACTCACCAAGTACAGCTGCTGCCAGCGATTCTCAGCATCCAACTCCTCAAACTCCCGCTCGACGGTGGCAGACATGGCGGCGGGAGCAAGCTGGCGCGAGCAGAGCCTGCGCCGGCGGAGAGGCTCAGGCCCCGCACGATCCGGGGAGAACGCTGGCGCTGCGGCGCATGCGCGCTCGGCACCCCGCCCCGCCCCCACGCCGGGCCCGGCCGGCCGCGGGGAAAGTACCTGGAGCGTCGGACGTCAGCGCGCCGACTCGCGCCTCCCGGAATCGGACGGCGGCGGGGCGGGGCGCCCTGGGGAGGCGTGGCCCATAGGGCGCCCAGGTGGAGGGGGCGGGGCCAAGGGGACCACCCTGAGGCTGTTGTCGGGAAGTTGGGCGGAAGGTGACCCGCTCTCAGGACTTGTGCTCACCGGCCCAGGGGAGGAGAAGCAGTACCGCGAATTTCCCAGGAATGGAGCGGGCCAACAAAATCCCTTGGGAAGACCTCCTTACTTATTGCTGTCCCATTTCTCTTTTTCTCTTTCTCCTAATTTTGTTTTTAATGCGATATTGTCATTTTATTTTAAACGTCATCTAGGTCAGTTTAGCAGCCTGTGTCCAATTTTGAAACAAATTTCTCAGCTCTCACAGAGAGTATAAACCAGCCCTGATGCCAGCTCTTGTATACCTGAGGGGTTTGTGCCAAATAAGCCACTATAGCAAAAGGAGAGGCAGCCTCTCCCGGGGTTAGGAAGAATACAGGTGGTTAAGTAAACGTGACACGATTAAAAATTAATGTTACCTATAAAAAGGACAAGTCCTCTATTACAGCCCAAACATGCTGGTTATGGAAATCATCTCTTTTCAGGTTAAGGTAATTCATTGTTGGTAAATTCTAAATGCTTATAGTATCTTGTTATATCATCATAAAAAATGTGAAGGGTTAGAAAAATTTTAGCTATGCTAATATTGAAGTTTAAATTTTAATTAAAATTAAATGAAATGACAAAGACTCACACCTTGACCAAATTCTATACAGGTTCCTCTGAGTACTTTTTCAACTAGGCCTTGGCTTTTGGACTTTGTGTTTCTCTGCATTGTCTAATTTTAGCAAGAATCTTACTAAGCCGATTTATCCAGAATCCCCCATTCTGAATATCTGTTCACCCTGGACATTTAATCAGGTTCCTCATCTTCCACTATCCCCCAGGTGATGTCTGATCACCCTGGCCTGCCTTCAGCAAGAATCCTATTAAGTTAGTCAGAATGTAGATTGTTTTTTGTGTTAAAAACAAGACAACAGTCCTAAAATGGAGTTGCTTCTTAAGCCCCCTGTCACCAAACCTACCCTTAATTACTGTTTTAGCTCTCTCACAAATGGGATCTTAAATGAGTCAATTAGGAGTCACCTGATCAGCACTAGTTAGGTAATCTGCCTAATAGACCGCTGCCATCCTCTGAAGGAAAGTAACTTTGCAGTAAGCAATCTCCTTTTCTGCTTAGTAATTTGTTCCTGCCCCCTCTGCCTCTAAAAGTTTTTCGATTTGTACAGCTCCTCAGTTTATCTACTGGATTGGATGCTGTCCCATTCAAAGTTGATTTCAATCTCTCCACCACTGCATAACCCATTGCAGTAGTCCCTATACCTATTGCAATAGTCCCCCTCACTTTGAATAAAGTCTTCCTACCTCACCATTTTCAACAAATCTCATGAATATTTTTTTTTCTTTCACAGAAGTTAAGAATTCAGTTCCTCAGTTGCACTAGCCACATTTCAAATGCTCAATAGCCATAGGTACCTAGTAGCTAATGTATCACAGAGCACGAATATCATCAAAGTTCTATGAGACAGAACTGCCTGAAAGGATTAAAATACATGGGGCAAAAAAAAAAAAGAGTCCTTATATACATTGTGAAAATTTTTATCAGTAAAGACTACGCTGTGGGAAGTAGAAGAAATCATAGTAACAGAAAATTAAGCAGACAGCCAGCCTTTCTCCTTACATCGTGTAATTTACAAATAAATACATGAAACCTCCCTCCAGAAATATCCCACAATCTAATGGTCCTGGTTTCTAAGGTTCTGTCACTGAAACCGATTATTTATGTTAAAGACATGGTATCTCCCAAGATTGTTGAGAGGGAAAAAGTTTTCCTTCTACCCTTCCAGTTTCTTTGGCCGGTTCTAATAATCAATATAAAACAGATTAACAAGAGAATAACAAGTTGGTTACCTGCATATGGGAGCCCCATAAGGCCATGAAACTCAAAGACAAACCTGGCAATTGAGGCTTATATGCCATCTTAAGCTAAGGAATGGGATAGAGGTCAAGGGCTTCAGAGAGGAGAAGGGTGATTCACAGAACAATTAGAAAAGCAGAGAAGATATTTGGTAATTAGATGTTTATCCTGCCGTATGGGAAAAAAGTTATCGCTTGGTAAACTTCTCTTTCTGAGCCAAGCCCCCTATCTAAATTCTTTTAGGTAGTTTAAGGAGAGGTAAAAATTTTTCTTGAGTCTGCTGGGTTTTAAGTGCCTTCAGCCGAAAACAGTCCACGTGCCAAAGTGGCACATTTTGGGGAAACTTGTCCTTTTTTGTTTTTAAGTTTATTTATTTATTTTGAGAGAGAAAGCACAAGCAGGGGAGGGGCAGAGAGAGAAAATCCTAAGCAGGCTCTGTACTGTCAGCACAGAGCCTGACTCAGGGCTTGAATTCATGAGCCATGAGATCATGACCTAAGCCAAAATCAAGAGTTGGACACGTAACTGACTGAGCCACCCAGGTGCCCTTGGGGAGACTTGTTCTGAACCCCTTCACTCGTACCTTTGAAACTTTCCCAAGAAGTTTCACAGTCCAGAAGTTAAGCTGGTTGATTACTCCAGCTCAGTGAACCAGGCTCTTAGTCTTGAGAATAGGCCAGTTCAGTTAAACAGTTGTGTCTCATTTCAGGGGTGCCTGGGTGGCTTAGTCAGTTAAGCCTCAACTTCGCCTCAGGTTATGATCTCACAGTTCATGAGTTCAAGCCTTGTATCGGGCTCTGTGCTCACAGCTCAGAGCCTGGAGTCTGCTTTGGATTCTGTGTCTCTGTCTCTCTCTGCCCCTCCCCTGCTCATGCTCGCTCTCTCTCTCTCTCTCTCTCTCTCTCTCAAAAAAATAAACAACAACAACAACAAAACCCCAGTTGGGTATCATTTCAAAAAACAGTGATTGAGGTGGGCTCCAAATATTAGGTCTATGGTACAAGCAATCACGTATTTAATAAGAGCCATTTGGGGGGGGGGGGCAGGGGGGGGGGGGACAAAGGTTCATAATTGGAGCAGATTATAATCCCAGTTTCTGAATTCTGAAGGCAGCCAGACAAGACTTCTCGATGTCCAGCTTGAAGCATCTTTGGATGGAGTGAGGGCAGGCAGTAACAATC
Source organism: Panthera pardus (assembly GCF_024362965.1). Lineage (NCBI taxonomy): Eukaryota > Metazoa > Chordata > Mammalia > Carnivora > Felidae > Panthera > Panthera pardus. The sequence continues at coordinate 26,695,148 of NW_026526710.1, read as the reverse complement.
TGATAGATTTTTCTGATTTGCAGTTTGAATGTCTCTGGTGGTCTTTCTGAATGGCGTGCACAGCGGTGGGCATGAAGATTATCTGTACATTACTGGCTGTGGTGATTTATCTGAAGTTTATATCAAGTTGTCTAGCTTTGGCTTGCATGGGTTCAGGAATAGGACAGTTTTAATTCTCAATGATTCCAAGTCAGAAGAGTGAGAGAAAATTGGAAATGTCAGTTTGAAGAGTTCTAGGTGAATTTTGGAGTAAATTAGAAGAATTCAGTCTAGTCCAGTTTATAGGTAGAAAACAAAATCTCGAAGACAATTAACAGCACTAGAATTTATATCCACAAAAGTATATTACTGAAACATAGTTTTTCCCTGTACAATTGCTCTCATTTTGATCAAAGATAATCACAGCAAGACTAATTCATCTGCAAACCAAATCTAGTTTCAATAAAGTTGGCCTGATTATTTACATAAGTACGTCAAGGATAGTAATTGACCACTAGGCTCTTTTAAATCTACTTGGCTGGACCTTTTCATAAAGAATCTACGATTGAATTTTTAAAAGCCTCTTGAGGCTAAGAAGCCGCACCAAGGACTTGCCATAAGACTTTGCCTGCAATACTTAGAGATTTAGATAAATTCTCCTCTTGTCAAGGTCCCCAAAATATCCTGAAGTTCCTGTGCTTGCCCTGAAGCGACTTTTCTTACCTAGTAAGGCTTCTGGGAACCCTGTAAGCTGGTACCAGGCCAATTTTTACAATAGGCTTTATTGGCTCCATAAGGTCAACGTTAGCTCCTTAAAGCTTCTGGTTGCATCTAAGTCTATTTATAGCTCTCTCAAATACAATATTTAGTTAAACCCTTGGTATTTTAACCACTGTTTGCAATTGTGTCCTGTTACAAGGAGAATAGATTCTTATTGAACTTATGTCAATAACTATATTGCCATGAAAATAAGAATACTCATTAAGAGTTTCTGAATTCTGGAGGGATCCAGTAGGGAGAAAAAATAGAAAATTTTCAGCTCTACTTACAAGGAGATAATTTACCAAATTTCTTTTTTTGTTTGTTTATTTATATACTTAGAGAGAGAAAGTGAGCAGGGGAGGGCAGAGAGAGGGGGGGAAAGAAAGAATCCCAGAAGGCTCCGCACTTCCAGTGCAGAGTCTGGATGCGGGACTCGAACTCACAAATTGTGAGATCATGACCTGAGCAAAAGTCAAGAGTCTGATGCTTAATCTACTGAGCCATCCAACTTACCAAATTTCTGTAAGTCATAGTTAGCTTGACAGGAAAGATTTCTTATATCTGAACAATAAAAATTTTAAAAACAGCAAGATTTCCTTTTTTTTTCCTTAAAGTTTGTCTGTTTATTTTTAAGAAATCTCTACGTTCAACATGGGGTTCAAACTCATGACCCTGAGATCAAGAATCTCATGCTCTTCTGACTGAGCCAGACAGGCACCCCAAGAATTAGCAATATTTTAAACAAAAACTCATAAATAATTATAATTATCCTCCTTAGATCATGTAGTCCCATGTAATTAATAATTATTTTATTTGAATGCAGGTTTTTTTCTTTGCCATTAGTTCTGGAAATTCTTACCCAGTTCAGTTTTATGACCTTAAAATTACCAGAAACCTGTGTTAGTCAAAATCCTTTCCACGAATCTCTTTGAAGATGAAACACATTTGCAAAAGCATCAGAGTAAAACAACAACTGTCTATAAATACCAAAAAACTTAAAAATGCCATGGTTAAAGATATGATGAGAGTTCATTATAATGTAATTGACAAGGGAATTGGGTTGTTTTTATGACATACATCTTAAGAGAGTAACTAAACTATGACTATACTAGGACATAATAGAATTTTAAGAATTTTATACAATATCTAGAACTCTTGTATTCATAATATTTGCCCATACAATATAACTTAAGAAAGTTTATCATCATTTATTTGACAATGCTTCCCATGTAATTTAACATACCACATAAGCTTAATTAGTTTAATATCTCTCTTTTATAAAAAGAGGTAAATCCTTTGAGATGTTCCAGGGATCCTCTGGAATATCTTATATCTCAAAGTTAGTTCTAAGTCAAAAAGCCATTTTTTAAAAAATGTTTTTTATGTTTATGTATTTTGGAGAGACAGAGACAGAGTGTGAGTGGGGAAGGGGCAGGGAGAGAGGGAGACACAGAATCCAAAGCAGGCTCCAAGCTCTGAGCTGTCAGCACACAGCCTGATGCAGGGCTAGAACTCATGGACTGTGAGATCATGACCTGAGCAGAAGTGGGACGCTTAACCGACTGAGCCACCCAGGTGACTGAAAAAGCCTTTGTTTAGAATTTGTATTATGAGAAATTTGTCAAAAATATCAAAAGGTTTGAACATTTGATTAAATAGGATCATAGGCCAATATGAAATAATACTTATCTATTTAACCAAAGTGACAATAAACATTTTAAAGGCAAATACAGAAGATTACATAGTTGTTAGCAAAACCTAGCTCTTATAATATGGCGAAGATTGAGTTTTCTTAAGTAATCAGAGACCTAATTAAGACAAAACAAAGGACATTTTGATAAAACACAGAAATTTTGTTCTCTAGGTAGATTACTTTAAGAGCAAAGAAAATCCTGTTGCACCCGGGTGGCTCAGTCGGTTAGGCAGCCAACTCTTGATTTCAGTTCAGGTCATGATCTCGTGGTTGGAGAGATCAAGCCCTGTGTTAGCTCTGTGCTGACAGCATGGATCCTGCTTGGGATTCTCTCTCTCCCTCTCTCTCTCTGTCCCTCTCCTGCTCACACACTCTTTCTCAAAATAAAAGTGTTTTTTTTTTTTGTTTTTTTTTAAGAGCAAAGAAAATCCTTTCACAATCTTTTATTATCAAGAGCAGGGGCACCTAAGTGGCTCAGTCAGTCAGGCATCTGACTCTTGATTTTAGCTCAGGTCTTGATCTCACAGTTCATGAGATAAAAGCCCCAAGCTGGGCTCTGCGCGGACAGTGCAGAGCCTGCTTGGGATTCTCTCTCCTTCTCCCTCTGCCCATTTTCTGCTCCCTCTCTCTCCTCAAATAAATAAACTTAAAAAAAAAAAAAAGCAAACCAATAGTACAAGAAATGTTTGTCCTTTTAACAGAGAGAAAACCAAATTTTAATTGTGCACCAGCTTACTTTTGATATTAAAACTTGTCCACTTAATTAAATTTATTCAATCCTAGACAGTCCTGACTATACAAAACAAAACAAAAAATCCTTTCCAAAGATTCCTTTTCTACAAATCTTTTACAACACACACTTAATATTCCTTGCACACTAAGATGTTTCCCTTATTATTTCCAGCATCATTAATTAATATGGGAAACAAAGGCAAAAGAAAAAATTAAATTTCCTTACAACTTACAACCCATTGACAAGTCCTTGAAACAAGAAGAATGACATTCCTCTAGGATCTCAACTGCCTCCATGACGACACTTTGCTAAGGGCAAAAGGCAATCTTAGCCCAACCCCTTACCCCAAGATCCTGTAAGTCTACTTTAACATATAAAAATTCCTTTGAAAACTTCCTTTATCTCTACCCCCCAAATATATGTTAGCAATCATCCTCCAAGCATATGGCCCACTGATAGGCATCTGAAGGGTCTCATGCCTGAGGTTTTACTAGACAGTTATAAGTGACCTTTTCCTAACAACAGCTAGCCCCCTCAGGATCCTGCAAAATTTTGCTGCCAGAATTCCTTAGAGACTTATGCTGTCCCTAACCCCCTCCCAATTTGAAAGTATATAATCAGTCACCCTTCACAAGCCCAGTGCAGCTCTTTCTGCCCATGGGTTCTGTCCCTGTGCTTTAATAAAACCACCTTTTTGCACTAATGACATCTCAAGAATTCTTTCTTGGCTGTTGGCTCCAAACCCCAACATTTTCCACATCATTAGTCCCATATATTAATTAGAATTCTTAGCCTTTAGAAACCTTAATTCCTAGTAAAAACTAAAAAGTAAGCAATTGTGAAATGTGTCATACCACCACTCTTTACATTGGCAAATTTATTAATCCATTTCATAATTTCTAGAAGCATAGGCTTCTTCACAGTATGATCGTTCAATGTGACACATATTTACCAACAGATCCAAATATCTTTATTTTCTTTAATGGTGTTTTTAAAAACCCACAAAATTCAGGGCACCTGGGTGTATCAGTCAGGCATCTAACTCTTGATTTTGGCTCAGGTTGCGAACTCAGGGTCTGTGGGATTGAGTCGTGAGTTGGGCTCTGCACTGGCAGTGCAGAACCTGCTTGGGATTTTCTCTCTCTCTCTCTCTCTCCCTGCCCCTCCCCCATTCATTCTCTCTCTCTCTCTTTCTGTCTCTCTCTCTCTGTCTCTCTCTCTGTCAAAAATAAATAAACATTTTTTTTTTTTTAACCCCACAGGGGCGCCTGGGTGGCTCAGTCCATTAAGCATTCAACTTCAGCTCAGGTTATGATCTTAGGGCTCTCTGCTGTCATCGCTGATCCAGCTTCAGATCTTCTGCCCCCTCTCTCTCTGCCCCTCCCCCCTTGTTCTCTCTCTGTCTCTCTGTCTCTCTCAAAAATAAATACACTTAAAAAAAAAAACCCACATGGGGTGCCTCGGTGGCTCAGTGGGTTGAGCATCCAACTCTTGGTTTCGGCTCGGGTCATAATCTCACAGTTTGTGTGTTCGAGCCCTGTGTTGGGCTCTGTGACATCAGGGAGCCTTCTTGGGATTCTCTCTCTCTCTTTCTCTCTCTGCCTCTCCCCCACTTGCTCTCAATCGCTCTATCTCAGAATAAATAAACATAAAAAAATTCTAAAACCCACAAAATTCAACTGAGTAAATTTGAATATGTAATTGGCAAAATTCATGAATCAAGCAGAATCCCATCTAGCAAATGGAAAGGAGTTCTGTGGAGCTGAACAAAATGGAAGGCTTTCATAGGCAGAAGAGCTAGTAATAAATGTTCAATATTTTTTTCTTATTTGTAAATTATCTAGATATTTAATGATTATCCATCATCTAATTCAGCTTAGCAAAACTCTAAGGTTTTAAGTTACCAAAATGATTTGAGGTAAGTATTTAAGTAAACATACCTTAGAACATAAATATTGTGACAAGTTCATTCATAAATTTTTATCTTACTTACATCTTATTTAATTCACTTTTTCTTAACAACTATGTTTAGATTAGTCATAAAATTTCATGCAATGTTAAACAGCTAGCCATCATCTTAAGTTATCTTTTCTTGCTGAAAAATTCTGTAACAGAGATAATTTGAGCTTATTTGACCTTTAGTAAACTTAGGTGGAATAAAAATACTATATTTAATACTAAAGACCTGTCTGTATTAATTAAACCAACAAACTTAAACTAGCTTCTATTTTACTTAAAATTATCCTAGATCACAAAAATTAAAAAACATTTGGGTTAATTTCTATTATATTTCTGAGATTTAGAAACGCTTAATTTAGAAAGGATTAATTTTAAGCCAATTAAATAGAGCTCTTTTATAAATTAATTTTAACAATACATTCAGAGGCAGAAAAATATCACACATCTAAATATACACACATAGCAATACACAGACGTATGGATAGACACAGAGATTTTGTAGTTACTAACATTTGTGGAGAAGATTTTTCCTATGCCCAATTTCCTATACTTCCTCTCTCCTCTTTTTTTTCCCCCTTGCGATGAGAAACTTCTCCCTAAAGTTTGCATTTCGAAGAAAGGCTCTTTGGTTATAAAGAAAATGGGAGTAGAAAATCTTCACCACAGGGGCTCCTGGGTGGCTCAGTTGGTTAAGTGTCCAACTTCGGCTCAGGTCATGATCTCACAGTTTGTGAATTCAAGCCCTGCATCAGGCTCTGTGCTCACAGCTCAGAGCCTGGAGCCTGCTTTGGATTCTGTGTCTCCCTCTCTCTCTGCCCCTCCCCTGTGCTCTCTCTCTCTCAAAACTAAATAAACATTAAAAAAAATTTTTTAAAGAAAAAAAGAAAAGAAAATCTTCATCACAAAGGTACAGAGAAAGTACCCAAGATCCTCCAATAAAAATGTTGGTTTCCTGAGGACAATACTTATAAGCCTTTTGAGATAAAGAAGGGAGGTTTGGGGATTGGTAAAAGGGAAAGATTGACATTGAATTGTTTCGGGGGTCATGTTTCTAGTTTTGCAAGGATTTGTAAAATAAGGACAGCTGTTTTCAATCCCCAAGGAATTGGGTTGCAACATCAGTGACATCATAGACTGATCTACCCATCCAACTACATTATCTTGAATTTGCTACTTTCCCCCTGGGTACATACTTTTACTTTAGCTTAGGAGAGAAGGTCTTTAAAATTTTCTATCAGGCTCTGAGTAGCAGCTTCCAATCTGGCCAACTTTTGACTACAGAGCTACATTAAAAATTTTTTTTTATTTTAAATATCTTGTCAGTTTTCAGCCAGGACAAATAGCATTTTCAGGGTTTAATGCAATGTGCCTTTGTGAAGTCTGCATAAAATGTTTTAACAGAGGCCTTTCTGAGTGTGCAATTCAACCTTGAATTGATTCACCTTAGGGGAAAAGTCTATCAGTCCTTGAATATTGATCCTCAGCTAATCATTTGTAGGAAGGCCTAGAAGAAATTCTGATCATCTGTTTCCTCTGGAGGGGTATGTTCCAGAGGGTTACGTGGCTAGTCTGATAACTACAATATAATCATGGATGGGAAGACTACCCCTTAGAAGCCAAACAAGATCCTTCTGAGTGGGTTTGTAAATAGCCATTAATTCTTTTTAATTCCTTTTAAATTCAGTGGGATCCTCTAAAAGTGGGGAGAAAGGGGCTTTATAATTTAAAGAATCTGCTGCTGTCCAGGGGACATTAATTCTTTGGGGGGCGAGAGTCTAGGAAATATCTGCTAAGATCATTGCATAGGAAGACCTGAAGCTGGGAGAAGCTAATTACAGAACCCCACAAAGCAAGCATTACTGCCAGTCCCAGGTGCTTCTGCTAAATTCACTTCCTGACTTTCAGCTTGTACACAAGTAACCTGTATACCTGGACCTGGAGATCAGGCCAGAGTGCTCTCTGTAAATCTTGTAGGGAAAAGGAAGTTAAAACAGGCAGTGAGGCTGGATTGTGAGAAGACATTTATGTTGGTTTTAATTTTTGTTGTAAGTCTAACTTCTGTTCTTTCATCTTGTTAAGGGAGTCCCCAAGGCTAATCTTTATATTTTTGTGTGTCCCCTATTTAATTTGGCCCTTTTATAGGTACCAATAGGACAGTTGTGTCAGTTTAGTTTTTGTTTTTTTAATTCTTTTTAATTAATTAATTTTGAGAGAGAGAGAGAGTGAGTGAGGGGAAAGGGCAGAGAGAGAGAGTCCCAAGCGGGCTCCAAGCTGTCAGAGCAGAGCCCGATGAGGGACTCAATCCCACGAACTGTGAGATCATGACCTGATCTGAAACCAAGTATCAGACCCTTAAATGACTGAGCCACTCAAGCTCTCCAAGGCAGTTGTTTAGGATGAGAGTTCTCTAATTTTTTTTTTGTCTTTCAGATATAGCCAATTCAAAGGATCCATTGTCTGGCCACTGACAAGCAGGATCTCATTAATCTCAATAGCAACTCAAACCAATAAGCCTTTTTTGGCTTGACCAAGGATGCAAGAGGCACTACAAAAGACATAACCCTCACAAGATCTAGAAAATTCACTCCCAGACTTAGACTGAGAAAGCAAAGGACTTAATTGCACAGGTAGTAAGGATAGTGTAGTGAAAACAGTGTCTCCAGTTTTCCACAAGAATGTAAGACACCTCCAGTCACCCTGCCAATTTGTGACACCAGGCAGGTACTACTGGAATGGCACTAATGAGATAATGAAGGTTGAGACAGAAAAAAGACCACCTTACATGCTGGGACCCTTTATAACAATGTCCCCTAAGAGCTGGCATAGTCAAAGAGAGCATAGCTTGTGACTTCATGTCTGGAAAACCCAGTCTATTCAACTGGCCACCAAGATGTGGTACCCTTGTAAGTGCACCTTCCAGCTGACAGAGACCAGAGAGAATATTCTCACTGGTCAAAAAGTCAAGCTCTTAGGACATAGAATAAGACAACAAGAAAAAGCTCATCTGGTTTTTACTTAGGGGACCCACAGTAAAGTTTGTCTAGTCTAGTGAGAACCGTGAACTCACCAGTCTATGAGTCTGACTTGAACAGCAGGTTTATAGGGCATATGCCTGTGGTCTGCCCTATGGTTTTTCCTCCCTAAGACAAACAACACAATGGACAGAGACAAAGGAAAACAGCAACCATCTTTGGGTGGGAAAGGATCAGTAAAACCAGGAGTACTCATAGCAAATCTTTAGCAGGGTTGCTATACCCAAGGAAATAGTTCCACAAATATTTTCTCTTGCTAATCTAAATTTAGAAAAATAAAAAAGATTCTCACCACTCTCACTTCCACCTGACCCTGAAGGTAGAGATCCAGGAGACTAATGTGGTAGGAATTTTTATCCTCTCTGGCACTTGTCAGAGGCCCCAGGATCTCTCTGCTGTGGCAGTGAGCTGTGTCCAGCCAGCAAAATATCCTGCCAGCTGTACCAACTGTCGGGGAGGGAAAAAATTTTATTATGCCCTTATAGGTTCTTTGGCTGGTCTAATAATCAAGTTAACATGAAACAGATTGACAGGAAAAAACCAAATTTGATTACATACTTTTGGGAGATCCACAATATGAAACTCACAGACCAGCCTGGCAATTGAGGTTTATATGCCATCTTGAGCTAAAGAATGGGATAGGGGTCTGGGCTCCAAAGGGGAGGAGGTGATTCAGAGGATGATAAAAAGAGCAGACGTTTGGTAATTCAATGTTTGTCCTGCCAGACAGATAAAAAAGTTGTCTCTTGGGGATAGTTTTCTTTCTGGACCATGCCCCCTACCCAAATTATTTTAGGGAGTTTAAGGGAGAGGTAAAAGTTTTTCTTGAGTCTGCTGGGTATTGAGTGCCTTCAGCTGAAAATAGTGCATAGCCAAAATGGCACATTTTGGGGAGGCTTGTTCTGAACCTCTTCACCATTAACCAGCTCATCAGGTTGCTTTCCAATCTGAAAATATATGCTGTTCTATAAGGAAAGGAAACACATTTGCCCACTTAAATCAACTCATTTTCTTCAAGGTTGGCAATATTGGGGTATTTCTACAAAAGGAAGAGCATCTTGATCTAAAAGCAACAATTCTGTCACCAGATTTTTACCACCCTTTTGGAACTCACTTGTCAACCTCCCTAGTTGGGGAAGTAGTGCTTGCTCCTCTGATAGTCAGCCCATGTTGCCGAGAGCAGCTAATGTTCTAAGGCAGTAGATCTCACTAGCATTATCAACTGTGAGCTTGTTAGAAGTGCAAATTTCAAGCGCCAGCCCAGCCTACTGAATCAAAATATCTGGTGATGGAGTCCAGGAAGTTGTTTTAACAAGCTCTCCAGGAGACTCTTACACATGTTGAAGTTTGAAAACTATTGCTCTAGAAGAATAGGTGTACAAGGCTTTCCTAAAGCTCAGAGATGAAAAGAAAACAAGAGAGTAACTTGTTTCTAGATATTCTGTGTACAGAGTATGGCTTGTTCTCTGGCATATAATGCCCAAGTCAACCAGGTCTTACCTTGCCAATTCCAGGGACTGCACCTAGATCTTTGCCCAGTCTAAAGTTGAGATCAGAAGTTTTCAAGATTCGGGGTACCTGGATGGCTCAGTCAGTTGAGCATCTGACTCTTGATTTTGGCTCAGGTCAAGATCTCAGGATCCTGAGATTGAGCCCCAAGTCACACTCAGCTCAGAGTACAGAGCCTGCTTGATATTCTTTTTCTCTCTCTCCCCCTCGGCCCCTCCCAGCTGTTGTGCAGGTACTCTCTCTCAAAATAAATAAATAAAATGTTTTAAAAATGCCATTCTTTAAGAAAAAAAGAAGTTTCCAAGATTTTTAAGTAAGTTAACTAAGTATCCTTAGCTTCTAAATTGTTGAAGTCTCCTTGACAGTAGCTATACTTTTATGTACATAGTTTTATATATTTAAGAAAATACACAGTGAACAAAATCTGTTAACTTAAAAATTCTTTTTAAAATAAATTTCAATTGGGATACCTGGGTGGTTCAGTCGGTTGAGCGTCCAACTTTCACTCAGGTCATGATCTTGCAATTCATGAGTTCAAGCCCGGTGTCAGACTGTGGGCTGACAGCTCAGAGCCTGGAGCCTGCTTCAGAGTCTGTGTCTCCCTCTCTCTCTGCCCCTCCCCTGCTCGCGCTCTGTCTCTCTCAAAAATAAATAAACATTAAAAATTTTTTAAATAAATTTTCATTTAAAAAAGCAGCCACGTGTATTTTCAAATCTATCAATCTATTTATTCATTTTACAGATAATGTTTGACGGATTGTATACTTGAACCCATAGTAATGTCTTGCCCCCTTCAGCTTCTGCTGCCACAGATTGGGAACCACTGGCCTAGACCAAAAGAAATGAAGCATAACAAGAATTTAGAGTCCCTTCTTTTACTGGACTAAGGCCTACCTTCTGAATTTCAGTTTCCTCTCTAAGAAGTTCCTCTTCCTCCAATTAACATAAGAAATTTATACCCCCTTCAGGGCAAATGTGCCTACTACCTTTAGTAGGGACAAACATATCAAAATATAACTCAAAAATTTATTGTCTGTACAGAAGATATACATTTACAGAACTGGGCAGACATTTGTTGTGTTGCATAGTTTCCAGTGAGAATGGAACTTCAATTTAGTGTGTATATATATTCGTATATTTTTAAATGTTTAGTTATTTTTGAGAGATAAAGAGAGCGCAAGTGGGGGAGGTGCAGAGAGACAGGGGACAGAAGATCCAAAGTGGGCTCTGCACTGACAGCAGAGAGTCCAATGTGGGGCTCGAACTCACAAACTTTGAGATGAAGACCGGAGCTGAAGTCAGACACTTAACCAACTGAGCCACGCAGATGCCCCCTACATACATATTTTTACAATAAAACATTTATCAGAAAAATTTTTTAAGTCCAGAATGGAGTCACTTGTGCTAGGCTCTATGTCAGTAGACCAAGACCTCACACCTGACCTACTTACAGTTTCAGCTTCTCGCAGGAATGTAACCTCTAACCAACCAATCTGGAATCACCTGGTCAGCATTAGTGAGGTAACTCACTTGGTAGACCCCTTCCCCAATAGGGAGGTGAGCTTGTCTGAAACAATCTACTCTGTTAGAATAACTTCCTTGCCATGTCTTCTTCTGCCTATAAAAGTCTAACATTCTGTACAGCTCCTCGGAGCTCCTTTCTCCTTGCTAGATGGGATACTGCCCAATTCATGGGTTGTTGAATATAGCCAATTGGATCTTCAAATTTACTCAGTTGAATTTCATCTTTTAACAAAATATATATATGGGAGTAGACACAAGTCATAAGTGTGTAACTTGTGAGTTTTTTCACAGTGAACACAGCTGTATACCGACACTCAGGTTAGGAGCAGGAACTCTAGCTGTCCTCCAGAAACTCCCTCTCACCCCGTCCTAGATACCGCATTCACCCTGGGTAACCAGCACACTGCCCTTTAACAACGCTGGTTAGTTTTACTCTTTTTGTACTTTATTATACAGAGAATACTTTTTGGTGTCTAATTTCTTTGGCTCAACATGTTTGTGAGATTCTTCCATATTGTTGCATGTAGAAATAGTTCATTCATTCCCATTGCTAAAAAGTTTTCAATTGTTTGATTATTCCACAATGTATTTATTTATTCTAAATTTGGTTGTTTTCAGTTTGGGGTTATCATGAAGACTACTGTTATGAATATTCTTGTACTTATCTTTTGGTGGATATATACACTCATTTCTCTTGGGCATATATCTAGGAGTAGGGTGATGGATCATAGTGTATGTGCGTGTTCAAGTTTACTATATATTGTAGAACAGATTTCTGAGTGGTTTTGCTCCCCTCAGATTGGACATGGGACAATGGTGCCCACCATTATCACTTATGTTCAATGTTTTATAGCCATAACAACAACAGAGAAAAATTAAGAAATGGTACAATGAATGCAAAATATGGAACGAAGTTAATATTACTACGGCCAATATATTATACAAACAGAAAATCCAAAGTAATCTACAACCAAACTATTAGATTAATAAGTGAATTTAGCAATGTCACCGAATACAAAGTCAATATTTACAAAAATAAAATTGTAATTTTATCTGATAACAAACAAATAGAAAATAAAAATTTTTATAATATAAATCATTTGGGAGAATATTTAACAGAATAGCAAAACTTCTAGGCCGAAAACCACAAACTACTACTGAGAGAAACAAAAGAACTACATAAACGGAAGGATATATGATGCTCATGGCTTGAAAACTTTAGTGTTATAAAGTTACCAATGCTTCCCAAAGTGAGTATGGATTCAGTGTAATCTTAGTTAAAATCCTGCCAGATCTTATTTGGTGGTGTTAAAAGAAAACTTTCTACAGATGATTTACTGATCTAGTAGGCTTTTTTTCAGCAATTCATGACATGGGTAGTACCCACTCTAGAACATAGAGAGGTGCTCTGAAGAGCCATACAGGTGAAAGATTTGTATAGACAAAAGTGAGCAAAATACTTTTTTTTTTTTACACTTATTATTTTTTAAAATCTGGTGCAAAAGGAAATTATACTGGGCATTTGCTGATTGGTTAAAGTGGAGTTATTTTCCTTGTATGGAGCAAAGAGAAGTCTTGGCTCTGGATCAGACAACTTGCGCTGAGTGGGCAAGTACTAACTGCTTGACCTAGGCCTTCCTATTCTGGGAGAGCCAAGGAGAGAAACTTGGGTGAGTTCTGTGGAGCTCAGCAGGAGCAAGTCCATTTTAGGACTAGGCTGGACACTTCCATAGCATAAATTGACTAGCTGAATCTAACATTTATATAAAAATGCCAGGGGCCAAAAATAGCCAAAATAATCTTAAGGAAGAGGAAACTAGAGGTTTTTCTCTGCCAGATATTAATACATACTCTAAAACTACAATAATTAAAACAGTGCAAAGATAGACAAATAGAATGAAACAGAATAGAATCCAGAAACAAACTGTAGGTTCCAAGAGTAGACAAGAAGAAGAATGGATCTGAAGAACTTCATCCCCCCAGATATCAATATCTATTATAAAGACAGTGTGATATTAATGCAAGGGTTGACAAGCTGACCAGTAGAACTAAATACAAAGTCCAAAAACGGGCTCACGCATACACAGTTGTGTGTGTGTGTGTGTGCGCGCGCCTCATAGAGGCAGACACTGGTACAATGGGGGAAATGATGGTGTCTTCAAATGGTGCTGGTTCCAAAAAAGTATATACTATATGTTTCCATTTATATGAAGTTCAAACATAGGCAGCAGACATTTAAATAAAGATGATATAAAGTTTGAGAAGAGACAACAGAATAGTGTTTACCAATGGGGCAACAATGGTGTGATGGGGATGTTGATTGTGAAGGAGCATGAGAGTACTTTCTGGGATCTGGAAATATTCTATATATTAATCTGGGTTATACATAATATACACATATTTGTGTATCTGTGTATAAAAATTTATTGAACTTTACATTTAAGATTTTTGTACTTTATTGTATGTATGTTAACCTTAATAAAAATTTAAAATTTTAAATAAATAAAAGTAAGTGATGCTTTCATTTTCTTTGGGTAAATACCCAGTAGTGGAATTATTGGTTCATATGGTATTTCTATTTTTAACTTTTTGAGGAACTTCCTTACTGTTTTCCACAGTGGCTGTACTGATTTATTTACATACCCCCCAACAGTACATGAGGGTTCCTTTTTCTCCACATCCTCACCAGCACATGTCATTCTTGTTTTGTGTTTGTGTGTGTGTGTGTGTGTGTGTGTGTGTGTGTGTGTGTGTGTTTTGAGATGATATATACGTCTCTCTGTTTATTGCAGCATTACTTACAATAGCCAAGTTATGGAAGCAGCCAAGTGTCCCTTGATAGATGAATGGATAAAGAAAATGTAAGATATATATATAATGAAATATTACTCAGCCATAAAAAGGATGTGATCTTGGGGTGCCTGGGTGGCTCAGTTGGTTGGGCATCTGACTTTGGCTCAGGTCATGATCTCACAGTTTGTAAGTTCGAGCCCCACATTGGGCTCTTGCTGACAGCTCAGAGCCTGGATCCTGCTTTAGATTCTGTGTCTCCCTCTCTCTCTCTGCCTTTCCCCTGCTCACACACACACTCTCTCTCTCTCAAAACTAAATAAACATTTTTAAAAATTAAAAAAAAAGGATGTAATCTTGTCACTTGTGACAACATGGATGGACCTAGAAGGTTTTATGCTAAATGCAGTAAGTCAGGCAGAGAAAGACAAATACCATTTGATTCCACTTATATGTGTAATCTAATCAAACAAAACAAATGAATAAACACATAGCAGAATCAGACCTATATATACAGAGAACAAACTGATGGTTGCCAGAGGGGAGCAGGGTCAAGGAATGGGAAAAATGGGTGCAGTGGAATGGGAGATACAGGCGTTCAGTTATGGAATGAACAAGTCAGGGGAAGAAAAGGCACAGCATAGGAAATATACTGAATGGTATTATAATACCATTGTATGGTGATAGGTGGTAACTATGCTTGTGGAAACACGGCATAATTTATAGAGTTGTTGAATCACTATGTTGTATATTGAAACTAATGTAACATAGTATATCGACTATACTCAAATTTTTAAGAGTAAATGGTGCAGTTATTTAGAAATAAAAATAGCACACAGGATCTCACATGATATTTAACAGGCTTATGACATCTAGTGAATATAGCAAGAGACTATACACAGTTCCAAAGCCACACAATGCACCTAGATTTTCTCAAATTGCCAGTATCAATAAGGTATAGATATGAAGCTCAAGGGATTGAGATGAGAATTCACCCATTCCATATTCTGGAGCCATATACTATACCTGCTGCCTGAGTTTGTACCAAATACAATCAATATATCTAACAAAAATGCTAATACTTACTCAGCTTTATGTACCACCTCCAAAATGGCTTTGGTAAAAGCCCAAATAAGTTATAGCTTCAAAGAAACAACAGGTGTTGGCAAGGATGTGGAGAAAGGGGAGCCCTCTTGCACTGTTGGTGGGAATGCAAACTGGTGCAGCCACTTTGGAAAACAATAGGGAGGATCCTCAAGAAGTTAAAAATAGAACTACCCTACGTCCCAGCAATTGCACTACTAGATATTTACCCAAAGTATACAAAAATACTAACTCAAAGGATGAGTGCACCCCAATGTTTATTGCAGCATTATTTGCAATAGTTAAATTATTGAAACAGCCCGTGTCCATCGATAGATGAATAGATAAAGATGTGGCATCTATATACAATGGAATATTATTCAGCCATAAAAAGAATGAAATCTTGCCATTTGCAACGATGTGGATGGAACTAGGGAGTATCATGCTAAGTGAAGTAAGTCAGTCAGAGAAAGACAAATACCATATTTCACTCATATGTGGAATTTAAGAAACCAAACAAACAGCAAAGGGGAAAAAAGGGAGAGGCAAATCAAGAAACAGACTCTTGCCCCCTAGCTGCCATCTTGTGTCCCCATGTGTATGCAACTAATCTCAGCTGGTCCACCTAAGCCCCCTTGAGCACCAACCCTAGTCCTCTGCATGGTCTCATTTCCACTCCAACAAAATGAAAGAAACTATCATGAACCAGGAGAAACTTGCCAAACTGCAAGCACCAGTGCATATTGGTGGGAAAGGAACTGCTGGCCGAAAGAAGGTGGTTCATAGAATGGCTACACAGATGATAAAAAAAACTTTCAGTTCTCCTTAAAGAATCTGTGGACGGAAAAGCACCACCCTTCAGGGGTGCCTGGGTGGCTCAGTCAGTTGAGCATCTGAGTCCAGCTCAGATCATGATCTCCTGGCCTGTGAGTTCCAGATCCACGTTGGGCTCTGTGCTGACAGCTCAGAGCCTGGAGCCTGCTTCAGATTCTGTCTCTCTGTCTCTCTTTCTCTCTCTCTCTCAAAAATAAATAAAAACAGTTTTTTAAAAAAAGAAAAAAGCACCACTTGAGAGAGAATGATGATGATGAAGTTCCAGATCTTGTGGAGAATTTTGATGAAGCTTCCAAGAATGAAGCAAACTGAACTGAATCAACTTCTGAAGAAGATAAAACTTGGAGAGTTACTGGGAGCTGCTATTTTATATCATGATTGCTTTTTAAAATTTTGTTCATGGATCTGATACAATCTAGATCTCTAATATTTTTAAGCCCTAGCTCCTTGGACACTGTAACTCTTTTCTGTTTTTGCTTATTCACAATTCTTCTTTGCAGCTAATTAACCTGAAAAGCCTGGGGATACAGTTTAAAACAAGGTTAATGAAGTTCTTTGCCTAGAGAAAAGAGAAGGGAAGGGGAGGGGAGGGGAGGGGAGGGGAGGGGAGGGGAGGGGAGGGGAGGAGAGGAGAGGAGAGGAGAGGAGAGGAGAGGAGAGGAGAGGAGAGGAGAGGAGAGGAGAGGAGAGGAGAGGAGAGGAGAGGAGAGGAGAGGAGAGGAGAGGAGAGGAGAGGAGAGGAGAGGAGAGGAGAGAAAAGAGAAGAGAAAACAGACTTTTAATTATAGAGAACTGATGATTACCAGAGGGGAGGGAGGCAGGGGGAGGATTAAATAGGCGATGAAGATTGAGTGCACTTGTGATGAGCACCAGGGGTTGTATGGAGGTGTTGAATCACTATACTGTACACCTGAAACTAATATTACACTGTATGTTCACTAACTGGAACTTAAATAAAAACTTTAAAAATTTTTCAAAACTAACTACATAGCTGAACTACACAGCATAAGTGGTAGACTTCCAAATGAACTTTCATGATATTTGAGTATGCTGGTTATCAACTTACTGCCTTTAAGCTCCAAAGTCTCTCTTCTGGTCTTCTCTGTGAAAATAGATCTGGGCTCTTTAAACATTTTCCCTCTGCCAGCTGACACAATGTTAAATTTTATTGAGATCAGTAAAGAGACATTGCAAGAGAAAAGGATTTGCTTCCTGGCTCCCGTGTGCTTTCTCAGCAGTCTTCTACAGCTCAGGAGGCTTCTCCAGCACTAAGCCTGCAGCATCCTGTTCCTTGGGTGGTTTTGTAGCAGAGTGCCTTCCATGAGACATCTCACATGAACAGCTTTCCTGTGCATCCTAGACAGCTATTTCCAGCAGTGAAATCAGTGTAGTGGGTTGAATGGTGGCCTTCCGAAAATATGTCTCCTCCAAACCTGTGAGTGTGGCCCTGTGCAGAGAAAGGATCTTTGTGGATATACGAGTCTCGAGACGAGGTCCTTCCAGATTACCTGGATAGGGCCTAAATCCAATGACAAGTGTCCTTACAAGGGCAGAGAGATATTTGATGGGGCGCCTGGGTGGCTCAGTTGGTTAAGTGTCCAACTCTTGATTTCAGCTCAGGTCATGATCTCATGGTGCCTGAGATCAAGCCCCATGTAGGGTTCCATGCTGACAATGTGGAGCCTGCTTGGGATTCTCTGCATCCCTCTCTCTCTGCCCCTCCCCTGCTCACTCTCTCTCTCTCTCTAAATAAATAAATAAAACATTTTTTGAAAAGCAGGATAGAGAGATATTGAGACAGGAAGCAGCAATGTGAAGGTGGAGATGGAGATTGGAGCGATGGAACCACAGGAACACCTGCAGCCACCAGAAGCTGGCAGAGGCAAGGTAAGAGTCCCTCCTGGTGCCTTCAGAGGGAGCACAGCCCAGCAGAAACCTTGATTTCTGACTTCTGGCCTCCAGAACTGGAAAAGAATGAATTGCTGTTGTCTTAAGCCACCAAGGTTGTGGTGATTTATTATGGCAGCTGGCTTGTGCAGGATTTCCAGCAAGTTCCCCTGCTGCAGTGCAGCACCATAGGGACTTCTCTGCCATTCAGTATATCAGGGGCATGACTCCTCAAGGAGGTCTGGCTCTCAGCCCCAAAAGGGTGTCTGTGGTAGGAGGTGAATAGAGGCAGGTGGTGCTTTTTCTTGGACACGATCTCAGCTAGAGGAGGAGATGGCTGTTTCTTATACCTACTACTCTTATATTTAGAGTTTCATGTACTTTTTCTAGTAAATCCCTTGTTTCTCCAACATCCTGTTATAGTTAATAAATCTTTACATTAAATTTTCTTTGTTCAAATTATTGTGTGATTTCTCTCTTCTGATTAGACCCAGACTGATACTCTGAGAAATAAGAAGACTCAAAAAATTATGTTTCCTAATTTAACTTCTTGAATGAAGAAAAAGGTACACTTTCTTCTTGATAATTGGATATAACATTTAATTTCTTAATGAATGAATGAATGAATGAAGAATGATACACATATCTATGGAATTCACCTACCCTGCCTTACGTGCTGCCTACCCTAATGAATAATCATGTCAAAAAGGAGGGGAAAAAACATAAAATAAATGAGGCTAGGTCATTGAATAAGCATACGGAAAAATTAATCTTGACCTTCTACTGCAGACCATTCACAATGAGCAATTCTGATAGACTAGAGACCTAAACATGGAAGATAAAATAATAAAGCCTTGAGGAAAAAAAAGACCTATAAAAAGACACAGAAAGCGCTAAATGTAACAAAGACAAAAATATAAATTGAGCTACTTTAGATTAAGAACTTCTGTTCAGCAAAAGACAGTATTAAGAAAGGGAAATGGTGAGCCACAGACTGGAGAAGTGTTGCAATGGATAGATCTAACAGATGACTCACGTCCAGAATGCATAAAGAATGGATACAAATCAGTATGTAAAAGACAACTCAATATGAAAATGGGCAAGAGATCTGAATAGGCATTTTGTGAAAAGGATATTCAGATGGTCAATACAAATTTGAAAAGGTCACTAGAGAATGCAGTGTCAATCTGCAGACAAAATTCCTCATCCCCACCAGAATGGTGAGAGCAGGAGTGACCACAGTCCTTCTACCCTGCTGAATAAGTACATTTGGACTGGGAGGAAGTAAGGTTCTAGCAAGTCGAGCCACACTGAACCATTCCAGAGGACAAAAGGTGGCATGAAAATCTGTTAAAAGAGAAGTCGCCTGAGGGGAATAAATATGTAACTTGCCACATCATTTTGCCTTGAGCAATCTTGGAAGGAAGTATAAATAATGGGTGAGGAAGGCAAAAACTAGGTAATGGTGACCAGGATTCTAAAATGATTCACTTTTAATACTTTATTACAACCATATTCTCTTGTAAGTGTCAGATGGTTCTTTTTTCTTTTTTAAGTTTGTTTGTTTGTTTGTTTGTTTGTTTATTTATTTATTTATTTATTTATTTTGAGAGAGAGCATGCATGCAAGTGGGGAAGGGCCAGGGAGAGAGAAGAGAGGGAGAGAGAGAAACCCAAGCTGGCTCCACACCACCAGTGCAGAACCTGATGCAGGGCTCACGAACAGCAAGATATGACTTGAGCTGAAGTTGGACACTTAACTCACTGAGCCACCCAGGCACCCCTGTGCCAGATGGTTCTTAAATCTCCTCAATTCTTGAAATTTAGGACGTATCCATTGATGTCCTAGGAAGAAATAGTTGGTACACTCAAAAGGGTAATTAAAGAGTGTTGAAGAACAAGACAATTCACAAAGTTGTGACCAATATTAAAGGAAATCAGTAAAGTAGGGTGACACACTTTAGGTTAGCAATAGTGGAGAAATCTTAGCATGTATGGGTCTGAAGGTACAAAGGAAGGGAGCAGTTACCAAACCCAGACAGTGGCCAGGAGAGGGCTGCCAGATGGGCACAGTGACCTTCTTTAGAAGAACACAGCCGCCACAATCCAATGACTTCAGCAGGAAGACACACCGTATTAGTCTCCTATTGCTGCTGTAACAAGTTACCACAAACTTTGTGGATTAAAACAAATTTATTTATATTAAAGTTTTACCAGTATAAATTCAAGGTATTGGTGGAGGCTCAAGGAGAAAAATCTGCTCCTTGGCTCTTCCAGCTTCTAAAGGCTTCCCACATCATTCCAGCAATGGCAGCACTCTAACCTCAGCACACATTGTCACATTGGCTCTTGTATTCTGCCGTTTCACTAACCTCTTTCATCTTTCAAGGCTCCTTGTGTTTTCATGGGACACACCCAGGTCATCTCCCCATCTTGAGATCTTTAACTTAACCACATCTGCAAAGTCCTTTTTGCCTGGTGTTGGAGATTAGGACATGGACATTTGCAGGGGACCATCATTCTCTCTGCTACACATACCCTTTCTCTCTCCTGCCCCTGATATCCTGCTGGTGTCTCTCACTGCTGAGAAACAGGTAGCCAGAGGCAAGGAAGCCACTGATGTGCATAGAAGTCAACCTCTGGGGCACACAAGAAGGAGAGAAGGGTGGAGTACAGATCTGTAGTTGCAAATGCCAACTATCAGGCACAAAGGCAATTAAGGATTTTATACATACTGGGGGCACCTGGGTGGCTCTGTCAGTTAAACATTCAGCTTCAACTCGGGTCATGATCTCACTGTTCCTAGTTTCAACCCCCACATGAGGCTCTGCTCTCAGAGCAGAGCCTGCTTTGGATCCTCTAACTCCCTCTCCCTTTGCCCCTTCCCCACTCAAGCTCTCTCTCTCTCTCTCTCTGTCTGTCTCAAAAATAAAAATAAACATTAAAAAAAGGATTTATACATACTGACAAGTAACCTCTTTGTTCTGATTAAGAATGTAGGGGCACCTGAGTGACTCTGTAGGTTAAGCATCCAACTTTGGTCGTGATCAAGTTCAAGCCCCTCGTGGGGCTCTGCGCTGATAGCTTGGAGCCTAGAGTCTGCTTCAGATTCTGTGTCTCCCTCTCTCTCTTTGCCCCTCCCCCACTTGTGCATGTCCGCACTCTCTCTCTCTCTCATTCTCTCAAATAAATAAACAAACATTAAAAAAAAGAAACTAATATATGTGCAGCTGATCGGACCAGAGATAGATGCCAAACTCCAGCTGATCCAATTAGAACCTCTCCCAAAAATTTAGCACTGAGCCTATCAGTTTGTCTCAGTAGGTTAATGGAATGAAAATACTACACCATTATTTCACCATTAAGGCCAAAGAAGCAGAGGAAGCATGTATCTATGAAGAATGAGGGGCTCCTGGGTGGCTGAGTGGGTTAAGCATCCGACTTTCAGTTTCTCCTCAGGTCATGATCTCATGGGCTCTTGAGTTCAAGCTTGGGATTCTCTCTCTCCCTCTCTCTCTGCTCCTGCCCCGTTCACACTGTCTCTGTCTCTCTCAAAATAAATAAATAATGGGCATTGAAGAGGGCATCTTTTGGGATGAGCACTGGGTGTTGTATGGAAACTAATTTGACAATAAATTTCTTATAATAAAAAAAATTGCAAATAAATAAATAAACTTAAAAAAAAAAAAAAACGAATGGCATACCCTTGTAGAAGGGAGCAGAGATTTTGAAACTCTCAATCAGTGTTAGAGTTAGAATGTATTTTCAGACATGCCAAAATATATGCATATATGTTATATATAAAAATTAAAAATGATCCAATTATCTACAGAAAAATATTAATGTCAGAGAAAGGAAATAGCTTCTTTTCCTGCATTCTCTATCCCAGCTAATGGCTCATTCAAGTCACAAAACCGGAAGTTATCTCCAATATCTCACTGTCCTTTATCTTCTGTTTTTAATGGGTCACTTGGTTCAGTTGATTCTTGCTTTCTAAGAAATCTCCCAAATCTATCTATACTCTACTCTCTACCTTATTCTGTTACTATCTTTGTTCAGGTTTCATCATTTTCCTGTTTGTCTCCTGTCCTATCCAATTATATGACATTTCATTTGGATATCCTGAGTGCCAGCCTAGTTCCTGGAATATAATAGATGCAGAATATATGTGGTTGAGAGAATGACTGAAAGAATCTTTGTTGGACATTTAGATCGTTTCTAATTTTCCTATCATATAAAAATACCGTAGTATCTGTTTTGGATCTAACTAGTTCCTCTTTTTATAAGGACTATTTCTCTTAGATAAACACCAAGAATGAGAATTATTGGCAAAAAAAAAAAAAGTATTGCTACTATCTCCATTTAGATTTTCCCAGAAGCAAGCCCTGCAGTGGAGATTTGAGTATAAGACTGCCATGTGGGAGGGGATGCCAGGAAACACTGGCAAGAGAATGTGGAAGGGAGGCAAGGCAAGGATGGAAGCTAATAAAGGGTTTGCTAACAACCAGTTACCACCATAGGCAACTGGATCTCAGTCCCACTGGGGAACTCCGAGAGGAAGTATGGAGCATACTGTTGAATTATTCAAACTGAAGGGCAAGGAAGCTGGGGTATTATCCACTACCTACTCCCCAATTTGAAGAATGCTTCTAGAGGTTATTAGGCCTCTGGCACTTCTAGTTTGATCTGTGTGAGCTAAGTATGTTCCTGCTATAGACTGAATGTGTCCCCACTAAATTCATATGTTGAAATCTTAACCCCCAAGGTGATGGTATTAGGAGATGGCAACTTTGGGAGTGATTAGCCCATGATGTGGATCCCTCAAGAATGGGATTAGTGCCCTCATAAAAGAGATCGCCGAAAGCCCTCTTGCTCCTTTTCCACCATGTGAGGACACAACGAGAAGACAGAAGATAGCCATCTATGAACCAGAAAGCTGTCTCCTCCCAGACATTAAAGCTGCTGACACCATGATCTTGGACTTCCCAGCCTCCAGAACTGTGAGAAATAAACGTTGTTTAAACCATTCAGACTATGATATTTTTGTTAAAGCAGCCTAAATAGACTAAGACAGTGCCCATGGCTAGAATATCTTTAAGCAGAAAATAGCCTTTGAGAGTGGAGGTGAATGTTGAGAGGTTATGGGCAGGGCACCTAGAGCATCTACTAAGGTGTTTTTACAGCTTTTGAAATGCATTGCTAGGGTACCTGGGTGGCTCAGTCATTAAGTATCTGACTCTGGCTCAGGTCATGATCTCATGAGTTTGGGTTCTACATTGGGTGAACTCGAGCCCCACTTCAGGTGAGTATGAGCCTTGCTTTGGGTGAGTCCCACTTCTCTCTCTCTCTCTCTCTCCCTCTCCCCCCCTCCCTCTCTCTCTCCCTCTCTCTATTTGTCTCTCTTGTGGGATTCTCTCTTTCTCTCTCTCTCTGCCCCTTACTCACTTGCACCCTCTCTTTCTCACTCAACAAAAAAAAAAAAAAAAAAAAAAAAGAAGAAGAAGAAGAAGACAAGAAAAGAAAAAGAAACACACTGCTAAATTGCTTTATGAAAGAATAGAACCAACATATACTACAGGTAGAAATCTAAAATCATACAAGTTTACCCACATCCTTACTAACATTAGTAATCATAATTCCTTTTAGCAAACTTAGATATTTGAGTGCATTATGTTGTTTTCCTTTTGCCTTCTTTTTATCTATAATTCTCCCACTTCCTACTATTTTATGCCTGTGTATAAATTGGGCTGCTTCTTTTTTTTTTTAAATATATGAAGTTTATTGTCAAATTGGTTTCCATACAACACCCAGTGTTCATCCCAACAGGTGGCCTCCTCCATACCCATCACCCACCCTACCCTCCCTCCCACCCCCCATCAGCCCTCAGTTTGTTCTCAGTTTTTAAGAGTCTCTTATGCTTTGGCTCTCTCTAAATTGGGCTGCTTCTAAAGGGAGTTACAACTAGGGGCACCTGAGTGGCTCAGTCAGTTGTCTGTCCAATTCCTGGTTTCAGCTCAAGTCATGATCTCATGTTCTGTGATTTCAAGCCCCACATTGGGCTCTGTGCTGACAGTGCAGAGCCTGCTTGGGATTCTCACTCCCCCCTTACTCTCTGCCCTCCCCCACTCATGCTCTCTCTCACTCTCTCAAAAAAGTAAATAAACTTAAAAAAAATAAGGTGAGTTACAACTAAATTAATATAAAATCACAAAGAATTAGTGCTTGTTGCAAAAACACTTTTACTCCTAAGTGGGACAGAAACTCTAGACAGTTTTAATTAATATTTTTATTAGAAAAATTCAAGTGAAATATATTCTTGCTATCGGATATACATTCAAATGCCCGAATCTTAGTCAGTTGCACTCAGCATCATAGCAGTGTGAATTCTATCTCTGAACACGTTTTACTTCCTGATGCTGTAGCATGGCAGACCCTAAAGAACCCACTATTCATCCAAACATGCATAACTCAGAATTGCAGGGAAGTTAGCACCAGTGGGACCACCCTTGACGAATGATGATCTCTTCTTTCATCCTTCAGGCACACAATTCTGAATATGTTTCTTAAGGTTTCTTATGAGATGCAGGTAGGAAAGGGCACCATCTGTCCCTAGAGATGGCCAATATGATAGGGCGTTTTCCTCCTACTAGCTGTTTCTCCTTACCTGTTCCACTCCCCCATTCTACACCATCGCTCTTTAGAAGCACTTTTGCAGGTAATGCACCTGCACATAAGCCCTTGTCTCAGACTCTGCTTTCAGGGTATTCAGACTAACTCAGAAGTTGCTATAGATAGCAGACTCTCTGGATGGGATTTTGGAGCTGTGTTACACAGCAAGAAGGAACCCATTGCTGGAGGTAAGCGCATGCAGTAACATCACAATTGCTAAGGATCTGACCTGTGGTGGCTTGGGCTGAGGTGCAGGTGGAAGGTGAAACAGTGGATATGTGGTAGTCCTAGCATCTAAATGGTATTGAGGCAAGGGTTAATTTTAAAGATTTTGGCCTTTTCAAATGCTTTGGAAGCCTTGAACAAAGTAAAAGACAGGTTTTGGTCACCGTCTATCAAGTTGAGTCAGGTTATAGAAGCAAGGGGGCCTGATGGCAGTGTTCAAGGTGACAGCTTCTTAGTCACAGATTGTGTTGAATGAAAATCAGGCACAAAACCTTGTTATGAGGAAAACAGAGGGGCACCTGGGTGGCTCAGTCGGTTAAGCCTCCGACTTCAGTTCAGGTCATGATCTCACAGTTCGTGGGCTCGAGCCCCATGTCGGGCTCTGGGCTGACAGCTCAGAGCCTGGAGCCTGCTTCCAATTCTGTGTCTCCCACTCTGCCCCTCCCCTGCTCATGCTCTGTCTCTCAAAAATAAATAAATGTTAAAAATTAAAAAAAAAGGAAAACAGAGATGCAAAGGAGATTAAATGCATAGCCATAAAAGATCTCTTCACCAAAATCAAACCATTAGGATCATTGGATGGATAAGCCTGGGAATTTTGCAACTCTAGTGTCTTTTGGACCCTGCAGGCACCAGATGTACACCCTCATTCTTGCTAGCCTTATTAAAGACCTCACCTGAAGAGGTGTCCAAAATGATGCTTCCATGTCTCAAGATTTACCCTTGCCACCACTCATTACCTCTTGACTGATAATCAGGGTGCACTCTCAGCACAGCTTGAGTGGGGGAAAACAATTCATTCTCCAAGAAGAAAGTATATACAATCAAAAGAATTGTAAGACCTGGCCAATATGGACAAATAAGAAGAAGAAGAAAATGGGCAACTGTGAAGATGTTGCATGAAGGAGAAGGCAAATATAAAGATGTGTAGAAGAGGATTTATTGATATAGGAACACACTCCAATGATTTAGAAGCCCTAGTGAAAGCACCTGAATCCACTCTGATTCACTGCTGAGATAGCTTCTTGAAACATGGACAGGATCATGACCTACAATGAATGAGGTGAAGATGTTTGAATTTCCTGGGCAGAGTTCTAGAAAAATTCAGGGAGGTTGGATGTTAGAATGGATTCACTACGTGAAAGCCAAGAGTTCAGCATCCTGACCATGTTCCTTAGGAGAACTCAGAAGAGACACTCTTCACAAAGCACAAAGACAACACTGGTGAGGGAGGCATGGGCATCTTTGAGAAGCAGGTAGGGTGTGAGCTGACCTGGGGGAGATACTGCCAATGGGCTGCCAAGCATCAGTGTGCATGGTGGGATTCTGAACTAGTAGAGGGGAGGCACAGCACAAGGAGGATGAAATTACTGTAATGGGCAGCAAAGCCAGAATGGCAATTGGAGTGCAGAGATCAGTAGTGATGACTAATAAATCATGGAGCTCTGTCCCAATAGGTGAGCTAGAATGAATATACCAGCCAACTAAGGTGTATTTTGACATGGATAATTTTAAAAAAGAAAAAATGGAGTATTAGAAAGATGAAGTTTGAAATTAACCACAGTAATGGAAAATCACAATCCCTTAGTCAATTTCCAAATCTAAATCAATCCACAGACGTAAAACCACATTGATTGAAGGGAAGGCTGCCAGTTCTCCTTGATTAAGGACTCTGCAACACTGCTAAAAGCAGAAATGATAAATATTACCTCAATCATTCCCCCAAGGAAATCTAGAGCCATATAATAGCACAATGGTGCCTAAGGAAATGGGTAGAAAATTTGGGTTGACACAGATACCACAGGACCTGAAATACCATTATGTCCCTCCAGTTTGAGTTGGGGCTTATGAAGGGCTGATGATACATGCAGCTTGATTCAAGTACACCCTACAATGGATCCACTGGGTCCATGGACCAGCCTGGTGGTTGCTCTCCCAGTTCCTACATGTGTAATAGGAATACTTAGTAATTTGCAGAACGCTTTCAATGATTTCTTGACATGTAGAATAAGAGACAAAGAGAAAAATTACTGAAACTGCCCCAAACCAGCCAAAGTAAAAATTAGAAGCAATCCTAGGAAGAATTACAGAATTAGCACCACTATTAGCACCTCGAGAGACTTCGAGGATGTAGTGTGGTGGTCCCCATCAATTTACCTGACTGGCCCTTACAAAACTCAGGTGGATCATGGTAGACAAGGGTGGACGACTTCAAACTTAACAGTGTAGTAGCCCCAATTACAGGTGCTATACTCCATGTAGTATGGACTGAACAATCAACACAGTTTCCAGAACTTGTTATGTGGCTATTGAGCTGTTAGTATTCTTCTTCTCAATATCCGTTACAGAAAATAATCAAAAGTAATTAGCTTTTACTTGGAATGAACAACAATACACATTCACTATTGCCCTGGGACTCTACTTTCTGCTACATTGTAGTCCGCTGGGATCTTGATCTGTTTGGCATCTGTGGAATATCAGACTGGCTCACTATTACAGCTGTTCATTCCAAGTAAAAACTAACTCACTTTTTAAAGGTTTTTATTTATTTATTTATTCATTTATTTATTGAGAGAGACAGAGAGAGAGAGAGAGACAGAGAGAGAGAGAGAGAGTGCATATGCACACAGGCAGAGAGAGAGGAACAGAGAGAAAGAATCCCAAGCAGGCTCTGCACTGTGCAGAGCCCAACACAGGGCTTGAACTCACGAACCTTAAGATTATGATCTGAGCTAAAGTCAGACACTTAACCAACTGAGCCACCTAAGCACCCCAAAAGCTAGATACTTTTGATCCTCTTTACTGATGGCCTCTTTGTTTACATAGGTGGTCTTTGGAACATGAGAATCATTCGTGTATGTTTTCTTGGGGCCCCATTTGAAATTAGGGCATCAGTTTAATTTTGTAATTGGTAATATTTAATTCTTAAAATTTAGATTAAATAAAATATGACACAATGTTAATATTTGTTCATTCCAGGTGGTAGCTTTGGGGGTATCTGACTTTTTTTTCCCTTTTGGTATTTATTTTTTTTTCTATTATGGTAAAATACATAAAATTGAAAAAAATTAAATTAAAAAAACTAAATTTTAAAAAACTAGAAGCTTAAAAAAACACAAAACTTACCCCTTCAATGTGTACAATTCAGAGATGTAATTCTCAATGTTATACAACCAATACCACTATTTCCAGACTTTTTCATTGCCATGGCTGAAAAACCCATACTTAGATTATATTTAAATATTTTTTAAATTATAGGGGTGCTTCAGTAGTTCAGTCAGTTAAGCATCTGACTCTTGACTTTGGCTTAAGTCATGATCTCACAGTTCATGAGATTGAGCCCTGTGTTGGGCTCTGCACTGACAGTGCAGAGCCTGCTTGGGTTTCTCTATTTCCCTCTTTCTCTACCTCTTCCCTATCCATTCTCTCTCTCTCTCTCTCTCTCTCTCTCTCAATAAATAAATAAATAAATAAATAAATAAATAAAATTTTAAAAATTTAAAAACAATTTTAAAAACTAAAACCATAGGGGCGCCTGGGTGGCGAAGTCGGTTAAGCGTCTGACTTCAGCCAGGTCACGATCTTGTGGTCCGTGAGTTCGAGCCCCGCGTCAGGCTCTGGGCTGATGGCTCGGAGCCTGGAGCCTGTTTCCGATTCTGTGTCTCCCTCTCTCTCTGCCCCTCCCCCGTTCATGCTATGTCTCTCTCTGTCCCAAAAATAAATAAAAAAACGTTGAAAAAAAAATTAAAAAAAATAATAATAAAAATAAAAACTAAAACCAGAACAGAATTTTTCTTCAGGGGTGTTAACAGGGTGGCAATCATGATCATGCAATGCTCAGCAGAGAAGTGCAGTGGGCAAGGACACCACAGTGTGGACCTGCATGATCTTCACCATCTGACTCACAATGACTACCTGTAATCTGAGCCCTTGAATGAATTCCCTCTTCTTCCCATCCCATGGCTACTCCATCCATCCATTGTTTCCTCTGGGAGTTCTTTCCTGTTCCTTAAGACTGAACTGTATTTCCTCCTTTGTTGAGAACAGTGCAGGTGTTATCTCGTAGCATCTATCACTCTATCATAAATTCCTGCTCATTCATCTCATCTCCTAGATTGTCAGCTTCTTAAGGACAGAGACTATGTGGAATCCATCTTTACGGCTCCCGCGCAGCACAGTTCCCAGCCCTGAGGACATGCTTCATTCATTTCTGCTGCATCCCATAGATTCTTGGACAAGACGGTGTGCTGGAAAGGGAATCTATGCTGCCAGAAGGCATAGTGGAGATGCCAGTAGGAAATATTCAACACAACCACCTACTGGAAATTGTATTGCTTTATGCTGATTCTCAGGAAAGGAAAGTAAACTCACTTCTTTTTTTTCTTTTTTTTTTTTTTGAGTAGACTTCATGCCCAGCATGTAGCCCAACTCAGGGCTTGAACTCATGACTCTGAGATCAAGACCTGAGCTGAGATCAAGAGTCAGACGC
The DNA here is from genome assembly GCF_024362965.1 of Panthera pardus. Lineage (NCBI taxonomy): Eukaryota > Metazoa > Chordata > Mammalia > Carnivora > Felidae > Panthera > Panthera pardus. The sequence continues at coordinate 26,665,981 of NW_026526710.1, read as the reverse complement.
TTAACTGACTAAGCCACCCAGGCACCCCAAACTCAATTTTAATTAAAAATGTAACAGTTGATCTTCAGGTGTCATTTTCATTTTAACAGTTCCATTTAAATGTCTCACTACAATTGATTTAATCAATCCTCTATTGTTGGACATTTAGATTGTTCCAACTTTTCACTATTATAAATAAGAGTAAAATAAAAAGCATTTTGACGCATGTTGCCAAATTTCCCTCTAGAGAAACTATACTAATTCGCTTCCCATCAGAAGTGTGCTCTGTGTGACTGAGGCACATTAGCCTGGAAATATGAATATATTTCCTCCAACTGTGTCTTTTCTAGATCCCTTCAGGTTGTAATAACTGTACTCCTAGCATGTGATCTCTTTCAATGATTACCCACTGTGCTTGCCACACCAGGGGGGATGAGGGCCCAACCAGAGGTGCCCATGGACTGACTGAGCAGCTCATCCTGAAGGACTTAAGACTGACCAGATAAAACAAGACATCATAACATTGATTGGGTACAAGAGAGAACATCAACTTGAAGGTCTTATTGGGGTCTGATAGCAAAGGTTACACAAGCCCTCAGAAGAGCTGACATATGGACTGGTGTCTGCAGAGGGCCCAAAGTTACAACTTTGTGTACTGGAAGGGGTGCATACGGTAAAGATACCTACTGCCAGCCCTGCTTCCCTCAGGTGCTGTTGATTGACTGCAGTCAGAATCCAATCTAGATGGGCCATGTGGGTCCACACACACAGACTAGTAGCAACTCAGAGCCCTGAACTTGCCATGTGCCAAAGGTGATTGAGAGTTACCAAAACCAATGTGTTAGCACCACGGTGGTGACCCAATCTCTCAGAATCTGTGAAAGAAACACTATACCAGTAAAAGGTTGTGATCTACTCATGATCCTTCAGGAACTTCCTTGGCCATAAGGCCTGAAACTACCCCATCAAAAGAGAGTCCTCAGTCTCACTCCCTACCTTCCACTCCTGGCTAGATCACTGTCAGGGGGAACAGAGAGTCAGGATGCACCCTAAAGGAGAGAAATGGGTTCCAAGCTTCTGAGGTATCTGGTCTGGGACCAGAGTGGCCACCCAGAGAGCCTAGCCTCAGAGGGAGACAGAAAATATTGAGAAAGGCAGTACACAGCAGACTTCTGGCCCTAAATTCCAAGAACATCACCCACAGCAATGACTGAACGATTGCTTTTGCAGTATATTCACAGAGAGTGAAGATTATTTTTGTTGTCACTGTGGGTGGTAAGTGTAATATCAGTATCAAGCAAATGTGGAAAGTCTTATGCCCTCCAGCCAGGGGCACCCCAGTGCTCGTTAGCCAGATTGTTGGCAAATGTACAGGAGTGGTTTATAGAATAAAGGAGGGAAAGTATGGGAACACATAGTTCTCATCAACTAAAAATAACTTTTCATGCTTATTTATTTATTTTTTTTTAGTAATACTCTTTCAGCTATAAATGTGCTTTGTAGGCTATTGGATCCTCTACTCTCCTTAGCTAAGCTCAGAGACTAACTTTTGTTAAAGTGTTATTGCAAGGCAGGCTAATGTTTTCATAGAGCTTGCCAAAATAGATAGGAATGACTTTAAAAAAAAAAACAGTTCCAGGAAATATGTAATGACTTTTTTTAAACAAAGAACTCAGATTCTGGTTTTGTGAAAAACTCTGTATTGATGCCCCCTATAACATTTTTGGGATCTTTAAAAGCAGAAATAATAGTTTAATTAACAAAAATGTGTGTTTTGAAGGACTGTTTGTGGAGTTGTTGAAATTTTTTAAAATGAATTTTTGGCCTTTTATAGGCTGGTAAGGTTTTTTCTATGTATTATGAGAGTGAATAATAATTGTTTCTTCATTGTACAGACCTTAAACATAATAAAAATTTTAGTCTTTAACCATCCTGTATTCTTTTTTTTTATGTTTATTTATTAATTTTGAGAGAGAGAGGTAGGGGCTGAGAGAGAGGGAGAGAGAGAATCCCAAGCAGGCTCCATCCTGACAGCACAGAATCCAACGTGGGGCTTGATCCCATGAACAGTGAGATCATAACCTGAGCTGAAATCAAGAGTCAGATGCCTCACTGACTGAGCCCTCTGGGGGGCCCCTACCATATTGTGTTCTTTATTTAGGCTCTAGCCTCAGCTCTCCCATGAAAACTTAACATAAGCAGTTCTGCCCTTTTGATTTTCTTCCATGGAAAATAGAAGAGAAGAAGGAAAAGGAAGGAGGGAGGAAAGAAAGAAGGGGGAGGGGCACCTGGGTGGCTCAGTCGGTTGAGCATCCGACTTCAGCTCAGGTCATGATCTCGCAGCTCGTGAGTTCGAGCCCCCCGTCGGGCTCTGTGCTGACAGCTCAGAGCCTGGAGCCTGTTTCAGATTCTGTGTCTCCCTCTCCCTCTCTCTCTGTCCCAACCCACTCGCATTCTGTCTCTGTCTCTCTCTCTCAAAAAAAAAAAAAAAAATTAAAAAAATTTTAAATAAAAAAAAGAAAGAAAGAAGGGGGGGAGAGAGAGAGAGAGAAGGAGAGAGAGAGAGGGAGGTACAGAGGGGGGAGGGAGGGAGGAAAGAAAGAAAGAGAGAGGCAAAATAGAACCTTCTGGATTCACAGTTAATGAACCATCAATCTAATGACACCCACGTTATGATGTGTTTGAAGGCCATTACCAGCAGATGTCCCTTCAACCTGAATTCTCAGCAATGACCCCTTAATAAGACTGCTTGTTGTATTTCTCTCTGGTCCACATGACTAGGTTGTTTGGGGGCAGGCAGGAATTGATGAGAATTATTTTGGAAAACTGACTTCTCTCAATCAGACATAGCTTTTCCGGAGCAGAGTATTTTCAGAGCATTTACTGGCAGCATAACATAGATGATATCACAGAAGTAATTCCCGCACTGCTGAGCTGCCTAATTCCCCAGTTAAACACTGCTCTGATGTCAACAGCCTCACGGCCAAGAAGACTGCCAAAGTCATGTTGCTTTTAAAAAGACTTCTTACCACCCCAGGGATGCCACTTTCCACTAATATTAATTTCAAATAATAAGTTATTCTTTTTCCTAATCAATATTTGATTTATTTTAGATATACAGATTTAGACATACTTTAGTTGGTGGTAGAGATGTGAAATTTTTAAACAAAATGTAAAAATTTCAAATGATTGAGCCTGATCCTATCACTACACCAACAACATGCAGAGTGAGGGATATGAAAAAACATGAATTTGTAGATTTGCATGTTTGCTACACCTTTGTCCCAGGTAATACATTATGTAAAAATATGGAAGAATCAAGGATATTGGCATTTTGAGGCACCTGGGTGTCTCAGTCAGTTAAGCATCTGACTTTGGCTCAGGTCATGATCTCACGGTCTGTGGGTTTGAGCCCCAAGTGGGGCTCTGTGATGACTGCTTGGAGCCTGGAGCCTGCTTCGGATTCTGTGTCTCCCTCTCTCTCTGCCCCTCCTCTGCTCGTGCTCGGTCTCTCTCTTGCTCTCTCAAAAATGAATAAACATTTAAAAAAAGAAAAGAATATTGGCATTTTGTAGGAATGCAGATTCCCTGACAACAGAAAGACATCTAACAAGATATCTAATCCTCTTAAATGTCTAGCCCCAAGTTTCAACATCTGTAAGATATAAAATGACATTTTTGTAGATAACCTCTGTGGTCCTTATTATTCTAAGAATCCATAGTTTCATCCCTTGCTTGAGCAAAGGAGATAATTTAGTGGCCAAGATAGACCCTCACTACTAATAACCGTCTTGTTCACATTATGTTGTAACTCAACCCGGAGATGGGTGAGTATCTTGTCTGAGAAGATACTCTATTACAAGGTTGAAGGGTACCAGTTCAGTTTCAGCTAATCAACTTCCAGAAAGGATCATATACATGTCTTCATCAATCATAGAACAGAAGGCTTCCATGGCTGGAATTTTAAGGAGGAGTTAATGTGGGGACTATTTTCAGAGCTGCGGGCAGGGTTCAGGGCACCCACAAGGGATATTGAGGTACCCAGGGCTAGTAATAGCAGAAGATTGTGTTACAGGAACCCAGTGAGACTTGGCCCCATCCATGGCACAGCCCACAAGGCTGGGACTGACACTTTTCACCCAGGGAGAACCAATACACCAGCTCAGCTAAAGCCAGTCAGGTATTCTTTCTCAAGAAATTGAACTCAGTAGCCAGAGATCAAGCCAGTCATATGACATAAGACCCTCCAGCTCTAAGCTCCAGTGGAACTGCAGGCAGTCAGTAAAAGCTATGTGAAAGCAGAAATTAAGAGCATCACAGAGGAGTCTGGTCTGAAGAGAGAAGGGGATAGATACAGAAGATGTAGGAATTAAAGCCCAGGTAGCCCCAGAAACATAGACAGAGAGATGGCCTCTCTAATATCTTTAAATCCCCAGTGCAGCCCAGCTAAGTTCATTTCAGTCCTTAGTCATCAATGACTCACAGCACTTAACACCATTTGGTTACCCTGGCCTGGAGCAACTCAAATTTTCCTGAGACACCATTAAGTATTCAACTAGTTTGTAACCACTGTAGCATAGTCCACTTCATGAAATAAACAAACCATAGTTTATTTATAAATCTCCCCATTTCCAGCATTTTGCATTATAAACATCCTTGTAATCTGAATACATATATCATTTTTTTTTTCTAGAGATAAATTCCAAGAAATAGAATTGCTGGGCTATCTCGATAGTTTGATGTATATTGTTTATTGCCTTTGGTTCGGCTAATTTATACTTGGCAAACAGTGCATGGCAACCCCTATTTCAACCTATCTAAATACTGTCATTTTATCTTTTCACATATGCCAATATGTTAGGTTGAAAACAAGTATTTCATTGTTAATTTTTATTTTATTGATTGAACTTTTTCTCAAATATTGATGGGCACTTATATTTGTGTGTGTGTGTGTGTGTGTGTGTGTGTGTGTATCTTGAGTTTATGACCTTTGCTTACTTTCCACTGCTGTAGTCAATTTTTCTTATTGATTTGTAAGAGACTTGAATTAACCACCCATTACCTGTTACCATGCTTAAATATTTTTCTGGTTTATTGTTTGATTTTAAAATTCTGTTTGTGGTTTTTGAACACATAGAAATCTTGCAAATTTTCTCCTGAAGAGATGGTCCCTCTTCCTCTATAGGCATTGTCATGTCTGGATTTAGTGCCTAGAAATGTAGCCATGTTGTGATTTTGAGAACATCTGAGGACGGGGCACCTGGGTGGCTCAGCCAGTTGAGCATCTGACTTTGGCTCATGTCATGATCTCACAGTTCATGAGCCCGAGACCCTCATTGGGCTCTGTGCTGACAGCTCAGAGCCTGGAGCCTGCTTCAGATTCTGTGTCTCCCTCTCTCTCTGTCCCTCCCCCACCTGTGCTTTCTCTCTCTCTCTCTCTCTCTCTCTCAAGAATAAATAAACCAACAACAACAAAAAAGAATAAATAAACCAATTTGACAATAAATTTCATATTAAAAAAAGAATAAATAAACATTAAAAAAAATTAACAGAACATCTGAAGCCATATGCTTGTCCTTTAAGGCAGACAGCATGGAAAGAAACCTCAGGCCTGGCTAACATTGCTAAGTAGCTCGATCAATCAAGGTAAAATCCAGTTACCTCTTGAGTTTTTGTAATGTGAAATAAAACATTTCATTTAATCTAAAACACCACTGATTGTAAGATACAACATTATTTTATGTGCCACTAAGAAAAGAAAATGCTGCCAATTAAACCACAACAGCCATCAGTGAGAAGAATTGTCCTGATTTCAGAGATTTTAAAATGTAAAAGCCTGGATTTTAGAGTTGATTTCACATGATCACACATTTCTTCAAGTCAAATGAGTCAAGATATTTCTGTTACTTGCAGTTGTAAGTATCATATCTAATACATCCAAAAACTTCTCTACTTCTCACAGGTGTACTAGCGTATGTACATGAAGACATATGACAAGAAAATTCACAAAACATTATTTGTAGAAGAAAAATACTGACAAAAATTAAATGTAAATCATTGGGAACAGATTACATAAATTACGGAAAAACACGTAATGAATACTGAGCATACATTTAAAAAATAAAGAAGAGGGGTGCCTGGGTGGCTCAGTGGGTTAAGTGTCCGACTTTCAGCTCAGGTCATGACCTCACAGTTTGTGAGTTTGAGCCTCGTGTCAGGCTCTGTGCTGACAGCTCAGAGCCTGGAGCCTGCTTCAGATTCTGTGTCTCCCTCTCTCTCTGACCCTCTCCCACTCACACTCTGTCTCTGTCTGTCTCTCAGAATAAACATTAAAAAAATTAAAAAATAAATAAAAAATGAAGAAGAAAAGCCAAATGTTGTGGAGAACAACTTTCTAAGATTTATTATGAAGTGAAAATATAAGCATGCTTTATGTGTTTGGAGAAGTGTGTATGGTATGCTACTATATTTTTGATATATATTTGAATATATGTGTATACTTAATACACACACATATACAGACACACATATATTTGTTAATCATATCTTTGCTTCAAATGGTACTGAAGAACTAGTAAACATAGTTGCTTCTTAGGGAAAAACCCCAGGAGCTGGGAGATTAGGAAGGGAGAACTTTTTCTTATACACACCTTTCTGCTATTTGATTTTCAAAATATAAGCATGAGTTTTTATACAAAATTACATATATTAATGACAGAAACTCTTCCTCATGCCAGGAATATATAATATTTTTATTTTGTGATATTATACTTTCCTGGTTTTCTTCCAGTTTCAATACTATTCTTTTTCAATCTATAAATCCCCTCAAGGCCAGTTTGGGGCCCTGTTTTCATCTCTGTCTATGCTTAACCCCTTAGTGATTTCATTTAAATGCATGTCTTTAAATATTATTTATACTACTAAAATACTATTTTAAAGAGATTTAATCATTTTTCTTTTTCTTTTTATTTATATTCAAATTAGTTAACATACAGTGTACTCTTGGCTTCAGGAGTAGAACCCCATGATTCATCTCTTACATATGACATCCAGTGCTCATCCCAAAAAGTGCCCTCCTTAAAGCCCATCACCCATTTAACCCATCCTTCTACCCACTCACCATCTACAGCAACCCTCAGTTTGTTCTCTGTATTTAAGAGTCTCTTATGGTTTGCCTTGCTCTGTGTTTTTATCTTATTTTTCCTTCCCTTCCCCTATGTTCATCTGTTGAGTTTCTCAAATTCCACAAATGAGTGAAATCATATATCTGCTTTTCTCTAACTGACTTATTTCACGTAGCATGATACCCTCCAGTTCCATGCACACTATTGCAAAGGGCAAGATTTCATTCTTTTTCATCACTGAGTAGTATTCCATTGTATATATATACCACATCTTCTTTATCCATTCACCAGTTGATTAACATTTGGACTCTTTTCATAATTTGGCTATTGTTGATAGCACTGCTATAAACATTGGGGTGCGTGTGCCCCTTCAAATCAACATTTTATTATCCTTTCGATAAATTCCATAGTGCAATTGCTGGGTCATGGGGTAGTTCTATTTTTAATTTTTTGAGGAATCTCCATACTGTTTTCCAGAGTGGCTGCACCAGTTTGCATTCCCATAAAGAGTGCAAAAGGGTTCCCCTTTCTCCATATCCTCACCAATATCTGTTGTTTCCCAAGTTGTTAATTTTAGTCATTCTGACCAGTGTGAGGTGGTATCTCATTGTGGTTTTGATTTGTATTTCCCTAATGATTAATGATGTTGAGCATCTTCTCATGTGTTTGTTTGCCATCTGGATGTCTTTTTTGGAAAAGTGTCTGTTCATGTCTCCTTCCCATTTCTTCACTGGATTATTTGTTTTTTGGGTGTTGAGTGTGGTGAGTTCTTTATAGTTTTTGGATACTAACTCTTTATCAGACATGTCATTTGCAAATATCTTCTCTCATTTCATTGGTTGCCTTTTAGTTTTGTTGATTGTTTCTTTGGCTGTGCAGAAGCTTTTTATTTTGATAAGGTCCCAATAGTTCATTTTTGCTTTTATTTCCCTTGCCTCCAGAGACATGTCAAGTAAGAAATTGCTGTGGCCAAGGTCAAAGAGGTTGCTGCCTGTTTTCTTCTCTAGGGTTTTGAGGTTTCCTGCCTCACATTTAGGTCTTTCATACATTTTGAATTTATTTTTGTGTATGGTGTAAGCAGTCCACTTTCATTCGTCTGCATGTTGCTGTCCAGTTCTCCCAGCACCGTTTGCTAAAGAGACTGTCTTTTTTCCATTGGATACTCCTTCCTGCTTTGTTGAAGATTAGTTGGTCATATATTTGTAGGTCCATTTCTGGTTTCTCTATTCTATTCCATTGATCTATGTGTCTATTTTTGTGCCAATACCATACTGTCTTGATGATTACAGCTTTGTAATACAGGTTAAAGTCTGGGATTGTGGTGCCTCCAGCTTTGGTTTTCTTTTTCTTTTTATTTTTTTTTAATGTTTATTTATTTTTGGGAGAGAAACAGAGGGTGAACAGGGGAGGAGCAGAGAGAGAGGGAGACACAAAACCTGAAGCAAGCTCCAGGCTCTGAGCTGTCAGCACAGAGCCTGATGCGGGGTTGGAACTCACAGACCGCGAGATCATGACCTGAGCTGTAGTTGGACACTCAACCGACTGAGCCACCCAGGTGCCCCTGGTTTTCTTTTTTGACATTACTTTGGCTGTTCGTGGTCTTTTGTGGTTCCACACAAATTTTAAGATTGTTTGTTCTAGCTCTATGAAGAATGCTGGTGTTATTTTGATAGGGATTGCCTTGAATGTGTAGATTGCTTTGTGTAGTATTGACATTTTAACAATACTTGTTCTTCCAATCCATGAGCATGGAATGTTTTTCCATTCCTTTGTGTCTTTTTCAATTTCTTTCATAAGCTTTCTATAGTTTTCAGCGTACAGATCTTTTATCTCTTTGGTTAAGTTTATTCCTAGGTGTTTTATGGTTTTTGCTGCAATTGTAAATGGGATCAATTCCTTGATATCTTTTTCTGTTGCTTCATTATTGGTGTATGGAAATGCAGCTGATTTCTGTACATTGATTTTATATCCTGCGACTTTGCTGAATTCATGTATCAGCTCTAGCAGTTTTTTGGTGGTGTCTTTCCGTTTTTCTGTGTAGAGTAACAGGGCATCTGCGAAGAGTGAAAGTTTGACTTCTTTGCCAATTTGGATGCTTTTTTTTGTTTTTCATCTGATTGCTGAAGCTGGTATTTCCAATACTATGTTGAACAACAGTGGTAAAAGTGGACATCCCTGTCGTGTTCTTGATCTCAGGGGGAGGCTCTCAGTTTTTCCCCATTGAAGCTGATATTAGCTGTGGGCCTTTCATATATGGATTTTATGATGTTAAGGTATGTTCCTTCTATCCTGACTTTCTTGAGGGTTTTTATTAAGAAACGATGCCGTATTTTGTCAAATGCTTTTTCTGCATCTATTGACAGCATCATATGGCTCTTATCCTTTCTTCTCTTAATGTGGTGTATCACATTGATTGATTTGTGAATATTGAACCATCCCTGCATCCATGTTCATCAGGGATTTTGGCCTGTAATTTTCCTTTTTAGTGGGGTCTTTGTCTGGTTTTGGAATCAAGGTAATGCTGGCTTTATAGAATGAGTTTGGAAGCTTTTCTTCCATTTCTATTTTTTTAGAACAGTTTGAGAAGAATAACTATTAGCTCTGCTTTAAGTATCTGGTAGAATTTCCTAGGGAAGCCTTCTGTCCCAGGACTCTTATTTGTTGGAAGGTTTTTGATAACCGATTCAATTTCTTTGTTGATTATGGATCTGTTCAAATTTTCTATTTCTTCATGTTTGAGTTTTGGTAGTGTGTGAGTGTCCAGGAATTTGTCCATTTCTTCCAGGTTTTCCAGTTTGTTGGCATATAATTTTTCATAGCATTCTTTTATAATTGTTTGTATTTCTGTGGTATTGGTTGTGATATCTCCTCTTTCACTCATGATTTTATCTATTTAGGTCCTCTCTCTTCTCTTTTTTAGAAGTCTGGATAGAGATTTATCAATTTTCTTTATTCTTTCAAAAAACCAGCTCTTAGTTTCATTGATCTGGTCTACTGGGTTTTTTTGGATTCTTTATTGTTTGTTTCTGCTCTAATCTGTATTATTTCCCTTCTGCTACTGGCTTTGGGCTTATTTTCTGCTCTTTTTTCCTTTAAAATTTTTTTAACATTTTATTTATTTTTGAGAGACAGAGACAGAGTGCAAGTCTGTCTTGCACTTGCAGAGGGGCAGAGAGCAAGGGAGACACAGAATCTAAAGCAGGTTCCAGGCTCTGAGCTGTCAGCACAGAGCCTGACATAGGGCTTGAACCCATGAACTGTGAGATCATGGCCTGAGCCAAAAACCAGATGCTTAACTGACTGATCCACCCAGGCACCCCTTTCTGCTCCTTTTCTAGCTCCTTAGATGTAAGGTTAGGTTGTGTATTTGGGACCTTTCTTGCTTCTTCAGATAGGCCTGAATTGTAATGTATTTTCCTCTTAGCACTGCCTTTACTGCATCCCAAAGGAATTGGATTGTTGTGTTTTCATTTTCATTTGCTTCCATGTACTTTTTAACTTCTCCTTAATTTCTTTGTTAACCCGTTCATTCTTTAGTAGGATGTTCTTTAACCTCCATGTATTTGGGGACTTTCCAAATTTTTTCTTGTGGTTGATTTCAATTTTCATAGCATTGTGATCTGAAAATATGCATGGTATGATATCAATCTTTTTGTACCTGTTGAGGGCTGTTTTGTGACCTATTTTATGTTATGTGATCTATTTTAGAGAATGTTCCATGTGCCCTCAAGAAGAATGTGTATTCTGCCGCTTTACGATAAAATGTTCTTAATATATGTTAACCCCATCTGGGCTAATGTGTCATTCAGAACCATTTTTTCCTTGTTGATTTTCTGCCTACATTATATGTCCATTGCTGTAAGTGTAGCATTAAAGTCTCCTACAATTATGGTATTATTATCCAAAAGTTTGCTTATGTTTGTGATTAATTGATTTATATATTTGGTGTCCATGTTCAGGCCATAAATAATTACAATTGTTAGCTCTTCTTGGTGGATAGACCCCTTAATCATGATATAATGCCCTCCTTCATCTCTTGTTACAGTTTTTGTTTTAAAATCTAGTTTGTCTGATATACGTATGGCAACTCCAGCTTTCTTTTGACGTCATTAGCATGATAGTTGGTTCTCCATTTGTTCACTTTCAATCTGCAGGTGTCCTTGGATCCAAAATGAGTCTCTTATAGGCAACATGTAGATGGATCTTGTTTTTCTATCCATTCTGATACCCTATGTCTTTTGATAGGGGCATTTAGTCCATTTACATTCAAAGTGATTATTGAAAGATGGAGTTAGTACCATTGTGTTATCTGTAAATTTCATGTTTATTGTGGTGTTCTCTCATTCTTTGTAGTTTTTGCTTTGAGTCTTTCCACTCACAGAGTCTCCCTTAGGATCTCTTGCAGGGCTGGTTTAGTGGTCACAAACTCCTTTAGTTTTTGTTTGTCTGGGAGTCTTTATCTCTTCTTCTATTCTGAATGACAGCCTTGCTGGATAAAGGATTCTTGGCTGCATATTTTTCTTATTGAGCACTCTGAATATTTCCTGCCACTCTCTTTTGGCCTGCCAAATTTCAGTGCACAGGTCTGCTACTAAGCTTATGTGTCTACCCTTGTAGGTTAAGGACCTTTTGTCCATGGCTGCTTTCAGAATTCTCTCTTTGTATTTTGCCAGTTTCACCATGATATTTCATGATGTTGACCTGTTTTTGTTGATTTTGAAGGGATTTCTCTTTGCCTCTTGGACTTGGATTCCTATTTCCTTCCCCAGATTAGGAAAGTTCTCAGCTATAATTTGTTCAAATAAACTTTCTGCCTCTCTCTCACTCTCTTCTTCTGAGACTCCTATAATATGGATATTGTTTCATTTCATGGAATCACTTAATTCTCTAAATCTCCCCTTATGATCTAGTAATTTCCTTTGCCTCTTTTTTTCAGCTTCATTATTTTCCATAATTTTATCTTCTATTTCTCCTCTGCTTCTTCCATCTTCACTGTCACTATATCTAGTTTATTTTGCATCTCAGTTATAGCATTTCTAAATTCATCATGACTAGTTCTTAGGTCTTTGATCTCTGCAGCAAGAGTTTCTCTGGTGTTTCTATGCTTTTTTCAAGCCCAGTTATTAGTCTTATGACAGTTATTATAGTGTTTATTTTTTTAATGTTTATTTTTTATTGAGACAGAGAGAGACAGAGACAGAGCACAAGTGGGAGAGGGACAGCGAGAGAGAGGGAGACACAGAATCCAAAGCAGGCTCCAGGCTCTGAGCTGTCAGCACAGAGCCCAACGTGGGGCTAAAACCCACAAACTGTGAGATCATGACCTAAGCTAAAGTTGGACACCCAATTGACTGAGCCACCCAGGCACCCCATTACTGTCATTCTAAATTATTGCTCAGATATATTGTTTATATCTGTTTTGAGCAATTCTCTGGCTGTGGTTTTTTCTTACCTTTCTTTTGGGGAGAATTCCTCCATTTTGTCATTTTGGCTAAGTTTCTGTCTTTTTCATGTTTTAAAAGCTTGTTACATGTCCTGCACCTGAGAGTACTACTATATAAAAAAGGGGTCATACACTGTCCAGGACCTGGCACTCTAGGAAGTGTTTTTGGTGCATGTTGCATTTTGGCTGTTCTATCCCACTGGTTAGTCTTATGCAGAGCTTCTCCTTGCTTGTAGTGGTGGAGTGTCTGGACCTTCAACCAGGTGTGCTTTGATTTGTTTGTTAAAGTAACTTTGGGGAAAAAAAAAAAAGAAAGGTGGAGAAAGCCTGATCCCATAAAAAAAAGAAAAATGAAATTGGTGAAAAGAAAACTAAAGAGAGAATCAAAAAACTATAAGGCTAATTCCAGAGAAAGAGAAAGGAAAATGAAGAAGAAGAAAGAGAAAAGATGGAAAAAGAATAGAATAAAATGCCTGATTACAAATATATATATATATGTATATATAAAATATATCGTAATTATATATTATACAATTATACAAATAATATGTATATATATAAATATATATGAATACATATATTATATAAAAATATATAATATATATAAAATAAGAATGACCAAAAACAAATCAGAAACTATGAGCCTGATTCCAAAAGAAAAAAAGAAGAGGGAGGATAGAAAAGAAAAGAGAGGAAAAAAAAGGAAACAATTGTCTCTTGGTGCCTGGGACTCATGACTGTGCTGGTCTGGAGGAGAAGCCAGCTGCCTGGGGTCAGTCAGTCTTGCTCCTGTAGGTGAGCAGTTGCCAGGCATGGAGGAGCAGGGTTTGGTGTAAGCGGGTCTCACCTCCATGGGGGCCGCTGTGCTACTCTCCGAAGTCCCACGTGTTGTTATTGGGGGGAATATGGCGACATCCCAATCTCTACTTCCTGGACTGGGTATCTCAACCCATGCTGTTCAGGCACCCCTCAAGGAATAGTGAGGGCAGTCAACTTGCCCTGCTCCACAGTTTTCCTGCACATTCTGGGAACTTGGCTGGGATTCAAAACCCTAAGTCTTAAAGGACCCAGCTCGGTGCTGCTCCTTTCCCCGTTTTCAGAGTACAGTCTTTCCACTCTGCTATAAAAGGCCTTTGGCTGGCATCAAAGTCTGTCCTTGGGGAGGGAATAAACCCTATTCTGAATGTATTCTGGTAAAGGGACCGTTCTCTTCCAGTGCGCCCCTGAGGTTGCTACACTGCGCTGTGTACTCCGGGGCCAGCTCCCTCTAACCCAGGAATGCTCGCCTTGTCTCCCAGCTCCTCTCCGGAGAAAGTCACGCACTCCTGAGACCTCGAGTTTCAGCTCCAAAGCCTGTTTGTAAAAAAGAAACTGGAACTCTCAGTATTTCTTGTTCCCCAGTCCATGGACCAGAAAGGATTTCCTCTTGTGCGATGTCAATGCCACACTAACAGCCCACTCTCCTTCTTTCCCATTGTCTCTCCACAGAAAGTGTTCTCTCTCCTCTGTGCCTATGTCATTCTCTCTCCCCCAATTCAAATACACCCACCTTGATCCTGCCAAGCTGTCTCCCTTCAACTGTAGAAATCATTCTGCCACTCTGCAGATTAATTTCCTGCATTTTCCAAGTGATCTGGCCTCAATACAATTGTGTTTGAGGGGCAAGGAAAATCCTGGTCCCCCAAATTCTCCACCATCTTAATCCTATTTTTTTCTTTAATTTTATTTATATACTTTGAAAGGGAGAGAGAGAAAGCATGAGTAGGGGAGGGGCAGAGAGAGAGGAGAGAGCAAGAATTGGGCAGCACAGAGCCCAATGCAGGTCTCAAACTCACAAACCAGTAAGATCAGGATCTGAGCCAAAGTCAGACACTTAACCAGCTGAGCCACCCAGGTGCCCCTACTAAAATACTGCTTATCACTTAAATAATATCTATACTATGCAATCAAGTTTCTATCTCCTACAACTGCCCTCTCTTTTGGACTTCAGACTCAAATATCCAACTGTCTCATTGACATTTCCATCCAGTTATCCAAAAGGCATCTCAAACTTAACATGTCTGAATCAAATGGAATGCTTTGAGCTCCGTGTAATATAACTTGGATTCCAGGATTTGTTGGAAAAGTCCTGTGGTAGATTGTAGACCAGCAGTTGTTCAACGAACAGCATGACTTCACTCTTAGCACTGCCCTCCTGTGAGGCTTCATCCTCAAGCTGGATTCAAGATGATTGCCACAGTACCAGCCTCACTTCTACCTATTATGGCATCCAGAGGAAGAAGAGACATTATTTTTTGGTGGATTGCTCTTTAAAAAGAATAATCTTTGTTCTCATAAAGCCCCATGAAATCCCTCACTTAAACCCATTCCTAAACCTTCCCTCTGGCCAATGGAATGCCTTACAATGATTGGCTTAGGCCAACTCCTTAATTAGTCAATAACCAGGAGAGATAAAATTACCTTTAGACCAAATAGGCCAACTCTGGAGAAGAAGGTGAAGCCAGCTTTTCCTAAATCTCTTGGGTATATGAAAAACTGGTAAGTAAAATGGTGCTGGGAGAACTGGACAGCAACATGCAGAAGATTGAAACTAGACCACTTTCTCACACCATTCACAAAAATAAACTCAAAATGGATAAAGGACCTGAATGCGAGACAGGAAACCATCAAAACCCTAGAGGAGAAAGCAGGAAAAGACCTCTCTGACCTCAGCCGTAGCAATTTCTTACTTGACACATCCCCAAAGGCAAGGGAATTAAAAGCAAAAATGAACTACTGGGACCTTATGAAGATAAAAGGCTTCTGCACAGCAAAGAAGACAACCAACAAAACTAAAAGGCAACCAATGGAATGGGAAAAGATATTTGCAAATGACGAAGGGCTAGTATCCAAAATCTATAAAGAGCTCACCAAACTCCACACCCGAATAACAAATAACCCAGTGAAGAAATGGGCAGAAAACATGAATAGACACTTCTCTAAAGAAGACATCCGGATGGCCAACAGGCACATGAAAAGATGCTCAACGTCGCTCCTCATCGGGGAAATGCAAATCAAAACCACACTCAGATATCACCTCACGCCAGTCAGAGTGGCCAAAATGAACAAATCAGGAGACTATAGATGCTGGAGAGGATGTGGAGAAACGGGAACCCTCTTGCACTGTTGGTGGGAAGGCAAATTGGTGCATCCACTCTGGAAAACAGTGTGGAGGTTCCTCAAAAAATTAAAAATAGACCTACCCTATGACCCAGCAGTAGCACTGCTAGGAATTTACCCAAGGGATACAGGAGTACTGATGCATAGGGGCACTTGTACCCCAATGTTTATAGCAGCACTCTCAACAATAGCCAAATTATGGAAAGAGCCTAAATGTCCATCAACTGATGAATGGATAAAGAAATTGTGGTTTATATACACAATGGAGTACTACGTGGCAATGAGAAAGAATGAAATATGGCCCTTTGTAGCAACGTGGATGGAACTGGAGAGTGTTATGCTAAGTGAAATAAGTCATACAGAGAAAGACAGATACCATATGGTTTCACTCTTAGGTGGATTCTGAGAAACTTAACAGAAACCCATGGGGGAAGGGGAAGGAAAAAAAAAAAAAAGGTTAGAGTGGGAGAGAGCCAAAGCATAAGAGACTCTTAAAAACTGAGAACGGTGGCGCCTGGGTGGCTCAGTCGGTTAAGCGGCTGACTTCGGCTCAGGTCATGATCTCACGGTCTGTGAGTTCGAGCCCCGCGTCGGGCTCTGTGCTGACAGCTCAGAGCCTGGAGCCCGTTTCAGATTCTGTGTCTCCCTCTCTCTCTGACCCTCCCCTGCTCATGCTCTGTCTCTGTCTCAAAAATAAATAAATGTAAAAAAAAAAAATTAAAAAAAAAACTGAGAACAAACTGAGGGTTGATGGGGGGTGGGAGGGAAGGGAGAGTGGGTGATGGGTATAGAGGAGGGCACCTTTTGGGATGAGCACTGGGTGTTGTATGGAAACCAATTTGACAATAAATTTCATATATTGAAAAAAAAGCTGGTAAGTACATGAAAGAAAATCAGAATATTATTAGGCAGGGTGAAATGGACACTGACCAGAAAAGTCAACAATGTCCAAATGAGATTTTTTTTTTTTAATTCCCCCCTCCCAATCAATTTCTTCTTAGTTCTCACAACCTTAATAAATGGCACTGCCATAATCACAACTATCTAGGACAAAACTCTAGGAGTCATATTTCATTCTTCCAGTTATCCACCTATTACTGACATACATTTTATTTCTATTTTATCTCATAAAAGCCATGATATATTGTTATTATTTTTCCTTAAGCAGTAAATTGATTTTTGAATAAATTAAGGAAAGAGAAAAATATATTTTATGTTTTACACATTTCTTTACTATTTTCTAGCACTCTTCATGTCTTTGTATAGATCTGGGTTTCCATCTGATATAATTTCCCTTCAGCTTTTGCTTAATTGAAAATATCTTTATTGTACCTAGGTTTTTTGAAGGATATTCTTAACTGCATATGGAATTCTAAGTTGACAGGCTTTTTTTTTTTTTCTTTCTGTACTTTAAGAATGTCATCTGAGGGAGCCTCGGTGACTCAGTTGCTCAGGTGTCTGACTCTTGATTTAGGCTCAGGTTCATGGGTTCAAGCCCTGCGTCTGGCTCTGTGCACTGACAGTGCAGAGTCTGCTTGGGATTCTCTCTCTCCCTCTCTCTCTCTCTACCCCTCCTGTGCATGTTCTCTCTCTCTCTCAAAATAAATAAACCTAAAAAATAAAAATGTCATCTCATTGTCTTTAGCTTACCTTATTTCCAATGAGAACTCAGCTATCATTTTTGTCATTGTTCTCATGTAATCTGTCTTTTTTTCTCTGGCCACTCTCAAGATTTTCTCTTTATCTTTGGCTTTCAGCAATTAGACTATGATGTGTCTAGGTGTGGTTTTATTTATATTTTTTTCTGCTGGGGTTGTTTGTGTTTTTGAATCTATGCTCAATGTTTATTACCAAAATTGAGAGATTTATAACCACTATTTATTCAAAATATTTTCTGGCCCATTCTTTTTTTCTCCCTTTCTGGGACACCAATTACATGTATGTTGGACTGATCAATATTGTCCCAGAGGTAGCTGATGATCTTTTTATTTACTTATTTTTTTCAATTGTATTCTCTCTCTTGCTTCAGCCTGAATAATTTCTAATGAATTCAAGTTCACTGAATCTTTCTTCTGTTGTATCAACCTGATGTTAAATGTACCCAGTGAATTTTAAATTTATGTATACATATCTATATCTATATCTATATAGATAGATATACATAGAATAAAATTTAAATAGAATTTCCATTTGGTTTTTTAAAGGTTTCTATTTCCCTTTTGAAACACACATCTCTTCATATATATAACATATATATATATATGTATATATATATATATATTATATGTGTGTGTCAATCTTTTAACATATTTATCATAGTTTTTTTTTAAGTTCTTGTTTGCTAATTCCAATAATGAGTTATCTGTGGATCTGCTTCTATTGACTATCCTTTCTATTGATTATGGGTCATATTTTCTTTTTTCTTCATGTGCATCCTTTTTGTTTGTTTTATTCTTTACATAGTGCAAAAAAGAACAGTGGAGACTAAAGTATAGATTTTGTGTTTGTATTTAGTTTATTTCCAAAAAAAAAAATACAAGTAATTTCCTTTGTCTGGTACTTAAGGTGGGGAACTGATCATTTATAATTCTCATAGAGCTGGATTGAGTTGGTGTTGGGCCACAACTTCAATTAGACTGAGCTTATGTGTGATTGTCTTAGCCCTAATATTCTATATAGCAGTTACCTTTTTGATATTCTCAGCCTTTCATATGGAAGGAGTTGGACTGCAACTTTAGGGTTTTTTTTTAATTTTTGTTTTGTTTTGTGTTTTAGAAAGAGAGAGAGAGAGAGAGAGAGAGAGAACACAAGTAGGGGAGAGGGGCAGAAAGGGAGAGAGAGAATCTTAAGCAGTCTCCAACTCAGCATGGAGCCCAACATGGGGCTTGATCCCACCACCCTGGGATCATGACCTGAGCTGAAATTGGATTCTCAATTGACTGAGTCACCCAATGACTTTAGGTTTTTGTTGTTGTTGTTGTTGTTTATCTATTTAGGGTTTTTTTTTATGTTTATTTATTTTTGAGAGAGAGAGAGACAGAGAGAGACAAAGCTCCAGTTGGGGAAGGGCAGAGAGAGAGGCAAACAGAATCTGAAGCAGGCTGCAGGCTCTGAGCTGTCAGCACAGACCCCAAGGCAGGGCTCAATCTCACAAACCGTGAGATCATGACCTGAGCTGAAGTTGGACACTTAACCGACTGAGCCACCCAGGTGCAACTTTAGGTATTTTTGATTCACCTTTGGATTAGATTCCATCAGGATATCAGAATCCAAAAGCTCTGAGGAATGCACGGGACTATTTGATTATTCTCTGCTTACCAGCTCCTCTTCCACTACCCCTTTTCAAAATGTGGAGGCAAGATGGGGGATTATTCAGCCAAGTGTTTTTGCATGGGCATTTGCTTTGTACTTCTAGATTCTAATCAATCCTGCTAATCCTCACTTTCATCTAAGGCTTAGCCAGTCCCTCCTCTTTAAGTCTTAATTGATTGCAGGCTTGTTACTCCTGCCCATTCGTGCTTGCCTCCAGATATGAAAGCTGGTGCAACTCTATTCACCTGTAAAGGTCTCCTGTGGGAAATAGGTTTAAGAATTCTCTAGCTTACACCAACGGGTTAATAAGGTTTAGGGCAGAAAACTACAGCAGGGTGAAAGCACCCAAGTCTAGTCATTAAGTAAAATAAATCATAGGGCAGAAAGCCGCCACAAGGCTGGGCAGAAAGCTGCCATAGGGCAGGGCGAAAGAGTCTAAGGTTAGCTAGCAAGAGTGACTATAGGTTGTTATCCTTAAAGCTGCATGCTCCATCAATCTTAAACTTTAGAGATGCAAAAAAACATTACCATCTGGCACCAGTATATCATTGTGCTTTGTTCACAACATCAGACCCCACTTCCCCCCCACACTCTTTCCTTCTTACACAAACAAGTTAATGGCTACTATCTGATCGTTTTCTTCTGCAAGTTCATCAAATATGTAAGATCTTGAGAGCTCAATAAATATGGAGAGAAACCCCTGTTCGGGGCTCTTAGCCTCTCTCATTTTCATTTTTGCATCCTCTCTCTTGCTGGACAAGAGAGAAATCCAAACTCAAGGTGCGACAGTTTCCTTTCTCTTTAAATTCATTTAATTGAAGCTTATTTCCCCCACTATTTATTAGGTCTATAGAAATGTATGATTATTATTTTATTCAGGTTTTTCTTGTTATTATGAGAGGGAAGAATTTTCATTCTCACATCCTAACGGGAATCAGACTTTAGGATATCTTAAATTTCCTTGATTCTTATCTTTACTCCTCATACCCAACTTCTCTGCAAATTCTGACAGCTACATCAGCAATATGAATTCTGAATCCATCCACTATGCTGTCTCCAGTGATTCTACTGAAGTTAGCATCACTCATGTGCGTTACTGGAGTAGCCTACTAACTCATCTCCATGCTGTATTCTTGATAACCTCTATATTCCATTCTCCAAAGAGAAACCAGAATGCTCATTTAAATGAAAAATCAGATTCTCTTTCTCAAAATCAATCAGTTGTTTTTATTTTATCTGGACTAAAATCCAAATTCCTTATCACCACCCACAGTTCTCTACAACATGTGAATATTGCTTACTTCTTGCATCTCATACCACACTTTTTCTTACTGACCAAACATCCACCCACACTGATTTCCTTACTTTCCTATCACACCCCAAGATCTGTTTTTCTTTTTGCTTCCCACTTACTGGCCTTTGCATTGTTATTACTTGCCAGGAAAGTTCTCACAACTTTTGGCTGTCAGATATGCTCTTCACTGATCCTGTCTGCATTGCATGGTACCCAAATCTGCAAACACATTTCCTGAGATCCCCTTGCCTACTAGGTTTTGGCTAGGTTCCACCAAAGAAAGGCACTACCAGAGGTTAAACAGTAGCAGGAGGGGAGTGATTATGGCATTCCCCTCACCTCTCTGTGAAGAAATATCTTCAGTAGTGATTGCATCTTCTCTGTGGTTCCAGCTCTGCCTGGCAGCTCCTGCCATGGTTATGGTAACACTACCTCCTTTGTATTACTTCCATAGTACTAGGAGTGGATTCCCTTCCTGCTCATCTCTGGGTTGTCTTACCACATCCTTTTTTTTTTTTTAAGTTTATTTATTCATTTTGAGAGAGAGAGAGAGGGAGAGAGAGAGAGAACAAGCAGGGGAAGAGCAGAGAAAGAAGGAGAGGGAGGGTCCCAAGCAGGCCTGTCAGCACGGAGCCTGACTCAGCAGCAGGGCCAATCCCAGAACTGTGAGATCATGACTTGAGTGAAAACAGTGGGATGCTTAACTGACCTAACCACTCAGATGCCCCACCACACCTTGTAGACTTAAGTCTTCCAACACCCATATTAAGTGACTTGTATTTAGCTACCTGTTGTAATTGTTTTGTTTTGGTTTTATTTCTGATGTAATTTGGCTGATGTGTTTAGCTATATGTTATCACTCAATTCTGAGCTCACATAATATCTCTTCAAAAAACTATTCCCTGACAATCCTATGTATAATAGTATCCTAGTAACTCTCATAATATCACCCTTTTTACTTCATTGCCCGTCTTCTCCCAATAGAACACAGACTTTAAGAGAGTACAGACCTCATTAGTCTTATTTAGTTCTGTCTCCCTGTGTCTAGAATGGTGTCTAAAACACAGTAGCACCTCAATAAATATTTGTGGAATAAATGAAAAACAATTTCTAGTACCTTTACAATTTTAAACTTCATGTTTACATTTTAATTCATCTTAAATTTATTTTTGTATGATGTATAGATATAATTTTTGTGTTATATAGCCATTAGCATAAACCCATTTATTAAAAAAGTATTCCTTTGGGGTGCCTGGGTGGCTCAGTCGATTAAGCACCCAACTCTTGATGTCAGCTCAGGTCTTGATCTCAGGGTCCTGATCTCAGGGTTGTGAGTTCAAGCCCTGCATTGGACTCCATGCTGAGTGTGGAGCCTACTTTAAAAAAAAAAAAAAAAGCCCCATATTGAAAAACTATACCTTCTGCCCTGTTTCATACTGTATTACCCTTTATATACTGTATCTTTATATATATTGCGCTTATATGTGTTACTAGACTTTCTAATCTGTTTCATTGTTCAACCCATGAAAGCAATACAATATTTAATATATTGTAATACATTGTAGTAACTGGTGGGCCAAAATCTCCCCTCTTTCTAAAAAAATTGTAGCAAAAATATATCATTTTTATTGATCTAGATGTACTTGAATATAAAATTTAGAGGCCCACAAACATCTTACTGGTGTTTGTTGAAACTGTTTTAAATATATGGATTATTCTGAGGGAAAAATGACTTTATAGTATTGACTCTTCCCATATAGAAAAACAGTATTTCTTGCCATTTTTTTTCAAATCACTTATGTATAGTAGAGCACTTTAGTGAAATTTTAGAATTCTTCTTATATAAATCCTGCATAATTTTTCTTCTTAATATTAACAGCAAATATTTATTGAGCTCTGACCATGTGTCAGGAACTGTTTTAACTACTTTAAATGTATTAATATAATTTAATGTGCATAATCATATAGATATTTACATCTACTACCATTATTCCTAAATAATTTATATTTTTGTTTTTATGTTGAATGGAATGATTTTCTTTTGCATTTTCTAACACTTTATCTCTGTCTGTCTGTCTATCTCTCTCTCCCTATATATATATATATATATATATATATATATATGAAAGCTATTGATTTTTATAGATATATTTTGTAACTGGGGCATGTCTGGTTCTTTAAAAAAAGAGTTAAAGAAATTACCAGTTTAACATGCACTTGAGAATGCTGCTCTATGATAGATAACATATGATTATGCACATCCACATTCACATAAAAATTTTATTATACTTTATTTAAATATTTGTCATTAATTATATTTAACAATTAGAATTACTACCATCTAAGAAGATCCCATTCTGTGACAAACACTATGCTTGACACTTTATATATATGATCTCTTTGAATCCTTGGCACAACATTCTATAGTAGGAATTATTATACCCATTTTACAGATGAGAAAACTGAGGCTCAGAGAAAATAAATAGTTTCCCCAAGTTCACATATTTTTATTTGCTGCTTTAAATAAATAAACAGTTGTTATAACAACTGTTTTCATTTTTATTTTTTATTTTTATTTACATGTTTATTTTTTAAATATTATTTTATTTTTGAGAAAGAAAGAAACAGTGTGAGTGGAGGAGAGGGGCAGAGGAAGAGAGAGAGAGAGATAAAGAGAGAGAGAGAGAGAGAGAGAGAAAGAATCCCAAACAGGCTCCACATTCAATGAGGAGCTTGGCAGTGGGGCTCAATCCATGACCTTGGAATCATGACCTGAGCAGAAATCAAGAGTTGGATGCCCAACCAACTGAGCCACTCAGGCATCCTTGTTTACATTTTAAAAAGTGAATTATATAAAAGTATAATTAGATTTTGTAGTAAAAGATGAAAATAAATGAGAAGAGTAAAAAATGGTATAAATTTCAGTAGCACTGCACTCTTAAATTTTTTATTTTGGAGTGAGGGTCTTTATCTCTTTGTGTAATTTTACTATAGTTTGAGGCATGGAGGTGTGATGTTGTCTGATTCTATACCCCTATGAATGTTTTGTTTGATTCTCAAAAAGCTTTAATTTCTCAGTGTAGTGAGAAAAAAAATTTCAAAAGAAAATTATGTATAATAAAGATACCTAGAAGTACTGAACCAAAGAGGGGAAAGACCTGTACTCTGAAACTATAAAACATTGATGAAAGAAATTGAAAATGACACAAAGAAATGGAAATATATTCCATACTCATGGATTGGAAGAACAAATATTATTAAAATGTCCATATTAGCAAGGCAATCTGCAGATTTAATAAATCCCTATCAAAATACCAACCTCATTTTTCACAGAACTAGAACAAAACATCCTGATATTTATATGGAGCCACAAAAGACCCCAAATAGCCAAAGCAACTTTGAAAAAGAAAAACAAAGCTGGAAGTATCACAACTCCAGACTTCAAGTTTTACTAGAAAGCTGTAGTAAACAAAAAAGTATGGTGCTGGCACAAAAATAGATAATAGATCAATAGAACCAAATAGGGAGCCCAGAAATAAACCCTCAATTATATGCAATTAATCTTCTACAAAGGAGGAAAGAATATCCAATGGGAAAAAGACAAGCAAATGGTGTTGGGAAAACTAGTCAGCTACATGCAAAAGAATGAAACTGGACCACTTTCTTACACCATACACAAAAATATACTCAAAATAGGTTAAAGACCAGGGTACCTGGGTGGCTCAGTTGGTTCAGCCATGGACTCTTGATTTCGGTTTAGGTCATGATCTCATGGTTTGTGAGTTCAAGCCTGCCATTAGGCTCTTTGCTGTTAGCATGGAAGCTGCTTGGGATTCTCTCTCCCTCCCTCTCTCTCTGTCCCTCCCCCATGTACGCACACTCTTTTCCTCTCTCTCTCTAAATAAATAAATGTTATCTAACTAACTAAATAAATAGGTAAAGACCTAAAACCATAAAAATCAGGAAGAGACCACAAGCAATAATTTATCTTATATGGGCCACAGAAACATTTTTCTAGGTATGTCTCCTGAGGCAAGGGAAATAGAAGCAAAAATAAATTATTGAGCCCACATCAAAATAAGAAGCTTCTGTACAGTGAAGGAATCAACAAAACTGAAAGGAATCCGGAATGGGAGAAGATATTTGCAAATGACATATCTGATAAAGGGTTAGTATCTAAAATATATAAAGAACTTATAAAACTCAAGATCCAAAAAAACCAAATAATCTAATTTAAAAGTGGGCAGAAGACATGAACAGACATTTCTCCAAAAGAGACATAAAGATGGCCAATAGACACATGAAAAGATGTTCGACATCAGGGAAATGCAAATCAAAACCATGAGATATCACCTCACACCTGTTAGAATGGCTAAAATTTAAAAAAGACAAGAAACAACAAATGTTAGTGAGGCTATTGAGGAAAAGGAACCCTCTTGTACTGTTGGTGGAAATATGAACTGATGCAGCCTCTGTGGAAAACAGTATGAAGATTCTTCAAAAAGTTAAAAATAGAACTACCCTACAATCCAGTAATCACACTACTGGGTATTTACTCAAACAATACAAAAACACTGATTCAAAAAGATATATGCACCTCTACATTTATAGCAACATTACTTACAATAGCCAAATTATGAAAGCAGCCCAAGTGTTCATTGACAGATGCACAAAGAAGATGTGTTATACATCTATAACAGAATATTACTCAACCATAAAAAAGACTGAAATCCTGCCATTTGCAACAACATGGATGGAACTACAGAGTATTATGCTAAGTGAAATAAGTCAGTCAAAGGGAGACAAATACCATATGATTTCACTCATATGTGGAATTTAAGAAAAAAACAAATGAGCAAAGGGTTAAAAGAGAGAGAGAGGCAAATCAAGAAACCCAGACTCTTAACCATAGAGAACAAACTAATGGTTACCAGAGGGGAAGTGGGGTGGGGGTGGGGGGGGGAGGGTGTTAAATAGATGATGGGGATTAAAGGGTGCACTTGTGATGAGCACCAAGTGATGTATGGAAGTGTTGAATCACTATATTTTACACCTGACACTAATATAACACTGTATGTTAACTATACTGGAATTTAAAATTAAATTTAGTTTTAAACAAGAAAGAAAATTATGTGGATCACTCCCCAGCCCCCAAAGTATTTGCCCTTACTTTTAAGGTCTACTTTAAGCTGCACAAAGGCTTTACTTCAAGCTATCTCATACACTTTACCTTTCTCCTTAATTTATTTTGCTCAATTTGAATTAACTCACTAAAACCATTATCAATGCCACCATTAAGTTCTGCTACTCTCTTGAACCTGTCAACACTCAGACTGAAATTATGACAATGCTGTGAGGTTATTCTGTTTCTGGTACACATTGCTTGGTGTTTCTCTTTCTCTCTCCATCTAATCCAACACTTGTAGAAATTTTCATTTCTTTCTTGCTTATAATGGAATATCTAACTCCCATTTTTCATTGCATGCCAGGCATGTAACTAAAAAAATGTCTTTTTCCTTCTGCTTGGAAATTATAATCTCTTATGATTTACATACCTTTATGATAGTCTCAACTCAAAATTGCCCTTATATTAGAAAAAAGCATAACACTACTAATCGCCAAGGAAATGCAGATCATAACTATAATGAGACATTATCTCAAACCATTAGGGTGGTTATTATATTAAAAAACAGAAAACAAGTATTAGCAACGATGTGGAGAAATTGGAACACTTTTGCACTGTTGGTGGCAATGTAATATGGTATAGCTACTATGGGAAACAGTATGGAGGTTTCTCCTCAGAAAATTAAAAATAATATTACCATATGACCCAGAAATTCCACTTCTGGGTATATACTTACAAGAATCAAAAGCAGGGTCTTGAATAGGTATTTGTGCACCCGTATTCATAGCAGCATTATCCCCAACACTAAAACATGGAAGCACCCCAAGTGCCCATCAACCAATGAATGGATTATCAAAATGTGGCAAACTCACACAAGTAATATTATTCAGTCTTAAGGAAGGAAATTCTGCAATATGCTATAATATGGATGAATCTGGAGGACATAACACTGAGTGAAATAAGCCAGTCACAAAGAGTCAAATACTGTATAATTCCACTTGCATGAAATACCTAAGCAGTCAAAATAAAAAAGACAGAAGGTGTAATTGTGGTTGCCAGGGTCTGGGGAGGAGGGGAGAATGGGCAGTTGTTGTTTAATGGGTATAGAGTTTCAGATTTACAAGATGAAAAGAGTATGGGGTTGGACAGTGGTGATAGCTGCAGAAGAATATGAATGTATTTAAAACCACTGAATTATTACCTTAAAAATGGTTAAGATAAGCAAGCAGAGTGTGGCAGTCGAAGCACACTGGGCCCATAACCTAGAGGTTGATGGATCAAAAAACAGTTAAGATGGTAAATGTTGTTATGTGTATTTTAAAACAATAGAAATAAAAAAAAAAAGAATTAGAGTCCATCAGTATATGACTGAGTTAAAAGTTAAAGTTATTTGACTTTATGTAGATACATAGCAAAGGTTGATTTTACTGAATTCAGGCAGGCCATTTGGTATGAATAGAAAACCTGAATCTAGTCAATGATATTTCCAATATACCTTTGTTGATGTGAGAAATAGTCCATCAATCCAATCAAAAGAGGGATGCAGAGACTCTGAGCACAGTGAAGTGAGACTTTAATCAATGTTCTTGAAAGAGTGGGTGTCTGATGGACAGGCACACTTGAGGGCAGTTACAGTGGACAATTTATCTCCTAGTGTGCAAGTCCCTCTCCTGGTTCCTTATTGGCTGGGTAGTACAGATGTTACAGCCTTACCTGGATGTCGCCTATGCCCATGTAAGGCCAAAAAGTAGTCTGATTGGAACAAATTACATTCCCTGAGGTGATGCAGAGAATTTCAGTCCCTCCTCCCTTTGTTCTTTGGCACAGGCTCATTGGAAATCCTGTGAAAATAAGCCTGCAAAATGGAGAGAGAAAGAAGAACCAGGAAGTGAAGTGTCTAAAGGTTTGGAACTCTATTGTGTGTGTGTGTGGGGGGGGGGGGGATCGTATGTATTTCCAATAGGTTGTAAACCTACTGTTAACTAGACAGCACAGCTTTTATTTGGTATTTCTGAAAATGCATCATCTCCTTTACTTCTCACAGTTGAGAAAGAGTTAATAGCCTTCAGCATGATAAATGCTTGTAAAATTTATTAGGTTCAGATAAATAACTTTTAACTCCTTGGTTTTGGAAATTCACACACACATTATTAATAGAGAGAAAGGACAATGCCTATGGTTTTGTAAAATGTTACATTAATGAATCATTATTAGAAAAAAGAATCATTATTTTATTAATTTACTGGCTTTTCATAAAAGCTCCTGAGATCACTCAGACTCCTTCATAATGAAAGAGGTGTTGTGTCCCTCATTCCCACTTGCAAGCGTTGTGCCAAACTAAATGTTAAGAAGAACCGTAAAGAAAAGTTTCACTGCCAAACCACAAACTGCGCTCTGAAAGTGCAAAACAGCAAAGAAGTAAAAAGTCAAACAAAAACAAACAAGCCTGGGGCTCTATGAAGCCAGAATAAACCGCAAACCAAAGAAAAACACTTTCCTTTCCATGGCCTCAGTATCACCATAGTGGAGGAGTGTCGTGAGCAGGGATGTTTGGGTGGAGGCAGCTGCCATCCTGAGGCCTCAACCCCATCATTTCCCCTCTCGGTGGATGCTAAATGAGGACAGAGTATATGCATGGTTTTGAGTGGTCTCTGTTGCCTCTCCTCTCCACATTGGCACCCAGAGAGTCTTCCTGTTGGCTGCAGCGATCTTTGTATTGTCGAGAAAGATCATCCAAAGTAACTAACTCCTCAAGCAACTTTGCCAAATCACATTCATGAGGCACTTGATGCATAACAAGCTTATTATTTTCCAAGTGGGTAGCATTGATTAGGAAAGGAGGAAGAGACTCCATTTGTACCATCAACTTGCCCCTTTTAGACTAATCTCTTAAACATTTTAACAGCAAAATAGGCAGGTATTTACCAAAAAGCTCCTATAAGCACGTGAAATTCCAAATTTTAGCTGCTTAAGAAAAATATATTTAACCACGGGACACTTCCATGAAAATATAAATATTTTGTTTTAATGACTAGTTTGCATCATGGAAAGGAATGAAGTTTGGCATTAAACAGCTTGGGATCATATTCAAAGATCTATAATAAATTTTCCTCTAATGAGAAACAGTTTGTCAACAGCTTAGTAAAGAAGCATTCATTGAAAAAAACACACATCTAGAAAATAAATTTTAAAAAATTCTGATTCATTATTCAGGAAATATAAACTGTTCTTTTAGCTACAGTAGGGTCTGAGTAACTCAAAAAGTAATAGGGACCTAAAATGAGATCTCAAGAAACATCACACAGTCTAGAAAACAGGTGGGATATTTCAACTGTAGTCGAGAACAAACTTCCAGGTGTTTGGTGAAATATTTATCAACTATTTAAAACATTTATCAAATATTTCAATCAAATGTTTACCAAATATTTCATACATTCATATCAAATATTTATAAAATATTTTAAACATATTTATCAAACATTTGGCATGCCTACTTGGATTAAAGCACCTTACTCAATCAAAGTTATCGTTTTACTGCCCTAATGGTCCAATGTCCATACTCATATCTTCACTCATCCCTCAAAAGTGATAGATGAGGTCATGGTGGGGCCGGGTCAATGCAAACCCATGTCCAAGCGCAGAGAAGTAACAGAAGTCGTTCCCACTGTTCAGACAAGTGGTCCATTCAATTACATTTGCATATGCACAGCAATATTGTTATTGAAAACTGCTAAATTGCTAGCATTCTATTCTCTTTTGTGGAAAGAAGATAAATAAAAGCCTTGTCTTTCTCTTAAATTGCGGATGGTCTGGCATCAAGTAAATCAAACACATATGAAACAACATGAGGAGAAACTACAGATCAATGTAGAAACAACTGGCAAATAATAGAATGGAAATTCAGGAGGATCATAAATCTTTAGAATGAGAAAATAGATGGTCCAGTTGCTTTATTTTGCAGGAAAGCCAACTGAGACCCAGAAAGGGCCAACATGTAACAGCCAGATCTCAAACTCCTAGAGATACATAAATGGATGCAACAAGGTGGAAGAACAAGTTATTTAAAAAAAAATTTTTTTCGGGGCGCCTGGGTGGCTCAGTTGGCTGAGCATCTGACATTGGCTCAGGTCATGATCTCACAGTTTGTGAGTTGGAGCCCTGTGTCAGGCTATGTGCTGTTAGCTCAGAGCCTGGAGCCTGCTTCATATTCTGTGTCTTCCTCCCTCTCTCTGCCCCTCCCCCACTCGTGCCATGTCTCTGTCTCTCAAAAATAAATAAACATTAAAAAATTAAAAAAAATTTTTTTTTAATGTTTATTTATTTTTTAGAGAGAGAAAGAGTGTGAGCAAGGGAGGGGCACAGTGAGAGGGAAACACATAATCTGAAGCCAGCCTTGGGCTCAGAGCCCTACATGGGGCTTGATCTCGCAACTGTGAGATCATGACCTCAGCTGAGGTTGGATGCTTAAATGACTGATCCACCCAGGCGCCCCACGGAGTAACAAGTTATTTTGACAGATAGTGTCACCAGCTAGACCCCAAGACCAGCCCTTTAGCGCCTGGCTGCTTATACCCACTGACCTTTGTCCCACATTTTTCCTTAAACTCTTTTTCTAGTTTATCTCTTAACTCAGGCAAAAGACCCAAAGGGCATAACTTCCGGTGGTGGAAACTGAAACTACTCCTCAAACAATAACAACTGCCCACATGAAGAGCTCTGGTGGCCCAGACCACCCAGACCAATTTGAATTCAACCCCCGACTCATGCCTGTGTGGACCATGGACTGACCAATTTATAATATTAAATTCTTCACCCAAGGAGGAACCTCAGCCTCAGTTACATAATATACTGTGTATGTATAGGCATGTTTCCTTCAGGTGCATGCGTGATCTATGCCCACCCTTACATAAGGTGACAAGGTTTCCCTATCTAAATATTCATCCTAATTCTAAATAAAAGGAACCCATTCACTCTCTCTGAGGGAGTCAGAGCTTTGGAAATCATTGCCTTTGATCTCCTTATTTGCTGCAAATAAAGTTTTCTTTATGGGACAGCTCAACGTAGTGTAATTTCTATCTGTGACTCACCAACAAGCAAACTCTTGTTAGTTTGGTTACAGTAACACCAAGAAGTCTTTGGGTAACAGTGAGACCTAAACACATGGTCTACAGGAGGGAGGAGAACAAAGTAGTTAGATGGTCTCTCTAAGAAGTGAACAGGAATTTCACAAACAAAACTTTAATTTTAGAATAGTTTTAGATTTGCAAAATAATTGGGAGGATAGTGCAAAAAGTTCCCACGTACCACATACCCAGCTTTTCCTCTATTATCAATATCCTACATTTGTATTGTGCATTTGTCACAACTAATGAGCCAATATTGACCCATTATTATTAGGGTCCATACTTTACTCAGATTTCTTCAGTTTCATTAAAAAAAAAAATTCAACTGAGTGAACTCTGAAAATCTTATTGGCTTTATTCAGTGATTTACGAATCAGGCACTGTCCCACCTCGAAGACAGAAAGGAGCTCAGAAGAGCTGAACAAAATGGAGACTACTATAGACAGAAGGGGGCAGGGGCAAGGAAGAAGATTACCTCATGTTTCTTTGGGGGTCAAAAATGGTCTGTCAGATGGGTTACCTCACTAGTACTGATCAAGTGATTCCAGATTGACTGCTTACAGGTTACATTCCTGGGAAAGGTTGAAACTGTAATTAGGTCAGATATTAAGTCTTGGTTTGCTGATGTGGGGTTTAGCACAAGCGATTCCATTTTGGGCCTATTGTATCTTTTTTTAAATAACAACTTTTATCTATTATCATTTTTCCTATCCAGGAAACTACATTCCATTTGGTCCTCATGTCTCCTTAGGTTCCTTGGCTGTGAAAATTTCTCAGAGTTTATGTGCTTTTGATGATCTTAACAGTTTTGAGGGATACTTATCAGGTATTCTGTAGAATATCCCTCTGGAGGTTTATCTGACATATTTCTCATGAGTAGACTGGGGTTATGTGTTGGGTGGGGAGGGAAGACCACAGAGACCGTCTCATCACATCATAACAAGGCAACATGCTGTCAACGTGACTTATCATTGTTGATGTTGACTTTGATCACCTGGCTGAGGCCCTGTTTGTCAGGGTTTTCTGCTATTTAATTACTCTTTTTCCTCCTGGATATACGTACTCTTTAAAGAAGTCACCATGTACAGCCCACAGTTAAGGATTGGAAAGTGATGCTCCACCTTCACCTACATACATTATGTGGAATTCTGCATGGGAGGGCTGTCTATTCTTTCTCATTTATTTTTCAATTGTTTATTTTTGTTTGTTTGTTTTGAGAGAGAGTGAGAGAGTGAGCATGAGTGGGGGAGGGGCAGAGGGAGAGAGAATCTCATTGGGCTTGATCTCATGACCATGGGATCATAATCTGAGCCATAATCAAGAGTCAGGTGCTTGGGGCACCTGGGTGGCTCTGTTGGTTAAGCATCTGACTTCCGCTCAGGTCGTAATCTCACAGTTTGTGAGTTCAAGCCCCACATCGGCTCTCTGCTGTCAGCACAGAGCCTGCTCAGGATCCTCTGTTCCCTTCTCTCTCTGCCCTTACCCCGTTTGGTGCTCTCTCTCTCAATCTCTCTCAAAAATAAATAAGCATTAAAAAAGAAATGCTTAACAGACTGAGCCACCCAGGTGCCCCCAATTGTTTATTAATATTGGTTTAGATGCATGGATTTTATACTTTGGGTTATAATCTAATACTACTTTATTTGCTTAGTTGCTCAAATTGTTCCAGTGTTGGCCATGGGAGTTCTTTCACTTAGCTATTGTGTCCTTTAAACTGATACTAGAAACCAAGCGGTGCGTACTATATGTGCTTATTGCTACTGGGCAGTTGTTGCCCCCACGTGACAGAACAAGGAAATATATGTCTGTTTGCTAATATCTAGAAATATTTCTATGTGTAACCATTTGTACCTATATTAAACTAACAAGGAGTTCATACTGGTGTCTCCAACTCTAATTCATTATCATATGGATCATTGTAGCTTTTCTCTTTTTCTTATCTGTGACCTCCTATGTCAATGGTGAGAAACCTGTTTACCCCCATATATCATGCATTTACTAAATTGTTCAATATAAGTGTAGCAGTTTCAGAATTGTTAACCCCTACCCCTTGAAAGGAATTAAAAAAAATTTTTTTTAACATTTATTCATTTTTGAGAGACAGAGAGAGACAGAGCATGAGTGGGGAAGGGGCAGGGAAGAGACGCAGAATCTGAAACAGGCTCCAGGCTCTGAGCTGTCAGAACAGAGCCTGACGTGGGGCTCGAACTCACAAACTGCGAGATCCTGACCTGAGCCAAAGTCAGACACTCAACTGACTGCTCCACCCAGGTGCCCCGAAGGAATTTTGAGGTAGAGTAGAGCAACTAGAGAAAGGAGAGAAGGTTGGGGAAGACCCAAAGAGGCCATCAGTATGGTGGAAGTTGTAAGTGGGCAGTAAGGAACCAGAAAAAAATTTCTGGTGACAGAATGCCAGATTTATAAGAGAAAAGAGTTCTTTAACAAATGTGGAGAGTTGTACAATCTCACTTACAAATAGAGATATGTAGAGTTAAGCAATAAGGCCATTGTTATTTATCCCATGGGGAAAAATAAAAAACTTGATAATATCCCAGTATTGTCTGGTGACATGAGGATGCTGTTGGGGAAGTTGTGAACTGATAATCTGTCAGTGCTATCACTTACGGTTTACATGCTCTTTGACCCAGCAATTTCACAGTAATCTACTTTGCTGCCCTGTGTGTAATAGCAACAAACTGGAACTAAATGTCCATCAATAGGAGACTGGTTAAAAAGCCTGTCACATAGTAAATGCTCACTAAATGTTTATTGAATGAATGAATGCATATGCAAATTTATAAAATGAAACCCGTATAGCAGCATATTTATATATATATATATATATATATATATATATATATACACACACACACATGCACACCTATATACATGTATATAAAGAGGGCCAAGATAAAATGATGAGTGAAAAAAACAAATCACAAAATAATCTTATTTATAATAGGAGCCAATTTTTGGAAATAATGTTTGTATATGCATAACAAATTTCTGGGAGGATACATAAAAAACAATTCTGGCTATTTCTGGAGAGTAGAAATGGTAGAGGAGAAAGTGCTAAAGAACTATTTACCTTTGCCTTCATTGTTTGAATTTTTAAATGAGGAGTGTTTATTACATTTACAACAAAAAGAACAAATGATCTCATTTCTAGGTCACTTCCTTTGTGTTTATATGGCAATTTCTGTTGCTATTTAAACTGTTCATGTGAAGGTTCGACAAAGAACAGGTCCACTATTCAATTTTAAGTGGTATTTCTATGATGTAAATGTCCTCCATAACTCCAAACCTTCGTTAAACTTTGACACTCGTTTAAATGCTTTGTGTGTATTTATTTTAGGGAAATCAAAGAAAAAGGGTTATGATTTAATCAACATAGCAAAAGGAACACACCAAAGGAGTGGGTGTAAGAGAGGTTGAGAATCCAATGGAGCAAGAAACTTGGAAATAAGGTGACTAGAAGAAATGTTTGCTTCTGGGGAACACTGAGACATGTAGGAAGCTTCCAGGTTAGATGTATCAGCCATCCTAAAAGGGGTCTTTGTTGGAGCTATATTTTATTTACATCTGAAAGAAAGAATGAGCCAAGTTGAGACTTAGGTTGCAAATTAAAAACCACATGCTGTGCTTTGGGCCACAGTAGAGATGTGCACCAAGGCTTCTGGGAGCACCCAGGAGTGTGCGGCTGGCACCTCTGTCCATATAGCTAGGAAAACTTCACAAAGGACAAGGTGTCAAGACTGAATCATATAAAGGGAATAAGGAAGTTTGGTAGAAGAAGGGGTGTTAGGGGAACACTTCAGGAATAGGAAAAATCACGTGGTGGTAGACATTAATAGTGCCCACTGACTTCTGGTGACTGTACTTCCTGGCAACCTTGTAGTTAACCAGTGGACCAATTCTGTCCAATGGGCCATGAAAGAAAGTGATGTGTGTCAGTTGCAGACTGAAGCAGTGAAAAGTCCCCGTAGGGCCCTCCAGCTTTCTCTTGTCTTGCTGAGGTTGCCTGGAAGCCGTGTATTGATGTGACAGAGCCACGGGATGTAAGTGGATGGAATTCCTGAGTCCCTACATGGGAAAGAGCTGTCCTGGAGAGCCGAGGAAGACTGAATAAGCAAAAAATATATACTGTAGTATTCATCCACGGATATTGCAGTTAAAGTGTGACTGCAGCATAACCCTGATTAATAGACATGTGCTATCTTTCCAGGCTTTGCCTCCTCATTGTATGATACACAGCCAAAGCTGCTTTGTGTGGATCAGACCACTCCTATGGTGTGATCTTTGCTACAGTTTCTGTTGCGTCCAAAGTTCTGTAGGTTCCCACCTATTTTCTAAGTCATATCCTCCAGCCTCCTGTTCATTCTGTGAGCCCCAATATCTCTCCAATAAATCTTCCCCATGTTTGAGATTGCAACAAAGAAATCTGATGGATATGTATATTAAATGTGGTAAAAACAAATTCACTGTATACCAGATTTCATTTACAGCAAGCAGTACTATTTTTCAGTTCCAGTGTAATAATAAAGGTATCGCTTTTGAATTAGTTTGGTTATTTGCTGGTATACCAAATCTCACTTCATCCCATAAGTAGTTTGGAAATAAAATGAAATCTCCTCACTTCATATGGATGTCAGAATGGAGCTCAGTAATTAGGAAGGCTTCTGGAAGATCAGAGGCTTCAACGAAGAGAGAGGTCCCAAATATTTTACAACATGAATATATGTACACCAATGACAGCAAGTACAATGCACGAGGTTGCTGGTAGACCTATTGATTTAGTTGTTAGTGGAGCAGCCAAGTAGGACAACAAACAAAGAAAGTTGCAGAGACACAGAGGTCAAAGGCAAGTGGAGGAGAATTCTTTTCCGTGTGGCTTAGGACATAAGTAAGTATGTCCTAGGAAACCCAACAGATGGTGCTATTCAAAATCGGGCCTGAAGAAGAGAAATGGCAGGGGAAATAATTACTTGCAATAGCATTACACTCCACAAAATACTGTCATCTAAGTTATCTGTATTTAATCTTCAAAGTAACCTTATGAGGTATGCATTTATCACGCCATTTTGAAAATGCAGAAGTAAGCCTCAGTCAAGGGAATGTATTCCTTTTTGTCTGGAAGGTCCAAAAAATAGACCCTAGGGCAAAGGCTAAGTCCTTTCTTTTATTAAGGACTGCACTTCTGACAAATAGTAGTATAGGCCCAGAGGAACCAAACAGGAGGAAGAGGAGTCAGTCTGAGATCATGGTTTTTGAGGTGGCACTGCTGAGTGCAGGCATGGTCTGTGGGACAGTCCTAGGAGCTACTGTACAGCTGACTGTAGGAACAGCCAGGGGAAGCAAATATTCACCAGTTCCTGTATCCTGTTGGATGGAACTTTACCTTACAGGGAGTTAACGCCCCATGCTTCCAATGCCCCATGCACTTTCTGTGCATGTGTGAGCACTCTTTCCACGCCTCCTTATCAACTGAGAGCCCTGGGCAAGATGCAAGAGGGACAGACAAGGGCAAAGTGCTATAAGGGTGCATCTGCAGGAGCTCAGCTGGAACCATGTGCAGCTGATCCCTGCAGAGGCACCTGGAACCAGAGACAAGCATGTGGAGAAGACCAGAGGTGTCTGGCAGCTATTGAACTGGAGCTGAAGTTTGTTCCTGGTCTTCTGTAATGTGCAGAGAACGGGTGAGTATGCAAAAGTAAAGGAGGTGGCAGCTCAGTTAAATCCTAGGCCATAGATAGCTCAAGAAGGCTTGTTTAGCTCATGAGAATCCCAGGATTAGCTTTGGTATGATGCAGGACTTTCCATTAGTCTTGAAGTCACTGTCCTACAGTCAGAAACTGTATAAATTGTTTACATATATGAGTGCAAAAAAAAAATTTAGCATGAAATAATATACAAAGTTGACTTTCATTCATTTATGATTTGAACAAATACACTTGCCAAATGTATTAATCATACCTTCTAGACAAAACTACAATGTAGGTACTATGAGTAATGAAAAACTTCAGCAGAAATTGCCTTCATGTTTCCCAGGGATGGGAAAATTGTTTCTAGGTGGGAGTTCCTGATTCCAAACCTCTTATCTGGAAGTAAACGTCCATGGAGGAGAAAAATATTCCTTCTCACTCCTATCTTCTACCCATAGTATAAATAGGGCTCCCACATTAAAAAACACTCTTGATGTAATGTGAGAAGTGGAATCAATATGCCAATGGATGAATCACAAAAATACATGTAGACTGAGGTTTATTTTTGAATTGAATTTCATTGCTATTGCAGATTATTCAATGGATATTGAGTTATTATTAGCAAGTTCTATCAGTTGCCTGGAAAACATCCATCACCAGGCAGAACAGCCACTAACCGGCAGAAATAGATGCTGTGCAGAAGAATCCATTACGTTCTCCCACATCACTGGAGAAAAATGACTATATGGTAATTCATTGCAAAGGCCTGCACTCTACAAGGACTTTATAAATAACAATGTCAGCATATCCATTCATCACATATAGTGGCCAATATGTATTTTTCATGCAATTTTCTAAGAATTAGAATTTACTCAGAAAAATATCTGTCATTTATTTTGGTTGGCATTCTAGTTCATAAGCATGAAAACCAATGACTTAATTTGAATTTACTTGCCCCT
Organism: Panthera pardus; assembly: GCF_024362965.1. Classification (NCBI taxonomy): domain Eukaryota; kingdom Metazoa; phylum Chordata; class Mammalia; order Carnivora; family Felidae; genus Panthera; species Panthera pardus. The sequence continues at coordinate 26,628,761 of NW_026526710.1, read as the reverse complement.
CTTACCATCACCTAAAGCATTATTAAATGAAACTAAATGATATGCTCCTCTTCATCTCTAAGTGGAACTTCACATTCAATTTATTTTAAAACATTTAGCAAAGCAACATCACTTTCGGAAAACACTTAATAATTGCCTGGCAAGTTATTCTCTGATGGCCCAGTATTATTCTTGTCATAGTCAGGAGCATCTTGACGCAGGAAAACCTCAGGGGACTGAATAAGCAACGGCCTCCCTGCTGTAAGGTTGGGCCTGAGGGAAAGAAGCCCAGATTCCTAACTCTCTCCACAAACTGAGACATTAAATTAGCTCAGTCTAGCCATCCTGGCTCTCCATCTGCTCCCGTCTCTCTGCTCCACACAGAGCCTGTCCCTGCAGCATAGAAACAGGCACAGGGAGGCAGATGGGGAGCAGGGCACCAGCTGCAGGTGCATCCTGGGTTTCAGTATTGCCTGCAAACCTGTGCTCAGTGCGACATCCCTGGTTCTACACAGAGGCTGCTTGCACTTCTGCATCCCCAGCCTAGAGGAGATATTAAAAACATGGAAGGGCCAGGACAGCAAGGGCACTGACAAACAGAACAGATGTGCATCACCAGGCTGAACTGGGGCTTCCCAGCTAATGGTCAACCCTGCTCGAACCTGCAACATGCCTCCTTAGCCCTCCATTTGCCTGGCCCCCAGACGACGTTTCTAGGTACAACAGAGTACCAGAACACTTCAGAGGACATAGCCTTGGGAAAGAAATATGAGAGCAGTGTTCTAATTTGGACAAATAACAAGGTTGGAAGAGCCTCAAGGAAGATGGCAGAAGAAAAAAGAAAGGACAGAGAAAGGAGACAAAAAAGAGACAAGGGGGCATCTGGATGGCTCAGTCAGTTGAGGGGCTGACTCTCGATTTCGACTCAGGTCATGATCCCAGAGCCCGATGCAGGGCTCCACACTGGGCATGGAGCCTACTCTCTCTCTCTCTCTCTCTCTCTCTCTCTCTCTCTCTCTCTCCCTCCCTCTCACTTTCTCCCCATCTGCCCCTCTCCTCTGCTCATGCTCTCTCTCTCTCTCAAATAAAATAAAATAAAATAAAATAAAATAAAATAAAATAAAATAAAATAAAAAAGACAAGGACACACACACACAGCCCACTGACACACACTGGTGGGACAGGCCCTCAGGGGGTCCCAGGATCTGGTTGAGGTCCTGCCAGGTAGCTGGGAGTTGGTCTCTGCCTCCCCTGGCCAGCAGTGACAGGCAGGAAGAGCTGGATTCTTCTGCACATCTGCAGCTGGCAGGCACAGTCTCTGGGAGTGGTCAGGAGGGGTGAAGAGGGGGTAAGACCCCCTCAGAGCATCCAAGGGTGTGCTTCCCATTCCTGACAACATTGTCTTCTGCGAGGGGGTTTTAGCTGGCAATAGCATGTCCCCAGGAGGATTCTGAGGAGAACCGTCACATCCAGCTGGGAGTACGCCACATTATTTCTTCCTCTGTGTAGACTTTTCAGTGTGGAAACGTTTCTGTGGCCTTTGCTTTTAGAGAAACCTAATGCCTTTTTACTTTGCATCTTTTTGTCAATTTTGTGTGTTGTGACACCAATACACATGTTTACACATTTGAAGGTAGATTCCAGAATAATGTAATCTACAGGCCATGACAGTACCCTACTCCATGCCAGAAAACACATTTTCTCCATCATTTCTTATTTCCTCCAGTTGGGAATCAGGCCTACTCACTGCCAGAGCTCTTGACAAAGGTTAGGATAAGATGTTTTCTGGCACTACAACCTTCTTATCACCTGCAGTTTCTTCTGCTGTTTTCCCCTACTTGATCCTGGGAAAGGAGGAGCAGTCTACAGAAAACTAATTAGTTTGGCTGATTAGTGAGGCTTACCCTTAGAGTGTGTACCTGGCAGAAAGCCAACTTCTACATGATTTTTGTTCAGAGGTCAGCAGTGCATGATGATGACTACTGAAAATGGAGCCCTGTGGCTAGTTGATTCACTAAAACAGTGTGATGTAGCCCTTGGCCATTCAGAGTGTGGCCCATGGGTCAGTATCAGTATCACCTGGATGCTCATCCATCCAAAATATAAAAACTTGGCCCCCACCAGACCTACTGAGTCAAAATCTGCATTTTAACAGACCCTCCAGGGTATGTAGATTCAAGTTTGACAAGCTCCTGTGTAGGTGTAAGGCCCTGGGCTTGGACTTGGAATTTTTTTTTTAATATTTTTTTTAATGTTTTATTTTTGAGAGAGAGACAGACAGACAGACAGACAGAGCTTGAGTGGGAAGGTGCAGAGAGAGAGGGAGACACAGAATCTGAAGCAGGCTCCGGGCTCTGAGCTGTCAGCACAGAGCCTGACCAGGGGCCTGAACCCACGAACCGCAAGATCATGACCTGAGCTGAAGTCAGATACTTAACCAACTGAGCCAACCAGGTGCCCCTAGACTTGGAAAATTTGACTTCTTGTGACAGCCCTAAGTTTTTCCAATTGTGTGGTCTCTGAGGCTAAGCTTCTTTATCCACAAACTGGGGATGATTGTCCTTTCCACTCCTTCCTCACAAGATTGTGATAAGTTTATCTAACATAAATATGTAAAAGCACTTGTAAACCGTACATCACTCTGACCAAAGCACCATGATAATAAGGTTATGCTGCTTTTAATGTGGATTCAATGTTAACTAAACTTATTGGGACCATTTCACAACATATATACCAAATCATTATGTTGTATACCTCAAACTTGTACAATGTTATATGTCAATTATATCTCAATAAAACTGGGGGAAATTAAATTGAATTTTAATTTTAAAAAATTCGTAATAAAATAACATAAAAATGAGTTACCTCAAACATGGATTCAATTCCTGTGTTGATCTATTAGCTAGATCTGTGTGTTGTCACAGGCTTAAACAGTTGCCATGCAGACACGAGCCTCAATACCCCCCCAAAACAGGTATGAGAGTGAGCTGGTTTAGTACTACTGAATAGTTGACATATCCAGTGCCAATCTCAGTCTTGAAACTGCATTTGGAAAACCTGCAATGCTAGACTCTGTGTTACTGCCAGCCAACACTGCTCTCCCTACATCTCCTTCCTCCTATTCCCTTCCCTTATTAACCGGGGACAATCTGAAGGACAAGGAGTTAACAAAACAAATACACAGTGGAGATATTATTTTTGAGGTATTCCTTATATATGTAGAATATTATAGCCATCCCCTCCTCCCACACTGGTCTTTTATACAGGGCACAGTATTTACTGGTGACTTGAAAAACTTGCCTAAAATAGAATATTGAATATAAGTATGAGAAATTTTATTTCAATTTTTTAAAGATTTTTTTTAAGTAATCTCTACAACCAGGGTGGGGCTTGAACTCACAACCCCCAGATCAGAAGTCGCAAGCTCTTCTGACTGAGCCAGCCAGGCACCCCCTGAGTATGAGAAATTTTAAAAGGAAAGCCTGATAGTGTCCTGAAGATGCCATAATCCATGCATGCGGTGTCAGTTACCATATTAATGGTTCTGCATTTGATCTCCTTTAGTTATTGTACTCTTCATGGTTCTATTAATAACTCTACTTTAGAAGTAAGAAAATGAGGTACACAAGCTATGAAGTGACTGGTAAAGTGATTAAACAAAGAGGCCATTAGACTGGGGTAACTCTAATGCCTTGGCAGCCCAAATAAAGAAACCAAAACCAAAGCCTGTGTCAATGTACTCTGATCCGAGAGAATGAAACTTCAGAAAAACCAATCACAGACAGACAACTGGCTTTCTCAAATAGGGCCACCTCTTAAGCTTCAGCCAATCAAATTGTTTCCTTGCTTTGCTTCAGTGTCTTCTCTGTAAAAACCTTTCCCTTGGCTCCTCCTGTGGAGCACTCATACCCCCATTGGCTTGGTGCTGCCACATTTAGATTCATGTACAAACTGCTGAAAATTTTAATGTGCCTCATTTTCTCTTTTAACATGACTCACCAAAGTTCATGTGGCAGGCAACTGTTTAAGCCACGTCAACACCAGGCAGTGCTGATTCCAAACCCTGCATGGTGAACCCAATTTTGCCCTCCAAAGAAAAAAAGGAAATAAGTACTAGTCAGTGGTCTCGACCTTGGTTGCATCTTAGAATCACACTAAGGTCACATAGACTAGGAAAAACTGTTCATGGTTTATTTATCTGACAAAAGCATTATATCCAGAATATACAAAGAATTCTCACAAATGAATAATAAAAAGACAAACAATCTAGTGTCTAAAAATAGTCAAAAGACTTGAACAGATGCTTTACAAAAGTAGACACATGAATGGCCAAAAAGCACATGGAAAGGTGTTCAACATCATTCGTAACAAAAGGATTGAAAATAAGATGACCATGAGATGCCCTTTCACACCCACCAGAGTGGCTACCATCAAAAAGAAAAAAAACAAATGTTGGCAAATATGTAGAGCAACTGAAACTCTCATGTGTAGCCGTTGATTGGGTGTGTAAACTAATACAACCACATCGAAGAGCTTTGGCAAAATGTGGAAATAAAGTAAAAAACACATTTACTCTTCAACCTAGCAATTCTATCTGACATAATGACAGAAATGGACAGAAATGAATGGTTTCCCAAAAAAGACTTCTCCAAGAATGCTCATTGTAGCATCATTCCAGTTATCCAGTATGACTAAAAAACCACCCCAAAGTTAATGGCATAAAACCACCATTTTTCATACTCAGAATCTACGGTCAGGACTGAGGAAGGACACAGTAGAGAAGCTTCTTTCTGCCCCACCATGGCCATTTCCAGATGGCTTGTTCACTCATATCTCACCTCTGGGCTGGGATGGTTGAAGTCTGGACTTAGCTGGGACTTTCAGCAACAGTGTCTACAATAGCCTTTTAGCATGGTGAGCTCAGGGTAGTCAGACTTCTTCCACGGCAGCTCAGGGCTCTAAGGCAGGTATTTCCAGAGAACTTCCCAGCTTTGGGGAGTTGCATGGCCTTTTATATTATAGCCTCAGAAATAATGTAAAGTTTATATTAGTCTGCTAGGGTTGCCATAACCCTAGCGTTGCCAAATACCGCAGGCTTAAACAAGAGACATTTATTTTCTCATAGTTCTGGAGGCTGGAAAGTCTAAGATTAAGGGTTGGTGTTTGGTTAGGCCTCTCTTCCTGGCTTGCAGATGGCCACCTTCTCACTGTGTCCTCACATGGCCTTTCTTCTGTGTGTATGCAGGGAGAGAGAACCCTGGCCTCTTTTCCTTTTTTTTTTTTATTTTTTTAAATGTTTATTTATATTTGAGAGAGAGGCAGAGACAGAGAGAGGCAGAGACAGAGTGAGCAGGGGAGGGGCAGAAAGAGAGGGAGACACAGAATCTGAAGCAGGTTCCAGGCTCTGAGCTGTCAGCACAGAGCCTGATGCAGGGCTCAAACTCACGTACCTGTGTGAGAACCATGTGAGATCATGACCTGAGCCACAGTGAGACACTTCACCAACTGAGCTACCCAGGTGCCTCCTCTTTTCCTGTTTTTACAGGGACACCAGCCCTATCAGGTTAGGGTCTTGGTCTTTTGACCTTATTTAACCTTAATTGCTCCCTACAGGCCCCATCTCCAAATTTAGTCATACTGGGGGGTTAGGGTTCAACATAGGACTTTTAGGGCCACAGTTCAGTCCAGAACAGTGTCTTTTACACTATTCCCTACTAGTTGAAGCAGTCACAAGCCTACACAGCTTTAGCAGCAAGAGGTAAGAAGACCATTTTCGATGAAGGAGTGGCAAAAATTTTGTTGCCATGTTTTAAAATCACTACGTAGCCTTACTCATAACAACCCACAACTGTAAACAACAGTAAAATCCAACAGCCTCCAAATGGATAAATTACAATATATTCATATAACCAAATACTAATCAGCAATAAAAAGTAATATACAAGCACATGGATGAATATCAAAAACGTTATTTTGAAGAAGCCAGACCCAGGCAAGTTCTGGCAAAAGTCACCTATAGTAATAGAAGTCACAAAGTGGTTCCCTATTGGAGGTGGAGGGTGGTCAGAATTCACTGCAAAGGGGCATGTAACTTTCTCTTGCAGTAGAAATGTCTTGTATATTATTTTGGGCAGTGGTTACATAGGTATATACAACTGTGGAAACTCTTTGAACTGAACACCTAAGATATGGACATTTATTGTCATGTGGACTATTTCTCTAATAATAATAATAATAATAATAATAATAATAATAAAAATGCTGTTTGGGTGCTACTCCCAGAGATTCTGATTCAATTATTCTGGGGTGTATCCTGGGTAAAAGGAGCTTCAAAAGGTTGCCACATGGGGCGTCTGGGTGGCCCAGTTGGTTAAGTGTCCAACTTTGGCTCAGGTCATTATCTCACAGTTCATGAGCTCAAGCCCCACATTGGGCTCTGTGCTGAGAGCTCAGAGCCTGGAGCCTGCTTTGGATTCTGTCTCCCTCTCTCTCTGCATCTCCCCCACTCACACTCTATCTCTCTCAAAAATAAGTAAACATTAAAAAAAAAAAAAGTTTTGCCATGTGATTCCAATATGAAGCATAGGTTGAGGCCCTCAGCACCAGGCCAAATTCCTTGGTGAGGGAAGAAGCCTATGTGATAATCAAGAACCCTGTGCTTGCTGTGTATATAGCAACTGCCGCTATAACAAATGACAACAAATTTAGTAGCTTAAAACAACCTGAGTTTACATCTCTTGCTGTTCTTGATGTCAGTAGGCTCAAAATGAGCCTTAAGAGGCTAAAATCTGGGCTATGCTCCTCCTGGAAGCTCCAGAAGGGACATGTCCCTTGCCCCTTGCAGCCTCTAGAGACTGTCCGCATTCTTTGGCTTGAATCCTTTTCCCATCACATCACCTTTTCCTGTGACGCTGGTCCTCCTGCATCCCACCCACGTAAGCCAGGGTCATCTCTGTCTCCTGACCCTTAACTTAATCACATATGCCCAGTTTCTTTACCATGTGAAGTAACCTATTCATGGGTCCCGGGGATTAAGATGTGGGCATATCTGGGGGGCACTGTTCAAAATGCGATTATTTAGGGGGACTTGGCTGGTTCAGCATGCAGTTCTTGATCTCGGGGTCATGAGTTTGAGTCCACATTGGGGATAGAGATTACTTAAAAATGTTTTTTTTCTTGGAGCACCTGGGTTGCTCAGTCAGTTAAGTGTCCAACTCTTAGTTTCAGCTCGGGTCATGGATCTCAGGGTTTCGTGGGTTTGAGCCCCGCGTCAGGCTCTTCCGTGATGACAGTTCAGAGCCTGCTTGGGATTCTCTGTCTCCCCCTCTCTTGCCCCTCTGCCACTCACGCTGTCTCTCTCAAAATAAATGAATAGGGGCACCTGGGTGGCTCAGTCGGTTGAGCGTCCGACTTCGACTCAGGTCACGATCTCATGGTCTGTGGGTTCGAGCCCCGCGCCCGGCTCTGTGCTGACTGCTCAGAGCCTAGAGCCTGCTTCCGACCCTGTGTCTCCCTCTCTCTCTGCCTCTCCCCCATTCTCACTTTGTCTCACTCTGTCTCTCAAAAATAAATAAATGTAAAAAATATATAAACTTAAAAAAATTTTTTTCTTTAAATGCAGTTTTTTCAGATGTCAGAGTGAGAACTAACTCCTCACCTAGAATGTTGGAACCCAAAGGGCTGAGGAACATCCCACAGCCATCACAAACTACTTTTTCAAAGTGACCTGCAAAAATTTTCCTTTATCTCTCTTTGACTATATAGCATTGCATGGCAGCTGTCCCAGATAAGCAGGCCCTGGGGTAGTGATCGCATTAGCAGAAAACTCAATTTCCTTTCTCAGGTCCCAAGACAACAAGCCCCATTAAGATGTGAGAATGGGAACAAAAGAAGAGTAACTGCCCTCTATTGTGAAGGAAGAAGAAGTGCAAACATGAGTCAAAGTGCAGTGAGGAATATTTGTAGAGGCATATATTCCCGCCTATACTGTGATGGTAGGTTTGTAGAAAGCTGATTTTGAGAACCATGTATGATAGTAGAACCAATTGTGAGACATTGTCTCTCTCTCTCTCTCTCTCTGTCTTTCTCTCTCTCTCTGTTTCCTCACAAATATTTTTGAGGGCTTGCCATGTGCCAGGTGACAAATGTTCCAAAAGAAGCTGTTCTTCCTTGCCCGCTTTCATTCTTCCAGTTTCCTCTGGAGGCATGAGCATTCCTAAGACACCACTCTTCTCTGCTGGTGGAGCACTCATAGCTCACTCCTGCCTAGAGGATGAAGACCAGGGTCTCTGTCTGGCACTTGGGGGCACTTGTCCTGCCTATGCAACATTCTCCCCAGCACTCACAAAATGAACTTTGCACTCCAGCAGAACCAACCTAAATAGAGATACTTAACTCTTTTTTTATTTTGTCACTCAAAGTCTTGACACAAAACATCATAAAGGATTCTTCCTGCATGTTTCAGTTGAGGATACTAAGGCTGCTGGATTCTGCCACAGTATCATGTGACCGTTTCCAGACACCCACAGTGCATGGTGCCTAATCCCTCATCCTGCTCAAGGCCACTACCTCCCACCTGGTCACCCCAGCCATACCAGGCACACCAGACCAATCTCTCCTTGCCCAAACTCCTGAGACCTGTCTATTCTATTTGATCCCCAGTCAAAAGACAAACATCCAGGGGGTCAAACGTGTCATGTTAGGAGAGGGTTGGAGCACTGAAACCTATACATAAAGGCTTGACGAGTCCTAGGAGCTCAGTCAAGAAACTCTTAGAGGGGCACCTGGTGGCTCCGTCGGTTGAGCTTTTGACTCTTGATTTCAGCTCAGGGTATGGTCCCAGGGTCATGGGATCGAGGGTCCTGTACTTTTACTCCTAATTTTACTCTTGTCTTTTTAATATATGATATTAACTATGGTAGGAAGTACAGATCCCAGGGAAGTGACCATGGGAAATTTGTGCTTCCATTATACCTATGATCACAGGCATCCTTGCCCTGAAACACAGACCTTTGCTGGCAGTTCAATCCAACTGCCCTGTGAACCCTTTGAAGGAAAGAGATTGAATCCTTCATCCCAGCCTCAAATTGCTTGCACACTGGGAGATAGAGGCTAGAATAGCAAGGGTTTCTCTCTAAAACCTAACCAGTGTACCAGAAACAGTCTCCATTCTCACGAAGCCTTTGTTGGACCTACATAGGAAGGTGGCCCTCCTGGGCTCTTACCATCTTCCTCTGCCTTTCTTAGTGTGGCTCCTGCCTCTATTGGAGCTGCAAATGCATCACCTTTTCTCTCTTCTTCTGCCCAAATCAGAAAGGAAAATGTGTCCCCCGGCTCTCTGCATCTGGTTTAGATCAGCTCCCCGTTCCAAATGTCAGGAGCAAAGCACCAAAGATCTCTTCTCCATAACCCATTGGAGGGAGATAAGAGGGAGAATGCCACCTTCTCCAGTCCTCAGGAGGGGAACACCACGGAAGGCCACATACCCAGGCTGGTCTCCTTCCCTTCCAAGATCACAGTCTTTTACCCCTGAGGACCGACAACAGTGCTCAGAACCCATCTTCTCATTTCTAGAGGTGCACCTCTTTCTCCATCAAATCTTCCAGTGGAAAAGGACCTCCCTCACCCTCTGCAATCCTCCTTTCACAAGATGATTCTCCATGGGTCTCTCATTTTCTGCATGTCCTTCGAGCAAGGCACTGGCTTCTCTGCCCTGGATTATCTTTTCAAGAAAGTTTGTATGGCACACCTGGGTGGTTCAGTCAGTTAAGCATCTGACTCTTGGTTTCAGCTCAGGTCATGATCTCATGGTTTGTGAATTTGAGCCCCAAGTTGGACTCTGCAGCTGGCAGAGTGGAGCCTGCTAGGGATTCTCTCTCTCTCCCTCTTTCTCTGCTCCTACCCCACTAGCACCATCTGTCTCTCTCAAAATAAATAAATAAACTAAAAAAAAAAAAAAAAAAAAAAAGAACATTTGTATAGTGAACAGACCTTCTCCAGAGCAAAGGCCAGTTTGCTTGCACCAGGAGTAGATAGAGTGTCTTCCTCAGGAACAAAAGGGTAGGTGGGTTTGCTGCCCATTACCACATATTCAGAGTCCTTACACTCAGAGGTCCTTCTGAATTGCAATCACTTTAGTGTGCTGGTGTCATCTGGGTTGGTCATGTTGGAGCTCAGGAAAATGATGCAAGAAAGTGTGTGCTGGGGTATTTCTTTTGTCATGAGTAGTCCTGCCAGCCTCCACGAGACTGGGACAGCCTCACCTGTTTGCTTGCAAGTAGGGTGAAATCTCAGACCCGTTCCAGGTGTGGACAATTCCTAGTGTTGGATTCAGGGTAAATTGCCCCTCCACCCCAAACCCAGGCCTCTAGCCTATTCTGTCAAGGCCTCTGAGTCCTCAGCACTTCACATTGATTGAGTCAATTAGCACTGAATTTAAGAATGTAAAGATTTCATTTCTAGTTTTATGATATGTTGTCTTCTCTGTTATAGATGCTGGAAAATTTTGGACATTGCAGTTACAAGGCATTCCTAAATTCTATCTACGTAAGATGTTCTAGTGCCACCTACAGGCCACTGTCTAATGAGGAATTCTAGATCACACAAGTGGCCCAATTCTGCAGTCTGTCCACAATGCCCACAATGGAGGGACCTATGCAAAGCAGAAATGAATCGCACAAATATAATGTGGAGCAAAAGAAGCTAGATAGAAGAAGGATGTATTGTGCCATTTATAGCAAGTGCAAAACCAAGTGAAACTAAGTGTGTCACAGTTTTCCAGAGAAACAGAACAAATAGAATATATATATTACTTAAATTCCTACAATCTCCCTTATACAAAATAATATATAATAATTTATATAAATTAAATCCATATATGTTCAGGGAGATGAGAGGGAGAATGCCAATATTTATATTTAGGGATTTATTTTGAGGAATTGGCTCATGTGATTGTGAGGGCTGGCAAGTCTGAAATCTGTAGGTCATGCTGGCAGGCTGGAAACTCAGGCAGGATTTCTGTGTTACAGTCTTAAGGCAGATTTTCTTCTTTTCCCCTGTGAAATCTCAGTCTTTGATGGTAAGCTTTTCAACTGAATAGATGAGACCCATCTCTATCATCAAGGGTAATTTTTACTTAAAGTCAAGTGATTATAGACATTAATCACATCTACAAAGTACCTTTATGGCAACATCTAGACTGGTATTTGACTGTACAACTAGGTACTATAGTCTGGCCACATAAAATTAACCACTACAGTCAATGCCTTGTCAACTTGGTACCTATAATCATTTCCTTAAGCCATAACTATTTTCCAAATAAAGACAGTAACAAGGTCATAATTCTATCTAGCATGATACAACTATCCTGCATGCAACTGAAAAGTGCACCAATCCTTTCCCTAGGAGAGGATGCCAAGTCCTTGAGTGACGTTTACTTTTCTCCTTAAATATTGTGATATAAAAGTCTAAATACTATAATGTAAAGTTAATACATCTTATGTTACATAATAAGGGAATAAGAGGGGAAGAAGACAAAGATATTTTACCACGCACACACACACATACACACACTCACACACATTTGTAACAAAATAAGAAAAAAATATTTATTATAATCACCATCTCCATTTCTGTAACTGATCATGTGGTCATAGTTTTTATTTATAACTACCTTCTTCCACTGCTTATTCTGTATTTCCTTTGCCTTTAGCAAGCGTCTCAGTTGGTCATTATTCTTTACCTGGTGCGGTAACCCAAACCTTCATTCCTGCCATTAGTAGTCCTGCCTGAATTGGGTTGTTGAAATTTTCCATTGATCTAATGGATCTAATGTGATAATACTAAGAGACACCCAAAGGGATCTCCAGTATTCCAGACATGTTCTTCCTTACCTCCACTATAGAAGAGTAGCAGCCCAATTTCCCCTTAGTAGTCATGACCAATCACCCCAGTCAGCATAGTAACCCCTTCTCTGCTGAGTCAGAGACAAGAGGAGCCTACAGTGGCCAGATAATAGTTTTAATTTCCAATTCAATGGAGCCATTTTTGTGTCTGTGTGTGGAAGCACTCCTCCCTTTAAAACTAAGATTTCTAGATTAGAAGGAAATAAGCATTTTGCTAATGGGTCACTAGGCAAAAGCCAGTGGTACCCCTCTCATTCCCACTTCTGGATTCCTGGTTATGGGAAAAACAGCACCATATATTAGATACTGATTCAGAGCAATACAGCCTCCTAGACAACATGCCTCAGCCCTGCAAGGTATTGCTGTCGAGCTCACCACCTAGTCATTCACTGTAACTGAGTCTTCAAAGGCCATTCTACCATTCTATCATGACTACTGCGTCTGGATATTGGATATAGTAAGATCAGCTAATCCCATGAGCATAAGCTTATTGCCACACTTCATTCACTATTAAGTGAATTCCTTGATCAGAAGCAATGCTGTGTGAAGTATCATTATGATGAAGAAGACATTCTGTAAGTTCACAGATGGTAGTTTGGGCAGAAGCACTGCATGCAGGGAAGGCAAATCCATATCCAGAGTGTCTCTTCCAGTGAGAATGAAACACTGACTCTTCCATGATGGAAGTGGTCCATTGTAATCAGTTTATCACTAGATAGTTGGCTGATCACCCAGGGGAATGGTGCCAAACTGGGGGCTCAATGTTGGCCTCAGCTGTTGGCAGATTGGGCATTCAGCAGTGGCTATAGTCAGGTCAACCTTGGTGAGTGGAAATCCACATTGATAAGCCCCTACATAACCTCCATCCTGGCCACCATAGCCATATTCATGAGTCCACTGGGCAATAACAGGTTGGTTGAGACAAGAGGCTAACTGGTGTCCACAGAACATGCCATCCTATCCATAAGAATATTAAAATCCTTCTCTGCTGAGGTCACCCTTTGGTGAACATTCACAGGGGACACAAATATCCTCATGATTTATTTTCCCACTCAGAAAGATCTATCCACACATCTCTTCCCTAAGTTTCCTTGTCACCAATTTTCCAATAATGTTCCTTCCAAATCCCTGACCATCAAGTCACAGATTATGAATTGTTATACAATTTTATTTCTGGCCATTTCTCTTTTCAAGCAAAATGAACAACCAGGTGTACTACTGAAATTTCTGCATACTGGGAGGATTTCCCTTCATCACTGCCCTTCAGGGATGTCCCAGAAAGGGGTGGTAGTGCTGTGGCAGTCTGCTTTTGGTTAGTGCCTGCATAATAGGCAAAACCTCTGTGTACATGATCCCAAGTTTTGTCTTCCTCAGTCAACTGGTTATAGGCAACTCTCCATGAGTCCATAGGTGGTAGTTGCAACAGAGAAGGTAGTATAGCAAGAGTGGGAGCCAAGGGCCCTACTCAAATGTAGTAACTTTTTGGGTCACTCAGTAAACAGGCCAGAGTAGCAGACCCAAATAAAGAATACATTGCCTCCAAAGTCCAAAAAGGCCCATTGCATGTTGTATCTCTTTTTTGGTTGTAGGAGGACATGGATGCAACAATGTATCCTTCACCTTATAAGAGAAAACTGCATATGTCTGACGCCACTGGACCCTATAAATTTCTCTAAGGTGCAAGTCCCCTGAATTTTTGTCATATTTATTTCCTATCCTCTGACACAAAATATCTTACCAATAAATCTAGAGTAGTTGCTGCTTCTCACGCACTAGGTCCAATCAACATAATGTCATCAATGTAATAGATGAATGTAGTATCTTATGGGAGAGAGAAGCAATCAAGATCCCTTGTGAACTCAAATTTTCCAAGATAAACATGTTTCCAACATCAGGAATCCTTCCTATGTAAATTTTGGCAAGACAGTTGAAACATAGTGCATATAGGAAATGTAGTTTGGTTAGGAAAATCTCAAAATAAGATATTTGGTTAGTTTTACTGCATTTTAATTGTTATAGCCAATAACTACAGATTATAATGAAGTTACTTTATTTAATTTTTTAATGTTTATTTATTTTTGAGAGAAAGAGATAGAGGGAGAGAGAGAGTGAACAGAGGAGGGGCAGAGAGAGAGGGAGTCAAAGAATCTGAAGCAGGCTCCAGGCTCTGAGCTGTCAGCACAGAACCTGACATGGCGCTTGAACTCACCAAATGCGAGATTATGACCTGAGTGGAAGTCGGAGGCTTAAACGACCGAACCACCCAGGTGCCCCATAAAGTTACTTTACTTAAAAAAATATCTGTGGGGGCGCCTAGCTGGCTCAGTTCGTTAAGCCTCGGACTTCCGTTCAGGTGATGATCTCACAGTTTGTGGGTCCGAGCCCTGTCACCTTGATGGTGGCACTAATCTCTGCAATCCCAGGAATACAATATTGCTTTTGGTGTACTATTTCCCTACGTAGAGGCAGTTCTAGTGGCTTCCACTTATACTCCCTCTACTGGTCAGAAAACCTAAGTGAAGATTCTGCCAGTTGTTGAGTATGTCTATCCCAATTATGTATTCCAGAACTGAGGAAATAACCACAGGATGGGTTGGGGGACCCCACTGGACCCACTGTGAGATGAACTTTAGCTAAAACTCCTGTGGTCTACCTGATCTTCATAAGCCCCTACTCTAAATGGTAGACCACAGTGATATTTTGGGTCTCCTGGAATTGGTGTTAGTTCAGAGCTAGTGTTTAGTAATTCCTGAAAAGTCTAATTATTTCTTTTGCCCAACACATAAACACTATGGTCAAAGGCTCTAGGTCCCTGAGCAAGGCTGAGAGAAATAGTAACTGTACATATTTTTGACAGCCTAGCATAGTCCTTCCTCAAGTGGATCTGCCCTCCCCTTTAATTCAAGGGTTTTTGGGTCTGTAAACTGGGTCAAGTCAGGAATTCATTGAAAGATTGTGCCTCTTGGTTTTATGACACAAGTTAGGATTTTTTTGTGCGTGACCTAGGACTCTTCCATTTTTAGAGAACAAGTAAGAATTTGATAGACTGCCTATCTATTTTCTTCCAGAGACACCATGATCAACTAGCCAATCCCATAGGTCTCTGTCAATAAAACTATTCTGATTACTGCTTTGAATTTGTTGTCTGTTGTGGTAACTAATTCCACTTTGTCTTTGGCAATTATTCTGATATCCTAGAATTCAATTATTACCATTGCATTTAAGGATCCCAGTTTAGAGGCAGCAGTTCCTAATCTTCCTTCCTTCCTCTCTCCCTCCCTCCCTCCCATCCTCCCTTCCTTCCTTTCTTTCTTTATTTTTTGTTTGAATTCCAGTTAGTTAATATACGTGTTATATTAGTTTCAAGTGTACAATACACTTCCATACACTTCCATACACCACCCAGTGCTCATCACAAGTCACTCCTTAATACCCATCACCTATTTAACCCAACCCTCTGCTCTCCTCCCCTCTGGTAACCATCAGGTTGTTCTCAACAGTTAGGAGTGTGTGTTTCTTGGTTTGCCTCTCTCTTTTTTCCCTTATGATCGTTTGTTTTGTTTTTTAATTTCCACATAAAAGTAAAATCTTATGGTATTTGTCTTTCTCTGACTGACTTATTTTGCTTAGCATAATGCTCTCTAACCTCATCCATGTCATTGCAAATGGCAAGATTTCATTCATTTTGAGCTCTTCCCTTAAGTTGGCTATAGTTGATAATGCTGTTATAAATGCCAGGGTGCATGTATCCCTTTGAATTAGTATTTTTGTATCCTCTGGGTAAATACCTAGTAGTGCAATTGCTGGATCCTAGGGTAGTTCTATTTTTAACTTTTTGAGGAACCTCCATACTGTTTTCCAGAGTGGCTGCACCAGTTTGCATTCCCACCAGCAGTGCAAAAGACATCCTCTTTCTCTGCATCCTCACCAACATCTGTTGTTGCCTGAGTTGTTAATTTTAGCCATTCTGACTAGTTTGAGGTGGTATCTCATTGTGGTTTTAATTTGATGAGTGATGTTGAGCATTTTTCTTCATGTAACTGTTAGCCATCTGGATGTCTTCTTTGAAGAAGTGTCTATTCATGTCTTTCGCCTATTTCTTCACTGGATTATTTGTTTTTTGGGTGTTGAGTTTGGTAAGTTCTTTACAGATTTTGGATACTAACCCTTTATCTGATATGTCGTTTGCAAATATCTTCTCCCATTATGTCGGTTGCCTTTTAGTTTTGCTGATTGTTTCCTTCGCTGTGCAGAAGCTTTTTTATTTTGATGAGGTCACAATAGTCCATTTTTGCTTTTGTTTCCCTTGCCTCTGGAGATGTGTTGAGTAAGAAATTGCTGCAGCCCAGGTCAAAGAGGTTTTTGCCTGCTTTCTCCTCTAGGATTTTGATGGCTTCCTGTCTTACATTGAGGTCCTTCATCCATTTTGAGTTTATTTTTGTGTATGGTGTAAGAAAGTGGTCCAGGTTCATTTTTCTGCATGTCGCTGTCCAATTTTTCCAGCACCATTTGCTGAAGGGACTGTCTTTATTCCATTGGATATTCTTTCCTGCTTTGTCAAAGATTAGTTGGCCATACATTTGTGGGCCCATTTCTGAGTTTTCTATTCTGTTCCATTGATCTGAGTGTCTGTTCTTGTGCCAGTACCATATTGTCTTGATGATTACAGCTTTGTAATACATCTTGAAGTCCGGGATTGTGATGCCTCCAGCTTTGGTTTTCTTTTTCAGGATTGCTTTGGCTATTCAGGGTCATTTCTGGTTCCATACAGATTTTAGGATTGTTTGTTCTAGCTCTGTGAAGAATGCTGGTGTTATTTTGATAGGGATTGCACTGAATATGTAGATTGATTTGGATAGTATCAACATTTTAACAATATATATTCTTCCAATCCAAGAGCATGGAATATTTTTCCTTTTTTTGTGTGTATCTTCTTCAATTTCTTTCATAAGCTTTCTATAGTTTTCAGTGTATAGATTTTTCACTTCTTTGGTTAGGTTTATTCCTAGGTATTTTATGGTTTTTGGTGCAGAGGGTAATTTCTTTTACTTTAATTCAAGTGATTACAGATGTTAATCACACCTACAAAATACCTTCACAGCAACATCCAGTGTTTGAACAAACAACTGGGCACCATAACTTAGGCAAGTTGACATATAAAGTTACCCATCACACTAACTTATGCCATTAGAAATGAGGATAGTGGTTACCATTGGGTCAGGGATATAATGCCCAGAAGGGTGCATAAGGAGGGCTTCTGCTGGTCTTGTACTGTTTCTTGATCCAATTATGGTTGCATGGATGTGTTCACTTTGGAAAATTCAGCAAGCTGTTCACTTACAATTATGTGTACATTTTGGAATGTATGTTTTACTTCATTAAAAAAGAGTAAAATGTTAAGAAAAAAAGAAATAAGATAAAAACAATGGAAACAAGAAAAAAAGCATTACATCAATTATGGAGCTTTTTTAATTATAAGAAATTACCAGATGTGGGACACCTGGGTGGCTCAGTCAGTCAAGTGTTGGATTCTTAATTTCGGCTCAGGTCATGATCTCCAGGTCATGAGATCAACCTCCATGTTGGGCTCCATGTGGAGCATGGAGCCTGCTTAAGATTCTTTCCCTCTCTCCTTCTACCAATCATGCTCTGTCTCTCTAAGGAAAATAAAATAAAAACTTAAAAAATTAAAAAAAATTTTTTAATTTAAAAAATTAAGAAATTACCAGATGTAATAAATATCTCAGTGAAATGATTGATTTTTAAAGAAAACTAATGATCAAAATTGACTTGGAAATGTGAAAAATCTAAAGACACCAATAGTTTTTTAAAAATTTAAGGCAATTAAAATCAACAGCTCCCTCACTACCAAAGGTATCAGGCCTGTACAATTTTGTGAGTGTCATCTATAAGACCTTTGTATAATAGTAATTCCTATGTTACTTTTTAAAAGTTTATTTATTTATATATTTTGAGAAGGGGGAGGTGTGAGCAGGGAGGGGAGGGGCAGAGAGAGAGAATTTCAAGCAGGTTCTGCACTGTCAGCATGGAGCCCAATGCGGGGCTTGAACTCATGAACTGCAAGATCATGACCTGAGCGAAACTAAGAGTCACATGCTTAACTGACTGAACCACCTAGGCATCCCAGTTCCTATGTTATTTAAACTAGTCCAGAGCAGAAAAATATGAAAGCTTCCTTATTGTTGGTTAATACAATTTAGAGACCATAAAAGGACAAGAACACCATGCATGTGTGCATGCAAAGTACACACAAACTATCTGCCTATATTCCTTTTAAATACAGAGTCAAAAATCCTAAATTAAATATTAGTGAATTACCAGCCATGCATTAGAAACATAATGGCTCGGCATTAGGAAATTTATCAATGTACTAATCAGAAAAGATGATAAAACACTAATTCCTAATGAAGATTCCTCAGAAGCTTGAAATAGAAATTCATTCTTTAAAGAAATTCTACCACATTAAGAACAGTTTCATTTACATTAGAAACAAGTTATGTATGACCATAGCTATTATTCAACAGTATGTTAGAATTAGCATTGGATTTATTATCCTATCCTTTCTTTCCATAATACAGGAAACTGAAACCTCTGTTAGTTTCCCCAGACTCTTCACCAACTCTCCCTAGTCAGGTTCTTCCTACTAGAGACACTGGTAGGAGATTGGAATGCGAGAGAAAGGAAGAAGGCTTTTTTTCCTTTTCTGTGGAGGCATCTCAGATGCTTGCAGAAAAGGTACAAGATGGTGGCAAAGGGCAAGGGTGGCTTCCTGCTTAGGAGTGGGATTTTAACGGAAATAGTAGGAGCAGCACCCTGCTCTGGCTCCTGCAGTTGGGGCAGCGGCTCCAGGAACCTCTGCTGTGCAGGGCTTGTGGCCCTCGCTCCTTTGGCTGTGGCTACCGTTCGACACCTGCAGAGTCATCTGGAGAGTTAGCTCCAGGCTTCCTGCCTGTTGTTGATGTTCCAACATCAGCAGCCTGAGGGGCAGTGATGTCAGGCTCTATTTTCTCTTTCACTCTTCCTGCCCTATGGGTGGGATTAGATTCCTGCAGTTATTAATCTCTAGGTAACCACACGTTTTTCCTTTTTGCTCTTAATTTATGCTTCCAATGTATTTATAACCAGTTTTCTGTGTTGAATTCTCTGTTTCAAATAATTTGAATGGATACTGTTTTCGTGATTAAATACTTACTGACACAAAGTATCTATAACTCAATATTTGTAGCTGGTGTGATTTTTTTTTAACCTATATACCCAAGAGATTCAATGTAGAAGCTAAATGAGCTAAGAATGCAATAAGGGATCAAATACAAAATAAACATACAAAATTTAATAGCTCTCTTATAAACAATATAGATAAAGAGTCTGCCCCCCCCCAAAGAGCCCATTCACAACAGTATAAGAAATTGTTAAAAGATTTAATAAACCTAACAAGAAATGCGTACAATTATATGAAGAAAATCTTTAGAACTATAGTGCAGCACATATAATTAAACTTATATGAATGAAGAAATAAAGCATGTCTATGGTGATCTTCACATGTTGGTACATTAGCAGGGGGATGGTTAAATAAACCACAATTCATCCATATTTTGGAATGCATAGGTTACAAGACTGAAGGAATGAACTGGGCCCATGTAGAAAGATATCCAAGACATATTGGATATTTTTTAAAAAGCAAAAATCGGTATAGTATTTGTAAATTTATTTTCAAAAACCCAAACAAACTTTCTCATGCTTGGTACTCATATATGTTTTATGTTCTGTAAATCCATAGAAAATGGGTAACACAGTAATAATCATATTCTTTGGGCAGGGAGATTAGACTGTGGGGTGAAAGGAAACTTTAACTTTTTATTCTATATATTCTTGTATTTTCAAACATTCTTACAGCAAATAGTCTTGATAATTATGTAACTTTAAGAAATGGCCAAGAGTAAGAAGATAAGTCACAAAATGGGAGAAAATATTTGCAAAAGACACATCTGATAAAGGATTGTTATCCAAACATACAAAGAACTTTAAAACTCAGAAATAAAACAAAAACCTGGTAAAAAAGAAGAGGGCAAAAGACTTGAGCAGACACCTCATCAAAGAGGATATCAAATGAACATAAGAAAAGATGCTCCATATCATATGCCATCAGGGAAATGGAAATTAAAAGAATAATGAGATACCACTACACACCTATTAAAATGATGAAATCCAAAACACAACACCAAATACTGGTGACGATGTGGAGTAACAGCAACTCTCACTCATTGCTCGTAGGAACACAAAATAGTACAGCCAGTCTGGAAGACAGTTTGGTGGTTTCTTACAAAACTAAACATACTCTTACCATATGATACCTAAATCACAGTATTTGGTGTATATATACCCAAAGAGTTGAAAATTTATGTCCACACAAAACCTGCACATGGATATTTATAGCAGCTTTATTCATAATTGCCAAAACTTGAAAGCAACCAAGATGTCCTTCAATAGGTGAATGGATTGATAAACTGTGGTACATCCAGACAATGGAATATTATTCAGTACTTCAACTATACTTCCAAAAGAAAAAAGTCATCTATACATCAATTAAAAAATATTATTCAGTGCTAAAAAAAAAAAAAAAAAAAGAGCTATCAAGCCCTGAAAAGACATGGAAGAATCTTAAATGTACATTACTAAGTGAAAAAAGCTGATCTGAAAAAGCTATATACTTAATGATTTCAACTTTATGACGTTCTGGAAAAGGCAAAAATTTGGTGACAGTTGAAAGATCAGTAGATGTCAGGGTTGTGGAGAGGGTGGGATGAATTTGCAGATCACAGAGAATCTGTAAAACAGTGAAACTCTTCTGTACAATACTATAATGGTGGGCATATGTCACTATGCATTTGTCAAAACCCATAGAATGTGTAACACCCAGAGTGAACCCCAAGGTAAACTATGGACTTTGGTTGATAGTGGTGAGTCAACATAGGCTCATCAATTCTAATAATTGTACCACTGGGGGAGGTGGTGGGGGAGACTGTGTGTGGGGAGAGGAGGCATGTATATGAGAACTCTATGTATTTTCTGCTCAATTTTACCATGAACCTAAAACTGGTCTAATAAAAGTCCTGAAAAAGAAAATCCCCTGTACTTCACTTATGCAACTCTCCACCTGGATAATCTTGGCAAATATTGATCTGTTTAAAATGTTTTTTATTTATTTTCAACTTTTATTTATTTTTATTTTTTAATGTTTATTTTTGAGAGGATGCAGGTGCACATGTGCAAGTGGGGGAGGGGCAAGAAAGAGGGGGACAGAGGATCCGAGGTGGGGCAGCAGAAAACTCAATGTGGGGCTTGAACCCATATAATCCGAGATCATGACCTGAACCAAAGTCAGATGCTTAACTGAGTCACCCAGGCGCCCCTGTTTGAAATTTTTTAATTTTAAAAATATTGTTAAAAAGTTTTAGAGCTATTGGTGGCACCTGGCTTAGTTGGAAAAGCATACAACTCTTGATCTCAGGGCTGAGTTTTGAGCCTCATGTTTGGTGTAGAGATTACTTAAACCTTAAGAAAAAAGTTTTAGAGTTTTATAAATTGATTGGACTTTTATAGATAGTAGGTAATTTTTTAAAGAAATGAGTGTTTTCGACCTTAAAGCAGTTACATTTGTTATTAGTAATCATACATGCAACTCACAGATGTGGAACCTATTAAAGTACCAGTAACATCTCAATTTGTAGTGGGGAAAAAAAGGCAAGTGAAGAAAAATCCAGAAAGGCTAAGTCATTTCTCCACCTGCCTCTGCATGTTTCTGTGCAATCCATCAGGGGACAGCTCGGATTAATTATTTTGAAAACTTTCTAGCTTTCTAATCACACCATGCCCTACATGCTTGTCAATTCTGGCCAGAATCAAAAATATAAACCCTTTCTACAGGCTCATTTAAAAACATTTTTTTTTTCTCTTTTCATTCCCCCAACCTAATATTCTGGTTTCCCATCCTAACTTTACCACTAAGCCCTCTGGAATGCCTGATAAACAAAATACCCTAAATCAGTAAACTGAACACAGGTATCCTTTGCTTTTTGAAAGTTGATGTTACACCACTTTGCTTTTACGCAAGACCTACATTAGTACCCGCTTTTGCTAACAGAAAAAAAATCTAAAGCGGTTTTTCACTTTTCAGAAAGCGGTGAAGAGCAAAACTATCAGTGTTCATTTTGCAGCTGGCTGTTTTAGAAGTGGCATTAAAGGTGAGCATCAGTGGCGCTGCCAAGCTCCTTCCCTAGGAATTACACAGCATCTGAGCGTCAAGCAGCCAGACCTGTGAACTGTGCCTGTGAGCATTTGTGCCTTATGCTGACTTGTGTATCCATTAACAAGATGTGTGGTAAGGTATCAGAAAAGCCTATGTCACTTATTGAGTCTGGGAACTCTCAAAAAAAAACCTTCCATGTACATTTATGGTAATTGGTTCTTCCCTTCATGCCATTTCAGCTTAGAAAAGGTTTCATTGGAATGCACTATTTTCAGCTAGGCAAGGGAAATTTGCATCTCTCTACTTCCTGGGTTTGACAGAATCTTTGATTTGAGGGCTCTTCTTCACTGGCCTCTTCTCAGGTTTTTTTTTTTGTTGTTGTTGTTGTTGTTGTTGTTGTTGTTTTCTCTTGTTTGACTTATTTCTTTATTGGGAACTCTGGCTGCAGGTTCCCCAGTCTTTCAGTTCATTTCGGATCCTGCCATCATTTTCCTAGATGACTTCAACTTTCTAGTTTCTTCATGAATATACATTCATGAAGAATTTTTTTTTTTTTTTTTTTTTTGAGAGAGAGAGAGAGACAGGCAGAGAAAGAGACAGAATCCTAAGCAAGCTCCAAGTCCAGCCGGAACCCAATGGCCCAACTGTGGGGATCCATCCCACAACCCTGAGATCAGGACCTGAGCCAAAAGCAAGAGTCCAATGCTTACTCCACTGAGCCACCCAGGCTCCCCTCTTTATGAAGAACTTTCTAATTTCTAGTATCTCACTGCCCACATCTTGATTCTTGACACTACCAAGCCTGTTCTACCTGTGAAATCTTTAAACATTTTGACTTCGGATCCTTCCCTTTTCTGTCCCTCACACCTGCTCTTCCACCTCCATAACCCCCCAGTTTTTCCCTGTCAATCCTATTCCCCCGGTCTTTACTTTTCGGCTGAGCCTGTACTCCTCTGGTGACTCTCCACCCTTCATTGTTCCTTAGTTGTCCCAGCAAATTTCCTTTTCTTCTCCACTTCTTCCGAGCACTCAGCCCTTGTTTAAGGGCGGTGGGGAATGACGCTGACCAATACTGACTCAGGGCCCAGGACTGTAGATGGTGTTTCTAATTTTCTTACTTTTCCCAATTATCATACTTCAACAATGAATTCCTTTAATTTTCATTACAGCTAAGGAAAGGCCACTCTCTCCTAAGCCCTTGCCGCGGTTAGACTCTTTCAGGAAACGCAGGCGCAGTCGTCCTCGCCCTGGCCTCGCGGGGCATGACGGGCAAAGGGGTGGGGCACGGCGCTGGGGCGCGGGTGGCTCGCGCTGTGCGCGCCCCGGCGGCGGCGTGGTCCTGGTGGGCTGCGGTCCGCGCGCTGCCGCGGCCGCCCTCTTCGGAGGTGGGAGGGGCAGACGGAGCAGGCGCGGGCCCGGCGGAAGCCATGTTTGTGGCGCGCAGTATTGCGGCGGACCATAAGGATCTCATCCATGATGTCTCTTTCGACTTCCACGGGCGACGAATGGCTACCTGCTCCAGTGACCAGAGCGTCAAGGTGCGCGCGGAGCTTTTGGGTGGGGCCGAGCCCAGAAGGAGGGGGAGTGGGGACTTGCATGACCCGCTGTTAGAGCGGAGGGAACGGCGCGTGGAAAGGGGACTACCGCGGATTTTGAGGCACGCCGCTGGACACGAGGTCTGGAGCCCAAGGAGTGTGGGCGGCTGGGCTGCTCCGCCGTGCTTGCCCCAGTATCGTGGGGGTCACAGACGCTCCCCCGCTCTCACTCTGCTCTGCGCTTGCGCGGGGGGGAGGGCGGGCAGGCGTCTTAGCCACGTGCGCGCTCCCGCCAGTGGGGCCCTGGGCATCACGCGGGTTCTAACTCCTGCAGGTTTGGGTCATTGTGGGCGAGAGCTAGAGATTCGGCTTAGTCTGCGAGAAGGGTTTGTCAGACTGCGCGGGTGGGGGAGTACTTGTCCTGTTACCACACCGGTTCAGCCAGAGGCCTTTGCCTCGCCACCTGTAATGCAGTCGGTTCAACGTGTTGTCTCAAGTGCTGTGATGAGCTTGTTGCTCATCTTGAGATTGTTCTCTCCTTGCGTTCATATGGGAAACAAATCCATTTATATCCAGTGAAGTTCTCTACTTGCTATTAAAGAAATGGAGTGCTTGTTTCATAAAGTTCATGTAAATGTCTGCACTACTTTGACCAGAATTTTCTGTGATAAGAGGATGGTCTTTGGGATTTAAGAACTTTAGAGATTATTATAGCGTTAACGACAATAGACTTGCAGATGAAAGCTGGAGTTCGGATTATTTGCATTTTCGACAACTCCAAAATAACTGAAAATCTGAAGGATAGTTTTTATTACTTGCCTTTCACATGAGTCAAGTTTGATACCAGTGATCCCTCAATGATGAATTACAGCTGGTGTTCCCTTTCGAAAAAGTGGTGTCACCAAATACATGGAATAACTATAGCGTTCTAATTCCTAAAAGGTTTAAAATCACTTAATTTTTTTTTTTTTTTTTTTATTGTGGTAAGCTAACCATCTTTAGATCTACATTACAGTTCAGTGGCCTTAAGCATAACATTCATGTTGTGCAGCCGTCACCACTATACATCTCTGGAACTTTTTCATCATTCTAAAGTAAAACTCTACTCAATAACTCCTTTTTCTACCCTGCCCCAGTCCCTGGTCACTTCTAATACTGTTCCTTTTTTTTTTTTTTTTTTTTGTTTAACGTTTACTTACTTATTTTGAGAGAGAGAACAAGTGGGAGAGGAGCAGAGAGAGAGAGAGAGAGAGAGAGAGAGAGAGAGAAAGAATCCCAAGCAGGCTCCATGCTCAGCATAGAACTGGACATGGGGATCGATCTCATGACCCCTGAGAGCATGACTTGGGCCGAAATTAAGAGTCAGAAGCCCAACTGCCTGAGCCACCCAGGTGCCCCCTAATACTCTTTCTTTATAAATTTGACTATGCTGGGTATCTCATATAAATGTAACCATATAATATTTGCCCTTTTGTGTTTGGTTCATTTCACTTACCATGATGTTTTCAAGGTTCATCCATATTTGTAGTATGTATTGTAATTTCATTAAGATTGAATGATAATTTTGTTGTATGTGTACACATTTTCTTTAGACATTCATCTATCCACCTGTTGTTGAATATTGCAGTAATTAATGTCTGTTAACTGAATAGGTCATAGATTTTTTTTCCTCATCCACTTGTTACTGAATCTCTAAATCTTTCCGTTTGTAGGTTTTGTTTGTTGGAAGTAGTATTGCAATGGAAATCTTCATTACTTTAAGCTTTTTGTGTTTTGAATGATTTCCTTAGCCTAATTCAAGTAGAGAAATTAGTGAATATTTTAAAAGCTTTTGTGAATAATTGGCAGATTGTCTTTTTGAAGGTTATACAATTTTACAGTTAAAGTACTGATTTGATAGGATAATTGTCCATGTCAGGAATTACTAACATTTTTTCTCTAATTTTTAAAATTGTGGTAAGATACACGTAAAATTTACTGTCATAACCATATTTAAGTGTTTATAGTTCAGTGGTATTAAGTACATTCATATCTGTGCAATCATCACCACCATCTATCTACAGAACTTTTTCATTTTGCAAAATTGAAACTTTGTACCCATTAAATTATAACTTCCCATTCTCCCTGTCCTCACACCCTAGCTACTACCCCCATTGTACTTTCTGTCTATGAATTTGACTAGGTACCTCATATAAGTGGAGTCCTACAGTATTTGTCCTTTTTGTGACTGGATTATTTCACTTAGCATAGTGTCTTTGAAGTTTGCACATGTTGGAGCATGTGCTGGAATTTTCTTCCTTTTTAAGGTTGAATATTACATTATATGTATTGTAAATAACACATTTTGCTTAACATTTATCTGTCAGTGGACTTGGGTTGCTCCTATGTTTTTTGCTGTTGTGGATAATTCTGCTATAAATATGGGTATGCACATACCTCTTGGAGAACCTGCTTTCAACTCTTTTGGGTATATACCCAGAAATGGAATTGCTGGATCATGTGGTAATTCTATTTTTAGTTTTTTGAGGAGTTTATCATTTCATTTTTTAAAAGGTTAAAATGTTGTCTTGTTATAATCTATATTTTTTGTTGATAGTAAGATTAAGTATTTTGCTTTTGTTTGTTACATAAACAGTTGGTCCTCATTATTAGCCAATTGTGTATTTGTGAGTTCACCTACTCTTTACAATTTATTTGTGACCCCAAAATCAATATTCTCAGTTATTTGCTTGACATGAGCAGAGTAGCAAAAAATTGGAGTTGCCCGGTGTGCATGTTCCCAACTGAGGTTAAACAGGGTGACACTGCTTTCTATTTTATTTTGTTTTATTTTATTTACTTATTTTAAATTTATATCCAAGTTAGCATGTAGTGTAATAATGAATAATGATTTCAGGAGTAGATTCCAGTGATTCATCCCCTATGTATAACACCCAGTGCTCATCCCAACAAGTGTCTTCCTTAATGCCCCTTACCCATTTAGCCCATCCCCCCCTCCCACAATCCCTCCAGCAACCGTGTTTGTTCCCTACATTTATTTTTTTTATTTTTTTTTTTTAAATTTTTTTTTTCAACGTTTTTATTTATTTTTGGGACAGAGAGAGACAGAGCATGAACGGGGGAGGGGCAGAGAGAGAGGGAGACACAGAATCGGAAACAGGCTCCAGGCTCCGAGCCATCAGCCCAGAGCCTGACGCGGGGCTCGAACTCACGGACCGCGAGATCGTGACCTGGCTGAAGTCAGACGCTTAACCGACTGCGCCACCCAGGCGCCCCTGTTCCCTACATTTAAGAGTCTCTTATGTTTTGATCCCCTCCCTGTTTTTATGTTATTTTTGCTTCCCTTCCCTTCTGTTCATCTTAAATACCTCATATGTGTGAAGTCATATGATAGTTGTCTTTCTCTAATTTCACTTAGCATAATACCCTCTAGCTCCATCCACATAGTTGCAAATGGCAAGACTTCATTCATTTTGATTTCCGTGTGGTACTCCATTGTGTGTGTGTGTGTGTGTGTGTGTGTGTGTGTGTTATACACCACATCTTCTTTATCCATTCATCCATTGATGGACATTTGGGCTCTTTCCATACTTTGGCTATTGTTGATAACACTGCTGTAAACATTGGGGTGCATGTGCCTCTTTGAAACGGCATACCTGTATCCCTTGGATAAATACCTAGTAGTGTTATTGCTGGGTTGTAGGGTAGTTCCATTTTTTATTTTTGAGTAACCTTCATACTGTTTTCCAGAGTGGCTGCACCAGTTTGCATTCCCACCAGCAGTGCAAAAGAGATCCTCTTTCTTTGCATCCTTGCCAACATCTGATGTTGCCAGAGTTATTCATTTTAGTTATTCTGACTGGTGTGAGGTGGTATCTCATTGTGGTTTTAATTTGTATTTCCCTGATGATGAGCGATATTGAGTTTTTCATGTGTCTGTTAGTCATCTGGATGTCTTCTTTGAAGAAGTGTCTGTTCATGTCTTTTACCCATTTCTTCACTGGATTATTTGTTTTTTGGGTGTTGAGTTTGAGAAGTTCTTTATAAATTTTGGATACTAACCCTTTATCTGATATGTCGTTTGCAAATATCTTCTCCCATTCCGTCAGTTGCCTTTTAGTTTTGCTGATTGTTTCCTTTGCTGTGCAGAAGTTTTTATTTTGATGAGGTCCCAATAGTTCATTTTTGCTTTGGTTTCCCTTGCCTCTGGAGACATGTTGAATAAGAAGTTGCTGCAGTGACACTTTTATTTGGACTCTCATACTGTAAACAAGTCTTTTGTTTTTTTGAAAGAGAGAGAGGGAGAGAGAGAATCCCAAGCAGGCTCTGCACTGTCAGCGCAGAGCCTGATGTAGCACTTGAGCTTGTGAACTATGAGATCATAACCTGAGCCAAAATCCAGAGTTAGGAGGTTAACTGACTGAGCCACCCAGGGGCCCCACAAGTGTCCTTATCATTGTCTATTTTGTGCCACATTTTTCACATTTTTGTTTTTTTGTTGGTGATTTCACTGTCTAAAATTGTCCCCAAGTATATATAGTGCTGAAGGGGTGCCTAGTGATCTTAGGTGCAAGAAGGCTGTAATATGCCCTGCAGAGAAAATATGTGTGTTAGGAAAGTTTCACTCTGCCATGAGTTGCTGCTGGCTCTGATTTCAGTGTTAATGAATCAATAATATCCACTAAAGAAGTGTCTTTAAATAGATACATACATGAAACGAGATTATGTATTGATTAGTTGACAAATATTTCCCCTGAGAGCAGTGGTTTAGTATTTACTGGTTCAGTGTTCACAGCAACATTGTAGAACACAACTACTACGATAACAAGACTTGATTGTAACTGTAGTTGTCTCTGTTACCTATGAGAGCACAGATTCCTTGACCCCCTCCTGCTCAGCCTGGTGCCTGGCACTCTGCAGGTCCTTTTATTTTAATGTTTGTTTATTTAGAGAGAGAAAAAGAGAGAGAGAGCATGAGCAGGGGAGGAACAGAGAGAGGAGAGACAGAATCCCAAGCAGGCTCCTCACAGTCAGTGAAGAGCCAGATGTGGGGCTCGATCTGATGAACCGTGAGATCATGACCTGAGCCAAAATCAAGAGTTGGATGCTTAACTGACCGAGCCACCCAGGCGCCCCCCCCCCCCCGCCCCCCCCTCAGGTTCTTAATAAACATCTGAATGAATGAATGAATGAATGAATGTTTACTTACTGGTTGTATTATTTTGTGAATTTATGTTCATTTCTTTTGCCTTAATACTGATTCACTCTTTATGTTTGTCATGTTTATAGGAATATTTTGCATAAAATATGTCTTATTTTCTTACAGGTCTGGGATAAAAGTGAAAATGGGGATTGGCATTGTACTGCTAGTTGGAAGGTTAGTATTTTTAGTGATTTTAAAAAAAAAAATTGAGATGGTTACTATTTATTTGGTAGCGTCAGTGACTTGCTATTCTTCTGGAGAGAATTATAAAATGTATACTTTTCCTAAAATATTTTGATTTTAACTGCTAAAGTATCAAAAATATACTTCAGAAAATTTGAGAGTAGGAAAACGTACAATTTCATAGCATTCTAACATAACTATTTTTAGTGTTTTAGTATTTATTACTTATCTGTTCTTTTGCATATTTTTAATAGTTGTGATATTTTGTACAATTTCTGTTTTCAGCTTTATTCAGGTAGAATTTTACATACCGCTAGAGTCATCAGTTTTAAACGTGTAGTTCAACGAATTTTAGTAAATTTCTATGTACACTTGCATGGCCCTGAAACTTCCCTTGTGGCTGTTTGGGGTCAATTCCCATTCTGTACCCAGGCCCTAGGCAACCACTGAAGTGTTTTCTGTCTCTGTAGTTTTACTTTTTCTAGACATTTCATATAAATGGAATTCTACAGTATGTAGTTATTTGTGTCTAGCTACTTTCCCTTTTCTTTGAGGTTCATTCATGTTGTGAATTCAGTAGTTTGATCCTTCATACACAATACAACGGCGTTTACTACATTCACAATTTTGGTACAACTACCGCCTTTACCCATTTCCAAAACTATCACTCTAAAAAAGAAATCTCCATTTCTTGCCTTTTAATTTAACAACATATTTCATAAATATTTTGGTATGTTTTTAAAGCTTGTTTAAAAACATAAATGTAGCAGTAAAACATGAATATACCAATAAATATACCCTGTTTTTGTTCAACTTGTGATAGCTGGTATAAGTTGTTTCCTTTTTATTGTGATGAACATCTCTTTGTAATCTTTAGTTTTTAGGTAGGTTGTGCTTTACTGGCAATCTAATATTTAACAGAGTCTCACTGGTCTTGTGTATTCTTTAACTAGTAGCTTATATAAATAATAATTAAAAGTGAAACAAAAAAGACCAGACCAAAAAAAGGATAAAAAATAAGAGTGCAAAGTTTACCTTTGAATGACATATTTACCATGTGGAAGTTACACGATTATGAAAGTGTTCTGAGATTATTAAGTGTGAAAGTGTTAGATATACAGAAGCATGAAACAAATTTTATAAACATAATTGGTGGACTGATGCTTGTTGTTATACTGTATTTTTACTGGAAAGAACAAACAAAATTCTGTCCATGTGAAATTCTTTCTTTCTTTCTTTCTTTCTTTCTTTCTTTCTTTCTTTCTTTCTTTCTTTCTTTCAGAGAGAGAGAAAGAAAGAAGTGGGGCTCACCTGGGCTCGTGTTTTACCTGAAGTGGGGCTCAAGCTCACCTGATGTGGGACTTGAACTCATGAACCATGAGATCATGACCTGAGCCAAACAAAGTCAGATGCTTAATGACTGAGCCACCCAGGCCATAGGTTTTTTTTGTTTTTTTTTTTTGTTTTTTTTTTTTTAAGTTTATTTATTTATTGTGAGAGAGAGAGAAGAGAGGAGAGGAGAGAGTGGGGGAGGGGTAGAGAGAGAATCTCAGGCAGGCTCCATGCTGTCCTCCCAGCTCGATGTGGGCTTGATCTCATGAACCTCAAGATCCTGACCTGAGCTGAAATTAAGAGTTGGACACTTAAGAGACTGAGCCACCCAGGTGCTCCGATGTGAAATGCTTTGAGACCTTTCTGTTTTTTTCCTTTTGTCAACACGAGTGTTTAAGAATAGTAATTTGACATTTTTCAAATAATAAAGGTAACGCTACCGAGCTTTAAATTATTTTTTCAGAATACAAGGATTTGGGCTTCTCTGTATTTTATCACTCGTTGCCTCACTTCCTAGAATAGTCTACTTGTCTAACCAGGTATCAGAGTCATTTAAGCATTTTACTGCTGTAGTTTCTATATATTGTTAGGCTTTTGAAGCAGACAGTTTTGGTTAGTCTTATTTATTTTATTAGATGGCTGTTTCCTGTAGAGAGAATTTGCAAGTAAAAAAAATGGTGGACTGGTAGATCTTTTTTTTAAAGCTTGATAAGGCTAAACTCTGAAGCAGGTCTCTGTTAGTACTGGAAGAGGTCAACTTTATCCAGCTGGATTTTTCTTTATTAGTAAAATGTTAGAAGGACTTGACTCCAGAAGGGCCATAATCCTAAGTAGAGAATATCTTCTAAAAGTTAAAAATTTTCAGAACTTAATTTTTTATTTAAATGTAAAATTGAATAGCATTCTGCTCTTATTGAAGACATCTGTGTTGTTTCCTCAAGTAAAACTTTGTGTGAAATATGAGTAAAGTCAATTTTTGTTTTTTTTTTTAAATAATTCCTCAGACACATAGTGGATCTGTGTGGCGTGTGACATGGGCCCATCCTGAATTTGGACAGGTTTTGGCTTCTTGTTCTTTTGACCGAACAGCTGCTGTGTGGGAAGAAATAGTAGGAGAATCAAATGATAAACTGCGAGGACAGAGTCATTGGGTGAGACATTTGTTGGTTTTGGGGGTTTTGGGGAGGAGGGTGCATGATCTCCAAGGAATATCAGTCTTTCCAAGAATACTTCAGGCACTTGATAAGATGTTATCACTCTTCTCTGTGTTCACCAGTTCTATTTTTCCTCTTCCATGTTTTTCTTCTACTTGTTTATTTAATTTTGTCTTGGGCCTGAAGTGGTACTCAGGAACACTCATGGCATTGTTTAATGATAACTTTCATGATAAATCTGCAGTATTTGCATTGTCCTAGAGTGAGTGCACTCTAAAAATCCATTAAAATATTGTTTTTTCTCCTTTGTGGTTACCTTTGCTTTCTTATAAAATATGCTCTTTATCTGGTTCTGCTATTCTCTGCTCTTCCCTGATTGGATGTTTGATTTTAAGAGTCTCATGCTCTACCGACTGAGCTAGCCGGGCATGGATGTTTGATTTTAAATAAGAGTATAATGTGTGTACTAGTCAAGTTCCATGTCTGTAAAGTGAGGGAATTGAAGTAGATTACCTTTAAGACCCATTCCAATGTTTTTTCTTTTTTTCTTTATTTCTTTAATAGATAATTAGGCACAAGGTATAAATGAATGTATACAGTGACAATTTCCTCCCCTTTAGTGACACAGTTGGCTCCCTAGAGTCAACCACTATCATGTTTTTTGTGTATTTTTCTGGATATATTCTCTGCCTTTATAAGGACATAAATAACAGTGTTTCCTTCTCTGTTTACCAGTCCTATCCACCTTCCTCTCAACATTAATGCTTGCATGTTATCAATACTACTCTTTTTTTCTGCTGCGTATTATAAATTGTGGTAGGGTATACGTAACAATATTTATCGTGGTAACTTAAGTGTACAATTCAGTGGCATTAATTGCATTCACAGTGCTGCGTACACATCACCAATATCTGTATATAAACTTAATTTTTCCCAACATAAGTCAGTACCATTGAATAGTACCTCCTCTTTCCATTCCCCAACCCCTGGTAACCTCTGTTCTACTTTCTGTCTCTAGGAATTTGACTGCTCTAGGTACCTCATATAAATGGAATCATAGAATATTTGTCCTTCTGTATCTGGCTTGATTCACTAAGCAGAAGGTCCATCCATATTGTTGCAAAGGTCAATTTCATTCCTGTTATGGCTGAATAACATTCCATTGTGTGTATATGACACATTTGGTGTATCCATTTATCTGTAGATTGATAGTTGGGTTGTTCCTACCTCTTAGCTATTGTAAAAAATGCTGTAACCAAACTCAAGGGATTTGCCACTTGGGGTGCATCAAATTCAACACAACCCAAGAAAGTGTTGAAAGCAAAAACCTGTTTATTATTTGTTACAAGGAGACAAAGAGAAAGCTCCCAAAGCACTGTCTCCTTGTGGAGTTAGGAAGGTTTTATCCAGTGTATTGGGGACAGGGGCAGGGAGCTTGCATAAACACTTGAGTTGCACATGCCTGGGATGTCAACATGCTAGTGTGTACATCAGTGTTCAAAAAATGGTGGAAAACTCCGCCCATAGGAGATCTTAATATAAGGAGCTAAAAGTAGTTTCAGGATAACTTGGGGGCTTCTCTGCTTGTCCTCAGGTCTAGTCCAGCTCACACTGGATCACGTAAGGGGCTATCAGTATCAGGTAAGACACCTAGTTGGGTGTCTCCTTGGTTAGAACTGTTGGTTCCCCAAAACAAAATATATTCCCTGCTTTTATCCCTTTCTCTCTTCCCTTCTGCTGATAGCTTTCAGCCTTCTTACTTGATTAACTTCTTGTTGCATCCTAGCTAGCATTGCTACTATGAAATTTGTTATGTAGATATTTGTCTGAAGTCTTGCCTTTAATATTTTTGAGTATGTGCCTAGG
Organism: Panthera pardus; assembly: GCF_024362965.1. NCBI lineage: Eukaryota > Metazoa > Chordata > Mammalia > Carnivora > Felidae > Panthera > Panthera pardus. The sequence continues at coordinate 26,595,339 of NW_026526710.1, read as the reverse complement.
AGTAGAATTGCTGGCTCATGTGGTAGTTCTGTGTTTTAACTTTTGGAAACTGCTAAATTATTTTCAGAATGACTGTACCATTTTTCACTCCTACCAACAATGCAGGAGTGTTCCAGTTTTTCCACATCCTTGCCAATGTTTGCTATCTTTTTTATTTTTCCATTATAGCTATCCTAGTGGGTGTGAAATGGCATCTCCTTTTTTTTTTTTTTTTTTAATTTTATTTAATTCCAAGTTAGTTAAGATGTAGTCGAATAATGGTTTCAGGAGTAGAATTTAGTAATTCATCACTTACATGTAGCACCCACTGCTCATCCCCAAAAGTGCTCTCCTTAATACCCATCACCCATTTAGTCCATCCCCCCATCCACCTCTCCTCCAGCAGCCCTCAGTTTGTTCTATGTATTTAAGAGTCTCTTACATTTGCTTTCTCTGTTTTTATCTTATTTTTCTTCCCTTTCCCTATGTTCATCTGTTTTGTTTATTAAATTCCATTTTTTTTTGCATTTCCCTAATGGTTAATGATGTTGAACACATTTTTATGTGTTAATTGGTTATTTGTATATCTTCTTGCAATGTCTTGATGTATAAGAAATTTATTTTTCATGTATATTTGGTTTTTCTAACTCAGTTCCTGAGTTACAACTCCCAGAACCCTTGGAATTTCCTAAGTGTACAGAGTGATAAAGGTATCTTTTATTATGTTAATGAGGTGACTTTGGGAAAGTGCCTAAGGTTGGGGTCTGGTTGCCAGTGAAGCCAACCTTGTGATTAGAGGGCTAGAACTTTCTGTGTCACCCTCAGCCTCTGGGGAGGTAAGAGAGGCTGGAAGTTGAATCGCTTGCCATTGGCTAATGTGTTAATCAGTCATGTCCTTGTAATGAATGAAATCTCCATAAAAACCCCAGAGAACATGGTTCAGAGAGTTTTGGGGTTGGTGAACTTGTGGAAATGTGGGGAGAGTGGTTAGCCTGGAGAGGGCATAGAAGCTTCTTACCCTTTCCCCATACCTTGCTCTATGCATCTCTCCCATCAGGCTGTTCCTGAGTTCTATCCTTTGATAATAAATTGGTAATCTATTAAGGGAAATGTCTGAGGTTTGAGAGCTGCTTAGGTGTCCGAAGTGGGGGCAGTCTTGCACGATTGAACTCTTAATCTATGGAATCTGATGCTGTTTCTGGGTAGATGGAGTCAGAATTGAGTTGAATTCTTGGACAGCTTTACTGCTGAGAATTGTGTGTGTGTGTTGGGGGGGGGGTTCTCCCCCAACCCCCGAACTGGAATTGTTACCAGAATTCTTTACTTCTTTAGGGAAATGTCTTTTCAAGTCCTTTGACCATTTAAAACAATTTTTTTTTTTTTTCTGTTGAGTGGTAGTTCTTTATATTCTGGATATTAATCCCTTTTCAGATATATGATTTGCAAATATTTTCTCCCATTCTGTGAGTTGCCTTCTCTCTCTCGACAGTCACCTTGGATGTACAAAATGAAGTCCAGTTAATTTTTTTCTTTTGTTTGCTGTGTTTTTGTTTCTTGTGTCATATTCAAGAAATCATTGTCAAGTCCAATGCCATAAAGACTTTCCCCAAAGTTTTATATTAAGAGAATTATAATTTTTAGCTCTTACATTTAGTTCTTTTGTTCATTTTTACTTAAGTTTTGTATATGGTGTAAGGTAAGGGTACAACTTCATTCATTCTCTCCGCCCCCCCCCCCCCCCCGCCCTTCTTTTTTAAAGTAATCTCTACCCCCAACGTGGGGCTCAAACTCATGACCCTGAGATCAAGAGTCACATGCTATACCAACTGAGCTTTCCAGGCTCCCCCAACTTCATTCTTTTATATGTTAATATCCAGTTTTCCCAGTATCTTTTATTGGAATGACTGCCCCATTGCCCTTTGTAGTGGCCTCTTTTAGACAACAGGCTTACGCAATGGATCGTAAAAAGCAAGGCAGAAGGGCCCACAGTAACCCCCTGGGTGAATATAAACAGGCCCATTAGGCAGCCTACCTCAAAGTGTTCATAGGCCCTAACTAACCAATGGGCCACTTACAACCAGGCACAGTTACCAAAAAAGGGAAAGTTCCATATGTCCCCATACCTCCTTTACCTTCCTCCTTTAAATGCAGCCCCCACCTGCTGCCTCATAGCAGACAGCCTGTGCTTTGCTCTCCTCTCCCTAACTCCCTTGTGTTCTATTCGATAAACTTCTATCTCCTTTGTTCTGCCTCAGGTGAATCCTTTCACTGCCCTTGCCTCCAGCTTCCACCCTTTAGGGTTGCCCCACATTTAGGGGCCCCCATCTGATCAGGAGAGACACCACACCCTTTCCCATTTGAGTGGTCTTGCATCCTCATTGAAACTCAATTGACCATATATAGAGGGTTTATTTCTGGACTCTATTCTGTCCCATTGCTGTATGGGTTTCCTTAATGGCAATACCATAGTCTTCTAGTTACTCTAGATTTGTAGCTTGCATGCTATAAATTTTTTGAAAAAATTTATTTATTTAAGTAATTTCTATACCCAGTGTGGCGCTTGAACTCATGACCCCAAGATTAAGAGTCACACACTCTACCAACTGAGCCAGCCAGGTGCCCCTACAGTTTTTTTTTTTCATTAAAAAAATTTTTTTTTAATGTTTTATTTATTTTTGAGAGAGAGAGAGACAGAGCATGAGCAGGGAAGGGCAGAAAGAGAGAGAGACACAGAATCTGAAGCAGGCTCCAGGCACTGAGCTGTAAGCACAGAGCCCCATGTGGGGCTCTAAACCCATAAACTCTGAGATCATGACCTGAACCGAAGTCAGACACAAAACTGACTGAGACACTCAGGTGTCCTGTTTTAAAATTTGTTTTGAAGTTTATTTTGAGAGACAGAGAGTGGGAGTGAGGGAGGGGGAGAGAGAGTGAGAGAGAGAATCCCAAGCAGGATCCTCACTGTCAGCATGTAGCCGGATGTAGGGCTCGAACTCATGAACCGTGAGATCATGACTTGAGCTGAGAGTCTGATGCTTAACCGACTGAGCCACCCAGGCGCCCCGCCCCTACAATTTTTTTTTTAATGTTAGGAGGGGCTGGTCTTATGTTTGGCCTAGGCCCTCCCTAAGGCAAACAACTGTTTAAGGGGAGGAGAGAAGAGAAATTTATACTAGGGATTTTTCTAGCAGTCAGTCTGAGATGGGTCAGTATCTGTGGTGGGTTGGCTTGAGGAGTAAGTAGTAGCATAGGGTTTTTACTTGAACTTAGTTAAAGATATAGGTTTCCCCTGTTATATGAAAGTAGAGCATTCTTAAGAGAACTTTTCTAAGCTGAAATGGCATAAAGTGGAGAAGCAGTTACCGCTAACTTACATGGAAAAAATTTTGAGCATTCCCAGAACCAAAAAATAACTTCTCTTAGGCTTTTCTGATACCTTAGGATACACTTTGCTAATGGATGCATAACATAAATTGAGATAAAGCACAGATGCTCAAAGACAGTTCAAAGCTATGTCAGTTTGATGGTGAGATACTGTGTAGTTCCCAAGGAAGGAGCTGGTGGTGGTGCTATTGTTGAAGCTGAGGGTGCTTCAGGTAGTGGCTTGCAAAACAGATGTTGAAAGCTGTTTTCACTTTTTGCAAAAGCAAAAATGCTCTTCAGATTTCTTTTGGTTAGCGAGAAAAGGTACTAATTAGGTCTTTTGCAAAAGCAAAGTGGCATAACACAAACCTTTGAAGAGCAGGGGATATCTGTATACTCATTTGTATTTAGTTAAACAAATTGTAATACAAGTGTAAATTGTATTTAGTCATTGATCATTCACTATTTCAGCGGTTGTATTGGTATTGGTTATTCAGTGGTGTTTGTATACAAGAGTTTGCAAAGATACAATCTTTGGGGTTTATGTGATATTCTTTTAATATTGAGACTCCTTAAAATGTATTTTAGTAACCATAGACACTAAAGTGCTGATTTCTCCATTTTGTTGATATTGTCTGTCAGAAATCTAGATGTTAGAAAGTAGCTTGTACATACCATATTGGAATTCTGTAATTATCACAATGCCAGCTTTGTACCATTCCCTTGGTCTCTAATAAATGCCTTCTTTTAAAAGTGGATAGTGGTGATCCACACAGGGCTAACTGGCATTTATGCTTGAAAGATGGAAGTTGCAGGTCTTCCATCTTACTGTTAAAAAATCTTAATTCATTTAATTTACTGCTTGCAGCATACTTGGTGAGACAAAGCTACCTATGTGAAAATTTGAACATTTTCTGGTTCAGTGACTGGTCTGCTTAAGGGAGAGTACCTACTTTTAATAAAGTTAGACTTTCTAAGGTCAACTTTTTTCTACCTTAAAGGGAATAATTAAATTTTTTTTTATACATTAAAAAAATTTTGTTTTAATTTTTTTTTTTAATGTTTATTTTTGAGAGACAGAGAGAGAGGGTGTGAGTGGGGAAGGGGCAGAGAGAGAGGGAGACACAGCATCCAAGGCAGACTCCAGGCCCTGGGCTGTTAAGACAAAGCCCAGGGTAGGTCTTGAACCCATGAACCGTGAGATCATGACCTGAGCTGAAGTCAGACGCTTACTGACTGAGTCACCTAGGCATCCCCCCCCCCCCAATTTTTTTTAACGTTTATTTATTTTTGAGAGAGAGAGAGAGAGAGAGAGAGAGAGACAGAGCGTGAATGGGGGAGGGGCAGAAAGAGAGGGAAACACAGAATTTGAAGCAGGCTCCAGGCTTTGAGTTGTCACCACAGAGTCTGATGCGGGGCTCAGACTCACAAACTGTGAAATCATGACCTGAGTTGAAGTTGGATACTTAACTGGCTGAGCCACACAGGCACCCTGGCAATAATTAATTATAGGTCACTCTTACTGCTGGCTGTGTATGTGGTATTTTGCTGTGGAGGAAATTGAGGCCTAAGTGATTTTTAAATAACTTTTTCAAGGGTTACATACCTAGTAAAATAGTGTGATTTCAGAGTCTATGTTCTTTCCACTGTACGATCCTTTATTTTGTATATAAATAATTTTTTTTTTTCAGGTTAAGAGGACAACTCTAGTGGATAGCAGAACATCCGTTACCGATGTGAAATTTGCTCCTAAGCATATGGGTCTTATGTTAGCAACCTGTTCGGCAGATGGTATAGTAAGAATATATGAGGCACCAGATGTTATGAATCTCAGCCAGTGGTCTCTGCAGCATGAGATTTCATGTAAGCTAAGCTGTAGTTGTATTTCTTGGAACCCTTCAAGGTAAGCTACACAGAAAACCTGATAATGTAATCCTAGTAAAACAAATTTCATAATTTTTAAACTAAGCATTTGATGGCTTAATTTCCTTAAAATGTTTTTCTTAAGTAGTTATGTTTATTATTAAAAAAAAAATTGTGTAGAATAAAAATTCTCCCTAATCTACCCTGCACCCTTCATGTCTCTTGTCCCCTATTTTTATTCCACATAAGAAGCCAACCATTGTAAATATTTTGGTGTGTACCTTCTGGCTTTTCCCATGTAAATACACAGAAATATTTAATGTGTGTATAAACATACAAATATATGCCAGTATGCACATATCATGTAAAGGTAGATCCAAAACACACAGATACATATAGACATACATTCTGGTTACTTGAAATTTGCCTTTTTCATTTACAAATACATTGTGTCTGTTTTCCCATGTATTAGTATAATTAATCCTACCTTATTTATTTATTAATTTTTTAAATGTTTATTCACTTTTTATTTTTGAGAGAGTGAGCTAGAGAAAGACAGAGCATGAATGGGGTAGGAGCAGAGAGAGAGGGAGACATGGAATCAGAAGCACACTCCAGGCTCTGAGCTGTCAGCACAGAGCCTGATGTAGGGCTCGAACTCGTGAATTGTGAGATCATGACCTGAGCCAAAATCTGACACTTAACAGACTGAGTCGCCCAGGCACCCCAGTCCTACCTTATTTTTTTAATTGCTGTATAGAGCATGACTCTGACTAGATCATAGTTGGTTTTAATTAAACTATTTTTAAAAATTAAAAGAAAAACGAATCACTTGGTAAAGAAAAAATTTCAAATAATACAGAGGAGTATAAAATGAAAGGTAAAAAGTTCCTCTACCCTCTAAAAATGCTAATAGTTCTGATTTTATTTATTTATTTATTTATTAAGTAGGCCCCATGCTCAGCGTGGGGCTTGAACTCCCAACTCTGAGGTCAAGAGTCGGATGCCCTACTGACTGAGCTACGTGCCCCTAATAGTTCTTATTTTAGATTTTAATTCTGATAGTTGCTATTATATTTTTTTTAATTTTAAAATTTTTTAAAGGATTTTGTTTTTAAGTAATCTCTACACTCAACATGAGGCTCAAACCCCCAATCCTGAGATCAAGAGCTGCTTGCTCAACCAACTGAGCCAGCCAGGTGCCCCAGTTGCTATTATATTTTTAAATGATTTACTTATGCCTTTGATTCTGCTATGTTAGCTTTATACAGTATTTATAGTCACTGTATGAAAGATGAATTTATCATTTAGCACATTTATAAAGCTTTCCACTTCTCAAGGTATGACTAGAGAGAGATCTTTTTTTTTTTTTTTTTTAATGTTTTATTTTTGAGAGAGAGAGACAGAGTGTGAGCGGGAATGGGGCAGAGAGAGAGGGAGATACAGAATCTGAAGCAGGCTCCAGGCTCTGAGCTGTCAGCAGAGAGCCCTACTCGGGTCTCGAATTCATGAGCTGTGAGATCACGACCTGAGCTGAAGTTGGATGCTTAACTGACTGAGCCATCCAGGTGCCCCTGATAACCTTTTTGTTCTTTTAAGATTTTATTTTTCTACAGCTAGTGTGGGGCTCAAACTTAACAACCCTGAGACCAAGAGTCACATGTTCCACAGACTGAGCCAGCCGGGTGCCCCGATAGAGATCTTATTTGTGGAAATGTTGATGGTTTTTTAATTATGTTTGTAATTATCATAATTTCAAATGATATATATCCATTTTTCTACTGAGCGATTTATCAATTTTTAGATTGTATATGGACTCACATTTTTTTAAAAAGGAAATTAGCTTATTTTGTTTCTACCTCCCATTCACCTTTCTATTTTGTTACGTTGCTTATAAAACTGGTAAAATGTACATTTATATTTACATTCTGTAAAAATTTAATACATATACAAATATTTAAAAATAATTTTTTTTTAATGTTTATTTATTTTTGAGAGAGAGCGTGAGCAAGGGCGGGTGGGGGGGCATGGGGTGCAGAGACAGAGGGAGAGAACACAGAAGTGGGCTCCAGGCTCTATGCTGTTGGCACAGAGCCCTACTCAGGGCTTGAACTCACGAACTGTTGAGATCATGACCTGAGCTGAAGTTGGACGCTTAACTGACAGAGCCACCCAGGCACCCCAACATAAGTATTTGTCTTTCACCACAAGTTGATTCTAAAAGTTAAGTAACAGCCAAATTTACATTATTAGACTGTAAATATTCGTTATAGATGCAAATCTAATCTTTTTCTTGAAAATTATTGTTCATGCAGAATATCTGGTGTTAACTTTTGTTTTGTTTTTTTTTTCTGATTTTACTTTTTATTTTTAAAAATTTACATCCAAATTAGCATATAGTGCAACAGTGATCTCAGGAGTAGATTCCTTAAGTGCCCCTTACCCATTTAGCCCATCCCCCCTTCCACAAACCCTCCGGTAACCCTCAGTTTGTTCTCCATATTTATGAGTCTTTCCTGTTTTGTCCCCCTCCCTGTTTTTATATTATTTTTGTTTCCCTTTCCTTATGTTCATCTGTTTTGTCTCTTAAAGTCCTCATATGAGTGAAGTCATATGATTTTTGTCTTTCTCTAATTTCACTTAGCATAATACCCTCCAGTTCCATCCACGTAGTTGCAAATGGTAAGATTTCATTTGTTTTGATTGCCGAGTAATACTCCATTGTATATATATCCCACATCTTCTTTATCCATTCATCCATCGATGGACATTTAGGCTCTTTCCATACTTTGGCTATTGTTGATAGTGCTGCTATAAACATGGGGGTGCATATGTCCCTTCGAAACAGCTCCCCTGTGTCCTGTGGATAAATGCCTAGTAGTGCAATTGCTGGGTTGTAGGGTAGTTCTATTTTTAGTTTTTTGAGGAACCTCCATACTGTTTTCCAGAGTGGCTGCAGCAGCTTGTGGTGTTAACTTCTGATGGATGCTCTGTTTTCTTTCTTGAGTCTTCTGGGTTATACTTGGCTGTCACAATTTTCATATCACATGTTGTCTTTAGATTTTTTTTTTTATTTTGGTGACTGATACACCTCTTAAAGTATATTTTTTTTCATACGGATGGATGGCAAACCTCTTTGAATTCTGACATACCAGAAAACGTCTTAATTTTACCCCATGGTTAATTGTAGTTTGGCTAGTTTTAGAGTTCTAAGTTCAAAATGTAAGAATTTTGAAGATAGTGTCCTTGAGAATCTTTTTAATTTAAGTGTTAATGAGAAGTCTGAGGTCAGTCTAATGCTGGTTCTTTTGTAGGTAGCCTGTTCTTTCTGGAAGTTTTCAGGATTTTTGTCTTAACTACTTTGAGCTCTGTTGCATGTGTATTCTCCTAGTTTGTGGTTTGTCATTTTGACACTGTGATGACTTTTGATGGTAGGAAGTTCTGAATTTTATTGTATTATTATAAATTTTTGAGGCTTCTTTCTTTTGAGAGAGAGCGTGAATGGGAGAGAGGAGCAGAGGGAGAGAAAGAGAATCTTAATCAGGCTCTGCGCTCAGCATGTAGCCTGATGTAGTGCTTTGTCTCAATGACCATGAGATCATGACTTGAGCCGACATCAGGAGTTGAACATTTAACTGACTGAGCCACCCAGAAGCCCCTAGAGAGTTCTGAGTTTTAATGTAACCACGTGTATCAGTCTTTCCTTTATTGTTCTAGTGCTTTTTGTGTTTTACTTGAGGGATTTGTCACCACCTTAAGGTTTTCAAGTGTATTCTGAATGGATTTTGGTTTTGCTTTTCACATTTAGGTCATTATACCTCCTGGAATTGCATTGTGTGATTTGAGGTAGCAGAATTCTAAAATGTATCCAGGATGTTTCTAGGTATTTTTTTACAGTTTTTATGAGGCAAATTTTCATATCTACCAAAAATGATAATACAATGGGCAGACCCTTCACGTATTCATCACCCAGCTGCAATAACTCAAAGCTAGTCTTTTTTTCATCTGTATATGACTTCCCACTGTCCCTCTTCTCCCAATAAAAAACTGGATTATTTTGAAGTAAACCCAGACATATACTATTAGGTGTTGGTCTTTTTTGATTCATCCTGCTTGCCATTTAGTGCTGCCTTTCAAAATGAAGATTCTTGTCTAATTGGAAATTTCTTATGATTTTTAAAAAATTTCCTACGATTCTTTGATAATTTTCTTATGTTGTCTCTGTTCTGCCTTTACGGAACTCATCTTTGAATATTCTTGGATTTACTCTCCCATTTCTTTAAAATGGTTTGGAGATTTACTACTCTGTCATCAAGATCTCCTGCTAGTTCTCTGGGTATCCAGTCGGTTTTTGTTACATGGATATGATATTTCTTTGAGGGTTGTAATTAAAATTTGTGTTTCTTTCTTGAATTACAGTAGGTCTCCTTATTTGCAATAGTTATGTTCTGTAAAGCTCAGTGAACACTGAATGAACCGAACCGTTGCTCCTGTAACCAGAGCACTGTTGCATGTGTATTCTCCTAGTTTGTGGTTTGTCATTTTGACACTGTGATGACTTTTGACGGTAGGAAGTTCTGAATTTTATTTCATTATAAATAATAATAAATTTAGGGTTCTCAAATGGAACAGGTTCAGCCACTGGCTGCTAGTAAATCCAGAGGCAGAGAAATGAGTGGTGATGGAACAACAGAGTAATTTATATTAGTGAGGCCCACACCGGGAAGACAGTGGACTAGTGTCACAAAGGCTGTCTCCAAAATGCTGAAAATACTTCAGGTTTATATAAAGAAAATATGGGATAAAGGTCATTGGGTATGTTTAGCTGTTCAGTAAAGGTCAGGTTAGTCACTGTGTTGAGGTCATTCACTTTGGTCTTGCTGTAGCAGGGCAGCTGTTACTGCCTGAGGGGATAGTTTTGGTTCTCATTATACGATGCTTTTCAGGCTGGGTCTTTTGCCTGAGTTAAGAGATAAGTTGGAAAAAAAAAAATCAGAAAGTACAGACTGAGGTCCAAATGGAGGCAGTTAAGGGGACAAGTGTGTCTTTCACTCCTTTGAGAGATATAGGATTGGTTTCCCATGAGCCTTTGATCACATTTTTGTCAAGTGATAAATACTTAACCTTGTTTTATGAGTGTTTGTGTTCAAAGATACCTTTTTAAGCATATGTTGCTGGTTTGTTAACATTGAAGTCCGCCAACAGCATTAAAACTCAGGCCTTGGGGCGCCTGGGTGGCTTGGTCGGTTAAGCGTCCGACTTCGGCTCAGGTCATGATCTCGCGGCCCGTGAGTTCGAGCCCCGCATCGGGCTCTGTGCTGACCGCTCCGAGCCTGGAGCCTGTTTCAGATTCTGTGTCTCCCTCTCTCTCTCTGCCCCTCCCCTGTTCATGTTCTGTCTCTCTGTCTCAAAAATAAATAAACGTTAAAAAAAAAACTCAGGCCTTAACAAAGCTTATCTAACACAGTATTTCCTCCATGAGGCACATTGTATAGTCTTCTTGCTAAGCATAGAAACTAGACTGCACTTCAGTACTACCCATGGGGGCCATTTTAAGTAGTGAAATCACCAACACAAAGCACAAAAATATGAAAAGCATGGTGGTGAATAGAAGGCAACACTTGTTTTCAGCATGAGAGCTGAAATAAGGAGGCAGAACCTTATCTTGTTCGGTCTCAGTATGGACTGCGTGGGTCAAATGACTCAAATTTTTTGCAGAGCTGCTCTAGGCATGTTTATGGGTGACCACGAAAGTCCCAAATGTTGAATTTGGGGGGGGGGTTACAAACAAATTTTAGTAAGTAGGCCAGTTTATAAATAAAGAACCTGCAAATAATGAGAATCAGCTATATCTACTTTCTCAAAGATCCATTTGTATATCTTGGTCTTTATTTTCATGCTTTTTGTTTTCCTTGTGTGTTAGTCTTTGCTTATCTATTTGTAGTTATGAACAAGAGACTATTATGCCTAGTAGAGAAAACAGGTATTGGTATTTTTCTTCTGCTAGGTGCTCTGTTTTCTTAGTAGGTCACTCTCTTACCTAGGGGTTGGCTGAGTTTCATCTTAGGTGGAGTGTGTTGGCAGGATTTCCTTGTAGGGAGTATAGGCCAAGGGAACTGAGGAAAACAGGCTGGGGTACCCCCAATTGCCAAAGTCAGGAGGACTTGACTTTTGGGATGGAGCACCTTAATGTGTTTTGTTCCTTCTGTTCCTCTCCCTGCCAGTTTTGGAGTGCTGTTTTATTTCAGGGTCTCTTTCCTGTTAAGTTTTGATCATCTCACTTATCCTTCCTCAGACTCTCTTTAGCTAGAGCCCAGTTGGCTGCCAGCTAAGGGGTCTTCTGATTGCAGTTCTTTAAATGAATCATTTCATGATTGTCTCCTTACTCATTCCTGTTCTTTGCATGTATTGAGGAGGCTGGAGTTTGTGGAATTTCTTCCTTACTGATACTGATAGAGCTCTTTTCTTGTCCCCCTTGCATGTCTTCTTTCTTTCTGCTTCCTGTCTTCCTGGAATTCCTTTAAATTTCTTGATTTCTGATGGCACATTGATATCTAGGACTATTATGATGGTGTTATTCTTTCATCATTTCCATGGAATCTTAGGAGGGAGGGGAAGGAGATGTAGGTGATCAATCTACTTTTTTTTTAATTGCCACATTCTGTTTTCACCTTTATGAAGTTGGCAGATGACAGTGTCAAGGTCAGATGTTAAACAAGGGGTAATGTTCACAGAGATATTACTTAATTTGGGTGAGGGAGGCAAAGGAAATCAATATTGAGGTAATTAGGTATAGAAATGAAGAAAATAATGTAACCTGGAGTTTATTTCACTAGAGTTCATTATCTTATTACTTCTCTTGCCTTTTTAAAAATGAATCTAGAGAAGAGAATGACATGTGGGTAGCATGCTTTCTTGAGGTGTGGTCTTTTTCTACTTTTTCTCCTTTTATCAGGATTTCTTATTTATTTATTTATTTATTTATTTATTTATTTATTTATTTATTTATTTTTAAGTTTATTTATTTTGAGAGAAAGGGCCCGTGCGGGGCTCTATCCCACAAACCTTGAGGTCATGACTTGAGCCTACTGAGCCATCTAGGAGTCCCCAGGGTTTCTTCTTTTTGTACAAAGCACTTAAAATCTTTTTGTCATGAATTGGTCACTGTAGGGTTGCTTTTTATTCCATAGTGAATGACCAAATCTTTCAGGAAGAAAAATTCTAAGACCTCTTGGCTGTCGCCTTTTTAAAAAAATTTTTTTTGTTTGTTTTTTTGGCTTTTTTTTTTTTTTTTAATCTACTGAATTCTTGAAACCTTTTCTTTTGGGAAAAGAGCTACTTTTTCTGTCAGCAAGAGGGGCAAGAGGATGGTATTATCTGTCCCCACCTTGAGCATTCTCAAGGACACACCCTCCCAAGGTGTGACTGTGTCAGATACATGGTGGGGATCTAGTCACAGTAGTGGCATGCTTACATGTGGGTTGTAGAGCTACTTGATGCCAGGTTTTTCTAATTCTTTGAATTAGATGTATATTAACTTATGTAAAATAGTTTTTACTCTTCATTTCTAGCTCTCGTGCTCATTCCCCCATGATAGCTGTAGGAAGTGATGACAGTAGTCCAAATGCAATGGCCAAGGTTCAGATTTTTGAATATAATGAAAACACCAGGTTAGTACTATTTGGTCTTAATTATTGTTCTTAATTGCACTTTGATTTTTTAAAATGTTATTTCTTTATTCACTGAATTATGCATCATTCATTACATATTTACTAATTTCATAGGCTATGCCAAGTTCTGTGCCAGGCTACCATAATATAAAATTGAATGGTATAGAGGAAAAGGTGACTGATTTCATAATATGTACTATCTTGCAGAGAAACAAAAAGAGTAAAAAATGGTGATGAATTTTATCAACTGGGAGAATCAGGATGTTAAGGGCTTACTACACCTTGGGAGAGGGGGCCAGGAAGGTTCACTCCAGACAAAACTTACAGGATGAGTGAAAAGTAAAGTGTTAAAGAGGGGAAAACATTCCAAATGGAGAAAACTACATGTGATAAGGTACATGAACAAGAGAAAACCAGTATATTTTTATTGTAGTTGAAATGTAATAGGCAAAAGGGAGTGTGTGAGAAATATGCAAGGCTTATATCTGCACGACCTAGTGTTTTGTGTTTAGATTTTATGGGTGATATGAAGCCATTGAAAGAGTTTTAAGTTGGGGAATAATAGGGTTGGATGGTAGTTAAACTCTTCCATAGGTGTGAAAAGTATTTTAGAGGGCAACATGAGTGGATTCAGTGATTGGGTGCTGTTATAACAGTCTAGGTGGGAGATTATAGTGGCTTTGGCATAGAGTAGTGACAAATGGGGATGGAGAGAAGTGGACAGTGAGAATAATTTAAGAAATGGTATCAATAGAATCTGATGACTAGATTTAGAAGGTGAAGAAAGGGGGATCTGTTGAGATGATTTTCAAGGTTCTGGCTTAATAATTCAATGGGTGGTATGTAATTTCTTAAAATAAGGACATCTGGAAACAGGACACATTTGGGTAGAGTATAGCAGCATGTGAAGTAAAGTCTATTTTGGGTCATGTTGAGATACCTGCAGTACTTCTGAGAGCTGTAAGCTGTGTGTCAGAGGTGTTCTCAGATCTTGTAGGAGAAAAGAGCACCCATCAGTTGATCAGGTAGGCTTCACATGTGCTAGGTAACAAGCACATGGGTCTAAGAGTCAGATACTGGGTAGGGCCAGAAGTGGAAGAGAAGAAAGAACTACAGTTGTCCCCCTTATCCATAGGGGATACATTCTAAGACCCCTAGTAGCTGCCTAAAATCTCTAATAGTACCAAATTCTGTGTCATCTGTGTTTTTTTTCTATACATACATACTTACGATAAAGTTTATAAGTTAGAGTATTAGATTAACAATAGCTAATGATAAAATAGAAGAATTATAACAATACACTGTAATAAAAGTTCTGTGATTGCAGCCTCTCTCTTAAAATATCTTTTTGTGCTGTATTCACTTCCTGTGACCATGAGAGACGATAAAATGTGTATGTGATGAGATGAGATAAAATGCCTATGTGAGTGATGTAGGCATGCTGACCTTCTGACGGTAAATCAGGGGCATCATCTTCTGGATGTAAATTTGATTGTGGGTAACAAACCGTGGAAAGCGAGACTGTGGCTAGTAGGGGGACCAGTATATTTTAATTCCTGTGGGCTCTGAATTTCAGAATGTTACTAGGAGTTTTGAGGGGTTCTTACTCCAGCCCTCTACTTCCCAGATTGTTGATTTCTTCAGAGAGACTGTTTACAACAGTGCTGTCCAGTAGAACTTGCTGCACTGATGCAAATGCCCCGTACTTGTGCTAGCTAATGCAGTGGCCACCAGCCACATGCCACTGTTGAAGCTTGAATGTGGCTACTATAGCTGAAGAACTGCATTTGTTCATTTTTATTAATTTAAATTAAAATAGGCACATGTGGCTAGTGACTGGAGTATTGGCCAGCACAGTTCTAGAATATAGGAACCTTCCTTTAGAACTTTTTGAGGCTTTATAGCCTTGTAAGCTATTAAAGCTATGAACCACATCACTAGCACTTGTTAAAGAGGCTTTATGAAGAGTTAATACTGTTAAAGTGATTTCTTTCAACCTTAGCTGAACAGAATGAATTTGGAGGCATAAATCTAAAACTTTGAATGTGGGACCATTTCTAAAACGTAGGAGAATGAAACTGCTTCATAAATAATATTTGAGTAAAGGGATAAATAACTTGCAAGTTAATTCTGAAAGAATATACAGGGCAGATAGAAAGTACCTAAAACTTAAAAGAATTCAGTGATAAAGATAATCCAAAGTTGTGTATAAGTCTCTTAGCAGAATAAATCTAGATTAGGGGCTGGATTCCCTGTATTTGCCCTGTAACAAGGAGCCTGGCAGTGGAACAGTTCCGGGGTTAAGTGGCTCACTTGGTGCAGTGATGACATCAGAGGTTTTGGTATTTTCCTTAGTCATCCTTAGTGTGTTGGTGACAGCTCCCTCTTAGGATCACAAGAGCATTTCCAGGTTTCACATGCAGATACAAAGAAGGGCATTGGCTTTTATGTATCTTTTTGTATGAGGGAGAGAAGAAAAAGTTTTCTCGAAGTACCTTAGCAAGCTTTTTCATTGGGTCCCACTGACCAGAATTGGGTCGCTCACTGTGCTTTAGCTGCAAGGGAGTAGACAGCAAGTGCCAGGCATTTTCTGCATCTAGAATGGCCAGGAAGTGGCATTGGGAAGGTAACTGTGTCTGTGTGTGAGTGTATGTGGGATTGATTTAGGAAGTTACCAGACCTTTTAAGATCAGCCATTTTGGGGATGGTCCTTGTCTGTTTCTTTGAAGTAAGAGTTGTTCAAAGGTTGTTATACAGATTGAACATGTTATGTAGAGGCTATGTGATAGTGGAGTATGTAGCATCCAGTTATGAATACCTAACTGAGCTTTCTATAAGTGATAGTAGTAGTAATAGTAATAGTAGTAACAAATAGAAAACATTTGTCGAATTTACCAGTATTGGATATATTTATTTCTATTGGTGAATGAAAATATTAAGACAGACCTAGTCTAGATAATAGTACAAGTGCCAATATTTATACAGGTTATATGGAATTTTCACATACATTATAAAATTTGAATTCTAACAATCACCTTATGAGGAGGGTAGGTAGCTTTTATATTATCACCATTTTACGAATGAAGAAACAGATCAACAAAGTAAAATGACTTGTCTAGGATCCAACACAGGAGTTATGACCAGACAGTAGAAGCAGCAAGGGTGTGGATTAGATTACTCAGGATGATCATGTAGGGGAAGACGAGGTCAAGGAGCCTTGAGGCATGTGCTAGCTTGGAGACATTTGGGGAAAATGTTGGCATGAAAAGAAGGCCAAGCATAGATTTGTTGGGAACACCAGTATATTAGAGGAGGGTAGTGAAAAGGTAAGAGAGGTACCTCTCTCTGACTCCCTCTGTTACATACAGGGTTCTGTGCTTCATTTCTGTCCCTGATATTGAACTTACAATGGAGAAAAACAATAGAAAATTCTTATCTGTTGTCTCCTTCATTATCTTCTCCGTTTGCACATGTAGAAATAGAATTGTAAGGATGAAACAGATTTCAGTATAGTGCCCTTTATTACCATTAGAAGAACTCAGTTCCTCCTGTTATCAAATTCATTTTCCAATTTATACTCAAATACTTAGGAAATTCAATTACCCTTTTCTTGAAAATAGATATTAATGGCTAATAAATCAGCATCTCATTTTTTTTTTTAAGTTTATTTATTTTGAGAGAGAGAGAACGTGGGCAAGCAGGGGAGGGGCAGAGAGAGAGGAGAAATAATCCTAAGCAGGCTCCTCATTATCAGTGCAGAGCCCAATGTGGGGCTCAGTCTCACGAACTGCGAGATCATGACCTGAGCTGAGATTAAGAGTCAGCACCTTAACTGACTGAGCCACCCAGGTGCCCCAGCATCTCATTCTAATTAAAGTTTTGTTAAACTGTTCTAAGCTAAACTTACAAAATCAAAGAACAAAACCTGGGGGCTTTATATTAATTTTCCAGGGCTGCCATAACAAATCACTACAAACAAAACAATTTATTCTCACAGTTCTGGAGGCCAGAAATCTAAAGTCAAGGTGTGGTCAGCACCATGCTGCTTCCACAATTCTTCCTTGTTTCTTAAGGCTTCTAGTGGCTTCAGGAGGTCCTTGGTGTCTGGCTGCATAATTCCAATCTCTCCCTGTTTTCACATGGCTTTCTTCTCTGTATCTCCTTTTCTGTCTTTTATAAGGATGGTCCAGGATGATCTTGTCCTGAGATCCTTAGTTGTATACACAAAGACCCTTTTTCTAAATTAGGTCACATTCAGTTTCTGGGGGTTAGGCCTTGGTCATACTATATATATATACTGCAGAGGTAAACACTGTTTCATTGTGAACAATGTAAAAAACGTGGATTTTTAAAAATTTTAATTTCTGAAAATTTTAACATAAGTTGTTTTTTTATTAGGAAATATGCAAAAGCTGAAACCCTCATGACAGTCACAGATCCTGTCCATGATATTGCCTTTGCTCCAAACTTGGGAAGGTCTTTCCACATTCTAGCCATAGCAACCAAAGATGTGAGAATTTTTACATTAAAGCCTGTGAGGTGAGGTTTTGAAGCAATTACTGATTTAAAAATGGTCTTAACTCATGATTATTTTCATTTGTGGAAGAGAATGAAGAGGCAACTGTGATCTGAAGAATGGATTCTTTAATGAACATTTTATCTATAAATATATGAGTTTTGGGGATGGGGAATTGAATAAAGATAGGAGATTTATATTTTCTTAATTGCATTTTATTTAGGCTACTACGATGAATTGGATCCTCTGAATATAATTGGTACTGTGTAAATGTTTGAACAAATGCGAGGTGTCAGGTAACTTAGGGACAATTAAATTAGCTCAGAAATTCTTGTGAATAATGTATTCAGGCTTTAATTTTGGAATTGTGAATTTCAGTTCCTTTTTTTCTTCCTTCTCCCCTTCTATTCTTCCCTTCCTACTGCTTTCCTTTTAAAATTAATTGTTATGTATTTTATTCCTCAACTGTGTTTGGGTGAATAAAGCCTCTTTTGTTGTTCCTTTCTTCCATGAAATAATCACTGAATAATTTTTATGTGGTAGGATCATGCCAGGTGCTGGAGAATCAAATGAAAGTGACATGGCCCAGCTCTCAATGAGTTAAGGTGGGGGAGTATGGGAGGGAACGTGGTAGTTTTAGATATGAACATAATTATAAAATAATATGGTAAGTGTATGTATTTTTTTTATTTAGAACCATGTGTGTAAAATCTTTTCTCAGCATTTCTCAGGAAAATCTTTTTATTAATAGGAAAGAACTTACCTCCTCTGGTGGACCAACAAAATTTGAAATCCATATAGTGGCTCAGTTTGATAATCATAATTCCCAGGTCTGGCGAGTGAGTTGGAATATAACAGGAACAGTGTTAGCATCTTCAGGAGATGATGGCTGTGTAAGATTATGGAAAGGTAAGGTTTTAATGAACGGATTGTTGCTCTATGTTGCTACTTAAGAATTTTCATTTAGAAATGTAAACTCGGAAATATTTTGGAAAAAATGATCTTTCTACAGTTATTTTCAAATTAATGTCTTATATTTGTGTTATTTTGAACCTCTATCAGTCTACCTAGTTCATGGCAGTTAATGACACTTGAATTGTGTTTTAAGTTTCCATGTGGATCTCCTTTTAAAACTAAAAGTAATTGTAACAGAATATGCAGTATCTCCAAAAGGTACCGTTTGCTATGTGTGTAACTTGTGTGACTGCTCTACAAACACAGGATAGAGGTATAGACATCTCTTATTAAATAATTGCTCTAGCTAACCAGCCCTTAATAGGAGAAAATCCAGTATCATCTCCACCTCTTCTCTGCAACTCTCGAAAGTTGAAGAATCTTCTGGCCACTGATTCTGAAAGTTTCTTGTAAATGGCATGCTGAGTGAGAATTCGGTCTAGTAACTCGATGCTAGCTGTGGTTGCTGTAGCATGGTCTACATTTTTCCTTGGACGTTTATCTACTGGGTGGAGGTGTCCTTGGTCCTTGTCCCACTCTAGTCAGTGGCATCCCATATAACCTATAGCTTAGCTCATGTACCCTGAGTAGTTACTGTTTCTCAAAATGCAATTTGGCTGAGTCTCCCATGGTCAGTTTTAGGCTGTGGCAGAACCAGCCCAGACCTCCCTTTTCCTCAGTATCATTTGCTGTCAAGGGCTTTGCTTCTCTTTCTTGCCCCTGGTCTTTAGTCAGGACCATCCAGCTTCACTCCAGCAGGCTCCCTAACTTGGGTTTCCTGGGCTAAGGGTCTCCAGTGACCTATTTTGTATTAGAAGAATTAGGCCATGTTGGGTTAGCTACTCAAACCCCAAAGGGGTCCGTCTCTGAGGACATTAAGTACCCACATGACTTACACTTGCATAACCAAGAAGACAGCTCCATAACCCTACATATACAAGTAATCGAAATTCATTATCATGAAATGAAAAATTTATTTTGATATTAAAGTTAATGTGGTAGCTTAGAGAATTGTCTCTGTTAATATTTGTCTTGTAAGGAAAGGAAATGGTAGAAACTTTGTTTTTTAAATTAGTAATTTTTCTAAAACTTTAAAAAATAATTGGTAAAATTGAGATACGTATTTCATTTAAAAGATGTCTTTAACATTTATCTTGAGAGATATGTAGTCCTCTTTTGTTTTTTTCATTGTAGTTTAAGAATTTGAACACAGATTTGTGTCCTTGAACAAAGCTATTAGCCATGTTAATGTATTTGACCATTTTCCTTTCAGCTAATTATATGGACAATTGGAAGTGTACTGGTATTTTGAAAGGTAATGGGAGCCCTGTCACTGGGAATTCTCAGCAGGGAAACTCAAATCCTTCCCTAGGTTCAAATATCCCAAATCTTCAAAATTCATTAAATGGATCTTCTTCTGGCAGGTAGGCTGTTTTTGTGGGAAAACTAGAAATTATCTCCTTTTTAAAATCATTCTGATAGCCAGACTAAAGGTGTGTAATTTCATGGATTTTTAAGATTGAATAAAGAAATTCATACACAATTATAATACTAGAAAAAATTCACTTTGTTAGCTCTGTATTTAGCTTACATAGTCATAATATTTATTAGGTAGATTGTTAAGCCATTAAACAAACTAAATTATATTCTGAAATTTAGTGGTCCGTCAGAAATGTTTATAACTTAAAGATTTTACTTTGCTTCTCAAGTAAGATGAAGAGCAAATCTGGGATAATGCTGAGGATTTTAGTCCTAGATGAGCATTAGTATGTTAGTGGTAGTAGTGTAGCCTTTGAATTAGGTCAAGCTGAAATTTTCAATAAAATACATTAAGCCTTTGTAGATGAGAGTGAGTTAAATGTGTTTTGTGGGTGTTGGGTGTGTGTGTGGGTGTGTTTAAACCTTTAATGGAGATTGTAAGAGAAAATGGTAAATTGTGATTTCTTGATTTTTAGAATTTTTAATATATTTTAGATTCTTGTTTATCTTGACAAACAATGTGATCTGAAGAGTCATCCTTTGTTTTCATATTCAGATTTCAAATATGTGAATTTTTAAGATCAGCTTATTTTAATATGCCTTTGTGAATAATTTGGAATACGATTCAGGAAACTTCAAAGCATGGTCCTTATTAACAAACTGTCCTGTGGTTATTCTGTTGTCATCTTAGAATTCTATTTAAAATTTCTTCAACTATTTTTATAATGTTAAATTTTTATTTAAAAAGTCCTGTTCGATTTTGAGATTTAAGTATTTGCATGTAAACAATTTCAGGTTACCACAGAAGAGATCAGATTATAAAAATGATTTCATGAAACAAAGGATACTACTGTTAATTTAAAAAAAAAAATCTGATTTTTGGTTGCTGCCTGTACTGTGTATATTCTTTTGTAAAGAGCTTTGAAGTTTTGATCTGTATTCTTATTGTGCCAATAACCGTGTGTGTTAGATCTGTGATGCATTTTCCCTTCTCCATTTGTATTATGTCCTTTAACAGAAAGCACAGCTGAGTACCAGCTAACTGGAGTAACTTTGCTGTTTTGCTGCTTGTTGCATGCACACAGGAATGGAAAGCGAGCTCCTTTTCCCCTTCCCCAGCGCCGTTTGACCTCTCCCAAGATACACCAGCAGCCTGCTTACTACTAAACGCAATCCAAAAGGCCTTTAAAAATACCGTGTATATCATTTTTTTTTGTACTAGCCAGTTTATTGACACTATTTGAAACTTTTGAAATATAAATGGAGAGGCTTTTTGTTGAGACATTGTCACCAAAACAATTTTTTGAAATGTTCCCGAAACTAACATGGGTTTAAAATTAAAAGGATTGTTACTATCCTTGTAAGTAGTTGGGAGGAGGGAAAATACCACTTTATTCCATTTGGAGAATATAGGCTTATTTCTTTTGTTTTCTAAAACAGCGAAAATTATGAATTTTTATAATTTTAATTTGAAGATTGAATAAATATTTTTCATAAAGATTGTTTTGAGTGCTAATCTGTTTATTACCTTTTGTAGAATTGGCTTATACGTGATATTATTTAATACAACTCTGTCATTTCTTTGTAATATTTAAAAAATATTAGTAAAGGAGTGAGAGAAGTAGTAGTGAAATGAAAGTAATTTGACTGTACAGTTTGTGGCCAAATTAAACATATGGTATTGCTTCATTTATAATATGGTAGTAAAATGAAAACATCTTTGTAAGTTTTCAATTCATATTCACTAAAGAGCTAAATGTTTCTAATATGTGCTTGTATATTTTTTATGGTGTAATTCCATGGCTTAAGTTTTCCTTCAAGTCAAAATTTGGAAACATACTATAAGAGGAGCAGTTAAAAATTTGCTGAAATTGTGCATGCACATTAACCTCCACATTCCAAGCCTCAGGATTTTAATTTAGTTGGCTGCTTCATTTAGTTCATATTCTTTAGAACTTTGACCTTGATGACAAAGCTCTAAGTCTTTGTTTGCTAATGTGCTTAAGTATTACGGGTAAGTTATAAAATGGCAAAAGAATAACAATAGGACATATTCTTTGAGCTCTTTTACTTATCAAAATTTTGTACTATTTAAAGTTTTTGCAGAAAAGCAGCTAAGTGTTTTCAAAGATTGTATTTCTTCAGAAGTATATTGCAATAGCTGGCCATACTTTGTGAAAGTATATTTGGATTGGTTCTCAGTGTCCTGTATGCACTACAAAACATGTGCCTGCTGCTACTACAAACGAAGCATTGCTTAAAATAAAAAGCTTATTAGATTTGTAAATTTCCAGGATCGCATCAAATATGTTTCTGAAAGATTAGAAAATGTTTTAAATTATAAAATGTCTTTTTTTGTAACATTCATACTGATAATTTTTTTTAACATTTTAAGTTTAACAGATTGTATTTCTTTCTTTCAAGTTTCTATACTTGCTTAAGCAAGCTTGATTTGAGTAAGGGTCTTGATTTTTGCGATTATGTTCTGTTAGTTTTGGCATGAATATACTAAAGCTTTTTTTTTCCAGCATGTGTTTTCTCCTCTTTGGTTCTCTTTGTATTTACTACTTTTCTCTTTTTCTTCTGTTTTTTTTTTCTTTTTTTTTTTTTTCTGTTGTTTTTGTTTTGTTTTGGTGTTTTGTTCCTGTCTTCATTGTTTCAGGTATTTCTTTCCCCCTCTGGATTCCCCACGGGCTGGATCGAGATGGTCCAGTTATGCCCAGCTCCTTCCTCCTCCTCCTCCTCCTCTGGTAGAGCACTCTTGCGATGCTGACACTGCCAACCTCCAGTATCCTCACCCTCGCAGACGATCTCTCTCTCGGCCTCTTAATCCCTTACCTGAGAATGAAGGGGTTTAAAACACTGATTTAACACTTAAAGGCCTTATTCAAGTGCTTGTAAATGCTTTCATTCCTGGCTGCTTTTTGTTTTTCTTCATTTTCTTTCAGAAGATTTTTCTAAGTTAGGGTCCGTCTTGCATGTATTACAACCAGAACACAGTGTTTGGAACCTAAATGTGTTTGTGCTTCTGCATCAAAGGAACATTTGCCTCACTGGTTGATAACCTTTGATGAAATGCGATAAGTACAAGTAACGTGAACTATGAGATTTACAGTAGCTGATTTCACTTTCAAAGTGCCTATTCGTTTTATCTTGAACTGTTATGGTGTTAATTTTCTTATGGTTTGTCATTCTGGTTAATGTGAAAGCATATCATAGAGTTCACTTTGCCTTTGAGACATATTAAGAAATGTTTTAAAATTTACAGTCTAATGTTGGATCTGACTAGTTTGTAAAATAAATCATTCCTGTGTATAAAGCAGCAAAACATAATAATGGACTCTGGTTTTTTTTTTTTGAAAGGAAATTGCCTTTTACTACTTGGAATTACTGTTTAAAGCTTTTGTAATTATTCTCCAAGTAGATTATTTAATAAAATATATTTTAAAAGATATGAATCTGTTGCCTTATGAAAACAGAATGAACAGCTGGCCCTTGAACAACATGGGTTTGAACTGCACTCATCCACTTATACATAGATTTTTTTCAGTAAATGCAGCATGGTACTATAAATGTAGTTTCTCTTCCTTATGATTTTCTTAATAGCATTTTTTTTCTCTAGCTTACTTTACATGTATAACATACAAAATAGGTGGTAATTGACTGCTTATGTTACTGGTAAAGCTTCTAGTCAACAGTAGGCTATTAAGTAGTCCAAGGTTAGAGTCAGATTTTTGACTGTGGGCACATTGGCACCATCTAACCCCTGAGTTGTTTAAGGGTCAACTATATTCTATTTGTTAGACGGTAAAGCTTATATCTCCTTATACAATGTTGAAAAAAAAATCCAAACAATCAAAAAATTGGAGGTAAGCATGACATTTATTTAAAAAGGTAGGACGTTAGTATGTAGACTAACACCTACAACTGACGGATGTTGACTTCCAATCTAATTGCACATTATTTTATTTTTTTTATTATTTTTTTTCAATATATGAAATTTATTGTCACATTGGTTTCCATACAACACCCAGTGCTCATCCCAAAAGGTGCCCTCCTCAATAGCCATCACCCACCCTCCCCTCCCTCCCACCCCCCATCAACCCTCAGTTTGTTCTCAGTTTTTAAGAGTCTCTTATGCTTTGGCTCTCTCCCACTCTAACCTCTTTTTTTTTTTTTCCTTCCCCTCCCCCATGGGTTTCTGTTAAGTTTCTCAGGATCCACATAAGAGTGAAAACATATGGTATCTGTCTTTCTCTGTATGGCTTATTTCACCTAGCATCACACTCTCCAGTTCCATCCACATTGCTACATAGGGCCATATTTCGTTCTTTCTCATCACCATGTAGTACTCCATTGTGTATATAAACCACAATTTCTTTATCCATTCATCAGTTGATGGACATTTAGGCTCTTTCCATAATTTGGCTATTGTTGAGAGTGCTGCTATAAACATTGGGGTACAAGTGCCCCTATGCATCAGTACTCCTGTATCCCTTGGGTAAATTCCTAGCAGTGCTACTGCTGGGTCATAGGGTAGGTCTATTTTTAATTTTCTGAGGAATCTCCACACTGTTTTCCAGAGCAGCTGCACCAATTTGCATTCCCACCAATAGTGCAAGAGGGTTCCTGTTTCTCCACATCCTCTCCAGCATCTATAGTCTCCTGATTTGTTCATTTTGGCCACTCTGACTGGCGTGAGGTGATATCTGAGTGTGGTTTTGGTTTGTATTTCCCTGATGAGGAGTGGCGTTGAGCATGTTTTCATGTGCCTGTTGGCCATCCGGATGTCTTCTTTAGAGAAGTGTCTATTCATGTTTTCTGCCCATTTGTTCACTGGGTTATTTGTTATTCGGGTGTGGAGTTTGGTGAGCTTTTTATAGATTTTGGATACTAGCCCTTTGTCCGATATGTCATTTGCAAATATCTTTTCCCATTCTGTTGGTTGCCTTTTAGTTTTGTTGGTTGTTTCCTTTGCTGTAATTGCACCTTATTTTAATGCTTTTAAAATTTGAAATCAGAAAGTACTTGACAATAATTATGGTAAAATGATTAAAACTATAGAACTAGTAATGTTTCTTTTGTTCAGTTTTCTCAAGAATTACCAAGTATTTAAGTCTCTTTAGGACTTGAGAAGGTTGTAATTTGAAAAGTATTTCATATGTGTCTCAATCACATATATAATTGTTAAAATCGTATAATTTATAACCTAATTTTCAAAGGCATCTTTCCTATGAGTAGCCTCATACATTTGATGCTTCTTAACCTGCAAAGGATAAAGAACTGATAAGAGATTAATTTTAACTTAAGGAACATTTGAACTTCCTTGTGACTAATCATTAAAATCTTTTGTCTGTCAAGTTAGCATTTTAGCATTCCAACGTATGAAGAAAAGTCTTTTCCAAATCTCAGAGGTCTTCTGTTAAAGGACTTGTTTTAGACTTGTTGGCTTGTTTAGGTTCAAAGCAAGGGGTCTCACTTAAGACTGAATCTAGCTCAGAATTAATAATCGACACCTTTGAGATTTTAATCATTGTAGAGGTGCTTAGGGTTAGAATGGGATAATGAAGTGAGATTATCCAATTTAGTGAATATTGAACATCTTCTGTGTGCAAGAGACTGTGCTATAAAACACTGGGGTATGTAAAAAATAGAGAAGGTATTTACAGAATTTACAGAAGGTAGTGAGGATTCAGTTTCATTATAAATGTTGAAACACAAAGTGATTTATTTGAGCTGGCCAGGTTTGGAAACAATGTGGGATTTCAACAGATGGGGTAGTTGAAGCAGAGGAGGGTTGGATTTCCAAGGTGATGGCCCAGAGATGAAAGATGACAGGGCTGTGTTCGGGCAACAGGATATTAGTCTGATGTAAGGTTTATTTGGGGGAGCTGGTGGGAGATTAATCTAGAATCAAACTTTGTGGTAACATTGTAGGCGGCTTCAGATATCCGTGGCTGAGGTTTGCCACTTAAAGCAGTTGGTAAAGGGGATCTATGGGAGATGACTGCCTTTTCTTAACTGGGTAGATATCACGTCTCATTCCCTGGGAGGCATTCATCTCTAGCCCGGGACTTCTGCAAGCTCTACCCAATGTCTAAGAAGATTTGAAATTTACTGGGAGTTTTATGCCTCCTTTTCAGTTGGCAAGTAAGTTTGGCTAACACTAATGTTTTTTGAGTGCTTCCATGTGCCAGTGCTCTTCTAGATACTTTATGTGAATTTATTAATCCTTAGAACAAACCTCTGAGGGAAGTGCTCTAATTATCCCCATTTTACAGGTGAAGAAATAGGCAGATTAGAGCTATTTGCCCAAGGCTGCACAGCTAGGAAGTGAGAGCTAGGATTGAGATTTAGGTTATCTGGCATAAGTCTGTGTTCTCTCTCTTGCTTGCAGATACTTTGGATTATAGATCCTTGTCACTAGAGTCCCACTAGGTTGCTGGGTGTTGGGAGAGCTTGATCGCTTGATTTTTATGGAGGAAAAGGACATTTATGGAGTTGGGTACAAGGGGTGTAGGGTAAATGAATAGACATACATTCCAGCAGTTCACCTCCAGTTATGTGATCATGGTGTAGACAGTTCAGCTACTTTGTGAAACAAGGATGGCTCATTACACACTCAAGTAGCATCCTTTCAGCTCTAAAGCTAATAGGTTTATTTTTCAGGATTCAGAAAATTTCCTCCACTTATCTTTGTTCATTGAGTGTGGACAAGGGTAGAATAGGAGTAGTAATTACAGTTTGCAAATGCCAAGGCTTGAAGGTTTCAAGAAAAATGCCAGGAGAATTGCAGAGACATCAATTGAGTTTGACAGGAGGCTAGTTCTGATAAAATAAGTATGGGATAAATGACATTAAGGTGTGAAAGTGGAGGCAGTTTAAAGGTGGGAGAGACAGAATGGTCTTAAGGTGATAAAACAATCCAGCAACAGGTGAGTTGGTTTTGGTTTTGGGTGGAGAGGGGCAGATTTCTAAAGGTAGAAAAGAACCAGTAGAGAAGGTATACGGGAATGTTAGTTGAGCAGTATTTTAAAGGACGTAGAAAAGTAAAGTGATCAAAGAAACATGTCATTCCCCAACAGGCTAAAATTAGGAGTAAGGATTGTTAAACTCAATTTTGTGTTTTTCATTCTCTACTCCCAAGTGTGCCGGTGCATCTTAAACATTCAGTAACTGTTGCATGAATGAAGTTAAAGAGTTAGCTTTGGAAAAGCAGGACTCTTTCTCAGACTATGGAAGAAATTTTGAGGTAAAGGAAAGTGAAAGGCATGAAATCGAATTATCTCTATGGGTTCAGTAAAGTAGTAGTTAAAGCATTGGGCTAAGCAGAAGTCAGTGTGGCCCTAAGGAGAACAGGAAAACGTGGGAATTAGGGAGGAATTTTATCTCCCCTCTTTCCACCCCGGACCATCCTTACTCCGTCACAGAGAGGCGATTAGATGTAGCGAACTATCGTGAAGCTTGGATCCTGAGACATGATTTCGTAATGAAGCTTTATTGCAGTGTATAACATAAGGCAAATCACGACACATTTCAGCGTCTGCCAAGCAGTGATAGAAAAGATCTGCATCTGATCTTGTAAAGACCAAAAGTGACAACAGTACTGAACTCAAGATAGTATTAGCTAATTTGTTCACCAGAAATACTGCTTTGAGTGTAAGGTGATGGTGTTTTGGGGTCCCAGACTCCATACGGTAAGCTTTTTTTTCCCTCCAAGTTGGCCAAGACTTTCATCGCGTTGCTTTCGCTTCAGCTATAGCGGGAAGGACTTTCGCGGGGCGGTGAGCCTTTCGCAACACTCCACTCCTCCGGACCTGCGGCGCGCCGCATCCTCGCTTCAAATTCAGGGACTAGTTGTACTCGCCCAATCACCGGCCTCTTGCTCGCCCCGTCCCTTCTCGCCGTCCAATCCAAGGCCGGCTCTGAGTCCCCGCCCCGTGGCTCGTGCCGCGAACGGACGTAAACCTGAGGGCGCGCTGTACGGCCAGTCCGGGCGGCCTCGGGTGCGGGGGGATATGCGCAGGCGCATTTGCAGTGCCACCGGGACGTCCCCTCCCTCTGGACCTTTCCGGCCAACTCTCGGCTCCCGACCCTGGAGTCGCGGGCTTGGTGAGGAGGGGTCCACTGTGTCTTGACTGTGGTTTGGCAGGGGGCAGATGAATCCACCTTCGGCAGGCATTTTGGTTGCCGAACTGATAGGGCAGTGTCGGTTGGGCCGGGGTAGGGCGCGGGGCTCAGGCTCCGGGCCCGGGACTACGGGGCGCTGGCTGGAGCCCGGCGGTCATGTTCCGTCGGCCCCTTTGCATTCAGCCCCGCCGCCACGCCGAATTCTGCTCAGTGAGTTTAATTGGGCGCCTCCGAGAGATTTGCCTTGAAAGAAACGGGTTTTGATTTTGGGGATCACATCTTTGTGTTCCCCACCTTCCACATGGTGACTTCCAGGGACCAATGCGCTTTGCTCTGGAGTTTCTTGTTGGAAAGTGCCCTTGACTGGAGGTGTTTGCTTCGTGTGTGTCGTGACCGGCGACTCTGTTTCTCCTTTTCATCCAAGACTGACCCACGAAGTAATGTTGTTAAGTAAATGTAGAGGTGTCCGCCAGTGTCACCCGATTTTTCACATTTTGTTTTGGTTTCTGCTAGGCCGCGTTCACATTTACTCCCAGTACCTTTCCTACATTCCTTGATCTGATTTCTCTATGAAGAAAAAAAAACATGAAAGGAGACAGTGTTTAATATCCCTATACTTTTGATGTCTCTTAATTTCAGAGTCTGTTTAGTAAAACATGAGGTCCTTTTCAAGGCAGTCGTTTGGAGGACAGCTGTTTTTATGAAAGTATCTCCGTTTGCTGTTACCATTTTGAGGTCATTCGACTGGAGTTTTTACTGTTCCAAAAATCAATTTTTTCACCGAATTTCAGTTTTGTGATCAAAGTTTACGGTAAGCTTTGAAAAGTAATATATTAAATGCATACCTGATTACAGATTGTTTCTTAGAACACCAAGAAAAAATGATGAATGTTAGGGAAGCTTGACAGCATATGGTTTTGAATGTTTAAATTATACGTGTAGACTTCCAATTAATGATTTACGTAAATGAATTTTTATGTACCCAGAAATGTAATTAAAGCCATTAAATATTAGTAAACTGAAATGTGATACTCAAATGTGAAATTCCTGCTTTAAGGAAATAGCAAGAGAAATCCCAAAGATAGCTACATAGTTAAGATATAGTAAAAGGAAAAGTAATGTTATGTTGTGTTCACTTTTAGGTGATGGAAGAGGGGTGGGTAATGCAATATAGAGGGAATTTAGGGAATTTTTCCTTCTGGGAAAATTTAGGTGTGTAGTATATCCATGGATGGTTTAGAACAGGTGTAATCCTTTCTGGAAACGAGAGACTAGATATTAGATTACATCTCAAGGAATCTTCCCCTGGCTTGTATTACCACTGCTCCCATAGCAAAGCTGTATCCCAGCACTTAACACTGTCATAATTAATAGGGATCATAGTTGATCATAATTGATAGGAACTGTCAGCTCCCTGAGGGGAGCAGCTTCATTTTTGCATTCCCAGTGATAAGTAGAGGGTGTTTCATTGTTTGCATTTGATAATGATTGTTGCATGAATGATCTTTGCTTAGTATCTGAATTTTGTTGGATTTGACTCTAAATAAGGATAAATCCTCAAAGAATTTGGTATATATTTTAATGTGGTTTACATATGTGTAAATGAATGAATAACAGTGATTACAAGGTTGGATGTGGGAAGGCTACTTGGAAGTCTTGTGCAATAGTTTAGATTAAAAGATGATAGGTGGCAGATGTTGGGAATATAGAAGTGGATCTTAGCTCCAGAGATCTATTTGGAGTTAGAAATCTATTTGGAGTTAGAAGCATTGGAGTTTTATAACTAATTGAGAGAACAAGAATAGGGATAATATAGGTAAAATTAAAGATAATAGGAAGAGTGGGTGGAGGAAAGGTAATGAGTTTAGTTTTATATTTGTTAACTTTGCAGCACTTAAGAGCCAGTTAGGGGTAAAGTAGATGTCAAAGAGCTATTTGGAAATAGGAGTTTAGAGCTCAGGATAGAGAGGTCTGGGCTGAAGGTGATTTCAAAATGAGGAAGATGGCATTAGTGCAGAGGAAAAGATTACTCTGGGGCAGACTTGCCTGGCTGTGAATCCTCTGATCCTATTTGTGCTTTGTGGCCTGGAAAATTCTCATAATTCCCTTTCTTGGCTTCAGTTTTTTCAGTAGTAGGAATAATGACTATGTTGCAGATTTGATGCAGGGATTAGAGAAATGTATATAAAGTAGTTGGTGCATTATCTGGTAATAGAGTAGACACTGTATGTCAGCTAGATAGCTAGGGGTTATAGATTATTTCTTTCAACTCATTTTTTGTTCCAGTTCATATTCCTAACTCTGTATAAGTTACTGAGTATATATGGGTGAATGAGATTGACGTGTCCCTAAGAAACTGATATCCTAAAATCAAAGATGTTATCAGTCATTCATTCATAAATATGTGCTAGGCATTATTATAGGTGTTAGGTAAGAGTGATGGACGGATAGGCAAGGTTCATGCTCTCAGGGAAAAATATTTTTAGTGGGGGAAGAAAAATACAAAAATAGTGATGAGTGCTGGAAGAAGTTAAAACAGTTGTGAGAGACTGTGGGGCTACACTTGATTAATGATGAGGGATCACTTCTCTTACAATGGGACATTTAAATTAAGGTGAATGTTAGGAAGGAGCTAGCTTGTGCAAAGATCTAGTGGAGTATTCTAGGCCCCAAGGCAGGGATGAGCTTGGGTGTTATAGCAACAGAGACACCAGTATGTGGTGAGTGAGCCTCAGGACTGGAGGGTGGGGTGGCTCCCTGAAAATTTCGATAGGGGTGTGGTACCTGGTTTGTATTTAATGGTCCCTTTGGTTGCCATGTGGAGACTTAGCTGTAGGGTGGTAAGAATAGAAGTGTGGAGACTGGTTGGGAGCCTTTTCAGTAGAGGAGAGTGGTGATAGCAGACATAGAAACATGTAGAAAGATATAGACCTGTTTTGCCCTCAGGAATGGGCTCCACCAGTGGATGTGTTTTATTTGGCAGCGGTGTTTCTTACCGAATTGAAATGTGTTCAAGTGGGGTCTGTAACTTCTAGTTGACCTCCACTTGGAGTCCTATTGTCTGATAGTATTTGTGCCTAAAAGCATTTGAGTTTGAGTTCCCTACCTAAGGGTCTAAGATGTACATTGCATAACCTAAGCTCTGAGATCGGAATTCTGGGTATCCCTACCATGTAAGAAACAGAGAAAGATGTCAAGTGACATACAGAAGTTGTAATTTGGATTCTTCTAAGACACTTGGCTGTGAAGAGGAGGTGAGAAGGTGGTGGCAGAAAGTACTAATATGGGATGGTTTTGCACATGTGTATAGAAATCAAGAAAAGAAAATAGAAATACTGAAGAAAGGAGAATACTCGGGCATGATCTGTGAGAATGGTGCTTATATAATAGTTGGTGATAAATTTGCTATGAATTGACATAGTATGAAGACATTCGTTCATTCAACAACTTTATTCAGGATCTACTCTAGGCAAGGCACTGCTTTAGATAGAAATTCAGTGGTAAAGTAGGCCAAGTCCTTGCCCTCATGGAGCTTACATTCTAATATGGAGAAAAAACAGTTAAACAGGTAAATTATATAGCATGCTGGATGGTGGTCAGCACCACAGAAAAAAGAAAGGAGGGCAAGACAATTGGCATTGATGAGGAAGATTGGTGAGGAAGACCAGGTAAGGTAAGTGGACTTTTACCCAAAGACTTGAAAGAAGTAAAGGAGCAAAATGTGAGGCCATCTAGGGTTTCATTGTGCTGGGTGGAGGTTAGAGCCAGGGCACAGGCCCTGAGGCTGGAGCCCTGGTGAATTGTTGGGACAGCAGGAAGGTTAGGATGGTGAGGATGGAGTGAGCAAGGGAGAAGAGTGGTAGGAGTTGAGATAAGATTATTCAGCCCCTTGTTAGCCATTATAAATATTGATTTTTAGTCTGAATGAGTTGGGAAACCAGTGGAGGGTTTGAGTTAAGGAGTAACAGAATTTGACTTATTTTATATGGATAATTTTAGTGTGTGGGGAATAGACCAGGGGAGGAAGAGTGGAGGTGTGGAGATAGTTGGAAGGCTTTTGTATTATCTGGGCAGGAGGTGGTGGTGGCCTGACCAAGGTGGTGGCAGTGGGAGTAGTGAGAAATGATAGGTTCTGGTTAGGGATTTTTGCTTAGGGATTGCATTTAAGGTGGGGTGTGTGTGTGTGTGTGTGTGTGTGTGTGTGTGTGTGTTGGGGGCAGTGGTTAGTAATCCCTAAGATTTCTGATTTGAGCACCAGGAGAATGGAGTTGTAATTTTCTTTCTGGGGAAGCCTCAGAGCAGGCCTTCTTGAGGGGGCTGCAATGAGATGGAATCAAGATTCAGATGTAGGTGCCTTTAAGACTAGACAGTAGGTAGTTGCGTATCTGAGGTTCAGGGGAGAGGCCCGGCTGGAGATATAAATTTCATATTGTATTTAAAACTTTGAAACTGAGGGCAATCACCCAGAGAGGTTGGGTAGGTGGAAGATATCTAGGAGCAAGCCCTGGAGACTTCACTGTGTGGAAGTCCAGGAGATAAGGAGGAATCAGCCAAGGAGAAGGAAAAGCAGCTGGTTAGGTTGGAGAGCCCAGACAGCTATGTCTTGGAAGCCAGTGAAGAAAGTATTTCTATGAGGAAGGAGTACAATCCCATATTGGCAGGTCAAAGAAGACGGGACTGAAAATTGACCATGGGATTATTGGAGCTCGGTGGTGATGTTGACAAGCGTTTTGATGGGGTGAGCCAGTTTGCAGCGGGTTTAGGAAATGGCAAGGGTGAAATCGGATGCCAGTAATGATTCCTTTTGGAGGAGTATGTGGTAAAGGGAGTGCAGATGCAAGTGGTGGCAGCTGCAGGGGGACAATCAGGTATGAGGTAGGGGAAAGCTTTTTTAAAAGATGGGGAACTAACATGCTGGTGGGAACTGACAGAATATTTGATGATGTTTGGGAGGAGGTTTTTTAAAAGATGGGGATCTAACAGCATGCTGGTGGGAATCAACAGAATATTTGATGATGTTTAGGAGGCGGGCCAGTTGCTGGAGTGGTTGTCGCTGCATTGGTGATAGGGGTGGGATCAAGTGCAGGTGGTGGAGAGGTGAGCTTCCAACAGGAGCATGGATATTTCACAGATAAATTTTATACCTCTCTAATGAGTTATGAATGTTTTCTACTTTATAGAGTAGTTAAGTTAGCCCATATCACCTAAAAGCTATACTTTAATGTGTTTGTCATTGGCCCCAGCACAGTCCATCGTTATCTTCTATCTCACCAGTTGTGGTAGCTCTTTGAATATCCTTCCAGGCATTAAGCCCTCTGCCTTCCTCTGCCATAGGCTGCCAGGATCAGTCCTTCCCTGGGCTGCAGAATACATACCATACTTCCTAATACACCATTTAAGGCTTTCAGAGTCTGACTCCATGGTTTCATTCACCATGTTCTTTTGTACACCCATTCCCAAAACACATTGGAGCACTTGGCTATTGCCAACATACACTTAGAGTGGAATTTGGAGTCAGACCTGGGTTTGAATTTTACTAATTGTCCAACCTTGGGTAAATTTAGCTAATTTAGACTCATTGTGTTTTCTTCATTCATAAAATGGGATAAATGAGTTAAGGTAGTAGGTATGCAATAAATCTTAATTCTCTTTACCCATTGCTATTGTTTGTCATCTTTAAAAGCCCCCTCATCTCATACTTTGCCTATAAAAGTTCTGCTAATTCTTCAAGGTATAGGGCTAGTACTCTCGTTTATTGAGGCTTTCCTGATTTAATTTTTTACTGAATTCCTGCACCCCTTACATGATAAATACTCTGAACCATTTTTGAGATTAAATCTCCTGAGTACTGTGATCAGGGTCAAGTAGAACCAGTGGCCAATGTTGGTTGAAGGCTCTCAGTAGTACAGATTCTGTGCTAGTGTTTTCGAGTTAGTCCTTTGTAGACCACTTTCACCATTTTTGCCTTGTCCATGTGCGAGGTATACTTTATTTAACATATTTTTATTTGAATGGACTCCCTTTTTAAACTAACATTTCCTCATCCTTGATAATAATCTCTGAAATCAGGGGCTAGATTTTTCTGGTTCAATTTTTTTCTGTTCCATGTTAGAATCGATACTTAACCAGTAGACATGTAAGTACTCCTGAAATCATCTGTATGCTCCTGCAGGGTGTGTCTTCTTTGCTTCTTTACTAAATAAGTGTGGCAATTGATACTCCTTGTTATAGCAAATATGAGTAAATTAAGCTGTGTTGTATTTTGTTACTATGTTAATTATAAAAAGATAGTTTGACATTTATAGTCTCAGCTAAGAAGTAGCAAAGTACTCTGAGAATTACTTTACCTCCAAATGCTTGCTAATCATATCTCTTCGTGGTGTTCCAAACAAATGATTTTTTCCCTTAAGATTTATCAGTTTTCTAAGATTTATGAGACTTTTAGTCATTTCAAAAAGTTTTATAGTAGTATTTGATTTATAAAAATCTTTTATTATTGCAGTGAGATGGAAGATTTTCGAGGTATAGCTGAAGAGTCCTTTCCAAGCTTTTTAACCAATTCATTACTTGGTAATAGTGAGATTTTGGAAAATGTCACTCTTTCTTCAAATCTTGGCTTACCTGTTGCTGTTTCAACACTTGCTAGAAATAGATCCATGACTGATAACAGGTAAGAATTGTTTGAAAAGACGATTTTTTGTTAAGGTTTAAAACGCCTGTAATATATTGATACTTCTGTAAAAATGTCTCAGCCATGCTTGAGCTTTTGCTTTATGTATACTATATATACATAAATATATCACGTGTTTATATCTATTATATATATTCATATATATATAATTGTTATAAAAAATTTATTGTATGTTTCCCTAGACCATTGTGTTCATCACTAGTGGATGGGTGGATTTGGAACTGAGCACCAGGGACCTTTTGGTCTACTAATCCATTTTTCTGTTCATAGTGTTTTGGGTTTATATTAGTTCAGCCTTACTGGTAGCTGGTAATTTGAGTTGTATCTCCATATGTGCTGTGTACAGTTCATCCATCTTATAGGATGTGTAAAGTTTGCCCATACTTAAATATCTTAACTACTTTCCTTAAACATTTGGAAAGAAGCATTGTCTTTACCTTTGGAATGAAGGGGTTGAGTTAACTCTCTAAAAACTTTAAGCTTTAAGATTTCGGTGACTCTTTTGTTTAGTACAGACAGACCTCATTGTTGATGCACAGATATTCAGAGCTTTTTATATGAGATGATGATTTTGAACACCAGAGGCCCTATTTGTTTTCATCCCCCCTCAGTTGGTTATAGTCATATAGCCCTATGTCATGGTGAATTTTAAATGTGCATAATTTAATTATTAACAAAAACATTTTGTGTGCATATAGGTATTCTGATATCCAGGCATCTTATTTAGCAGAAAGGAGGTTTTCAGTTCCATCGGAGTCATCTCCCAGTAGCCAGAGTGAAGCTGAATCAAGAGAGAAGTTACACCTTAGCTTCCAGGATGATGAGTAAGTTCATACCTTCATTTTGTTTTTTCCGTCTTAAAAGCAGGTCTCATTCTGTGTAAAATGAAAGTGTGCTCTGTCTCTGAGTAAGTCTTTAAGAGTTTTCTTTGTATAATTTTAATCACAAACATTTTTAGTCTTTCCAAACAACTTTTCTCATTCCAAAAGTAATATATGCTCATTAAAAAAAGTAGAAAATACAGAATTATAAGGAAGACAATAAGTCTATAATCTTACTAACTAGACTGTTTTCTGTGCACCTATACATATGTATATTAAATTGTTTCACACATACAGGATTAAACTGTACATACTATTTTTAACTTTTAAAAATTAATATGCTCTTGTTTCAATTATAATTAATGTATGTATATGTCATGTTAATGGCTGCACCATGTGAGGCATTTAGATTATTGAGATTTTGCTATTATAAATTTACTGAATTTTATTTATACATTTGCACATCTAGTAGGTTATTTTATTCAGATAAATTCCTAGGATTGAAATTGCTGAGTTAATATTTAATTTAAAGACCGTTACAAATCACCACATTGCTCTTTAGAAGATTTGTACCACTTTATACTCCCACTAAAAGATGTACATGAGAATGCCTACTTCTCTGAGCCCTCTCCAACATTTGGTGGTATTATTTTTAATCCTTGATTTTAGAAGTAAAAAAATTTGTACACATGCATAAATGCATAGAAGAAAATCTGGAAGGCTATAAACCAAAATGTAAATGGTAGTTATCTCTTGATGGTGGTATTACAGGCATTCTTAAAGTTTGCTGTGTTTGAATTCATAATGGAGTATTTATGGAATTGAACATACTTTAATGTTTATTCATTACTTATATTTTTGTTGTGAATTGCCTCTTGGTAACATTTGGATATAAGTGCTTTCTATATATTAAAAATGTTAACTCTTTGTATACTTATTCATTCCATGTGTATTTTTGACCAAGTGCCTACTGTGTGTCAGGTACTTCTCTAAGTACTTAGGAAATACCAGTGAACAAAACTGACATTAAACAAAAAGACATTAAAATATACAGTTTTATAGTATATTTGAAGGGAAAAGTACTAGAAAAAAGTAGAACATGATAAGGAGTGTAATTGGGTAGGCTGAAGGGAGTGATCAGTGGCGGTCTCATTGAGGAGGTGTAAGATATGAGCAGAGACTTGAAGGGGGTAATTGGTCATGTAGACATCAGGAGGAAGAGGATTTCAGGTGGAGGCTGCATCAGTGTAAAGGCCCTAAGCTAGGAGCATACCTAGGTTCAGTCAGCAGGAAGGAAGCAGCTGTGGGGTGAGCAAGGGTTTTGAGAGAGATGGAAACCTTTAGAGGGTTTTGTTTTAAAAGGTTCACTCTGGCTACTGTGGGGTGAATACACTGTTTGGACGCAAGTCTGGAAGCAGGAAGACCACTTAGGAGGTTGGATTATCAAGGGCGTGAGGTAGATGAAGAGAAGAGCACCAGGGCCTCATGTCGGGGCACTTCAACGTTAAGGTGGAGAGAGGAGGAATAGACATGAAGACTAATAATTACTGGCCTGAGGTAGGAAGAAAGCAGTATCTCAGAAGTCACATAAAGAACATATGTGAAAGAAGCGAGAGGGGTCCAATTGTGTCCAAAAAACTGAGGACTAGGAAATGACCCTTGGAATTAGCATAGGTTAGGTCGTAGGTAGCCCTGTCAGGTGGCTTCGGTGGAAACAGGAGGAGGCACACTAGTGTCAGAGGTTAGTTTTGGAGATGGTATGTTTTGCTGCAAAAGTCAGCCAAAATGCAGGGCTGTGATAGCTGGTGAGTATAGTAGGTCAAGAGAAGTTATTTCTCTTTTTTATGGTGGGAGAAGTTATTGCAAGTTTACATGGAGATAGGAATGATCTGGAAAAGGAAAGTCTGATTATATAAAAAGAAAAGAGAATTACCAGAGCAATGCCTTTACATAAATAAGAGTGGACGGGATCTAACATGCCATGGAGGAAATGACGAGAGAGGTAGGACCGTGGATAGTTCCTCTGTATTACAGGTGGGAAAGCAGTATGTGTGGGTACATGTGGTGGTAGGAATTTGAATGTTGTCTTTTCGGTGCTTGGGGTCTCTTAGTGCAGGAGGAGGCATGGTCATCAACATAGGGTGGAGGAGGAGGAGTAGAGAGATGTAAACGGTCACGGGAGTGTGGGAGTGTGAACAGAGAGGGAAATAGTGGGATTGTCAGACAGCATCAGGAGTCCCACCAGGGTCATGGTAATGAATTTAATGTGATTGTGGTGTTTTCCCCAACCACATTCAGCTGCAGGGATGCTGGCAAAGTGTGAGGGGAGAGTTGGGTTTGACTAGGCTTGTAGTTTGATGAAAGCAGTGAAGGATAAGGAAGTTGAGGATGTGTGATGATTGGTTATGAGATTTAGGTTAAGGAAGAGGAAAGGATAGCAGAAGGGTGAGGGAGTGTGAGATGTGGTGGTATGAATGAATTGGGGGCTTGGGTTGTGTCAGAACATTATAGAGTTGAGGTCCTAAGGCAGATGACATGAGGGGTTGTAGGACTCCAGGCCTAGAGACTTCAGCAAAGGTGATCTGGAAGTTGTACCGAGAGGACATGTTGATGGAGACACACATTCCATCTCTACACCCAGTGATTCCAAGGCTGTGGGAGAGATGACAGTT
This sequence comes from Panthera pardus, assembly GCF_024362965.1. Lineage (NCBI taxonomy): Eukaryota > Metazoa > Chordata > Mammalia > Carnivora > Felidae > Panthera > Panthera pardus. The sequence continues at coordinate 26,557,201 of NW_026526710.1, read as the reverse complement.
CTCATTTGCCAGTGTTTAGGGCAGGCAGTGTCCTCACAGGACATCCAGGTTTTCCCTAAAGCGTGAGGTGAAAGGGGTGTTCACAGGAGGAGTTCAGGAATAACAAGATTTGGCTGATCCAGCACTGTACCTTGAAGGCACAGTAGAAGGGTTTGTTGGGGAGGATTGGTGGGGGAGAATGTGCTTGTGGATCTTTGAATGAAGTTAGCCCCACTGAACTGATGTTGGTGATGAGATAGTGGATATGAGGAGAAGGGAGGAGAGTATCAGTAGTAGCCTCTTGATTCTTTGATGTGGGCCAGGAGATCTGGGAAGTGGTCTTGTTGATCCCTGTTAATGGAAGATAGGAGACCTGGTGAGATGGAGTTCTAGGTACAGTGTACTGGCCTCATTCTAGACTTTCGATGGGTGGAGGTGAGTGCTTTGGGGCTATTCCTTGCCTCCATTGAGTAGTCTGAAGATCTGGGTTGTTGTCTGAGAGCCAGACTTCTATGTCTGCTGTGATGGTGCTCCACAGGCTGCAGAGCTATGCATTTCACCCATGTGAAGGATGGCTTCTGTGCCTCCTTCTGGGGGAGGGTGGAATTTATGTCTTAAAAATATCTTTATTCTAACTTTGGAATTAATGAATATTTTACCTGAGGATAAGATTTAAAGATGAAAATAACTTTTCAGAATATTTTGAAGGCATAGCTACATAGTATGAGAAGCCTGATGTCATTTTGATCCTTGACCTTTGGTGTCTGAACTTTTTTCTTTCTGGAAACTCCTAGAATCCTCTCTCAGTCTGTGGTGGGTGATTTTTGTACTCATCCCCCCCCTCCCCCCACCAAATTCTAATTGGCATCGTCCAGAAATTTGTGTGCTTTAGTTCTAGATAATTATTACTTTGGTAATTTTCTATGTTTCTTTCTTTTTTACTGTTTGGATTGCCTGGGTTGATCTATTTCCATTATTTTTTCCTTTGTTTGTTTTTGTTTGTCTCAGTGCAAACAATGTTCTAGATAAGTTCCCAGTTTTTTTCCAACCCTTCAATTAAATCATTTGGCAGTCATAATTTTGAGAGCTCTTTTTTCTGGTCTTCCCCCCCCACCCCCCTTTAAGTTTATTTATTTATTTTGAGAGAGAGTGAGAGAGAGAGAGCAGGAGAGGGGCAGAGAGAGATTCCCAAGCAGGCCTCGCGCTGCCAGTGAAGAGTCCAACATGGGGCTTGAACCAACAAGCCATGAGATCATGACCTGAGTGGAAATCCAGAGTCAGACGCTTTGCCCGCTGAGCCACCGAGGTGCCCTAGTCTTCCATTTTTTATAACTCCTTTTTGTGGATGTAATGGCTACTTGAACATTTTCTGAGAATACTAATTGGGATTTTTCAAAGTTCTATAAATTATTCCTTGTCTCTGAGGTTGTTTAGTTTGTTCATCTTTATTTTTATCTCTCAAGCTGCTCCTTCTCCTGAATCTGATTTATGGCTGCCTTCTTGATTGCTAGTATGGGCTAGTGGGTATCCAGGTCTCATTTCCGTTAGGTCTTCGTGCAAGCTAGGCAGTGCTCCTGGCTGGCTTCACTTTGGGGCGAGCAGGCCCCAAAGACTCAGGTGAGTCGTCCGTTTATGCCAGGTGTTTAACACTGCTGTCACCACTATAGTTTCATTCTGCACAGGCGTTTCATATGCCTTGTGTGGAGAAGTGCCATCCTAGGTGTGTGGTGTCATGTTGACACTGTTGTTTTGTTTGGTTGGGGAGCAGGAGTGGAAAACTGCCCAGCACAGGCATCTGGTAGACTTTCAGTCAACCCCTCCCTCCAGACTCCCTCCTGCCCTCCTTCCTCCTTCCTCCTGTAGTCAGGAAACATTTCTGCAGCTCTTCCTGGCAGATTTGTTTTCTGCTTCTGGGCCCTTTTGTTCTTGTTCTGGACCACAGCTTTCTTTCTCCTGCGTACCCCATCTGCTTTTCAGATTCGAGAATCTGACGTAAGCTTGGGCTAAGACTGGTGGCTCTCATTCAGATTGCTTTACTTTTATAGATGTTCTTACTGTCGTTTTCATGCACTCCTAGAAGTTACTCTTGCCACTTTTACTTGAAACTTATTTGACTTAATTTGAAGAATTTTAATGGGCAAGTGATAGCCCATTAGTTTTGAGGAAGTAGATTTGGGGGGAGGTGGGTAACTGGCTCTGTTATAAAGTTCTAACGGTCACACTACAGTTGACCCTTGAACTGCATGGGTCTACTTATATGCAGATTATTTTTTATAAATATAGTACTATACGTGTATTTTCTCTTCCTTATAATTTTCTAAATAACATTTTTTTCTCTAGCTTTATTATAAGAATACAATATATAATACATATACAAAGTATGTGTTAATTGACTGTGTATGTTTTTTCTACATCAACAATAGTAAGTAGTTAAGTTTTGGGGGAGGCAAAAGTTAGACACAGATTTTCAACTGTGCAGGAAGTTGGTGCCCCTAACCCTTATCTTGTTTAAGGGCCAAGTGTGTATGCTCTTCTTAGAGTGGGGGCCTTTAAAATATGAAATGAATCTGAATGTCATGACTTCTTTTTTATTTATTTCATGTAACCAACTTGCCTTCCCTACCACCTTTCTATTTTTAATTTTTTTTTAATTCTTGGGAAAATGAGAGCGTGAGCGAGGGAGGGGAAGAGAGATAGGGGGACAGAAGATCTGAAGTGGGCTCTATGCTGACAGCAGAGAGCCTGATGTGGGGCTTGAACTCACCAACTGTGAGATCATGACCTGAGCCGAGGTCAGATGCTTAACCAACTGAGCCTCCCAGGTGCCCCCACCTTTTTTTATTTTTAAAAAGTCACATAGAGATCTTTATTGTCTTTTTTCTCTTTCATATGCTCATTTTATTTATTTGAAATATAATTGACACATAACATTATATTAGGTGTACAATGTAATGATTAGATGTTTGTATGTGTTGTGAAACGATTACCACAATAAGTCTAGTTAATATCTATCACCTTACATAATTACAGAAAATTTTTTTCTTGTGATGAGGACTTTTAAGATTTACTCTCTTAACAATTCCAGATATGCAATATAGTATTATTACTGATAATCACCATGCTATATGTTATATCTCCGTGACTTATTTTATATCTGGAAGTTTATACCTTTTGACTCCCTTCACCCATTTCTCCTACCCCCAGTCCCCACCTCTGGGATACATTAATCTGTTCTCTGTATCTATGAGCTTAGTTTTCTGTTTTCATTTTTATTTTCTGCATATAAATGAGATTATGTGGTATTTGTCTTTCTGTGTCTTAATAACCATAACACCGTTAAAGTCCATCCATGTTGTTACAAATGGCAAGATTTCCTTTTTTATGGCTGAACAATATTCCATTATGTATATATTATCACTTTTTCTTTATTCACCCATGTGTTGATGTACACTTAGGTTGTTTCCATCTTGGCTGTTGTATATAATGCTGCATTGAACATGGGGATGCCATATATCTTTTTGAGTTAGTGTTTTAGTTTTCTTTGGATAAATACCCTGAAAGTGGGATTGCTGAATCATACGGTAGATCTATTTGTAATTTTTGAAGAACCTCTGTACTGTTTTCCATATTGGGTGCACCAACTTACATTCCCAGTTTACATTCCTACTACCACTGTACATCTGCACCAATGCCTGTTATTTCTTGTTTTTGTTTTTTTTTTTAATAATAGTTACTATAACAAGTGTTAGGTGATACCTCATTGTGGTTCTGATTTGCATTTCCCTGATGATTAGTTGATGTTAAACATCTTTTCATGTACCTGTTGGTCATCTGTGTGTCTTCTTTGGAAAATACTTTTTCAGATATGACCATTTTTTAATTGTATTGTTTGGGTTTTTGTTTTTTGTTTTTTGTGTTTTGTGGTTTTTTTTCTGTTGTTTGTTTTTTGTTATTGAGTTGTATGAGTTCTTTATACATTTTGGATATTAACCACTTATCAGATATGATTTGCAGATATTTTCTTCCATTCAGTAGATTGCCTTTTCATTCTGTTGGATTCCTTTGCTCTGCACCCCCACCTCTTTTTCTCTCTTCTATATCTTACAACTTTGTATCCATTTATAGTCTTTTCACCTACCCCTATCCTCTCTTTTACTCAGCTCCTGTTTGGGGTAAAACTTTCCTTTATCTACTTATGAATGCACTTTTGGATTGAACTAATGGTAATGGCTTTCTGTGTATTACAGCCTCAATAAAGAGATGGAACACCTGGGAGGTGAATTAGAGTTGGGAGTTGCGTCAGGCACAGGGGGTTAGCACTTGGAATAGAGAAGAACTATCTTCATTTCATCCATCCTGGCCAGATTATAGCCTGACCCTAAGATATCAGTTTGTCAGATGATGAATTTATTGCATTTAGAGGCCTTTTTCTAAAAAGTTCATTGCTACCCTTCCTCTTGCTGGTGGAAGGCTGTGGTGAATTGCATCGGACCCAAGAAGTTTTGTAGGAGATTGGGAGGAAAAAATTGCCTTTAAGGAAAAATACTGTCATCCATATATAAAACAATAGAAATACAAAGATGGGGACCAAGCCAGTGGCAGGGGCTAAAAGTAATGTAAAGCATTTAGTAATTCAGAGAATCAGTTTTTTGGCAAATATATCAGTATTGTTTAAGTCTGTCTTGTTTTTAGAAAGCTGAGTTTTTCTCTAGATGTGATAGATTCAGAGATATTTGAGAAAGAAAACACCCCCATTTTATAACGTGCAAGGCAGAATAGCAATAAGATGCTATATTTGATTTTGGTAGATTGTGTATCTCTGGACCCCAAATGGTGGTGCAGTCCCCAGGGCACCTACAGTGGAACCAGTAATAGTTTCTGGCTGGTCCTAGAAATTTTTCTTTTCACTGTATCCATTTTTTCATTTTGGGAGATTAAATACATAACTGATTAATGACTGTTTTATTGATTTACCCAAGGTAACTAACATTTCATCATCATTCTGTTCCCTAATGAAAAAGTTGTATCTCTAAGAAAAAGAACCATATAGAAAGTCAGCATTTGTCAGATGCTGTTCTCGAAGAGTCTGATTTGCAGAGAAATATAGCAAGAACAGAAGAGGAGCAGGCTAAAACTGCAGAATCCTTTCAGAGCCAAAATCATTTTGATAGGATTTCACCACTGGAACAAGTGCAAGGTACTGAACATTTAGAAATTACTTCTTAACGTATGTATTTCAATTTCCTTTCTCATTTGTCTTATCTTTGGTATTTATCTTAAGCTGTGATACGGAAACTGAAAACACTTATGGCTTGGCGTTGACCTATTAATATTTTTATAGGAAAAGGTCTTTTAATCTCTTAATTATTGTTGCTGATTAAGCTGAAAGCTCCTTTCCTTAGGAAGTCATGCTGTCAGATGGTTGCAGCACCCTTTGTGCAAGACACACTTTTCACATTTCCTGCTCCAATTAATTAAAAAAAAATTTTTTTAACATTTATTTATTATTGAGAGACAGAGAGAGACAGACTGTGAGCAGGGGAGGGGCAGAGAGAGAGGGACACAGAATCTGAAGCAGGCTCTAGGCTCTGAGCTGTCAGCACAGAGCCCGACGTGGGGCTCGAACTCACGAACTCACGAATCATGACCTGAGCCAAAGTCGGACGCTTAACCGACTGAGCTACCCAGGCGCCCCTGCTCCAATTAATTTATATTTTTACCAGTAGTCATTTTTGTTCCTAAACTTATTTTTATATACATTGGTGAATTATAAATTCTAAAAGATTATTATTTCTTTTTTTTTTTTTAATTTTTTTAAATGTTTTTATTTATTTTTGAGACAGAGAGAGGCAGAGCATGAGCAGGGAAGGGGCAGAGAGAGAGGGAGACACAGAATCTGAAGCAGGGTCCAGGCTCTGCGCTGTCAGCACAGAGCCCGATGCGGGGCTCGAACCCACGGACTGTGAGATCATGACCTGAGCCAAAGCCGGACGCTTAACTGACTGAGCCACCCAGGGGCCCCGAAAAGATTATTATTTCTAAGAAAACCAAGTTTAACACTTTGGAGTCATTTGAACAATTGTTTTCAAATTGAATCTGGGAAAGAAACTACAAAAATGTGGGGAAGATTGTAAAATAAATAACTTACAGACTGCTGCTTTCAGATTGCTTTTAAGTACTCTTTGTTCTCTTTCATCAGAGAAATTAAAGCTAGATATTTTAAACTATGTATTGTAGGCTTATGTAGTTAAGATAGCATGTAACTCCAAATGGTTCAGTACGTCAAAGGCCTTGCTTGAGCCTATATTTTACAATTGATGAATGAATGCATTTTTATGTTTGTGTTAAATTCTTTTTTTTTAATGTTTATTTTGTTATTTTTGAGAGGGTAGGGAAGAGGGGCAAAGAGAGGAAGACAGAGGATCCAAAGTGGGCTCTATGCTGGCATCAGAGAGCCTGGTACAGGGCTTGAACTCATGAGATCATGACCTGAGTCGAAGTCAGATGTTTAACCAGTTGAGCCTCCCAGATGCCCCTGTTTATGTTAAAAATCTTGAGATGTTTGTATTTCCCTTGATGAAAAGTGTCAAATATTTATGAATGTAGTGAGAATGATATTAACTCCTCATACTCATACTCATAAGCAATAAAAGAGAAAATTAATAAATTGGACTTCATTGAAATTGAAACCTTTTGTGTCTCAAAAGACTTATTAAGACTGTGAAAAGGCAACACAAGGATGGAAGACAATGTTTGCAAATCATATATATGATAAGGGATATATAAATAAGTCTTACAATTCAATAAAAAAATAAACAACCCATACTGTAAAATGGGCAAAGGATTTCGATAGACATTTGTCTAAAGAAGTTGTACAAATGGCCAATAAACACATGAAAAGATGCATAACATCTTAGTCATCAGGTAAATGCAAATCAAAACCACAAGATAATTACTATGCACCTACTAGAATAGCTATAATCAAAAAGTTGGAAACAGCAAGTGTTGGTGAGGATATGGAGAAATTGAAACTCTCCTCCTTTGCTGGTAGGTATGTAAAATGGTGCAGTTGCTGTGAAAGTAGTTTGACAGTTCTTTAAAACATTAAACATAGCACTACCGTATAAGCCAGCAGTTCCAGTCCTAGGTGTATACCTGAGAGAAATGAAAACATGTCCACGCAAAAGCTTGTACATGAATGTTCATAGCAGCATTAATGACAGTAGCCAAAAAGTAGAAACACCTCAAATCTCCATCAACTGCTGAATGGATAGACAAAATGTAGTGTGTCCATATAGTGAAGGGTTATTGAGCCATAAAAAGCAGTGAAGTATTGATATGTACTGTAACATGGATGAACTTTGAAAACATTAGGCTAAGTGAAGGAAGACAGATACAAAAGGCCACATGTTATAAGAGATTCTGTTCATCCACAGGTACATCTGTAGATACCAAATAGACAAATCAATAGAGACAGAAAGTTGATTAGTGGTTGCCAGGGCCAGGGAAGGGGAGAATGGGGAGTGAGTGCTACTGGTACAGTATTTGTTTCTGGAATGGTAAAAATATTATGGCATTAGAGAGTGCTAATGGTTGCACAGCCTTGTGAATATACTAAAAACTGCTGAATTGTACACTTTAGAAAGGTGATTTCATGGTGTGCAAATTTTATTTCTGTTAAAAAAATCTCCTATACTTATCCCACAATCTAGTATAAGATTTATTCATACTTGCTTTATTTCTTCTGTTTTTTTATTACCTTTTTTCCTGATATTTTAACATTCCAAATGTCATTTTTTTCCTACATATTTTAGTGTGCATCTCTCAAAATACAGATACTTTCTTATATAACCACAATGCTATTAACACTGCTAACAGACTTGACAGTTCTTTTATTATATAGTACTCTAGTCTATATTCATTTGCTAATTTTCCAGGTTGGTTTGCTTGAATTGGTGTCCAAGGAAGATTACCTTATGTTGTGGTATATTTGTTGTTGTGTCTCTTTAGTCAGTGCCTGTTGACTAGATCAGTCACCCTGTAGATTTTCCATATGCTTAGTCATGCTGTCATTTTTCTTGTTTCTCTGTTCCTGTATCCTCTGTAAAGCAAAAGTTTGCTTAAAAGGCTTGATTAGATTCATGCTCAAGTTTTTTTTTGGCATATGTATAATTTTTTATACTTCCCCACCCTGACAGTGTTTTAATTTAACTGATCAAATGATAAGTTCCTATACCATCATTTAAAAGTGCTCTATTCTCCTTAAAGGGAAAAAAATGTTTAGTTCATTAATTTGCTATGTTTAGGAATTGTTGGGTATTTAGTTGATAAAATAATTTGGTCTCAGTTATTTTTGTTTTCTCCAACAGACTCGCCTGTTGATTTTTGTTTACAATCATGGACGAATAATAAGGAGAACAAGGTAATCGTTTACCATGTTATCAATTTTTGGAGTGTTACTGGGAGAGTAAAAGTTCCTATTTCACATGTGTAAGTGCTAAATAGTAGTGATATTAGAGGTCTCTTACTTGTAAGTAGTAGAAAGCCATGTTACTCCTTCAAGTAACTAGGAACTGAGTATTGCTGGTCCAGAGCCTCATGTGTTATCAGGATTTCACCTCTGCTCTGCTTCACTCCTTGCTGGCTCTCTCTGCAATGATGGCTCTGGGAAGGTAAGGGTTTCTCTCTCTCTCTCTCTCTCAAGTTTATTCATTTAAATTTTGTTTTATTTTTGAGGCAGGAGGGTGGGAGGGATGGGCAGAGAGAGGGAGACAGAGGATCCGAAGCGGGTTCCACACTGCCAGCAGTGAGTCCAATGTGGGGCTCAAACTCACGAAGCATGAGATTATGACCTGAGCTGAAGTTGGACAGTCAACCAACTGAGCCACCCAAGCACCCCTCACTTTTTTTAAAATGAGCAAGAGCACAGGAGGGGCAGAGAGAGACAGGGACAGAGGATCCAAAGCAGGCTCTGCACTGATAGCAGCAAGTCTAGTGCAGGGCTCAAACTCATGAACCACGAGATCATGACCTGAGCTGAAGTTGGATGCTCAACCAACTGAGCCACACAGGCGCCCCAAGTTTATTTTTGAGAGACAGAGAGAGAGAGCGAGAGAGCGCACACACATGCACAAGCAGGGGAGAGACAGAGAGAGGGAGAGAGAATCCCAAGCAGGCTCTGCACTGTCAGCACAGAGCCTGATGTAGGGCTCAAACTCATGAACTGTGAGATCTTGACTTGAGCCAAAATCAAGAGTTGGACGCTTAGGATCCGTAACCAACTGAGCCACCCAGATTCCACCCCCCCCCCCACCCCCCTGCTTCATTCTTAACATTCATGATCAAAAAAGACCATGATCTTTCTTTAAGGGTGAGTTAAAAAAGAAAAAGACGAGTTCTAATGAGATCAATTGGGTCATATGTTCTCCTTTTTGTAAATCACTGTGCCAAGGGGTTAGATTGGAATAAAACACTCTGTTGAGCCTGGACTTATGTCCACTTCTGTGTGTGTGTGTATGTGTGTGTGTGTGTGTGTGTGTGTGTGTGCATGTGCATGCACACACACATATGTATGTACATATGCCTCAGTGTCTATATATATGCACAGAGTGGAGTGTGGCTGACTACCCCACCAGGTCCATGTGATGTAGAAAGAGATGCGCTCCTCAAAGGAAGGGGCACTAAGCAGAGAAACAGTTCCAAGTCCAACATAAATGGTTAGCAGGGATTTCGGGTTTGGAGTCTCATATTTATGAGTTTTTTTTTTTTTAATATATAATATAAACAAAAAGTTCTAAAGAGTTACTTCTCTGTGCTATGTACGGGTTGGCAATCTGTGGCTTATTGTCCAAATCCAATCTGCCTGTTTCTGTAGTTTGTTGGAACACAGCCATGCCCATTTGTTTCTGTATTATTTAGGGCTGCTTTGTGCTACAACAGCTGAGTTGAGAAGTTGTGATAGAGACTGTAAGGCTGATAAAACCTGAAATACTTTGCTAGCCGACTCTTTACGGAAAATGTTTGTCAAACCCTGCTCTATATATTTGCTCCTTATATATAAATAACTACTAATAACTTTCAAATTTGAGAGATGCTTTTTTGAGGAAGTTCAGGTGTAGTCAAATTGAAATTAAGTCAGAAAGCATGATTTCCTGAACATTTAGAAGACATGGTTTCTAAAGGGAGAGACCATAACTTTTCTTTTCTTTCTTTCTTTTTTTTTTTTTTTTAATGTTTCTTTCTTTATTTTTTGAGAGAGAGAGATCGAGAGACACAGAATCTGAAGCAGGCTCCAGGCTCTGGGCTGTCTCAGCACAGAGCCCGACATGGGGCTTGAACTCATGAACTGTGAGATCATGAGCTGAGCCAAAATTGGACACTTAACTGACTGAGCCACTCAGGTGCCCCTATAACTTTTCTTTATGATAGGAAATTTATTATTTTTAGGATTGTTGAAGAATTGACTTCCTAAAAGTATTAGAAATCATTGATGGTAAGAGAAGGACCATAAAACTGGAAAGCAGCAAAACAAGTATAGAAACATAAGATACTTGCTAAAAAGGAGATGATGAAGTGAGAGCAGGAGGAAAATAAATATATTAGAAAATGTAGACCAGAGGGAACTACTAATACATTTGATTTGTGTGTGCGGGGGAGGGAGTGGTGAGAATAAGCTCCTTTTTATTTTTAATTGAAGTGTGGTTGATATACAGTGTTATATTAGTTTCAGGTATACAGCGTAGCAGTTCAACAATTCTGTGCCTATAAATGCTCCCCACCAGAAGTGTAGTTATCCTCTGTCACCATCCAAAGTTATAACAATATTATTGACTGTATTCTCTCTGTGGTACTCGTCATCTCTGTGACATATTTGTTTTATAAGTGGAATTTTGGACTGCTTACTCAACTGTTTCACTCATCCTTCTACTCTCTCCCCTCCAGGAACCACCAGTTTGTTCCTGTGTTTGAGTCTGTTTTTTGTTTGTTCATTTGTGTTTTTTTTAGATTCCACATCTTTAGATTTATATGAGCATAATTCAGCACTGTTCTCTGCAAGTATGCAATTGCACAGAGAGGCCAAGTTTTTATCTTAAAAATTGCTATGCATTTTGCAATCTAATTTTAAAGATGGTATTGTCTGATACATATTTAATATGATTGTGAAATAAAATTGATACTTAGAAGGCAACATCAACTTTTATTCTGGACTTTGAATGCCCTTAGCAAACTGCTGTGTGCCCTTAGGGTTATGTGGTTCTTGGGTTGAGGAACAGAAAAATCTGTGGTTCCAATGTAAGCTGTGGAATCCAAAGCAAGCCTTGTGTTCAAATTCATCTGGGTATTTGTATACTGACTAGAATATTAGGTCCTCGAGCATCGTTCACACAATTTAAGACGTTAAATTTTAACAGTGTCTCATTGGGTGGACCAGGGAAGGAAGATGGCATGGGGGCAGGAAGAAAGTTATTGATTCATAATAAAACAGCTAGCCCTTATTACCTAAATTGTGAATTACACAGAGTGAGCACATTGGCGGTCTTTTTTGTAACCTTGTGCTGTGGTCTTCAAAGAAATGAGTTTGCTTCTCTTACTTGCATTTTATTTCTTACAGATTGTTGTTCCTCATGCTGGAAAGAAATTTGAAGACAAGAATCCAAACAATGACTTAAGCTACACTAGTTTATTAGAAAATGAGAAACTTATGTCACTGGCAAGCTTGGATGATTCTTCTGGTACTGTAAAGTGACTTGTGTTTTCCTAGTCCTTACCTTGCTGCTCCATGTCTTTCTACTTCTTTGTTTCAGTAGTCATTGCCAGCTTTTTGTTTCTTTGCCTTCTTCTTTATCTCCTCCATACCTATACTCAAATGGTCACTTCTGTTGAGTGATGGGATTTTTCAAAACTTATTTATTATGAATCCTGGTATGATTTACCTCATTCCTCAGTTTACTATCATTAGAGACCAGAGTATAAAGCACTATGTTAAGAAACTGGGGGAACAATGAAATATTTAGCCTCTGCTCTCTGAAAGTTTTGCCAAGTGAGAACAGATGCACAGCCAACCTCTGACTACATCAGATGTGTGTTAACAGTACAAATTGTACGGGAATTGTAGGAGGGTAACAAATTAGTTCTGATATTGAGGAAGGTAGCTGTGAAGCCTTATTAAAAGGGGATGTAGGTGGGGTGCCTGGGTGGCTCAGTCGGTTGAGCATCTGACTTTGGCTTAGGTCATGATCTCACAGTTCGTGAGTTTGAGCCCTGCTTTGGGCTCTGTGCTCACAGAGCTGAGCCTGGAGCCTGCTTTGGATTCTGTCTCCCTCTCTCTCTGCTGCACCCCTGTTCACACTCACTCTTTCTCCCTCTCAAAAATAAATAAATATTAAAAAATCAAAAAAAAGAAAAAAAAGAAAAGGATGCAGGGCGCTTGGGTGGCTCAGTCAGTTGAACGTCTGACTTGCACAGAGCCTGCATTGGATTTTCTGTCTCCCTCTCTTGCTGTCCCTTCCTTGTGCACGTGCATGCATACTCATTCTCTGTCTCAAAATAAAGAAACATTAAAAAAAGTTTTTTAAAAAGGGTGATGCAGTTTTTCCTCTTTCTTGAAAAGACCTGTGATAGGCCTAACATGGATCTGGGAAGAGAAGTATATTTCAGGAAGCTGGAATAGCTTCTTGTAAAGGCCCTAAGGTAGGGGCATTTTAGACCATGTTTGGAGACTAGCCAAACTCTTGTGATTTTGTGTGGCAGGTTTACAGCACTTGTAGGAGGCTAAATTGGGGAACAAACTCAGACAGGTAGGAAGGGACCAAATTATTCATGGCTTTGAAGGTCAGGCTGATGAACTAACTGATTGGGATAAATACAAATTATAAATTAAGGACAGGTTTTGCTGCCACAATTTTTAGATATTTTGGATTATGGAATTGTGAATAAGGAATCATAGATTGAATTTATATAGATCTTTGTTTTAGTAGGCTAGATTTTTATGTATGTATTTATTTATTTTTGATTTTTTCTTTTTCTTCTGTTTCAAGTTTTTATTTAAATTCTAGTTAGTTATCCTATAGTGTAATATTGGTTTCAGGAATAGAATTTAGTGGTTCATCACTAACACCCAGTGCTCATCCCAACAAGTACCCTCCTTAATGCCCATCACCCTAGCCCTTCTCCTCTCCCTCCATCAACGCTTAGTTCTCTATGGGTAAGAGTCTCTTATGGTTTGCTCCCCACTCTTTTTTCCCCCCTCTTCCCCTATGTTCATCTGTTCTGTTTTTTAAATTCCACATATGAATGAAATCATTTAGTATTTGTCTTTCTCTGATAGACTTGTTTCACTTAATATGATAGACTCTAGTTCCATCCACATCATTGTGAATGGCAAGATTTCATTCTTCTTAATGGCTGTGTAATATTCCTGTGTGTGTGAACTGCATCTTCTTTATCCATTCACCTATCCGTAGACACTTTGGCTGCTTCCATAATTTGGTTGTTGCAAATAATGAGGCAATAAACAGGGATGCATGTCTCCCTTTGGATTAGTGTTTTTGTATTTTTTGGGTAAATACCCAGTAGTGTGATTATTGGATCAAAGGGTAGTTCTGTTTTTAATTTTTTGAGGAACCTGCATACTGTTTTCCACAGTGGCTGCAGTGCAGTTTGCACTGGGTTCTTTTCTCTCTATATCCTTGCCGACACTTGTTGTCTCTTGTGTGTTTGATTTTAGCCATTCTGACAAGTATGAGGTCATATATCTCATTGTGGTTTTGATTTGCATTTACCTGATGATGAATGATGTTGAGCATCTTTTCATGTGTCTGTTGACCATCTGTATGTCTTCTTTATAGAAATGTGTGTTCATGTCTTCTGCCCATTTTTAAAAATTGGATTGTTTTTTTGGTTGTGTATTACTTCTATATATATTTTGGATACCAACCCTTTTTCAGATATTTTGTTGATTGTTTCCTTTGCTGTTCAGAAGCCTTTTATGCTGATGTAGTCTCAATAGTTTATTTTTTATTTTATTTTCCTTGCCTGAGGAGACCACATCTAATAAGTTGTTATGGTCAGTGTCAGAGACATAACCCACCGTGCTCTCTTCTAGGATTTTTATGGTTTCAGGTCTCACATTTAGGACCCTGGTGTAAGAAAGTGGTCCAGTTTCATTGTTTTGCATGTTGCTGTCTAGTTTTCTTAACACCATTTATTGAAGAGACTTGTCTTTTTCCCATTGCATATTCTTGCCGCCTTTGTCGAAGATTAATTGACCATATAATTGTGGGTTTACTTCTGGGCTGTCTGTTCTTTTTCGTTTGCTTGTTTTTTAAGTTCATTTATTTTGAGAGAGAGAGAGCGAGCGAGCACATGAGCAGGGGAGAGGCAGAGAGAGAGAGAGGGAGAGAGTGAATCCTAAGCAGGCTCCATGCTGTCAGCACAGAGCCCTACATGCTCTAACCCATGAACTGTGAGATCATGAAGAGCCGAAATCAGGAGTTGGACATTTAACTGACTGAGCCACCCAGGTGCCCTCTGCGCTTTCTATTCTGTTCTCTTGATCTATGTGTTTGTTTTTGTGCCAGTACCATACTGTTTTGATTACTATAGCTTTGTTGTGAATCTTGAAACCTGGGATTGTGATACATCCAGTTTTATTGTATTTTTTAAGTAGGCTCCACACCCACTGTGGCCCTTGAACTTATTAGGACTCTGAGATAAAGAGTCATATGCTCTACCAACTAAGACAACCAGGTGCCCCCAGTTTTGTTATTCTTTTTCAAGATTGCTTTTGCTATTGAGGGGCTTTTGTGGTTCCATACAAATTTTAGGACTATTTTTTCTTGTTCTGTGAACAATAACTATTGGTATTTTGATAGGGATTACATTAAATCTGTAGATTGCTTTTGGTAGTATGCACATAGTATTTGTTCTTCTAGTCCATGAGTTTAGAAGATCTTTCCATTTGTGTCTTTAGTTTCTTTCACCAGTGTTTTACAGTTTTGAGAGTGCAAATCTTTCACCTCTTTGGCTAAGTTTATTCCCAGGTATTTTATTATTTTTGGTGCAGTTGTAAATGGGGTTATTAATTTCTCTTTTCGCTACTTCTTTATTAGCGTATAGAAATGCAATTGATTTCTGTATATCAGTGTTGTATTCTGTAGCCTTACTAAATTCATTTATCAGTTCTGATAGTTTTTTGGTGGGGTCTTTAGGGTATTCTACATATGATATCATGTCATCTGCAAATAGTGAAAGTTTTACTTCTTCCTTACCAATTTGGATTCCTTTTATTTCTTTTTGTTGTCCGATTGGTGTGGTTAGGACATCCAGTCATATGTTGAATAAAAGTGGTGAGAGTGGACATTTTGTCTTGTTCCTGACCTTAGAAGCTTTCATTAGTTTTCCCCCACTGAGTATGATGGTTGCTATGAGCTTCTCATATATGGCCTTCATTATGTTGAGGTATGTTCCCTGTAAACCTACATTGTGGAGGGTTTTTATCGTAAATGGATACTGTACTTTATCAAATGCTTTTTCTGCATCTATTGAAATGATCATGTGGTTTTTATCCTTTCTTGTTAGTGTGATGTATCATGTTGATTGATTTATGAATATCAAACATCCTTGCATTCCAGGAATAAATTCCACTTGATTGTGGTGAAATATTGTTCTAAATATATTATTGGACCCAGTTTGCTAATATGAGGATTTTTGTGTCTCTGTTCATCAGAGATATTGGCCTGTAGTTCTCTTTTTTTTTTTTTTTTTTTTTTTTATAGTGTCTTTATCTGATTTTGGTATCAGGGTAATGATAGAATGAATTTGGAAACTTTCTTTTTTCTTTTATTTTTTGGAGTAATTTGAGAAGAATAGATACTAACTATTATTTAAATGTTTGATAGAATTCATAGCTGTCTGGTCCTAGACTTTGGTTGGGAGTTTTTTGATTACTGATTCAATTTCATTGCTGGTAATTGGTATGTTCAGTATTTTTATTTTTTCCTCATTTACTTTTGGGAGGTTATATGTTTCTATGAGTTTATCCATTTCTTCTAGGTTGTCCAGTTTGTTGGCATATGACTTTTCATAATACTCTTTTATAATCCCTTATATTTCTGTGGTGTTGGTTGTTATTTTTCCTCTTTCATTCCTGATTTGTTTGAGTCCATTCTCTCTTTTTTTATGAGTCCTGCTAAAGATTTATCAATTTTGTTGATCTTTTCAAAGAACCAGCTCCTGGTTTCATCCATCTGTTCTATTTTTTTAGTTTCTCTTTTATTTATTCCTGCTCTAATCTTTATTACTTCCTTCCTTTTACCTTCTTCAGATAGGTCTGTATTGTTATAAACTTCCTTCTTAGAACAGCTTTTGCTGCATCCCAAAGATTTTGGAGTGTTGTATTCCCATTTTCATTTGTTAGTGTATTTTTGGATTTCTTCTTTGATATCTTTATTGAACCATTCATTGCTTAGTAGCATGTTATTTTTGTTATACATGTTATACATGTTATACATGTTATACATGTTAACATGTTATACATGTTATAACCTCCATGTATTTTTGTTCTTTCCAGATATTTTCTTATGTTTGATTTCTAGTTTCATAGCATGTGGTTAGAAAAGATGCATGGTATAACTTCAGTCTTTTTGAATTTGTTGAGACTTGTTTTGTGGTCTAATATGTAATCTGTTTTGGAGAATGTGTGCTTGCAAAGAATGTGTATTCTGCTGTTTTAGGGTGGAATGTTCCGAATATATCTATTAGATCATCTGGTCCAGTGTATCTTTTAGAGTCACTGTTTCTTTGGTGATTTTCTGTTGGATGATGTGCCCATTGCTGTAAGTGGTGTGTTAAAGTCCCCTACTATTATTGTGTTACTGTTGCTTGCTTCCTGTATGTTTATTTTCAGCTGCTTAATGTATTTGGGTCCTCCCATGGTAGATGCATATATATTTCTAATTGTTATATCTTCTTGTTGGGTTGTCCCCTTTATGTTTACATAGTGTCCTTCTTTTTCTCTTTTTACAGTCTTTGTTTTGTCCCAGGTAAGTATTGCCACCCTGGCTTTCTTTTCACTTCCATTTGCTTAAGAATTGCTTCTTCCCTTCACTTTCAATCTGCATGTTTCTTTAAGTCTGAAATGAGTCTCTTAAAGGCAGCATATAGATGGGTCTTACATTTTTTATCTACTCCATCACTTTTTGTGTCTTTTGGAATGTTTAGTCCATCTACATTCAAAGTAATTATTGATAGGTATGTACTTATTGCCATTTTGTTACTTGTTTTATGTCTGTTTATGTAGTTCTTCTCTGTTCTTTCTCTTGCTGTCTCCTCTCATGGTTTGCTGTCTTTCTTTAGTGATGTATTTGGATTCCTTTCTTTTCATTATTTCAGTATCTATTATTGATTTTTGATTTGTGGTTACTATTAGGTTTGTATATAATATTTTCTGCATATAGCAATCTATTATTTTAATAGCCACTTAAGTTTTAACCCATTCTTTACTCCTTTTCCCTCCACATTTTAGGTATATGGTGTCCTGCTTTGCATCCTTTTGTTTTGTGAGTCACTTGACAAATTCTTATAGATACACTTATTTTTACTGCTTTTGTGCTACGTGCTTTTCTTACTCCTATATATAACTCTTTCCACTCAGAGTTACCTTTAACATTTCTCGTAGGGCTGGTTTACTGGTCTTGAGTTCCTTTAAGTTTTGTTTGGGAAACTGTATCTCTCTCTCTCTATTCTAAATGATAGCCTTGTTGGATAGAGTATTCTTGGCTGCACGTGTTTTCCTTTCAGCACACTGAATATATCATGCCAGTCCCTCTGGCCTGCAAAATCCTGCTGAAAAATCTGCTGATAGTTTTATAGGGTTTCTCTTGTATGGAACTGTATGGAACTTGTATGGAACTGTTTTCTTATCTCCTGCTGCTTTTAGAATTGTCTCTTTATCACTGCTTTTTGCCATTTTAGTTGCTATGTGTCTTGGTGTGGACTTCCTTGAGTTGATTTTGTTGGGGGCTCTCTGTGCCTTCTGGATTTGGATTTCTGTTTTCTTCCCCAGATTCAGGATGTGTTGAGCCATTATGTCTTCAAATAAATTTTCTTCCCCCCTTTCTCTCTCTTTTCCTTCTCTCTCTTCTTTCTCTTCTCCTTCCCTATAATGCAAATGTCATTATGTTTGATGGTGTTCCTGAGTTCTATAAGTCTATTTTCACTTTATTATTATTATTTTTTCTCTCTTAACGTTCAGCTTGTTTTCCATCCCTTTGCCTTCCAGGTTGCTAATTTGTTCCTCTGCTTCACCTAGTCTATTTATTCCATCTAGTGTATTTTAAATTTTAGTTATTGAGTTGTTCATCTCTGAATGGTTCTTTTTTATGTTTTCTGTTTCCTTGTTAAGTGTCTCACTGATGTCCTCCACTCTTTTCCCTAGTCCTTTGTGTATCTTCTTTTTTTAAAGTTTCATTTATTTATTTTGCGAGAGGACAAGAGAAAACACGAGTGTGGGAGGGGCAGAGAGAGAGAATCCCAAGCAGGCTCCATGCTGTTAGTGCAGAGCCTGATGCAGGGCTCAAGCTCACAAACTGTGAGATATATGACCTGAGCTGAAATCAAGAGTCGGTCATTAAACCAACTGAGCCACCCAGATGCCCCTAGTGCATATATTTATGACCATTACTTTAAATTCTCAGTAGGAATATTACTTATCTCCCTTTTGCTTGGGTCTTTGCTGTGATTTCGTCCTGTTCTTTCACTTAGGACATATTACTCTGTCTTGTCATTTCATTTAACTCTCTGTGTCTGTTTCTATGTGGTTCAACAGTCAGCTACATCTCTTGCTCTTGAAAGTAGTGGCCTTATGAAGAAGAGGTCATTAGTGTGTTACAGTGCAGTGTCCCCTGTTCACCAGAACCTGCCACTTAGGGGCATCTCCTGTGTGTGTTGTGTGTATCCTGCTGTTGTGGTCAAGCCACTTTTGCCTTCAGTGCAGTCATCTGCAGAGTTTCTCTTTGTCTGTTTTGGGCGGGGTTTATTCCCCATATTGTAATGGGCCACTCTGCACTGCCTTGGGCTTGAGTTGAGTCAGAATAGGCATTTGCCAGAGCTGTGGTAGCATCAAACTGCAAGGTGCTTTCCCTGTATTGTCCTCTGAGAAGCTTTTGTTGGTGGGTAGGTCTGCAGTCAGATCAGCTGTCTGCCCTCAGCCCACTGTCAGGACCACAATCTGACTGGTGTGTGTGGTTTTCTTTCTCCTTTCCTGGGGCAGGAGTCACTTTGGAGTGGTGCTGGCCCCTATCAGGGCTGCTTGCATACTGCCAGACTTGTGGCACTACTTTGGGTGGGCTCTGGCAAAAGTGTATTGGAAGAGGTGTGTCCACAGGAGAATGCGGGGCGCACTGTTAGCATCTTCACCCCACTGGTCCCCACAGGTGTTTGTGTATTTAAGCTGTGGAGCAGGGAAGGGAAATGGCACCTGTCAGCTCCTTTTTTTTCTGGAGAAGTGTCCCGATGATCCCTGCCTGCCTAGCAAATGCACCGGAATTAGTTCCCACATTTCCCTCCACATACCGTTTCAAACTGCTGCTTCTGTGTTGTGTCTCTGCAGGGCTGTTTGTTGTGCTGTCACTTAAAAGGCAGGGACTCCGTTTCCTCTTGCCCTCCTGACTCTGCTAGAGCAGAGCCTGCTGATTTTTAAAGTTCCAGGTGTTATGCCCTAGTGATTGTTAAGAACCTGTGAAATCCCTCTGCACCCTTGGAGTCCCTCCCTTTTGCAGACTATCCCATGGGTTCATTTAGCTCCTGACCATGTCTCTGCCCTTCCTACCCTCTTTGATGTGGCTTCTTCTCCACATTTAGCTGTGGAGTGTTTGTTACGCCAGTCTTCGGATCCTTTTCTGGGTTATTCACACTGATGTGGGTGTTATCTAGTTGTATCCATGTAACTAGTTGAACTTAGGGTCCTCCTACTCTGCCTTCTTCCTCAGAAGTCTTTATCAACCTTTTTGATTAAATATTATTTATAGTTCAGTCAGTACCTTAAAAAATTTCCTATTTTTTTCCATTTTACCGATAGATGACGATATTGATGATGAAGAGTTTTATGATGAACATTTGGAGGCTTATTTTGAGCAACTGGCTATTCCAGGAATGATATATGAAGACCTAGAAGGACAAGAACGTCCAGAAAAAGATTTTAAATTACCTGCAAATGATCCATTTCAGGTATGTTCCAGTCTTACGGTTTTTCAGAAATTTGACTTTAGGAAACTGTTACGGGTCTCTTTAGATATTACTATAAAACACAAAATTTGGTTTTCTTTGGTTTCTGTTTTTCTGGATAGAAAGTTATGAGAAATACCTTGCCCATCCTTTCCTGCTTCTTACTTTTTCTTCATCTACAGAAAAATGGAAGAATATTACAATGAACATGTATGTGTATTCCCCTTATCCAGATCAACCAGTTGTTAACATTTGGCCATCTTTACATTTTCTTTATCCCTCCATGAATACTTTTTTCCTGTATCATTTGAGAGGCATGTACAGATATTTTGACATGGCACCCCAATACTTTGACATTTATCTCCTGCAAATAAAGATATTTTCCTGCATAATCTCAATTCTGTTATCTAATTTTGATACAGTAATACAAATGGATATATCATCCGTATTCATTTACATTTACCCAGTTGCCTCTAAAATGCCCTTTACTTTTATTGTTTTTGAATCAGGATTTAATCAACGATTACAGTTGCTTTTGGTTGTCATGTTTCTTTAGTATTTTGATTTGTAGTTCTTCCATGTCATTAAAGTTATGTAAAATCTAGGCCTTTTTTGTAAAATGACTCGTAAACTAGGTATGTCTGATTGCTTTTCCTCCTACTGATTAAACATTTTGACAATTCAAATTAAGCATGTTCATGTGAACAGGTTAAGATTAAACATAAGGATATTGTGTGCTTCTCCTTGTATTACATCAGGAGACATGGGAGTCTCTTTGTCCAACTCTTAGTGATGTTGTGTTTGATAATCTTGGTTAATGTGGTGTTGGCTAGCTGTCTCTTTGTGTAAGTGCCTTTCTTTGCTCCTTTGTTATCAAGAAATAATCTGGGGATGACACATTGAGGCCCTGTGAGCTTTCTATTCCCCAAGAACCTTTTGCCAACTGGATTTAGTATTATTGCTGAGGCCTCCTAGAAACAATTATTCCTGTGGTGGTTATACTGGTGACGTTTCCAGTTCCTTCTATGTTATTAATTACCTGGCATCCTTTTGTCAAGAAGTCATTCTCTGCTTCTCATCTTTTTCCCCTAAAAAAGTTTTTTTTTCATTAAAAAAATAATACAACTAAGTTATTTTTTAAACAGGCAAATGAAAATGGTAGCTTGAACTATAAATCTCAATCAGAAAATAACAGCTCTCTGACTTCCCATGGCTCACACTCTTCAGGAAATTCTGAAACAATCCACAAAGAGTCTGAAGAAGGCCATGTTGTTTGTGTGCCTGGGATCAGTAAGTATTAAAATACAACTCCATTGTTCTTAAATTGTGTTTGACTTTGCCTTTTTTCCAAGGAATTCATTTCTTTGGTATAGTGTAACCTGTATTAATCATTGCATTCCTTCAGATTTTTAAATAGTCTAAAACTTTCAAAAGAGTTTTTAATAATACCTAAGTACATTAGTATTATTAGGAATACTGCAATATGAATTATGGAAAGAGCCTAAATTTCCATCAACTGATGAATGGATAAAGAAGATGTGATTTATATATTCAATGGAATACTACTTGGCAATGAGAAAGAATGAAATCCTGCCATTTGAAGCAATGTGGATAGAACTAGAGAGTATTATGCTAAGTGAAATAAGTCAGTCAGAGAAAGATACCATATGTTTTCATTCATATGTGGAACTTGAGAAACTTAACAGAACACCATGGGGGAAGGGAAGGGGAAAAAATAGTTACAAACAGAGAGGGAGGGAGGGAAACCATAAGAGACTTTTAAATACAGAGAACAAACAGGTGGGGGGCGGGGCAGAGGTGGGGGACAGGGGAAAATGAGTGATGGGCATTGAGGAGGGCACTTGGGGTGAGCACTGGGTGTTGTATGTGAGCAATGAATCACGGGAATCTACCCCCAAAACCGAGAGCTATATACACTGTATACACTGAATGCTAGCTAACTTGACAATAAATTATATTAAAAAAAAAAAAAGGAAATACTGCAGTATGAAGGGCACCTGGGTGGCTCAGTTGGTTAAGTCTTTGACTCTTAATCTTGGCTCAGGTCATGATCTCATGGTTTGTGAGTTCGAGCCCCGTGTGAGACTCCATGCTGTTCGCGTGGAGCCTGCTTGGGATTCTCTCTCTCTCCCTCTCTCACTGCCCTTCCCCACTCGCATTCACACACGCTCCCTCACTCTCTCAAAATAAATAAATTTAAAAAGGTACTGTAGTGTATATTGCTTGCATTGGTTCCTACAAATGAGTGTGTTTTATTCAAACATTTGAGAATTAGAAATGAATTCTCTGTGTGGTAGCAGTTTGTCATTTACTGTTGCCTTCTATTGATGGTTACCTTCTCTTATATGCAAATTTCTATATTTATCATATGATTTCTAAGTCCTGTGATTTGTCATATGGTTGCTAAGTGTTAGGTTTACATGAAATAATTTAAATAGCAAGAAGCAGTTATTATATTAGATTACTGAAACTTTGACCTTGCTCCATTAATTTCTTTTCTTGTTTTTCAGGTAAATTTATAGATACTGGAGATAGTAGAAGGCATGTAGATGGTGTGTTATCATTTTCTTCTAGTACTCAGAGAACTGAGCAAGAGAAAGAAAGGGCAGACAGTTTGAAGGGTATTATGTCACATCATGGCAGAGTAAGTTTATATGCATTTTCTTTAAGTTTTCTACGAAAGGGATAAAAAATCTTTTGTATGGTATCAATTTTTTTCAAAGCAACAACTGTTGACTTCTGGAAAATGTAGAAACAAGTATTAAAAAATTTCCCTGCTTGGGGCACCTGGGTGGCTCAGTTGGTTAAACGCCTGACTTTGGCTCAGATCATGATCTTGTAGTATGTGGGTTTGAGCCCTGCGTCGGGCTCTGTGCTGACAGCTACAGCTCAGAGCCTGGAGCCTGCTTTCCGATTCTGTGTCTCCCTTTCTCTCTGACCCTTCCCTGCTAATGCGCGCGCTCTCTCTCTCTCTCTCAAAAGTAAACAATAAAGAAATTTAAAAAAATTTCCCTACTGATAATGTTTCTGTGTGTGTGTTTGTATGTATCTTTGAGATCACTAAGATTATGTTAAATGTACAATTACATACATTTTCTTAAATTTAAGTATTCATTGACTTGCATTTAGATCACTCATTTGAAAAGTTCTTTAGCTTGGTGTCAAAACAAAAAAGCAAACCATTCATCTTGCTCAAACATATTTGTTTTTCATTTTATTGTTTTCTGTTTGTTAATGGTAACCCATTACTCCTACACTTGAAATTTGGTAGTCATTTCTGGCTCTTAGCAATTCTTTGTCCCCTTTTTAATGTATGCCTCAGGATTGTTTGATGATTTTTAATTTGGAGGGAGTGTGTGTATTGATATATGTAGAGACAGTTATTTATCCTCATAGTAATCCTTTGATTAAGGTGGTAAGTGATAATGGGATTGTTGTTTTTAAAGCTCAGAAAACCTAATTTCTGTCAGTGTGTTCTAAGGACTGTGTCTTAAGGTTTATTGTTTCTTATTTATTCTCTTTACCACTATTCAAATTCAAGATGCTTACTACCTCATGTCTGATTTATTGTGCCATCTATAGTATTTTTACTTTCTTTTATTAAATTAAAAAAATGTTCTTTTATGTTTATTTTGAGAGAGCGAGTGAGTGCACAAGTGGGGGAGGGGCAGAGAATGGGGGAAGAGAGAGAATCCTAAGCAGGCTCCACGCTGTCAGTGCAGGGCCTGAAGTGGGGCTTGATCTCATGACTGTGAGATCGTGACCTGAACTGAAATCAAGAGTTGGATGCTTAACCAATTTAGCCACCCAGGCGCCCTGCCATCTACAGTATTTTTCCCATTCCGTTACATTTGTCAATACCAGGTTAATCTTGTTACAAAGGTTTTTAATGTGTATGATTGTATGCATGTGTACATATGTACATATGTATATGTATATATACTACATAAAATATTCTTTGTGTCTCAGTGTTTCAAATTAATAATCCTTAAAATGCTTTATAATCTGGCCCCATGTTAATCTTCTTTTCTCATGTATGTTTCTTCTATACATCTGTTCCTATTTTGTTTTCTCCCTTTCTTCCCTAATCCAGATAATGATCATCTTTCCAGTCTTTTAAGTTTTATTTTTTAAATATTTTTTTAATGTTTGAGAGAGAGAGAGCATGCGTGAGTGAGAGGTGAAGGGGCAGAAAGAGAGGGAGACAGAGAATCTGAAGCAGACTCTGCACACCCAGTGCAGAACCCAACGCAGGGCTCAAACCCATGAACCATGAGATCGTGACTGAGCCAAAGATGGAAGCTTAACAGACTGAGCCACCCAGGAGCCCCAGTCTTTCCAACCTTTTATGAAGTCCTTGGTTACTTTTCAGTAACTCTGGACTACATTTATTTTTCTGAATTCTCATTACAGTGATTGTATTGTACAATGTAGTGCTTTATTGTGTATAGGAACATTTTACTTATGCAGAATTTGCCTCTTCAGCAGCTTCAAGAATTTCTTACTCATCCAAGGAGTTAAGAACAGTTAACTGTACAGTTAAGTACAAACATGATAGAAAGCCCCTTGCCTCAGGTAACCCAGAACAAGTGTTCAGAATCAGTGGGTTTTCCTGCTATGGATGCTTTGTCATATGTATAGTCATCTGACAGTATGGAGTTATGATTCTAATATATCTGGTTAACAGTCCAGCTCTCATCTGATTAGAGGTAGCCAATGAAAAAAGGGAGAGAGCATCTATTCATCTTGATTTTGTCAAAAAGTGATATTTGATAAATTTTACGAGTATGTCTATCCATGCCATTTAATTGTAGGCTAAGGAACTTGTCCTGTTATAGTAAGTATTTCTCTTATTAGCAATTATTTGTCATTAAAAACAATATTTTTAGTTTTAATATTGTTGAATATTCACAAATTTCTTGGCAACAGGTATGGTGCTTGATGTTGTAGGTCATATAAAGATAATCTCCTTTCCTGAAACATAGTAGGAAAGTAAAGGAAATCCATGGATAACTATAAAATAAAGCAAAATCCTGGTTGTTGAATCTCATCATACCTTTGAAGAAAGTCCCCAAGTTCTCATTGAATTACATTCTAAAAGTTTTAAGTTTCAGAGTTTTTCTAAGTAAAAACATAGTTTCTGATACTCTATTTCCAATCTTTCTAAAAAGATTTAATCACTCTTGGTATATAGAACTGCAACTGATTTCTGTATATTGATTTTATATCCTGTGACTTTGCTGAATTCATGTATCAGTTCTAGTAGTTTTTTGGTGGAGTCTTTCCGGTTTTCCATGTAGAATATCAGGTCATCTGCAAAAAGTGAGTTTGACCTCTTTGCCAATTTGGATGCCTTTTATTCCTTTTTTGTCTGATTGCTGAGACTAGGACTTCCAACACTATGTTAAACAACAGTGGTGAGAGTGGACATCCCTGTCGTGTTTCTTTTTTTTTTTATTTTTATTTTTTTTAATTTTTTTTTTTTTAATTTTTTTTTCAACGTTTTTATTTATTTTTGGGACAGAGAGAGACAGAGCATGAACGGGGGAGGGGCAGAGAGAGAGGGAGACACAGAATCGGAAACAGGCTCCAGGCTCCGAGCCATCAGCCCAGAGCCCAACGCGGGGCTCGAACTCACGGACCGCGAGATCGTGACCTGGCTGAAGTCGGACACCCAACCGACTGCGGCACCCAGGCGCCCCCCCTGTCGTGTTTCTGATCTCAGGGGGAAGGCTCTCAGTTTTTTCCCATTGAGGCTGATATTAGCTGTGGGCCTTTCATATATGGATTTTATGATGTTAAGGTATGTTCCTTCTATCCCGACTTTCTTGAGGGTTTTTATTAAGAAAGGATGCTGTATTTTCTGCTTTTTCTGTATCTATTGATAGGATCATAGGATCATATGGTTCTTATCCTTCTACTGATGTTAGCTAACTTGGCAATAAATTATATTAAAAAAATAAATATTAAAAAAATATTAAAAAATAAAGGATTTAATCACAAGATAGCCAGATTCTGGTGGAGCATTCAGGTACTATGAATGTGAAGCCCTGAAGTCTTCAGTAGTGGTTTAAGGAGGGTGTTGAATGTAGAGAGATGGTGAGGGCTGGCCTCTGGTCACAGAGAATCCACTGTGGAATGAGCACTTCCATTAAAGCTTTGTTGCTTGGGAGCGCCTGGGTGGCTCACTTGGTGAAGCATCTGGCTTCAGTTAAGCGTCTGGCTTTGGCTCAGGTTACGATCTCGTGGTTTGTGAGTCCGAGCCCTGCATCCGACTCTGTGCTGACAGCTTGGAGCTTGGAACCTGCTTCTGATTCTGTCTCCCTCTCTCTCTGTCCCTACCCCGCTCACGCTTGCTCTCTCTCTCTCTCTCAAAAATAAATAAACATTAAAAAAAAAAACCTTTGTTGCTTGGATGGGGGGAGGGGGAATTCCTGCTTGTGGGTCAGTCATAAAGTGTGTTACATTATTTC
Organism: Panthera pardus; assembly: GCF_024362965.1. Classification (NCBI taxonomy): domain Eukaryota; kingdom Metazoa; phylum Chordata; class Mammalia; order Carnivora; family Felidae; genus Panthera; species Panthera pardus. The sequence continues at coordinate 26,530,505 of NW_026526710.1, read as the reverse complement.
ATGAGATGTCTTCTTTTTCCCATGTCTTAAGGTCATGCAGTTTGTGTTACCATGAGGTGACCATTTTCTGTCCTTTTGAGGGCAAGATTAGCAGCCCATTTTCCTTAAAGGCATTTAAAGAGCTCATAAATACAAGCTACTATCTTAAGTAAATTTTTTCCCTTTTTGTTGTAATATTGCTGTATATAAGGAATAGACTTTGCCCCCCACTAAAGTATAGCTTGCCCTTGAACAATGTGGGGTTTTAAGGGCACCAACTCCCTGCACAGTAAAAAATACACATGATAACTTTTAAGGTCCCAAAATTTAAGTACTAATAGCTTACTATTGACTGGAAGCCTTACTGATAACATAAAGAGTGATAAACATATTTTGTATGTTACATATGTTATATACTGTATTTTTACAATAAAGGTAGAGAAAAAGTTATTAAGGAAATCATAAGAGAAAATACATTTACAGTTCTGTACTGTTTCAAAAAATCCACATGTAAGTGGTAAAAAAAACTTCTTCAGCTTTTGTTTATCTGGGAATGTCTTAAATTTTTCCTCATTTTTAAAGGACAGTTTTACCAAATGTAAGATTCTTGGTTGACAAGTTTTTTTTCCCCTCCCAGTACTTTGAATGTATCAGCCTATTGCCTTTTGGCCTGAAGGTTTTCTGATGGGAAATTTGCTGGTTATCTTACTGAAGAATCCTTGCATGTGACAAGTAGCTTCTCTTGCAGTTTTCCAGATTCTCTTTTTGACAGTTTGATTATAATGTCTTGGTATGGGTTTCTTCAGATTTATCCTACTTGGAGTTTGTTGAACTTTTTTCAGTGTTTATAATCCTGTCTTTAATCAAATGTCGGAAGTTTTCAGCTATAGTTTCCTGTTTTTCTCTTTCCTGTGCTTTTTTCAGAAAGTGCTGTTGGTCCCCAATGTGTTGATGGTATCCCATGGGTCCCTCAGACTCTGTTTACTTTTTCTGAAGCTTAGTAATTTCAGTTGTCCTATCTTCAGTTGTCCTCTCTACACATCTGCACAACCTCTCTAGTGAATTTTTCACTTTAGTTATTGTACCTTCCAGTTCCAGAATTTCTTTTTGGCTCCTCTGTATTATTATCTTTTTATTGATGTGCATTTTGTGTATAGATCATTTTCTTGTTTGTCCACATCTTCTTTAGCTCTTTGAGCATCTTCAAGACAGTTGTTTCAGTCTAGTCTGACATACAGGTTTTCTCATGCAAGTTCTCTGTTGATTTATTTTTCTCCTCTGAATGAACCATACTTTCCTGTTTATTTGTATGCTGTGTGATCTTTTTTTTGTTTGAAACTGTACATTTGAATCTTATGTGATAATGCTGGAAATCACATTCTCTCTTTTCTCTATGGTTTGTTCTTTATTTAATTTTTATACAGTGTGTCTGTACTGGGATCAGTATATAGTGAAAGCTAGAGGTTTTACAGGTCTTTTCTGAGCCTGTATTTTTTCCTGGGCATGTGCAGCAGCTCTCTTAATTTTCTCCATATATGGTTGTTTTTGATAGTCAAAGAAATAGGTAGGACTCCTATAAATATGCTGGTGTTCACTTTAGCTGGTGGGGGTTTAATCACTGGTGAGCGGGCTCTGTGCCTGCAGCTCTGCAGTGAGAAGCAGCAGTCTGCCATCAGAACACAGAAACCTGATAATTGGAGACAAAATCCTTATTGTTTCTCTGGCTCCAGCAAACCATACTAAAAACAGGGGTTGCACTTCCCACAGTTGTCTGCCTTGGGGTTCAGGGTGGGTAGCCACAATCATTCTAAAGTCTGAAGTTACTGACATTATTTGCAGTTTACCAGCCAAGCTTTTCTCTGGTAGCTGTAATTGTTCAAATAGATTCCAGAATTCCACAATAGTTACTTCATTTTTTTTTCTTCAAAATAGTTACTTCTGAGGTTTTTGCCAGTCCAGTCCAGTCCTTGTCTAGGTGGAAAGACAGATTCCTGGTGCTTTCTCTTCTGCCATCTTTTTTGATGTTACTCTTCGTTCTTTCCTTTCCTTCCTTCCTTCCTTCCTTCCTTCCTTCCTTCCTTCCTTCCTTTCTTCTTTCTTTCTTTCAGAGCGTGTGCACATGTGCATGCAGGGAAGGTGCAGAGGGAGAGAGAATCTTAAGCAGGCTCCACACATAGTGTGGAGCCTGATGCAGGGCTTGATCTCACGACCTTGAGATCATGACCTGAGCTGGAATCAAGAGACAGATGCTTAACCAACTGAGCCACCTAGTTGCCCCTTTATTTTTTATTTCTAACTTTATGGGCTTTTATAATCAGTATTTGGTCTGAAAAATCTAACCTTTCTAAATGTTTTGGATAAAGGTATATTTATATGTGTATTTCATGGACATAAGAAAAATGAAAACTAAAAGCTCTTTTTTGAGGAATGTTTAGTTTTAAAAAGCTATTAGGCTATTTAGTGTATTAATCAGTTTCTCTATGATCACTTTTATTTTTATGTAGTAGATGTATCAATTCCAGAAAAGATAAATCAAAGTCTCCAATTTTAATTGAATTTTTTCCTTTATGTACTTCTCTCCAATATTTATTGCATATAAGATTATAGATTTTATAACCTATTATAACCTATTTGATAAGAGTGTACCTTTTTTAGTAATTCTGTCCTTTTATCCTGTTACTGCTTCTAATCTTAAATTGTCCTTTGTATATTAGTATTGATACCTTTGCTTTTTCTATATTTTGTGTATGCTTGTTATCTTTTCCATCCCTTTTACATTTTTCTTTATCGTTTGTTTAGAGAGCTTTTTATATATAGCATGTAGCTAGGTTTACTTTTTTAATGTACTCTGGCGGTCTTTTTTTTTTTTTAAATTTTTTTTTTTAAGTTTATTTATTTTTGACAGAGACAGAGTGCCAGCATGAGCTGGGGAAGGGCAGAGAGAGAGGGAGACACAGAATCCGAAGCAGGTTCCAGGCTCTGAGCTGTCAGCACAGAGCCCAATGCAGGGCTTGAACTCATGAACCGTGAGATCATGACCTGGGCCGAAGTCGGATGCTTAACCAACTGAGCTACCCAGGTGCCCCAAAACTCTGGTAGTCTATTTTTTAATGAGCTAGTTAATCCTTTAACACTTACTGTAATTATTGATATTCTTGATTTTATTCTTACATTTACTTCATTTAATATTTATTTTATCATTTTCAAAAATTTTATTGCATTATTTATCTCTGCTCTCCCCTTCACTTCTTCCCATCTTTCCTCTTTATACATTTGGCCTTTCTTTGCATTTTCATTGATTCTCAGATCCACATTTTTCATATTTTAACACTTCTGAAATCAATATGTTTCTTACACTTACTAGTATGTCATAGCTTAGTGTTCTCTTTCTTAGTGGCACATACAGTAATGGTAAATCTTTAAATCAATGGTTAGATTCTATGAGGGATGCTGTTTTTCCCTTATTTGGAGGGCATTCATATATTTTTCAGCCATTATTTGAGATGGTATCACCACCAGAGTGCTTTGTTGCCTGTTTGTTTCCCTTGGATGCCAATAAGGTAGGACTTTGAAATACTTTAATTACCTCCTTTCAAAACCCCACCTCCTAAGAGAACTTTGGATTGCTTTTACTTTTTCTTTTCTTGTCACATTTCCTAACTCTTAAGTTTTGCTGAGAGAGTTACGCTGTCAAAATATTAACAAAAACCAATTTTGTGTTTAGGTTTGAAAACTGTCAAAGCAGCTGCATTTGTGCTTGTATTGTTTATTATCAGATCACAGCAAGGGAGCTGTTCTGCTGCATAGGGAACTCTGACTTGGAAACAAGTCATTATGAAATAGTGTAGTACCAGGCATGTATGTGAGTTGACAGGGTGGCTGTCTGAGACCCCATGCCGCTGCCCTATTGAGCCCAGGCAGGATTCTGACATAGAGGCTGCCAGTCAAAATCCCACAGCCCAAGAAGCTACCTGGTCCCTGACTCCGACCCCGTACTTTGGTCAGACTGCCTCTCTTCCCATCCAACCCTCTCTCCCCCCACCCCAACCTCTCCTCAGAGCCCCACACCCTAGGTGAGTCCTAGGTCCCTTCTCACTTCACACACAATGCCTAGCTGCCACCTTTGCCCTGTTGGCTCCTCAGCCAAGCACAAAAAGGGTTCAGGTGCATTTCATCAGATGGTGCAGTGATTCTGGAGACTATCATTTGGCTGCGTTCCTACTTCAAGACTGTTTTAAGTAGCTTTCCTGAGGGGATAGGTAGTTTCCAACATTCTGACATTTCTTTTTTTTTTTCTTTTTTTAAAATTGAAGTAGAAATACAAGATTATATTGATTTCAGGTGTACAACATAGTGATTTGACAATTATATGTGTCGTGAAATGCTCACCTTATAAGTGTAGTTACCATCTGTCACCATACAAAGTTTTTACAATATTATTGACTGTATTTCCTATGTAGTACTTTTATCCCTGTGACTTATTTAATTACTGGAAGTCTGTATCTCTTATTTAAAAAAAAAAATTTTTTTTTTTGACGTTTTATTTATTTTTGAGACAGGGAGAGACAGAGCATGAACAGGGGAGGGTCAGAGAGAGGGAGACACAGAATCTGAAACAGGCTCCAGGCTCTGAGCTGTCAGCACAGAGCCCGATGTGGGGCTCAAACTTCCAGAACACGAGATCATGACCTGAGCCGAAGTCGGCCGTTCAACCGACTGAGCCACCCAGGCGCCCCAAGGAAGTCTGTATCTCTTAAACCCCTTCACCTTTTTTACCCATCATCCCTCTACCCCTCTGGCAATTACCTGTTTTTTTTCTCTGTATTTATGAGTCTGTTTCTGTTTTGTTTATTCATTTGTTTTGTTTTTTAGACTCCACAAAGAAGTGAAATCATACAGTATTTGTTTTTTTCTGACTTATTTTACTTAGCATAGTGCTCTCTAGGTCCATTCATGTTGTCACAAATGGCAAAATCTTTTCTATAGCTGAGTGATATTCCTGTGTGTGTGTGTGTGTGTGTGTGTGTGTGTGTACTACATGTTCATTATCCATTTATCTATTGATGCACACCTAAGTTGCTTCTGTATCTTGGCTATTGTAAATAATGCTGCAGTAAACATGGAGGGTGCATGTATCTTTTTGAATTAGTATTTTCATTTTCTTTGAATAAATGCCCAACAGTGGGATTACCAGATCATATGGTATTTCTATTTTTAATTTTTTGAGGAACTTCCATACTATTTTCCATAGGGGCTATACCAATTTACATTCGCACCAACAGTGCACAACATCCACATCCTTGCCAACACTTGCTTCTTGTGTTTTATATTTTAGCCATTCTGACAGGTGTGAGGTGATATCTCCTCATGGTTTTGATCTGCATTTCCCTGATAATGAATCATGTTAAGCATCTTTTCATGTGTCTGTGGGCCATTTGTATGTCTTCTTTGTAGAAATATCTGTTCATGTCTTCTTCCCATTTTTCCATTGGATTGTTTGAGATTTTTTGAGTGTTGAGTTTTAGGAGTTCTTATATATTTTGGATATTAACCCCTAATTGGATATATGACTTATTTATATCTTCACCCATTCAGTAGGTTCCCTTTTCATTTTGTTGATTGTTTCCTTCACTGTGCAAAAGCTGTTTAGTGTCATGTAGTTCTAATTGCTTACTTTTCTTTTGATTCCTTTGCCTGAGGAAACAGATCCAGAAGAATATTGTGAAGGCTGATATCTAAGAGATTATTGCTTATGTTTTCCTCTAGAAATTTTATGGTTTCAGGTACATTTAGGTCTTCAATTCATTTTGAGTTTATTTTTGTATATAGTGAAAGAAAGTGGTCCAGTTTCATTCTTTTGCATGTAGCTGTCCAGTTTTTTCAACACTGTTTATTGAAGAGATTGTTGTTCTCCAATGTATATTCTTTCCTCTTTTGTCATAGATTAATTGACCATATAAGCATGGGCTTATTTGTAGACTCTGTTCTGTTCCACTGATCTCTGTGTCTGTTTTTGTGCCTGTACCATAACTTTTTTTTTTTTTTTTTAGAGAACATGTGCATGTGAGCATGAGCAGGGAGGGAGGGGCAGAGGGAGAGAGAGAATCTTAAGCAAGCTCCACACCCAGCACAGAGCCCGAAATGGGGTCAGTCTCATGACTGTGAGATCATGACATGAGCCAAAATCAAGCATCAGATGCTTAACTGACTGAGCTGCCCCTTGTAACTATTTTTTTTTTTTTTTAGCATTAACTGTTTTGATTACTATAGCTTTGTAGTATAGTTTGAAATCTGGGATGGTGATACCTCCAGCTTTGTTCTTCTGTCTCAACATTGCTTTGGTTATTTGGGGACTTTTATGTTCCATACAAATTTTAGGATTATTTTTTCTAGTTCTGTAAAAAATATTATTGGTATTTTGATAGGTATTGCATTAAATGTGTAAATTGCTTTGAGTAGTATGGACATTTTAACAATATTCTTCCAGTCCATGAATATAGTTTACCTTCTATTTATTTATTTGGATCATCTTTCTTTTCTTTCTTTTTTCTTTTTTTTTTTATTTTAGAGAGAAAGTGTGAGTGGGGGAGAAGGGCAGAGGGAAAGAGAGAGAGAGAGAGACTGAGAGCAAGAGAGAGAGAGAGAGGGAGGGAGAAAATCTTAAGCAGGCTTCATACCGAGCATGGAGCCTGATGCAGGACTTGATCCCATGACTCTGGGATCACGACCCGAACCAAAATCAAGAATTGGACATTCAGCTTACTGAGCTACCTGGCACCCCTCTTTCATTGGTATCTTATAAGTTTTCAAAGTATAGATCTTTCACTTCCTTGCTTAAATTTATTCCTAGATATTTTATTCTTTCTGATGATATTGTAAATAGGATTTTAAAAACTTTCTCTTTCTGCTACTTATCATTATTAGTACTGAAACAGAACCAATTTCTGTATATTAATTTTGTATCCTGCAACTTCACTAAATTTATTAGTTTTAATAGTTTTTGGTGGAATCCTTAGAGCTTTCTATCCATAGTATTATGTCATGTGAAAATAGTGACAGTTTTGTTTCCTTTTCAATCTGGATGCCTTTTGTTCCATTTCTTGTCTGATTACTGGGCTAGGACTTCTAATACTGTGTTGAATAAAAGTGGTAAGAGTGGACATCCTTGTCTTTTTCCTGATCTTTGAGGAAAAGCTTTTAAGCTTTTCACTACTGAGTATGATTTAGTTGGGGGTTTATTATATATCATGTTCGAGTATGTTCCCTCTAAACCCACTTTGTTGAGAGTTTTTATCATGAGTAGATATTGAATTATGTCAAATACTTTTTCTGCATCTGTTGAGATAATTGTATGATTTTTATCCTTCATTCTGTTAATGTGGTGTATCATGTTGATTGATTTATGAATATTCAGCCATCCTTGCATACCTGGAATAAATTACATCTGATTGTAATAAATGTGTTGTTGAATTTGGCTTGCTAATATTTTGTTAAGGATTTTTGTATCTATGTTTATCAGGGATATGAGTCTACAGTTTTGGTGTCAGGTTAATGCTGGTTTTGTGGAATGAACTTGGAAGCATTCCTTCTTCTAGTTTTTGAAAGAGTTTGGGAAGAATGGGTGTTAACTCTTCTTTAAGAGAATTTATCAGTGAAGCTATCTAGTCCTAGATATTTGCTTGTGGGGAATTTTTTGATTACTGACTAATTTGTTGCTAGTAATCAGTCTGTTTAGATTTTCTATTTCTTCCTGATTCAGTTGGAAGATGTTTCTAGAAATTAATTCATTTCTTCCAGGTTGTCCAGTTTGTTGGATTATAATTTTTCATAGTATTCTCTTATAATCCTTTGTATTTCTGTGGTGTCAGTTGTAACTGCTTTCATTTCTGATTTTATTTATTTGAGTTCTTTCTCTTTTATCTTGATAAGCCTGGCTAAAGGTTTATCAGTTTTCTTTATCTTTTGAGAACCAACTCAGTTTCATTGATACTATCTATTGTTTTTTTTAATTTCTGTTTCATTCTGGTTCTTTTTTACTCTTTGCTAGTATTCTATATGAAAAATAGTTATGTCTTTAAATGGCATTTCTTTGTCTCGTCTTTTTTTTCTGTTGTAATATTCATATTTTAAGTATTGTTTTTATAAGCTTTCTATGTTAAAGAGATATTTTGATCCTTATGCATTTTATGTATTTATTTACTCATTTGCCAAACAATAGAAATTTATTTTCTCACATTTCTAGAGAATTCAGAGATTAAGGTTTCAGTGGGGTTGGTTTCTCCTTGTGCTTCTCTCCTTGCCTTATAGATGTACTTTTTCTCCCTGTGTCTTCAAGATGGTCTTCCCTCTCCCAGTCCTTATGCATTTTTAGACTTTTATGTTTGTATTAGTTTCCTAGGGCTGCTGGAACCTTAGCCTGCAACAAGAGAAATGTAGTCTCACATTCTAGAGGCCCAAAATTGGAAATCAGGGTATTGGAAGGGATAAGCTCCCTCCAAAGGCTCCTCTTCTTGCCTCTTCCAGCAGCTAATGGCTCCTGGTTTTCTTTGCTTGTGGCAGCATCACTTGAATATTTGCCTTCCTCTTTACATGGCCTTTCTCTCAGTGTCTCTGTATCCTGCTAAAATCTTTTTTCTCTTATAAGGACACCGCTCACTGGGTTAAAGGCCCATTCTAACTCCAGGATGGTCTTATTTCAAGATCCTTAATTTAACTTAATCTGCAAAGACCCAGATTCCAAATAAGGTTACAATTTATGGGACCTGGGGTTAAGGCTGGGAAATTTTTAACCCAGGAGAGTGTTATACTTAGATGTTATCCACTAAAGACTTTAAAACTATTCATCTCTATTTTCTCCTAGCACTTTTGCATCTAAATGTTTAAGCCGTCTGGAATTTATTTTGATATAAGGTAGGATGTAAGTTTATTTTTTGTAAGACATTTTTGGAAGATCACCCAGTTAGTAAGTGCTGGCAGTAGGATTTAAACCTATGACTTTATTTCAAAGTCAGCATCTTTTCTTTTATGTAGAACTACCTGCTTTTAGTATTTTAACTTCAAAAAACTTGTGAGGTTGTTTTTGTCATCATACATCTCATGACAGAAAAGACTGCTCTTACAGGTTTTATTGGCACTTGAAATTACAGTGGTAGCTGGATTTCTAAAAGTATTGTAGGCATTTGGGCTCTTTTTCAGCAGTTGTTATTCTAGGAAAGAATAAGAAATGCCATTTGGGAAAGTATGTCAGAGAGCATGGTTTTGAGGCGCTGGCTTAATTTGCCTTGTCTGATGCAGTTGTTATTTGGCACCTCATGGGCATCTGTAGTATATGCTATTTTACTCCTGTTAAAAGATATTAGTACACCTGTTTTCAAGGGATGTTACTCATATTAATTTTATGAGTCTGGTCACATTAATGGGCTTGCCATGCTTTTAGAGAGTTTTAGTGGTAATTATAAGAGTTGAAACTGATATTTCTAATGTCCTGTAATATAATGAACATGTTGAGCTCACTTTTGGTATCTGAATCTGTTGATAGACGTTTGCAATGACCACGGCATGAATTTTGGTTTTGGTATATTGCTTAAAATTGGTTCATACGTAGTCTAATAGAATACAGTGAACACTATATAGTCTGATGCTTTACATAATAACCATTTACATCTACTACGTAATTTTTTCCCATAAAGTTTGGAATGAGTCATGAAAAACAAAACTTATGGCTGCTTTGTTATTCATTTTTAAAGGAGAGCGTAAGAGAAGAAGTTCCTGTGAAGACTATCGGGGCTACTAATGCGAAATTTAACCCTGTTTATTTTCATGACACAAATGCCAGTGAAGGTGATTTTGATGTAATGGACCCTTTAAAGCTGGAGGCCAGGTCTCTTCATCAAAATAAGCACTTGGCATCTGGTTCAAAAACAGTTTTACCTATGGATAGATGTTTAGACACGGAGACTCCTAAAGTGTCCATTCAAAAATATACGGACAGAGCATCTTTGAAGCCTGTTAGTGACAATGAAATTAATTCCACTGATACTCTTCAGTCACCAACAAGTGAAAGAAGGACATGTGAATGTTACAAGTCCACTGAAAAGAGTAAAGAGCGTAAGTAGGTTTTATTTTTCTTCAAATTTTTATTTAAATTCTAGTTAGTTAACGTATAGTGTAGTAAGAAGGCTTAAAAAAATAAAGATGTATAAAATGTTTATACAATAGAGTATATTTTCAAGGGGAACTTGCCTAATCTTTCATATTAAAATATTTAAGTGTTTTATGGATTAAAAATTATATCTTTACTTACAGATCTGGTAGACATACACTATTTTAAGTCTTAGTTTTCTTTTTCTTTTTCCCTCATTCTCCATTATAGATTTCTCCTGGGGTTAAGGTCAGCTTTTCCACCATTGGAGGACTTTTGTGGGAATGGATTCTTTTTTTAAACTAGTTTTGGGTAGATTTCAATACTGTTGATACCTAAGATAAGTCAACTAAGTAAAATTATTTCAGAATATTGTATCATTTTGTTGCATATGTCATTGTATATTTTTGGATTTTTTAGAAATAGATCTGCCACAGAGTGTGGTCTATCAAAATGAAGAGGGCAGATGGGTCACTGACCTTGCATATTATACATCTTTTAATAAGGAACAAGTTTTAAATATGGCTCTAACTGATGAGATGAATGAAGACTTCAGATCTGGTTGTAAGTGTATTGATAACCACCTTATTATCCCATTTTCATTGTTTTTAATGGTGTTCTGAGATTACTCTGTATATATTGGTTGGCCACATCAAATCATTTTTGGACTATACATTTGAACCCTGAACAATGTGAGGAATAAGGGGTGCCAGCTCCTTGCGTCATTGAAAATCTGTGTATAACTTTTGACTTTCCAAAATCTTAACTACCAGCAGCCTACTGGTTACCAAAAGCCTTAAGTGATAACATTGTCTATTAACATATATTTTGTGTGTTACATGTATTATATACTGTTTTCTTATAATAAGATAAGCTAGAGAAAAGAAAATGTTAATAAGAAAATCATAAGAGGGCACCTGGGTGGCTCAGTCAGTTGAGCGTCCGACTTCCACTCAGGTCACGATCTCACGGTTCATGAGTTCGAGCCCCACAGTGGGCTAGCTGCTGTTAGCCTGTTAGTGTATAGCCCACTTTGGATCCTCCTTTCCCCTCTCTCTGTCCCTCCCCCACTTGCACGCTCTCAAAAATAAATAAACATTTTCAAAAGATATTTAAAAAAAAGAAAAAAAATCATAAGGAAAACACATTTATAGCACTGTACTTTCTATATTGAAAAAAAAAATCTGTGTGTAAGTGGACCTGTGCAGTTCAAACCTATGTTGTGCAATGGTCAACTGTAATACTGAGCTTTTCAGCTGTTTTTATAGGAACAAAGGCTTGAGTTAGTGCTAACCATTGCAGAATGAGCTGAGCCTTTTCTTTAAGCAAGGACAGTGAGTCAGACTATCATTCTTTTACATCAGTTTAGAACCTTCATATGACAGAGTTGGAAGGGACCTTAGGGTTACATTCTCACTTTTTTTTTTCCTTAAAGATTTTTTTAAGTAATCTCTACACTCAACATGGGGCTTGAACTTTTAACTCCCAGATCAAGAGTCATATGGTCTACCAAGTGAGTCAGCTGGGTGCCCCAGTTTACATTCTCACTTTTTTAATTTTTATTTTTAACGTTATTTGAGAGAGGGAGGGAGAGAGAGAGAGAAAGAGAGAATCCCAAGCAGGCTCCATGCTGTCAGCACAGAGCTTGACTTGGGGTTTGAATTCATAAACCATGAGATCATGACCTAAACTGAAATTGAGAGTCAGATGCTTAACTGACTGAGCCACCCAGGCACCCCTACATTCTCACTTTTAAAATCCTGTCTTGAACAAAAGAAATATTTTGATAAGTGAACAGTTGCAAAATCCATTTTAGAGTAAAACGTAAGAAATGTAGAAATGATGGGAGAAAGGTGACAGAAAAGATAAATCTCAAAGGATGAGAGCATTAGGAATATCAGCTAGGTTTCTTGATTAGCAGAATCTCTGACCATGCAAGGAAAAACCGAGTTAGGTCTGTAGTACATATGACACATGGCATTTTGAGCCTTAGGTTATGGAGATGCTCTGCCACTGAGGCCTCCAGTGCCTGAGCACCTCTAAACCTGCCATGAGGAAAGGCATTCAGTGGCCTGTCAAGCCTGTTCTTATATATTTATTTATCTATCTATCTATCCATCCATCCATCCATCCATACATACATAATACATACTTTAGAGTGTGCATGCATGAGCCCAGGAGAGAGGCAGAGGGAGAGTGAGAGAGAATCCCAAGCAGGCTCCACGCTCAGCACAGAGCCTGACGTAGTGACTTGATCCATGACCCTGGGATCATGACCTGAGCCAAAATCAAGAGTCAGATGCTCAACCAAATGAGTCACCTAGGCTCCCCAAGCCTAGTCTTATTTTTTATAGCCTCAGAACATGCCACAGGAAGAAGTTATTCTAACTGGTGCTTGTACTAAGCTCCTCTTAAACTTCTAATGATGGGAATGGTGGAGATAAATAAGGCATTTTTCCAGCCTTTAAGCAATTGTTCATCAGTCAAGAGGGATAAGACAAGAATGTAAAACAACAGTCAGTATCATAAGAAACACAAACTAAATGGTTTTGGAGTTTAGAGCAGAAAAAACTTTTGTGTGTGAGTGGGTGAGAGGGATTTCATATAGGAGGTGGCTTTTGAGGTAAGAGTTTGAAGAGGTAGATGTTTGAGGGCATGAGATATTCCAAATGGATAGAAAACCTAATGAAAGACAATGAAATGAGGAAGTCTGGGTATGTTTTGAGACTGGCAGATAGTCTAATGTAGCTAGCATTTATGACAAGATATAGGAAGGGGAGAGTAATAAAAGGTGAAGAGGTGAAGCTAGAAAGGTATAAAGCAGGGCCAGGGAGTGGGTTGAGCTTTGACTACCATGTTGGAGTTGAGGCTTGTGTGGTAAGCAGTAGGTAGCCACTGAAGACTTGATTATCCAACTACCTTTGTGAGTCATCTTCTGGTACTGATGGACAGTTGAGTGGGAGATTCCTTAGGATGTTGTAGAAATCTAGGTGTCACAGAATGAAAAGCAAACAGCTGGTGAAAGACCTGGCAATAAAATGGTTAGGATTTGGTGACTGGATTTCAGGACATAGTAGGAAGGCAAGAAAAGATTGAAGTTTGTGGTCTGAGTTATTTGGGAAAATGGCAATACCATGAACTGAGATGGGAAAATCAGAAGAGATTGTAGAATTTTGGATAATTGTGGTTTGTGGTGGAGATATTCGGTAGTTGGAAGTATAAACCAGGAATTGGAAGTTAAGTTACAGCTAAAGCTTGCTCAATGACATCTTGATTTAGGAAGAACAAGGGGGTACAGACTGGATAGTGGATAGTTGTACAGCATGGAGCCCAGTGTGGGGCTAGAACTCACGAACTATGAGATCATGACCTGAGCCGAAATCAAGAGTTGGAGGCTTCACTGACTGAGCCACCCAGGCGCCCCTAAAATAAATTCTTTAATTCCAAGACATAGAAAAGCATATAAAATATTCTGACATTTGCATCACTTAGAAAGTGAGTGGTCATGGAATTCTCATGTGCAACTGGTGGGAATGTAAAGTGATAGAACCATTTCGGAAACTTGTCTAGCAGGAGCTTTTGGAGGTGAACTTTATGAACTTCATACTTGAGGATCCAGTAATTCTGCACCAGAGTTATATATCCAGTGTACAGGTATATGGTTAACCAAAAGATCTACACTGAAATATTCATAGCAGCATTATATGTTTATCTCCAAATTAGAAACTCCCTAATTCTCATTAATGATAGAATGGATTGTGTTTATTCATACATTGGAGTGCTATGTAGCAATGGGAATAAGTGATGTGTAGCTACTTGCAGCAACATGCATGAATTTCATACGTATGTAGGATGAAATAAGGCAGACTAAGGATACCTGCTATGTAGATCTATTTGTATATATTTTAAATGTACCCTGCCCTGTGGAGTAAGGATAGTAGTTACCCTTGGATGGGCATGTAGTGATGAGAAGGAAGCTCGAGGGGCCTTTTGGGGTGCTAGTAGAGTTCTCTTTCTTCGTCTGGGGTACTGATCTGGCTATACAGTTGTGTTTATTGAGTTGTACACTTATATATACTTTTCATATGTATATTGTGCTTTGGTGAATAGTTTTTAAAAATTAGTGATCAAACTGAGAAAAAATATTTGCTATTCATGTTACAGATTAAGGCCCATTTTCCTAGTAGTAAATAGTTCTAACAAACAATAAGAAAAAGACTAGCTACTCAATGTAGAATTGGGCAAAGGTTGTAAACAAAATTTATGGAAAATGAAATGAAAATGGTTGTTAAATATTCCAAAAAAGTTCACGGAACTTACTCATGGAAAGAAATGCAGAGTAAAACCACTCCATGATACTATTTTTCAGTTATTTCATTGACAGTGATCTAAAAATTTGGTACTATAACTATGTTGGCAACAGTGTGAAGAAAACAGGTATTATAGTACTTTAATAGGCACAGCATGTAGGTAGAGCAGTATTACAGCATCTAACAAAGTTACAAATGTACATACCAAACAGTTCTTTTGGGAACTTATTCTTCAATTATACTTGCAGAAATGGTATGTGATGTATGTGCAAGGTTATTACTTATACATTGTTTATAATCACAAAAGGTTGGAAGCAATGTGGATGTACAAAACAGGACTAACTAAATAAGGTACATCCATATAAGGAAATACATTGTGGTCATTAAAAAAATGGAAAAGGGCTCTTTAGGTGCTAGTATGGAGTAATCACTAAAATAAATTCTTTTTTTTTTTAAGTTTATTTATTTTTGAGGGAGCGAGCACGCACGGGGGTACAGAGACAGAGCGGGAGGTGGAATCCCAAGCAGGCTTTATCTACACTGTCAGCACGGAGCCCAGTGTGGGGCTAGAACTCTTGAACTATGAGATCATGACCTGAGCTGAAATCAAGAGTTAGTGCTTAACTGACTGGTGCCCCTAAAATAAATTCTTTAATTCCCAGACATAGAAAAGCACATAAAATATTCTGAAATTTGTGTAAAAAGGTGGAAGAAGGGAGGACACACATATTTGTAAATACATAAAATGGAAAGATTTTTTAAAAAGAAAGAAATGGATTGCAAGAATCCCTAGCTACTTGAACTCAAAAAGCAAATAGAGGGGCGTCTGGGTGGCTCAGTCGGTTAAGCGTCTGACTTCGGCTCAGGTCATGATCTCACGGTTCGTGAGTTCGAGCCCCACATCGGGCTCTGTGCTGACAGCTCAGAGCCTGGAGCCTGTTTTGGATTCTGTGTCTCCCTCTGTCTCTGCCCTTCCCCTGTTAATGCTCTGTCTCTCTCTGTCTCAAAAATAAATAAACGTTAAAAAAAAAAAAAAGCAAATAGATTCAAATCAGGATATCAGGAGCATTTTATCTATTGATTGCTTCTGGAGGTGTGGGATATGGGGTCAGGGATGAGGGGGAGACTTTTCAGTGTTGTATTCCCTTTTATGTCTTTGGTTAACTTCTGAAAACTCTTGTACACATGTGTACCTTTGCATTTTGAACTGTGTGGGTACGTTACTATTAAAGGAAAACTAAAATAAAAGAGATGTTTAACGAAGCCATCCTTGTGGTTCGGGAATAAACAATAATGAGCAGGTTGGAAAGGATAAGTAGCATGGATGGTAAAGAAATGGAGAAAATGATTATGGAAAACTATGGAAAAAAGTTTGATGGAAGGGAAGAAAGGATGAACTGGGTCAGGAAATCAGGGTCAGGGGAGCTGAATGCAGTGGAAGCATTTTTATAAGAAAGAGGAAGGGAATTTTGAAAATGTAAGAGGAGATATAATTCAGAAGAGGAAGGTGGGACCAAGGCGTAATTTCATAATGTCAGAATCATTTGAAACGAAAATTTATCTACTTAACAAACTTTATTCAGGAAGTTTACTTAAGAGATACGACTCCCTCTGCCCCATTTCTGTCTTACCCCTCTCTGACAGCTCCATGCATCTGATTCACTACATCACTTCAGCTTATGGCCTAGGATTTAAACATGGCCTGAGGCCTGTGATATATGTGCTGCTTCAAATTTTAGCAACTAACGTATTCAGGAGATATTTGAAAGGACTGGTTGAGATTTGGCAAAGAATTGGGCATAGAGTCTTATAAAAAATGAAGTTTTTTCATAATTGCTGACTGATTTGTGATGAGCATTCAAGGTAATGGTACTGTAGATTTTTCTTTAATTGAAGAATCTCTTAAAGTACAGGGAAAAAGTACTTAGGGATATGATAAACAGCTTTTGGAACTGTTTACTTAATGATTTAAAGAACATTCAGTATTTACCTCATTGAAGTAAATTGTTTTTCTGGGTTACCTTCATTAGGCCTGATTTCCTACTTTCCCTTCTTTGGCTGTTACATTTGGTTGACTGATACTTTTATGTTTTAAGGCAATGGTTTTTAACTTATTTGGAGTCATGGGCCCTACAGAGAATCTTCATAGAAAAACTTTTATGTGAAAGATTATATTTTTCATGTGATTTTGAGAGTTTCATGGTTGTCTTCATACCCATTCATAGACTGATAAGTTAAGGATGTGTTTTATAAAAAATGATGGGCTCACAAGGTAAAGGATGAACACTGTCCTAACAAGTAAGGATCTGAGCTATCTCTCATGTTCTTCTTTTCCTGATTGGAAATATTCTCCTGTTTCTATTTTCATTTGGTCTCTCAAGGTATTAATGTTGAACTGTCGGGTTTCCAAAAGGGCAGTTTGGATCTGATTAGCCCCTGATAGATAATGAGAGAGGGGGACATCTCTGTTGTTTGGGCCATGGTGGACACTTCTGGATTGCATGCACCCTTCCCATTTCAGCCATTCTCCTGAAGTACCAGGCAGAGGCCCAGCCTGGGCAGCAGGCAGGCAGAGAGCTTTGAGGGCAGATGTTGGGTGACCACTTGTTTCCAACTGTTCAGGCTGTGGGGTTTGCTGGGATGCGGAACTTTCCAGTCTAAAACTGAGACAGTCCTGGGCAAACAGGTGGTTGGGCACCCCAGCCCACCTCTTCACAATAAATTTAGAGAGTGGCTTGACGTCGTGATGGTTCAGATAAAATTTCACAGGTATTCATGGGCAGGTACCTTAAATCAGGTGTGCCAAAATCTTCAAAGGCTAAAGTTAATGTGAATCTTCTACAAATAAAAAGCTTACATTGTAAAGCCCCTTTGGTTAATTAAGTTAGGGCAAGTTAGTAACTGATAAAAACACTAACGGTAGAATGTTCATTACCAAAACTTAGAGAATCACAGACTTACATACTTAATACAGATGCATCAGTTGCCTGATGAAAGCTTTCATATACTTTTTTTTCAAATTTATTTCTGTATTTCATCTTCCTAACTAGATAAGTTTTATTTATCTGTTGGTATTTAATTAGGCATTAGTATAATTTAATTATATAAACTGATTCTCTTTTAAGCTGAAGCATTGGATTTGATTGCACAAGATGAAGAGGAATTTAATAAAGAGCATCAATTTATGCAGGTTTGTATTTTATTGGCATTAACCAAAGTTTAAAATATACCTGTATTCTTTCTGGATAGATACATAGTTTTATAGAATTGTATCTTATTTGCTCATGTTTAGACAATTTCTGCTCTTTCCTTCATACCCTCAATTATTAATTGAAAAAGAACTGACATACTAAGTGTTTAATTCACTTAAAATCACCCTAATAGGCTTCAAAGATCTCTCTATAGTTTTTAACCATGTTTTTTTTAAAAAAATTTTTTTTTACATTTGTTTATTTTTGAGAGACAGAGACAGAACACAAGTGGGGGAGGGGCAGAGATAGAAGGAGACACAGAATCCGAAGCAGGCTCCAGGCTCTGAGCTGTCAGCACAGAGCACGATGTGGGGCTCGAACTCATGAACCGTGAGCTCATGACCTGAGCTGAAGCTGGATGCTCAACCAACTGAGCCACCCAGGCGCCCCTTAACCATGTTTCAAAATGAAGTAATGCTATGTAAAGAAATTAAGCTGCTTTATTTATTAGCTGCTTGAGCTTGAGGTTTGTCCAAATTTTTAAAAAATTAAAATGCTTAAATTTTCTTAGTTAAATTTTTTTATTTTTGCATGTTAGAAAAACAGAAACCTTGCTGGGGAAATAAAATGAAACAATAACTTTCTCCCTAGGAAGAAAATATAGATGCCCAAAACACTTCAGCTGCACTAGGGGATACGTCTTGGGGAACTTCAATTAATTACAGTTTGTTGAGAAAATCACTTAGCACATCAGATTTGGACAAAGATGATGCCAGTTATTTACGCCTGTCTTTAGGAGAGTTCTTTGCTCAAAGATCTGAAGCTCTTGGTTGCCTTGGTGGTGGTTACAATGTGAAAAGAGTAAGTATGATACGTGCTACAAGTGGTTGAATTCACCAGACCTTATACTTGGAATGGTATGATGGTATTAGCTACAGCATAGTATCTTTACAGCAGGGATAGAATAGGGACATGTTAGGACTGTGGTAGATAGGTTAGGTTTTATAGTCGGTCAGACCCTGACTCCGGTCCTAGTTCTACCTTTTAACTAATTCTGTGACACGGAACAATTTATTTAACTCCTCTATGTCTTACTTTTCTAGTTTTTAAAATCCAGTGCTATTTTATAGGGTTTCATAAGAATTAAGTGTGATGGGACACACAAGGCAGTTAGCACCAAGATTAACTTGGAGTAAGTATTCAATACCTGGTAGTTGATGCTGCTGTTGTTACATCATTAGTTGATGGGAAGAAATCGAGGATTGATATTTTCTTTAACCTCTTATCTGAAAACATGTTTTGAAATATAGGAATGTTTTTGTTTAATAAGTGGCAATACATGTAAAAATTTGAAAATGCAACAGTGGTAATTTCTATGAAGGATGCTAAGGAGAAGGAGTTGCTATAGCTGTGGTGGTCAGGGGTGGCCCCTGAGGAGATGTTACTGAGCTGGGACCTAAATGATGGGAAGGAGGCAGCTGCCAAAAGATATGGAGGCAGAGTGTTCCAAGCAAGGGGAGACCCTCTATGTGAAGGCTTGGAAGTAGGAACTAGAAGTGGCCTGTGGAGGATCAGAAAGCACAACAGTGGAGCTAATGTGAATGGGGGAGGGGGGTGGGGTGATTGAATGGTAGAAATTGGGCCAGATCATGTGGGATCCTTGTAGGACTTGGGTGCATCTGAAATGAACTGGGAAGAAGTGCTTAGAAGCAGGGAGCAACTTTGTCATGGTGCCAGCCTCATCTCCATGTGTGAAATGATGCTATTATATATGGAGCCTGGGTGGAGAGGGTCAGTGAACCAAAAAGGAGGAAGAGGCTTAGCACGTGGGAAGAGATACGGTGAAGGCCGGGGTCTAGAATGATAATAGGGACACAAAAAAATCAAGGATTCAAGATTTCTTTTGGAGGTAGAGTCAAAAGGCTTGATAAATTCCGTATAGGGAGTTGGGTTATTGGAAGGAGTGGTTATTAAAACTGGATTTCACTAACAGTATAATTTGAAATAATAGCCATGGTATTAGAACTCAAAGTTGAATTACAGAACTTAAATTTGAAACTGAACTGTGGGTCCTGTCTGTGTAGTGAATTAAAAAATGAAAATAAATGCTTTAGAGAGACAGGATTAACATCCTGCCTGGATCGATTTTTTACATTAGGGGAGAAGTTGAAGAGTTAATGAATTCCTTCTTACTAAATAAAGCACCAGGTCATGGAAAAATAGATCTATCATTTGGAGTTTCTGTTTTCATTTTAGTTATGAAATGTTACTTGCATTCAGGTTGTTGGATCAAGGGAAGAAATTCCCAGGTAAAGATCAGTGGAAAATTGAGTGCATTTAATGAATTTACATTTCAGTTCTATCACGTGAAAGTTCTATAATAAAGACAAGTGGGAATTCCCGGCTCATTAACTGCTAAGAACATACCTAATCTTAACAAAGATTTTCAAGGACGTAGTGTATAAAATAAATATCCTTATACTGTAAGTTCCAGGAAGGCAGGAAATTTTGTCTTTTTTTCTCATTGACATGTCACCCTATGATTAATAGTGCTTGACACAGTAGGTGCTCAATAATAATTACTGAAGGAACGAAATGTCATTTCTAGGTTGTTTGAAGTTGGATTTCTTAATAAGAGCGACTTATTTGACATATTAGTTTTGATGATTGAAGATGGCACTAAGGAAATAAAACTAGACTTTTAAATTTTATCTCTAGTAATTTAAGTTTAAATGAAAAGAACAGAATTATTTTGTTGAATTCATTTAGTTAGGTTACCCATAATAAAATAAAATAGTCTAGAATTTCTCAAAGTAGTTGAAATTAAGGAAATAATTCACATGTTTATTTTGTAGCCATCATTTGGTTATTTTATTAGATCACCAGAGAAGAGAGAACCTGTTGCTCTCTTAAGAAAATCTGATGTATCAAGAAGTAATTTGGAAAAAGAAACGGCTCATGTTAACCATGATGTATTTTCAGGTAATGGATTAAATGAAGGAGTTTTTAGTGACCTTTTTTTTTTAACCTATAAATTAGTGGTTGTGTGATCATATTCTTTATGAGTGAAAATGTATACATCACCTTGGATTTTGTCACTATTAGTCACAGATTTTATCCTTCTATCACCCCACATTGCCTTTTTTATTTATTTTATTTATTTTGTTTAATGTGTGTTTATTTTTGAGAGACAGAGGCTGGAGAAGAGTAGAGTGAGGGAGACAGAGGATCTGAAGCAGGCTCTGCATTGACAGCAGAGAGCCTGATGCAGGACTCGACCCTACGAACTGCGAGATCATGACCTGAGCCAAAGTCAGACTCTCGATTGACTAAGCCACCCAGGTGCCCCCCCCCCGCCCCGCCACATTGCCATTTTAATCAAAAGTGAAAACAAGTCAGCCAAAACCCACCTAAACCCTTTTGTAAAAAACCCAAAGTAAATAAAATATAATCTGTTCAAATGGGCTAGTTAAATTGGCCTATTAAACTACTGAGTTAAAAAAAAAAAATGGGGGCGCCTGGGTGGCGCAGTCGGTTAAGCGTCCGACTTCAGCCAGGTCACGATCTCACGGTCCGTGAGTTCGAGCCCCGCGTCAGGCTCTGAGCTGATGGCTCGGAGCCTGGAGCCTGTTTCCGATTCTGTGTCTCCCTCTCTCTCTGCCCCTCCCCCGTTCATGCTCTGTCTCTCTCTGTCCCAAAAATAAAAAAACGTTGGAAAAAAAAAAAAAAAGAAAGAAAAAAAAATGAACTACTTAGTTAATGAACTGTAGCTATCATATTCAGGTAGACTTTTGGTTAAAAAGCTGTTTGAGATTTGGGGGTGCTTGGATGGCTCTGTCAGTTAAGTGTCTGACTTCAGCTCAGGTCATGATCTCACGGTTCCTGGGTTCTGGCCACATGTCGGGCTCTGTACCAACAGCTCAGAGCTTGGAGCCTGCTTTGGATTCTGTGTCTCCCTCTCTGCCCCTACCCCACTCACACTCTGTCTCTATCTCCCTCTCTCTCTCTCAAAAATAAATAAACATTAAAAAATTTTTTTTAAAAAGCTATTTGAGATTTGGACTATGATAGTCTCTAAGTATGATTAATATCCATGATATATATTTAAAATCAGACTTTCTTGGTTAACATACAATTATCAAACAGCTACTTTTTGCTAGGGTGGTGCCTGGTGCTAACATCATATAAAATTGTACAAAATACGCTCCAGTCCTTAAAGAGCCTGTCTTCCAATAGAGGAGTTGGGATAAAGAGGCTGTATATATAATTAGTTGATTTTCTATTATTGTAAGGAATACGCATTTTTAAATTCAGCTTATTATATATTTGTGAAATATTTAATTAATTGAAATATTAATTGAGTTTGTCAGTATTTGCAAAGGAGAGATTGAAATCCACGATCTTCAAAGTTTAAAGTTGGCAGAAGCAAATTAACAATGCCCTGGTCCTTTGTCTTAGCGACTATACATTTAAACAGTTTTTGTGAAGATGACTGATGTTGAGGTACAAAGACTTCTTCCTTGGCGGTTAATCATGTTGAGTGGTCCTTATCCCACAGATTATTTTTGTGAGATAGTATATAGATGTAAGTTGAATTATTGTGTATTTTCTACAGGAGACCTAAAAGCACAGCTAAGTGAAGAATCAGTTACACTTCAGGCTGAAGAACTGGAGAGTATTTCACAAGTGGATGAAAGTGATGTGACATTAATGGCCAGTAACAGCAAAATAGAGGTATCTTAAGCATTCCATGGAGGAAAACTAAAACCACATTGTCATAGTTCTTGTGTAAGATCAACATAAGGTCACATGAGAAAAATACATGCAGTACAACATGGTTGGGGTTTTTTGGATTCAGTTTTATTATAAATGTCCTTTGATGTTTAATAGCATTTTAATCAATGTATAATAAATATACATGCTACATACCTACATACCTACTAAACATAATAAACATACATAAATTTGTTTATAAAGCAAACTGAGAGTCAATGAGTTATCACAATTTACACACCTTTGTACATTCCAGATCAAAAAAAAGAACATTGCTAGTAGCCCAGAAACCATTTTTATGCCCCTTCTGAATGCTACTCCTCTTATCTTGACTCTAACACTGTATTAATTTTGCCTGTTTTTGAACTTTATGTACAAGAAATCATATAGCATGTATTCTTTTTCTTTGATTTTTTTTTTCACTTGTGTTTGCTAGATGCAACTATGTTGTTAAGTATTAATAGAAGCTTATTTTCATTACTATATAGTATTCAGTTGTTATGTTCATTAGACATGTCAGACATTTGGGGTCTATCTTATGTCAATATGATACTGTTAAAATACTGTGGCTTTATAAGTTTTGGATAAGTCCTCTCTTCTCTTACTTTTCTTTTAAAAGTATTTTGGCTGTTGGCCCTTTGCATTTCCATATATATTTTAAAATCAGATTGTCACCTTCAGTAGACCAACCAACCAGCAACACTATTGGACTTTTAATTATGGTTGTGTTTTATCTTAGAACAGTCCAATTTACATCTTTATAATACTAAATCTTCTAATTCATGAAAATTATATATTGTTCCACTTAGGTTTTAATTTTTCTCTGTATTTTATGACTTGTATGTGTGTGTGTGCGCAGAGATTTTTGCACATCTTTTGTTAAATTTCTTGCTAACTTATTGAAATAATACTTTTTTTGAAACAAACAATATTTTAATATTATCTTTCTTTTTTTTTTTTAATATATGAAATTTATTGTCAAATTGGTTTCCATACAACACCCAGTGCTCATCCCAAAAGGTGCCCTCCTCAATACCCATCCCCCACCCTCCCCTCCCTCCCACCCCCCATCAACCCTCAGTTTGTTCTCAGTTTTTAACAGTCTCTTATGCTTTGGCTCTCTTCCACTCTAACCTCTTTTTTTTTTTTTTTTTCCTTCCCCTCCCCCATGGGTTTCTGTTAAGTTTCTCAGGATCCACATAAGAGTGAAACCATATGGTATCTGTCTTTCTCTGTATGGCTTATTTTAATATTATCTTTCTTAACTCCATTCTTCCTTTTTGTAGCTAAACAGAAATACATGTTATGTATATATATATATAATTTTTTTTCTATGTATGCAGTTTTATCATCTAAGAATAACAACAATTTTGTTCCTTTCTGGTTTTGATACCTTCATTTCTTTGACTAGCTAACCTGACTACACCTCAAAATTGTGTTGAAGAGAAGTGCTGATGTTGGGGTTTCCTGACAGGGTGGGAAAGCTCTTCAGTATTTTATTTGTAAATTGGAAATGTGCTGTAGGGTCTTTTTTTTTTTTTTTTATCATTGATTTTTAAAGTTCCCTTCTAATATTTGTCTCCTAGTTTGTTTTTAACTTGTAAAGAGGTTGAATCTTGTCAAATGCTTTTTTGTATCTATCAAGGTAAACATAAGCTTTTTTTTTTTCTGGTAATGTGGTGAATTACATTAAATAGTTTTTTAATATTATACCGTTCTTCTACACTTGGAATAAACTTTACTTGGGTTATGATCCACTGTCTTTTATAGATCACTTGGATTTGGTTGGCTAATGGTCTATTTAGAATTTTGCATCTGTGAGAGAATGCCTTTTTGGTTTTGGTATCAAGGTTTTGATGGTCTCATTTTTTCTCTTTTTCCAGAAGAGTGTAAGATTGATGCTATTAGATTTTGGTAGAATACATTGGTGAGATCCTCTGAGTCTGGAGTTTTCATTAATACTTTTTAATTGCTGATTCAATTTCTTTAATAGTTATAAGACTATTCTGATGTTTAAAACTTGTGTCCATTTCTGGGTGCATGGGTGGCTCGAGTTGGTTAAACGTCCAATTCTTTGTTTCAGCTCAGGTCATGATCTCACAGTTTGTGGGTTTGAGCCCTGCTTCGGGCTCCACTATGACAGCTGCTTGGGATTTTTCTCTCCCTCTCTCTGCTCCTCCCTGTTCTCATTCTCTCTCTCTCTCAAAATAAATAAACCTAAGAAAATTGTGTCCATTTTAATAAAATTTAGTTTCCTAGGAGTTTTAACCTTTCATCTAAACTTGAGAGGCACCTGGGTGGCTCAGTCAGTTAAGCGTCCGACTATTGGTTTCAGCTCAGGTCACGATCTCACATTTCTTGAGTTCGAGCCCCACATTGGGCTCCATGCTGATAGTGCTGAATCTGCTTGGGATTCTCTCTCTGTCTCTCTCTCTGCCCCTCCCCTGCTGTCTCTCTCTGTGTCTCTCTCAAAATGAATAAATTAAAAAAAAATTTTTTTAATTAAATAAATAAACTTGAAAATATATCACTCCATAATATCCTCTTGTGATTGTTTAATACGTTAGGTTCTTAAGTGATGTCTTCTTTGTTATATATTGGTTCTTTTGCCTCTCTCTTTTTTCCCTTAGTAATTCTTACCAGATATTTCTTGATTTTATTAACTCACTAATTTTATTCTCTTTCTGTTCATAGTTTTTGGTCTTTGTTTCCTTCCTCATATTCTCTGTGGATTTAATTTGTTGTTTTTTTAACTTCTGGAAATGAATACTTAGCCTAATTTTTCTGCTTTTCCTACATAAACATCTGATGATCTAAATTTCCCTGAGAGCTGGGATTTTGTTGCATCCCATTCTATTTTTTTTATCACGTTTTGATATGTCATACTGTCTTTATTAGTCCGTTTAATGTATTTTCTAATTTCTCTGGTCCATTGGTTTTTTCAAGTGTATCGCTTAGTTTCCAAACATTTGAGGATTTTCCTAATTTTAAAATATTGATTATAGGCCTGGTTGTACAGTAGTCAGAGAAATTTGGGTTTTAGTCCTTTGAAATTTATTGAGACATGTTCAATTTTTGAAAATACTTTCTATGCACATGACAGGAATGCCTGTGGTGTGATCTTTGGTTGCTCTCTTCTGTATATTTTATTTAGGTGAAATTTACAAAATCATGGTGATCAAATGTATCCTTAAAATTATTGTGCTTGTTCTTTCAGTTACTTAGATATTATAAAATTTCACCCTATTATTATGGATTTGTCTGTTATTCATTATGACTCTGGCAGTATTTGCTTGACAAATTTCGAGGCTATGTTTTTAGGTATGTACAAATTAGAATTGTTTCTGGTGAATCGAACCTTCTGTCATTGTGCATGACTGCCTTTGTCTTTAGTTATGCATTATGCTTTAAGCCTAATCTGATATTAATATAGGTAATACCAGCTTTCTTTCTTTAGTGTTTAATTATTTAGTGTTTGCATATTATATCTTTTTTATTTTGCTTTTTAACCTTCTATATCTTCATATTTTAGATGTGTCTCTTAAAAGTACATAGAATTGGGTTTTATTTTTCAACCAGTTTCACAGTCATTCTTTCTTTCTTACATTTAATGGAATTACCAATATATAGGCATTTAATTCTGGTCTTTTTATTCACTTTCATTCTTTTTTTTGGTATATTCTTGTGGATTTTTTAGAAGTATTTTTTTATATTACTCCAGTTTCCTCCCTTTATTAAGTTGGTGATTGTATATTCTTTTCCTGTTATTTTAGTAATTACCTAAGAAATTATAACCTGTTTTCTTTGATTACTAATGTTTAATAAAAATTGAAATTTGTTCTTTTTCTTACCTCTTAGTTAACAGGACCAAAAAACACTGTTTATTCCACTTCAGTCTTACAAGTTACTATTGTTTTATATTTTAAATCTCTATATAAACCCTATAAGCCATTTGATGAAGGTTGTGGTGACTGCTATTATATATAAAACCAATATGCATCTCTGACTTTCCATCTGAGATTTTATTTTGCTTGAAGAATATCCTTATAATTTCTTTTAATAAGGGTCTACTGGTAATGGATTCTGTTTTTATCTCTAAAAAATATCTTTATTTCACCTTTATTCTTAAAGCATATTTTTGTTTAGTATAGACTTCTATGTTAAAAGCAACTTTTAGCAATTTGAATATATTATTTCACATTTCATTCTTATTGCTAACTTTATTAAAGATAATATATCTTACCTCTGCCTTCTTTAAACATTTTTATCTTTGGTTTTTAATCTGTTTTGCTGGGATGTGCTTAGATACCTTTTGTTTTATCCTGTTTGGGGTTTGTAGGCCTTCTTGAATCTTGGGTTGTTGACTTTCATAAGTTTTAGAAAATTTGCAGCCGGTTTATCTTCAAATAAACTTTTTGTTCTATTTCTCTCCTTTTTCTTTTGAGAGTTCAGGTACAGGTATGTTAGACTTTCTCAGAGTATCCCTTTTTCCTGTTCTCTCTGTTCTATTGTGTATTTTCTGTTACTTTCTCTTTTATGGTTCATTCTGAATATTTTTTCAGACTTCTAAGTCTCATTCTTTTTTCACTTAAGTCCAAGTTGTTGTTAAATCTATCTACTGGGTTCTTAATTTGTTATTGTATTTTTCAACTATATAATCTAATGTGTATTTAGTTCTTTATAATTTCTAGTCCTCTGTGTTCTCAGTATTGTCTTTTATTTCCTTAAGTATAATTTTAGATCTTATGTTTTAGATTTAGATGTGTTTTAGATTCTGATAACTCCATTTTCTGTATATCCCCCATGGGTCTGTGTCTCTGGGATTTGGGTCACTTTATCTTGGAACATCATGTGTCATTCATTGATGGAGGGGTGTATTTTTACAGGAAAAGTTATTGAAATAATTTGAGGCCATGGGAGTTATAATCTTCTAGACAGGGTTTATGTTTGCTTCTGACATGAATGAGGAATGCTAGCAATCTCAGATCATTTTAGTCTAGTTACTGAGTTTGAACTGATTGGAGCCTGGCCCTCAGTCCTTATGAGAACCAGTCTAATTTTGGTTTCCCTTTTCTCTAGGGTGTAGTCATTTGTGGTCTCATACTAAAGCATGGATGTTTTACAGGGCTACACCCTCCCCCTCATTATTGGTCGACAGTGAACTCTTTTTATACCCTCACCACCATAAGAACAGCTTTGCTGAGCTGCTTCTTAAAGTCGTGTCCACAGCCTTTTCTTGAAACAGTAGATCCCCATAGGGAAGAGCATCCTCATTACTGGCTTCACCTCTCTGGGATTGTTGCTTCTTTTGGATTCTGACCCCATCGTTTTTGTTTCTTTTTTAGCTCTCCAGTGCCTTCTAAGAGAAGCTTCTGGATATGCTCTCCAGTTCTAATTGTTCTCAGCCAGAGTTGGTTTCCATCATTTAGTCTGCTATTATTGGAGATAGAAGTCTTAACTTGCATTTTTGTATTAAATACATCTGTGTTTTTTGCTGTTAGTTCCATTTCCATTGTTTGCCCATGGTTCCTATTTGTGTCTTCTTAATAAGTAATTCCAATGGTTGAATGAAATTGCCAAGAATTATGCTTGGAATCACAATGGCTCAGTGATTTCTCAATCTCAGTATCTTAATTTTTTTGTTTTAAATTACTGTCTGGTTCAGTTTTAACATCTTTTTAGCATCTCTTTAACTCCTGAAGATTTTTTTTTTTTTTTGGACAATTGATAATCTAATTTTGTGGGTAAACCAGGACTCCGTAAGTAAAGTTGATAGTAGCTGTCTTTTTAAGTTATGGTATTAATTGGTATTACCATTAATTTCTTGTTGCTATTAAATCTTATGTAATGTCTAAAGATTAAATTAATATGTACATGTTCATGGAAAGGAGGTAAATTTATCTGATGTGAATTTTCTCATTTCTAGGACACTTCCTTCATGAGTAGCAAACCCCAAAGATACAAAAGCAAGCCACCTACTGGTGGTGATTCTGTACTTAGGATAAGCACCATTGCTTCAGCCATTGCAGATGCATCAGTGAGTACTGATCCTTCCCAACTTGCTGCCATGATCAAGGCACTTTCAAATAAAACCAGAGAGAAGACTTTACAGGAAGACGATAAACAAAAGGACTATTCCATTGTGTCTCAGTTTGTGCCTAATGATACAGAAAAAAGTAATGGATCCAGCATGTTTGATATGGAGAAATACCTTAAAAAAACAGAAGTTAGTAGGTGTGAAGGTGGGCTGGAAAACTTTTCAAGAGCTGGTGTGTCTGATATTTGGGATTTATCTTTACCAAAAGAACAGACTACACAAGATATCCATACAGTGGACTTAGATGCTGCTAATATAAGGGAACCAGAAAAAAATACAGCATGTACTTTTTATGGTGAAAATGGAGAGCACAAGAATCAAGAATCATTTAGAGCAAGCTCTCCAAATTCAATTCTTACAAATAGAAAAGAGAGTGAAAGTGCAATAGTTGATGTGAAGACATACCCTATTGATAACAAATTACCAGATATTGGCAATCACAAAACAGCCACCTCAGTATGCACTCCAATACCTAATAATTATTCCTTAGTAAAGAACCCCAGAGTAGCATCCGTTTGGATGTCAGAAGAGTGTGAAGAAATACAAAATAATAGAGAAAATCAGAGCCAAAATGAGTATCTTAGTGAAGGAAGCAACAGTGAAAAACATGTGACTTTTGGAAAACATTCCATAATTGCGCCTAAAAATGTTGGTAAGTGTCGAAGTAATTGGTCACATTTCCAAAATTGCACACAAGTGGTGTATTTTGTTGTTGTTCTCATTGGAAAATAACACCTTTCTGGTAGATTTGAAAAATCACTCTCCTGAGCATGGTGAACACAGCTCAGAGGACGACCAGGAAAGCTTCAGACCTTCCTCCTCTCCACTGAGTCATTCTTCTCCTAGTGAAATATCTGGAACAAGTTTATCAGGGTAGGTGCTTACCTTTTGTTTTTCTTTTTCTTTAATAAAAATATATGTTCAGTATAAGAAAATTAGAAAAAGTGTGAAGAAGAAAAATAATCATTTATAGGTTCATTTCTCAGAGGTAAGTATTGTAAATACTTGTGAATTTGTTTCAAGCCATTTTTCTGTGTAAATTCTTATTCACTTATTATGATGATTCTTTGTATATTTAAGAGGAAATTAGTATGGATTGGATTAGGAATGGATTATTTGATGGCTCTGGTGGATAGTGGTAGATACTACAATATTTTACTGTGTTTTGCCAGTTAATTGTATTGTTTGTTTGCCATTTTAATGATACAGAGATGAACAACCTTGCCCTTGATTTTTTTTTTTTTCTGTGTTTTGACTGATTTCTTAAGGATAGATCTCTAGAAGAGAAATTACCAGGTCAGGAAATTATTAGTGAATTATTTTCTGAATAGGTCTTAAAGACTTGCATTCTCACCATCAGTCATGGTAAGAGTATCCATTTCACTGTTTTCTTATCAGCATTAAAATTTTTTTTTTTTTTAGTGTTTATTCATTTTTTGATAGACAGAGCGCGAGTGGGGGAGGGGTAGAGAGAGAGGGAGACACAGAATCCAAAGCAAGCTCCAGGCTCTGAACTGTCAGCACAGAACCTGAGTGGGGCTCGAACTCACAGACCGTGAGATCATGACCTCAGCTGAAGTCAGACGCGCAACCAACTGAGCCACCCAGGTGCCCCTTATTATCAGCATTAAATAGCTTAAAGTTTTGGATATTTTTTTTTTATCTTGTAGTGTTAATTTGATTTTTTAATACTAATGAGATTGGCAAATAATTTTTCAAGGGTTAGAAGAAGAATCATAGTATTTCATAGGTTTTAACTCAAGCCAATTTAACCATCAAGTTTTAAGAACATTTTGAAATGTAATTTTTTTAGGGGTGCCTGGGTAGCTCAGTTGGGTAAGCATCCAACTTTGGCTCAGGTCACGATCTCACAATTCATGGGTTCGAGCCCTGCATCTAGGCTCTGTACTGACAGGTCAGAGCCTGGAACCTGCTTCGGATTTTGTGTCTCCTTCTCTCTTTGCCCTCCCCTCTGCCGCCCCCACTTGTGCTCTGTCTGTCTGTCTGTCTGTCTCTCTCTCTCAAAACAAATAAACATTTAAAAAAATTTTTTTTAATAAATAAAATGCAATTTTTTTAAAGTGCCATAATTTGCATTATATACATATATAAGTATATGTGTATGTATAATTTTTGAAGAATGTAAATTTACTGCTTTGTGAAATGTATGTATATGTAGTTATGTGTAGATGCACTCCTGCGCCTCTGTATATTTCCCTTCATTACTGTGTTCCTTGTCTGCCTAGTTCCCCAATGCCTTCACCAGGGAGCTGCTGTTTTTAGTTTCTTAGGTATCTAGAGTTTCTTTATGCATTCATAACCAAATATGAATATATATTCTTGTTGGCATCACTTTTTATACTCAATATAGGGTCCTTTACACACTCCTCAATGTTTTGCTATACAAGGTTACTTTTGTTATACAAGCCTCGTCTGTATTATAGTCATTTTGTTCATGTGAAATAGATACATGTGAAATAGATATATGTAGGATACATGCCCATAAATGAGATTATTGAATCAAAGAGTATTTGCATTCATGTTCATATTTAAATTAGTACAACCACTCCATAGAGATTGTATTGCTTTAATTTTCCCACCAACAGTTTGAGAGCCTGTTTTCCCACAGCCTCATCAGCAGAATGTTTATAAAACTTTTTGATGGTTGATATTTTGATAGGTGAAAAAAACAGTGTTTCAACATGACTTTAATTCATATGTTTTAGGAGTGATGGTGAGCATCTTTTCCTCTACATATGTGTTTCCATGAATAGATACTTTGTAGATACAAAGTATCTGATAGATACTGTAGATACAAAGTATCTCTTCATGTTTGTTGCTCATTTTTCTGATGATTTTTAGTCTTTTTTGTCTCCAATTGTAGGGGCCTTTGATGGTCCCTCCAATTAGGGGCCCTGTATTAGGGAGATGAATAGCCCTTTGTGATATTAGTTATAGTTCCTAGTCTTAAGAAGTTTTTTATTTCAGGGTGCTTGGGTGGCTCAGGTGGTTAAGCCTCTGACTCTTGGTTTCGGTTCAGGTCATGATCTCACAGTTCATGGGTTCGAGCCCCACATCAGGCTCTGTGCTGACAGCAAGGAGCCTGCTTGGGATTCTCTCTCTCCCTCTCTTTCTGGCCCTCCCACACTCATGCTAAAAAAAAAAAAAAAAAATACTTTTTTTAAAAAAGAAGGTTTTTTTTGTTTTGTTTTGTTTTTTTTTTACTTTGCTTGCATTTTCTGCCATATAGTAAGTTTACTATTAAATTTATACATTTTGCCTTTTATGGCTTTATGAAAGATCTTTTATATGTTTCTCTATGGAAAGATGTTAATAAACAGCAATTGAAAGATGTTAATAAACAGAAAAACTTGCCTAAACAGTAAAATTATAAAAATTTTCAATATTTAAAAAAATTTTTTTGAGTGTTTATTTACTTAGAGAGAGAGCAAGTAGGGCAGGAACAGAGAGAGGGAGACACAGAATCCGAAGCAGGCTCTGAGCTGTCAGCACAGAGACTGACATGGAGCTCGAACTCACGAGCCCTGAGATCATGACCTGAACCAAAGTTGGACACTCAGCTGACTGAGCCTCCCAGGCACCCCAGAAATTTTCAATATTTTGGAACAGGTTGAAATTGTATCTAATTTCAAAGTTAACTATTAAGTGTTTCTCTAACTGCCATTGAAGTTTTGCATACTCATCTGTAACGGTATGGGTAAGCTAGAGCTTAATATCAGTGGAGGGCTTAATGATTTCCAGTTTCAGTTATTCATATATAAGTTCATCTTGCAATACTTTTTCATATACACAGCCACCTCTTATTTAATGGTTCACGTTTACAAAACATTAGAAGTCTCCAGCCCAACCATATTTGAAGGTCATCTGGCCCTGACTTGTCATGATTGATGTCATCCACCGATTTTTCTCCTACATCTCCTCCCTGATATTTGTAAAGTTATCGAGTATTTATCTTTGTATCATTAAATACGCTCTGCTTCTGACACTTGTTTTAACGGCTTTTAAATGATGTTCTTTGAGTTCCAGCTGTGTTAGTTTCCCATAGCTGCCATAACAGTGTCACCAACTGGGTGGTTTAACACAACACAAAGGTATTGTCTCATACTCTGTAGATGGGAATTTCAGGGCCATGTTGTCTCTGAAGCTTTTGGGGGAGGGGGGTGCTTGGCTGGCTCAGCTGGTATAGCGTACAACTCTTCTTATTTTTAGTTTTATTTTTAAAAAAATTTTTTTAATGTTTATTTATTGTTGACACAATGTGAGAGACAGGGAGGGGGGTGCTTGGCTGGCTCAGCTGGTGTAGTGTGCAACTCTTTATTTTGTTTTATTAAAAAAAATTTTTTTTAATGTTTATTTTTGAGACCATGTGAGAGAGTGCAAGCAGCAGAGGGGCAGACAGAGGGAGAAACAGAATCTGAAGTGGGTTCCAGGCTCTGAGCTGTCAGCCCAGAGCCTGATGTGGGGCTTGAACTCACAAACCGTGAGATCATGACCTGAGCCGAAGACGGACACTTAACCAGCTGAGCCACTCAGGCGCTCCATATAGTGTGCAACTCTTGATCTCGGGCTTGTGAATTCCAGCCCCACATTGGGTGTAGAGATTACTTAAAAATAAAGAAGTCCTTAAACTGAGGCTTTTAGGGGAGGATCCTTCCTTACCTCTTCCAGCTTAGGGTAGTCCTGGGTGTCCACTGGCTTGTAGATGAATTACTCTAATCTCTGCCTCTGTATTCACATGGCTGTCTTGTGTCTTTTTGTCCAGAGTTCTCTCTTACAAGGACACCATTCACATTGGATTGAGGGCCCAGCCTACTCCACTATAACCTTATTTTAATTACTTACATCTGTAGTGCCCCCATTTCCAACCAAGGTCACATTCTGAAGTACTGGGTGTTAAGACTTTAACATACATTTTTTGGGGAAACAGCTCAACCCATAATAGTGTTTGTGACCAATGAGACAATTAGAGAATTTATTCTCATGTTCTTTCCCTTTCCACTTTTTTCTTTTTAGGTACGTAGTTTCTCTGTTGGCATTTCATTTACATTTTGATTCATCACTGTATCCTACACTTGTTTAGTTTTTATTCTGTATTTAAATATATTCATTTTTAGCCATTAGGTGTTTCCTCTCTTGACTGAAGTATGTTCTGTGGTAATTTGCTCAGAGGACGGAGGGAACAATACTCCCTAGGCTCTTTTATGTTCCATAGTTAAACCTGTGTCTTTTGTAATGGAAGCATGGTGTGGCTCTGTTTAAAATCTTTGGCTTATGCTTTCCTCCTTAAGATTTTTGTAGGGATTGCTTTACTGTCGCTGTAGAATGTAGGAGGGAAATCTGAGTCATCCCAATTCTTTCTGTCTCAGAATTGACTTGATCTTTTTGTAAGCTTATGCCAAAGATGCCTTATCTTTCAAGTCTAGTTTAATTTTAGTAGGCTCTATCTCTATGTTGACTCTTCGTGGTTACTTTGTCCCATCACACGGTATACCATTCAGTATGTGGATTCAAGCATTTAAGGAAGGGAAAATTTTTTTGAATTACTTGTTAAAGTACGATCCTGCTCCATCACCTTACTGCCCCCAGGGCTCTAGAGATTCCTGTGTGGGATCTATTTTGCTTGACATCTGCATTTATTTTCTCTTTAATCATTTGTTTAAGAACTTACTATTTTGGAAAAATTATAGATCCACAGGAGGTTACAAAGATACTGTAGAAGGATTCCCATGTCCCCTTCACCAAGTTTCCCCTAGTGGTTACATTTCTTATAATTATAGCATGGTGTCACCACCAGTGAATGTATGGGTAGAATTCAATGTCATTTTATCACAGGTATGAATTCATGTAACAACCACCACCACAATGAAAGGTACAGAACTTCACCACCACCACCATGATCTGCCTGTTTCTTAATTTCTGTTTCATCTTGTTTGCATTTCACATGTTTGATCTCTGCATTCCTTACAATGTTTTCTGCAATGTCTCTTCCCTCTGTGTACTTTTCCAATTTCATCTTGTTTTCTGTGGTTTTGATATTTTTAAATTGTATGTGAAGGCATTTAATGAAAGCTATCAGTATAAAGACTTACATTTTTTCCTTCAGAGTACCCTTGGTCAGACACAAAATGCTGGCTGGACCCACCCAATTTTTCTTGTGCTCCTAAAAAAATATACTTCTCTATTATGTGTAGGAAATATATTTAGGGAGATACTAAAGTTTTTCATGAAGTTGGTATATGTTCAGATATTTTGAATGAGGGTATCATGTTTACCTTTCTAAAGTGATCATGGAATTGGTAAGCTTACGCCACATGGGTAAGCTAGCCAGTTACCTGCACCCTCACCTGTTAGCCTGGGACAAAACAACAGGCCTTAATGAGAAAAGGCCAATTTAGAAGTGGGTGAATGCTCTGAATTAACATTGCTGGAGAAAATGCAAGGAGAGTGATGGTGTGTTGCTGAGTTGCTCAGCATACGTGTTTTGCTGCCATCGCCACCAAAGTAAATACTGGTTGAGATCTCTCGATCAGTCTGTGACATGAAATTAATCCATGAATCATTTTGGGTGCGGTTTAGCCTACTAACAAGCTTATTGTCCAAGTTTTGGCCCACTCCTAACCCAATTTTAGGATTTAACAGTATGCGTTGTTGTATTATATTTTTACTGATATATAATTAACATGTAGTAAAATACACAGATCATAAAGATTTCGGTCAGTGGATTTCTGACACTTACGTACACTTATTTAAATACCCCCTGCCCGCCGGAGTGCCTGAGTGGCTTAGTCGGTTGAGCGTCCAACTCTTGATTTCTGCTCTGGCCATGATCCCAGCGTTGTGGGATCAAGCCCTGTGTCAGATTCCGCGCTGAGCATGGTGCCTGTGTGGGATTCTCTCTCTCTCCCTCTGCCCCTCTCTCTTACTTGTGTGCTCGCTCTAATAAAAATTAAAAA
The DNA here is from genome assembly GCF_024362965.1 of Panthera pardus. NCBI lineage: Eukaryota > Metazoa > Chordata > Mammalia > Carnivora > Felidae > Panthera > Panthera pardus. The sequence goes on along the minus strand of NW_026526710.1, from coordinate 26,495,040 downwards.
AAAAATAAATACCACCTTCTAAAAGAGATAGCACATTTACATCCCCACCCCCCGCCCCCGCCCCATTAACAATCCTTTACCTTTTTCAAGTCAATTCTCCTCCTCCTTCCCTGGCCCCACCCTAGCATTCACTTTCTGTTCCATATTACCATAGTTTAGTTTTGTCTGTTCTTGCATTTTATTTCAGTGGAATCATACATTTTTCTGTGTCTAGCTTCCTCCGCTTAACATGTTTTTGAGATTGATCCTGTGGTTGCCTGTACCAGTAGCTCCTTGTGCTCATGGCTGCATAGCACTCCATCACATTACTATGACCGTGCCGTGTATCTGTTCCCCTGTTGCACAACATGTGTTTTTGTTCCAGCCTTGTTCCTAGCTCTGTTTTAGGTTCCTACTACAGCCTTCTTCTCTCTTTTTTCCCTCCTCAACTTCAAATGCCTATATCAGTCTCAGTTGATTTTCCTGGGTTATCCTAACCTCTGCATACATAATTCTTTCTTTCTTCGAGTTCTATTTTCTGTTACCTTTGATTGTTGATTGTGTTCCATCTATTCTCCTTCCTTTTGAGAACCCTGGTTTCCCATTAGTGGACACTGTCTTCTCTGGTCATCTATGACTGTTTTCTTTTTCCTAATTTTCATTTTTTTATACATTCACTCTGTATGATGGTGTAGCTGCTCAAGTGTTTACACTCTGCATCGTTGATTTTCTCTAGTATCAATTATGCTTTTTGTTCCTACATAGACTAATTTTGTGTACATTTACTTTTATTGAAGTCATCCTTTTCTATTATGATAAAATGAGTGTGATTTTTTTTTTGAGTGGGATATTGTTATTCTTTTTCTCTAGTTTCTGCCATCTTGTATTCCTCTAAGTGTTTTTTTTTTTTAAACTCATGGTTTACTATTGGTCAAAATTTTCATCTGTCCAGTGGCAACATTTTTTTGGTGAGTGTACTTTTTCTGATAAGTTTTGCTATTCATTAGCATTCCTGTTAGCTGATCTTCCACCTACTTTCCAGCAGGTTCATAGGACTGATTTAGACCTTCTAATTCCAGAACCACCTTTGTGTCTCCATATGGCTAGCTCCTTGGCAGTTTTGGGATTCCTTTGAAGTTTGACATCTCAACTGAAATTTCTCTCTTTATTTCCATGCATTCTTACAGTTCACTTGTCATTACTTGAAGTAATACACCCAAAGTACATTTGTTCCTTTCCTTTTTTTAATAAGTTTTTAAAAATTTATTTATTTATTTTGAGAGAGAGCACACATGAACAAGTGCGTGAGCAGAGGGGAGACACAGAGAGAGAGAGGGAATCCAAGAAGGCTCCACAATGTCAGCACAGAGCCCCATGCAGGGCTCGAGCTCACAAACCATGATATCATGACGTGAGCTGAAATAAAGAGTTGGACACTTATCTGACTGAGCCACCCAAGCATCCCTCTAATCTTTTTTTTTTTTTAATGTAATGAACATCTTTCTGAGTCAAAGGATAGTACTCAACAGCATGATTTAAAATGGCTGCACAGTGTTTTATTGTGTGTTTGTGCCGTAATTTCTATAGCCTAATTTCTCCTATATGATTAGGATTTCTTGCTTTATTAAAGGATGACATACCCTTTTGACAAAGTCTTTATAAATAGCATTGATTTTTTTTCCTTAGGATTAATTCCTAGGTGTAGAATGTCTGAGTCAAAATGATATGCATTGCTTTTTTTTTGATATGCATTGCTTAATTGCTCAGCCAAAGGTTGTTTCACTTCATATTCCGCTCAGCGGTGGATACCATTTCTTTGCACTTATATATGTGATTCTTTTTTTCATCTGTACTCTTTGAGGGCAGGAATTTTTGAACACTCTGCTCCTTGCTTTATATCAGGTATTCAATAAATGTTTATCAAATAAATGACTAGCATTGTTCTGTGACTGTATATGAAGTTTGTTAATGAAAATGCCACAACCCTTTTTCTTACAATAGTTTACCAAGTACTTTATTCAATAGGGATATGATTTATAATTTTAGATAGTTAAGGTAAAAAAAAAAAGAATCCATGATTGAGTTATTATATATGGCAGCTAGAGCAGAGACTATAGATTAACAAACTTGTAGGCAAGCAGAAATGACTTTTTGTCAGTCTAGATAATGTTAAATAAGGGAATGGAAAACTCTAATCATGAGATATTCTCCCTTTTAGGTGTGCTTCAGAGTCTTCTGGTTCAGCAGCTCATCAGAAGCTTCCCTGTGAGAGTGAGTTGTCTCAGTTGGTGTGTCCACAAGCTAGTGTGAGTAGGCTGACTTATGTGTCTGAACAAGAGAGCACCCGTCCCACTCTAGCCTCAGATCATTGCCTTGAGGACTGCAAGGTGGGCAGCATTTCTGTTATTTCTTCATTAAAGCTTATGCTTTAAAGTATTACTGATTTGGGAGTCAGACTGAAATTTAGGCCTATGTAATTTCTGTTGCTGTTTTACCTTTAGGGTGTGTGTGTGTGTGTGTGTGTGTGTGTGTGTGTGTGTGTGTGTTTTGATCAAACAGCTACTCATGTTGAGTAGGCACTAGATGTACACAAGTATTTTAGTATCTGCCCTCTAAAAGCTTCTAGTCTGTTGGGGGACACTTACCAGGTATACTGTAATGAAGTACACTGTGATCCACCTAGGTATGCTGTGGGATTCAGAAGGAGGTAACTACAAATCTGACTGGACTTGGTGATGGTTCAACAAAGGTTTATGGGAGGGATAAATAATGTATTGAAACCATATTTTGCAGAATTACTTGGCAGGGAGGAAGCAGACGAATGAGGGAAGATATGGAGTTGTACAATAGAAGGCTGCAGTGAGTCATTCATGGGGATGGGGAGAGGCCAAACCATGAAGAGTCTTGGATGTAAAATTTGGGAGTTTGAAGGCTCTTAAGCAGGACACTGACATGACCTGTATTAATTTTTTAAAAGCTCATTAGAACCAGGAGGATTTGACACCAGACTGCTGTAGTCAGTCAGGCAAGAGACGCTGTGGGCTTGGATTAAGCTAGTGGCAGTGACGATAGGAGAGAAGCAGGTAGATCTGAGGGATTTATGTGGGAGAAACTAGATTTTATTATCTGTGTGTGTGTGTGTGTGTGTGTGTGTGTGTGTTGTGAATATGATAGTATTCAGTTTTTTAATGAGCTGAATGAATATAACTATTGCTTGCAATACAGTCCTCCTCCACTAACCCATTACTAAATATATCCACTAAAGTTACTATATATATGATGTCATGTTGGGCAAATCCTTGAAAGCTGTCATTTTGATGGTGCTGTTAAATGTTGGGTCTTTATGTACTTAGTATAATACAGGCTGAATTATGGAGTTAGATGGGCTCTCCTCTGCTACTTTCTGAGATAGACTGTAGCTTCCTCTTTCTTCATCTGTAAGGAGAGACAGTGATGTGAAAACAGGGCTTGGCACCAAGAAGTCACCACTGAATACATACTGGCTGTTATTTATTTTTATTGATTTGATTGGTTGATGATATCTGGCAAATAACCTGGTCTTTGTTTATTAATGTCTCTATCTGTTTGGTGTAAGAAAAATTTCCAAACCGAGTGCCAAGAATAGTCAGTGAGGGTTAAGTGCATCTTAACTTGTACGTAAATTCCAGTTGGTTGACCCTGCAGAGATGTAGATGTCACTCCTATGGTGATGCATTATCATGAAATGAATATATGAACATTAACTGCGGCTGTTACTTCTTATTTAAGAAAACAGAACCACATAATCTTAGACATCAGAAAAGAGTGCTCATAGAAATCAGCATGGAGGTGCCTCGGTGGTTCAGTCTGTTCAGAGTCTGACTCTTGATTTCAGCTCAGGGTGTGATCTTGCAGTTCATGGGATTGAGCCCTGTGTTGGGCTCTGCACTGACAGTGCTGAACTGAATATGCTTGGGGATTCTCTCTTCCTCTCTCTCTGCCCCTCCCCAGCTTGTGCATGCACACGCTCTCTCTCTGTCTTTCTCAATAAATAAAAAAGAGATTAGCATCTTCAAGCATAACAGCAGTATAGACAAACAATGGGGTGGGAGAGCCTGTGAGTTACATTGATTATTTCTGAACTCATGTCGATATCACTTGAAAGCTTGGTCACCCCCAACTCCTGTGTTATTAATTTACTTAGATTTTAATTGTACTTTTTATTGTAGTTCCAGGAAAACAATCCCTTAAATTTAACGAAAGTACTTGTCTCTGGTCCTTTATCTGTGTAAATTTGTCAGAGATGTAATTGGTATATATCTCTTTAGTCTCCTCATAATGATTTCTGTGAAACAACTGTACACTTTTCTAACTTTTAATCTTGCATTTCACAGCTGTAAAAAGTTGGCCTTTTTTTTTTCAGAGTTAATGTCATGTAGGTCTTTTTTTATTTGAGATTATATCAGCATGGTTTGAATTTGTAACAGTTTGTGGATTATTTAACATTTTATTTGTCACACACAGAGTGATGTCACCAGTGAATTGAGTACCACAATTATTCAAGCCAGTCCAGTTCCATCAGAGGAACAGGCTGTGGAAAAACTGACAGAAAAAGGTTCATTTCAAAGTAGAAGTAAAGGAGCACTATCGTATATTATCCAAAAAGACTCCGATACAGGCAATGTGGCAGAAATGACTTCTCTGAGTAGCAAACCTGAAGATGCAAAACCTTACTTTAGGTTGAGTAAAGATCTTTCCTCCAAGAGTGGAGATCTATCGGAAGCCAGTGCAGTCGGGTTGACCTCTCACCCCACTGAATTGGACCAGATGGGCCTGGCTCTACTGAGCAAGACAGGTCTCGCCCGCCCAGCCATGTCAGCGATGCCACACCTCCCTGTGTCACGTCAGGCTTCTGTGAACGAAAGTGAAAGAGTATCCTCAGAAGATCCGCTAACTGCCAGCAATGCAGTAGGTGGCCAGATTCCTCATCGGATGGCCCCTGGAAACGAGGGCGCCCCTATTCCCAGCACCATGGCTCGTGGCTCTGCTCCTGAGATGCAGAACGTGCCCACTGCACTTCCTACACTCTTGACTCAACATTCTTTTACCACGGCTCCCTTTGCCCAGCACTATTTAGGAACACTGTCTTCAGCTGGAAATGTTGTTTTGCCTCAGTGCCATGCTGGCAGCGCCACTGTCTGTGGATTTTCGGGAAGCTGTCCTTATTCTGCTGTTGCAGGAGAGCATGTTCAGAACTCTGTGGCCATGGGAATTTGTCTAGGGCAAAATACCAGCTCTGGATTGATGGGTACCTCTTCCCTTTATAACCCATATTCTAATGCCTTAAATCAGAATCTTCTAAGTACGGCAAAACCTTTTCCCGTGCAGTCCGTTGGTACAAACTGTGGAATTGAACCATGGGATTCAGGAATGCTGTCAGGATTTGGTAAGATGTTTTTCCTCTGTTACTGCTAATTGTCGCTTGCTGTTATTGAAAAATTGTGTTTTCTCAAACGAGGCCACAAAACTAGTTTGTTTCAGGGAGATACTGGTTGGCCTGAATTTCTCTTAAGTTTTATTCTTTGTTCTCAATTGAAATCACAGACCATGATATATTTCTGTGCAAGGGTCTCCAACATGGCTTTAGAAAAGCATGAACACTTAATGCAGGTGAAACTCCTGATGTCTTTGTCTTCCTGTCTTTCTTGTGCTCTGCACTTGGATTTCTGTAATTGCTTCAACAAGGAACTGTCCAGTTCAGGATTGGCTCTCTGGAGGAGTGAGTCTCCTTCCACTTAAAAAAATTTTTTTTAATGTTTATTTATTTTTGACAGAGAGGGAGACAGAGTGTGAGTGGGGAGGGGCAGAGAGAGAGGGAGACACAGAATCCGAAGAAGGCTTCAGGCTCTGAACTGTCAGCACAGAGCCCCACGTGGGGTTTGAACTCACAAACCACGAGATCATGACCTGAGCCAAAGTCAGACACCCAACTGACTGAGCTACCCAGGTGCCCCTCCTTCCACTTTTTAAAGTCTTTTGGGGGATAACAGTTGTGGTGAGAGACAGTATCCTTCCACTTTTGTCTGCAGTGGCTGAACTGCTCCTGGATTCTTTTGCTAGAGATGGTCACTCTAAGCAGAGTTGGGTGTTGTGTGTTCCCTGACATCATACACACGGCCACTGGAGTGCTGTCTTTTCTACCCCCCTGTTCTTCTCAAGGAAATTCCAAAGTTACTACATAAGGATAGTGAAAAGATTTGGTCTTATTAAAACTGAGAAGATGTATAAATCTTGAAAGTTCGAGCCCTGTGTTGTTTCTTACTAGGTTAGGTAGTGGCTTATATTTGTGGCAGAAAAAAGGAAGAGATTACTAATAGGCAGTACATTGAAGAGTTGATTCGCTGTAAATTGTGGGTTTGATCAGTTGTACTTGTTCTTCCTGAGCTGGATACAGCAAGCAAAAATTGTTGGCCTGGGCTGAGGCTTATACAATGTCAAGGACTCCTAAAGACCCAGTGCACTTCATCCTGTAGCTCTTAGGTGTAAATAGGTAGTCTTACATAAAAATTTCCATTTAACTAATTGTTCTTTTAATCAGATGTTTGATATCACTTGCATTTGACTACCCTCTATCTTTACCCAGGGAAAGTCAGAGTACCTGAGGAGTTGAAGTTTCCTCATGCTTGCTGTGTTGGCATTGCTTCCCAGACCCACCTTAGTGTACTTAACCCAACTGACCGCTGGCTACAGGTCAGCATTGGGGTTCTCACTGTTAGTGTTAATGGTGAAAAGGTAAGCTTTCTGTGTCTTTCTCCTGTCACTTAGCAATTGCATTTTGATTAATGTTAGATTTCTCCTTTCTCTAGTATTTCCTTTTATACTTGGGAGTCTGTCCTCCCCCACCTTGTATGCCTTCACAGAATCATTGAAATGGTATGTGAAAGAATAACATTGTGTCTTTTTCTTAGCACCTCCTTTTCTTGTAGTACTGCATTGAGAAGTGAAATGTGATTGTGGTTCTCTGTTTCTATCAGTTATTTATTTATCATTATATTTCATTGTTATTTATTCATAAAACCATGCGAATATGCTTTAAGTGCTATTTAAACCACCAAAAACTTGGATTTCTGCTATTTGTTGGTTTTGTTAAATGTGATTGAATATAAGTTACTATCATTTATCAAAAAACAAGTTATTCTTGGGACCTATATCTTCATTCAATAAGTGGAATCTTTTTGACTAATTTATCTGATCATTTTTTTTTTTTTTAGAAACATTTTTACTGTTTATTTATTTATTTACTTTTTTGAGAGAGACAGAGTGTGAGTGGGAGAGGGCAGAGAGAGGCAGACACAGAATCTGGAGCAGGCTCTAGGCTCTGAGCTGTCTGCCCAGAGCCCGACATGGGGCTCGAACCCGCGAACTGCGAGATCACGACCTGAGCCGAAGTCAGATGCTTAACCGACTGAGCCGCCCAGGCGCCCCTATCTGATCATGTTTTTACATGATCTTTTGAAATACCTGGAAATACAATTTTAACATTAACTCTTAACAGCAAGGGTCTCTCACATGATCAGTTAGAGGTGGTAAAGTACAATACTCTAAATCTCCTTTCATGATTACAATGATGTAGACATGATTGAGCAGGAAAGGTGGGAAATGTGGTCAGCAGCTCCTATTTTGGAATGCCCTGGTTTTGCGACTGACACTTGCAGATGAGCATTGGTGGATGAGTTTACTTTCTCTCTTACCTCCTGGTAAGATTTACCTGGCAAAATAAGATTGTGTCTAGGGGCGCCTGGGTGGCTCAGTCAGTTAAGTGTCTGACTTTGGCTCAGGTCATGATCTCATGATTCGTGGGTTTGAGCCCTGCGTTGGACTCTGTGCTGACAGCTCAGAGCCTGTAGCCTGCTTCTGATTCTGTGTTTCGCTCTCTCTCTGCCCCTCCCCTGCTCATGTGCGCGCGCTCTCTCTCTCTCTCTCTCTCTCTCTCTCAAAAATAAATACACATTGAAAAAAAAAAAAAGATTGTCTCTAGTCTCCCTCTTCCCTTTTCCTAGCCTTTCCTCTCTGATCCTGAGGTTGGATGGAAAGCATGTGATAGCAGGAAAGTGTTAAGGGTGGGAGGTAAGCTTGGAGGCCCTTTTAGGGGCATGTAGGAAGTAGTGTTGCCTCTGGATGCGGGAATAGAAAAGAATGCCCTCATGTATAGTGAGGAGGGAGGGTTTGGAATGAGTCATAATCATGGACTGAGTAGCCTGATCAGGACCTTGGAAGTCAGTCTAATGTCCCTGATCACACAAAAACCAGTCCTGGGTGATGTGCAGGGCACCAGAGTGCTGCCTTTTCCAGGGGCTCTTTCATTGGAAATGAGGGTATAGATAAGCTGTGTTTGCTTTAAAACAGACTAGGGGACACACAGTCAACTTATCTTCATAAGTCTTCATAATTTTGACTAATTGTACTTTATCGATAATGGGTTATAAGGCTTAGATATTTTGAAAGGTAAATTTCTAGATTTGGTAGTTTGAGAAGAAAAGGATCTTAAACTAGTTGATTTCTGATTCTTGATTTTCAATGTGAAACCATTTCTTAACGAACTGTGTGGCACTTTTTTTTAAAGGTGGATCTTTCAGCATATCCTTGTTTAGTTTTCAAGAATAAAGTCATCATGAGACCTCATGCCACAGAAGAGATAAAAGTACTTTTCATACCATCTGATCCTGGGATTTTCAGATGTATATTCAGTGTTGCTTGTTGGCCATTTTCAGCAGATGCTGAGACCATAGCACAAGCAGAAGCCTTGGCAAGCAGAGTCGTTCTCACAGCTGTTGCTGAGATGCCTGTGATTGAGGTAACTACTTGTAAGCAAGTCTTTGTCATGCCTGGCATTTGAATGAAGCCTGTTTAACCCTTAAGAGGTAATATTTGGGAGAAATGAATATGTGGGTAAATATGCCACAAAGTTACTTTCAAGCTACCATTAGTTCTTAATTAGCTTCTTACTTTAGAATTTAAAATTATTTCTGTTGGGGCTCCTGGGTGACTCAGTTGGTTGGGTGTCCAACTTTGGTTCAGGTCATGATCACACAGTTCGTGAGTTCAAGCCCTGTGTTGGGCTCTCTGCTGTCAGCATCTGCTTCAGATCCTCTCTCTCCCTCTCTCTCTGCCCCTCCCCTGCTTTCTTTCCTCTCTCTCACTCTCTCTCTCTCTCTCAAAAATAAACATTAATGGAGCATCTGGGTGGCTCAGTCGGTGAAGCGTTTGACTCTTGGTTTCGGCTCAGGTTATGAGTTCATGGCTTCGTGGGTTGTAACACTGCATCAGGCTCTGCACTGGCAGTGGGGAGCCTGCTTGGGATTCTATCTTCCCGTCTCTCTGCCCCTCCCCATTTGTGCTGTCTCTGTCTCTCAATATAAATAAATAACTTAAAAAAAAGTAAACATTAAAAAAAATTACTGGGGCACCCGGGTGGCTCAGTCGATTAAGTGTCCAACTTCTGCTTAGATCATGATCTCACGGTTCACGAGTTTGAGCCCTGCGTCAGGCTCTGTGCTGACAGCTCAGAGCCTGGAGCCTGCTTCAGATTCTGTGTCTCCCTCTCTCTCTGTCCCTCCCCTGCTTACATTCTGTCTCTCTTTCCTAAAAATAAACATTTAAAAAAATAAAAAAAAATAATTTCTATTGTTTTATGGAAATTCAGCTCTACTTGCTGGATGTGGGTGTTAGTTTGGGACGTTCTGAAAAGTCACCAGACATATTGGGTTGTTTGTTTTAAAAGCGACTAAGAAATGTAATGAGATCAGTGATTTTCCCTGGTGGTATGTAAACGTTGGATGTTATATATTAACCTTTTAAATACCACTTTAAGAAAGAATACAGGAAGTGGTTACGTAGGGGACATCTTGAATATATGTGTATAGGGAAAATAACTGCCTTATGTTACATGAATGAGTGTTTCAGCTTGGAATAACTTTCAGTAACCACATCACATACGGATTTAAAAAGTGTTTCAATATCAGTTTGGATGCACATGAAGACTAAGCTTCATGGATGCTGGAAGACAGCTTAGACAGTGTCTCTAGTGATGAAGAAGCCACCAGTGTTGACGATCTTGCCAGTGTTTGAGTACAGTTGTTTTCTGCCTAGAATACTTCTCCCACACACCGCATACTCTCTCACTGTTGGTGGAATGGCAGTCCCCACCTATTCCCTCATCCCTGCATGCCCACCTCCCTTTGCCCACTTTACTTTTCTGCTTAGCATTTTTAGCATTGTCATACTAAATATTTACCTGTTTATTGTCTGATCCTCTTTGCTCCCACTAGAGTGTGAGCTCTGTGGGGGCCAGGACATGTGTCTCTTTTGTTCACTTCCAAAATAGTGCTTGGCATATAGTAAGGGCTCAAGTAATAGTTGTTTGAACTATCAATTCAAATAGAAAGTGGAAATAGCAATATTTCTAAATATATGTGGTTTCTGAAACATTGTATTACATTCGTGTCGACCAAAACCAATGACTATAGTCAGTTAGCTATTTCATCCATATCATTAAAGATTTATGTAGTAAGTCTGGCCAAGGAAGACTTTTTGATCTTGGAGAAATTGGATTGTTACGCATTTTAAAGTACATTTATAGTTTCCAAATGTTTTGGGAATGTTCCAGCAGCCTCTCCCCATTGCATGCCCCATGTTGGAGTCAGAATATGGGTTGGCGAGGGGAAGAAGGAAAGAGATTCTGTAGTTTAGCATGAGTTCAATCTATGTTAATGTTTCTTGTGTGCTTGAAAAGAATGACTCTAATTTCTCTTAGGTGCAGAATTCTTTTACATGTCCTTTAGCTCTACTTTGTTACTGTCTTCTGTATCGTTATTAACATTTCTGTGTGTTTAGTCTTTTTGTCTTTAAGAGAAGTTTTGTGGATTTGTCTGTTTCTCCTTATAATTCTATTGATTTTTGTCTTGGGTATTCTGAGCTCTGTTATGTGTGTTTAGACTCAAGATAATTTTATCTTCTAAGTGAAATTGTTCCTTTTTGAAGTTACAATTCTCTTGCATCTGCATTAGTTTGGAAGTTACACATTTCTGTTCCCTTCTTATTCAAATTGGTTACTGAAGTCTAAAATTAATCAGGAGCCCAAACAACACAAAAAGCTATAGTCATTTTAATGTTGATCTTTTCCTTCCGTCATATCTTTGACTACTATTTTAATCCCAAATGGTTTTAAAACCGTAACATTAAATGTTTTTTAACAGATTGCTCATGCTATTTTACTTTTTATTTTTATTTTTTTTGCTCACCATTATTTCTTGAATCTTTTGTTTTTACCTTTTTCATGGACTCTATTATCTGTATTTAAAGTGTACTTATTTTATAGTTAATTTCAGATTATTTCTAGTTCTTCAGGTGCTAATTTTTCTGCTAGCTTTGCTAGGTCTCCCTGATTACTTTCTTCATGAGGTTTCTAATTTTTTTTTAATGTTTATATTTATTTTTGAGACAGAGTGAGACAGATGAGTGGGGGAGGGCAGAGAGAGAGGGAGACACAGAATCTGAAGCAGGCTCCAGGCCCTGAGCTGTCAGCACAGAGCCCGATGGAGGGCTCAAACTCATGACTCGGGAGATCATGACCTGACTCAAAGTTGGACGCTCAACCGATTGAGCCACCCAGGCTCCCCAAGGTTTTTAATTTTTTAATTGACTTAAAAAATTCTTTCAATGTGAGCTCACATCATTAAGGCTGCTCTTCGCTGTAGTAATTCCATGTGTCCTGGTTTTTGAGTGTCCATAGAGAGCACTTTGTACAACTGCTTGGGGCATGAAGGGTTGTACTGATTTTCAGCTTGGAGCTTTCATATCTAGTGTGGCATAGGCCTAGAGTTTTACTTTCTTGCAAATGGTCTTCTGACACCCACCCATTGCTGGACAAGCTTCCCAGTTACCTCCTCAGACATATAAACAGGTTTTCTAGTTTCCTTTTCATAAAAGGCACTTCTTTCAATTTCTGCACTTGATGCGGGGAGCTCAGATTCCATTCTAGCCTTGCCCTGCCCACAGCAAGCTCAGGGTCATACTTTCTGTGGTTAGGAGGGTGGTGAAGCTCAACCACCTTGGAAGTGGCTCGATCCCAGACCTTCATGGGCTACCATGGAAGTCAGTTCCCATTTGCCAGTCTGTTTTTGATTTCCCATTATATTTGGCCAGGCTGAAGAAATTTATGTGTGTGTTAAATATTATCCAGCATTTCTACATGTGTGTGTGTGAGAGGTCTGTGTTAAGTTGTTCCTAGGCACACATTTTAAACTTTTGATATGCCTATTTTGGTATCATTTTAAACATTTTTAGTTTTGCCCGAAATTGGACTAAATCTGAAAATTCCAACATATATTTTGAAGGGAATTGAGAAGTTAAAATTATAATAATAGAGTTCATAGTAACTCATTGAAGGGAGGCTTGTATCTTTTATAAAATTGTCAGTTTGTCTTAAGATCTAACAGTCTTTTCAAAGTAGCAACAGCAAACATATTACTTTATTCTGTAGTACATTTGCATACATAGACTACCTCAGAAAATGAATTTAACATTTATTTTTGTAGAAAATAGCAATTGTAAAATGGCCTGGGGATATTTAGGTAGGTTTACATTTAATGCTGACTATTTGTAACTGGAAAAAGCAGTGATATGAATGTAAGCTGTGATATTAATATATGACTTTTTATAAATTAGTCTTTTCTTTCATAATTAGGTAGAAACAGAAAAAAAAGATGTTCTTGATTTTGGTGACTTGACTTATGGAGGCTGGAAAGCTTTGCCATTAAAATTGATAAACAAGACTCATGCCACTGTGCCAATCAGACTTGTTATTAATGCTGTAAGTATTAATGTACAGTAAGAAACTTTACAGAACACATTGATTTGGAATTCTAGGTACCGCTAATATCATTCTTGGTTCATTTTTCTTATGGAAGTAAATTTTTTGGTAACGATTCGGTCAACAAATTTAACATCACATGAACATTGCACTGTTGGCTTTACTGAGACTGATTCTTCTATTTCTGAACAGAATGCCATAGCCTGGCGCTGCTTCACATTTTCCAAGGCACCCATCCATGCTTCTTTGAAAGCAGCTCCGTATGCTGACATGATTGCTCAGCTGGCAGCTCCTTCTGTGGTCAACCACATGATGCCTGCCAGTTATGACGGACAGGTAAGCTGGGTGGATTGAAGGAACTGGCTTCAAATTAAAGAGGGAGTTAAGTTTCCAAACCAATTATCTTTCATTAAGATTTACATCTTAATGCTAAATTAAATTTTATTTTATTTTACAGGATCCAGAATTTCTGATAATTTGGGTTCTTTTCCATAGTCCAAAGAAACGGATCACTTCTTCAGGTATTCATGTTTATGTTTTTGGGGGAATTGCTCTTCTCTGTAGCAAAATAAACTACAAAGTTGAGGCATGTTTCTTCTATCAGTGAATGTGAATACTTTGAGGAATTTGTGAAATATGTTATGTTGTTTTAAAAATGGGGCAGAGAGTGTGCTGTTTTGGCTCAAATCCATGTAATTGTGGTTAACCCCAGCAAGTACCACTGAAAACCTTTTGGGATCTTTTTTGTACACTGATTTTATCACATCTACCAGTTGGATGTTTTCTTTCTTTTTCTCTTTTCTCCTCCACTAATTTCTATTCCTCTTCAAAGAGGAATTCTTCAAAAAATCATTTTGCTGGGGCTCCTGGGTGGTTCAGTTGGTTAAGCATCTGACTCTTGGTTGCAGCTTAGGTCATGATCTCATGGTTTGTGAGTTTAGGCCCCACATCGGGCTCTGCACTGACTGCTTGGGATTCTCTGTCTCTGTCTCTGTCTCTCTCTCTCTCTCAAAATAAATAAACTTAAAAAAAATCATTTTGCTTAGGATTTCTTGGGATCCCTGAGGGCATAGTGTTGGACCACATACAACATTTAGACTTAAATAATTCTCTGGTGTCTGAACTAAAAGAATGAGCTTTTGTAGAGATTTTAGGCTCAGCAGAAGAGTTCTTGGCAAGAGTCGATATAGAAGTTGATAGCCCAAACCCTACCCCAGTCATTAAAAGTATTGGTCTTCAAGCAAGAACAGGAATAGCTAGGATACATGCTCCAAAAGACTTACAGGTACCCTAAATTCTTTTCTTTGCCATGATTTTATGTTCAGGTTGATTTCATTCTAATTGTGACATTATTTAAGATGTTGGTTTTACTCCATTCTCTAGACTATGCACCTGTTTGCCAGTTTGGCTTCCTCAGCAAAGCAGCACTTACCTTTGAAAAATGCAGGGAATATTGATGTTTACTTAGATATCAAGGTAAGAATTTGTGTAAGAGCACTATGACATAGTATTTCCTTAGTCTGTGAGACTCTGAGTATCTTCTGACATTGTGAACATGGCTGAGCTGCCCCAGAGATCAAACAGAGTGCTTAAAATCTGAGGATTATACCAGTAGGAAATAGATGATAGGACACTTTAACATCTGATGTTTTATATGTAAGAACCAAGTTCTAGATTAATTCCTGAAAAATGTGTATGTTATCCTGTGGATAGGTGGAATTGGAGGAGAGTGATCATATATGTAGACATTTCTGAGAGGTGTGGATGGGTAAGAGGGTGTTAGTGATAGGAAATAGGAATGGGAGTTTAACTTCTTTGTGGAAAGAGAAAGTGCCCTTTCCAAGAGAATAAGACAAAGTGGGATAGTGACAGACAAGGCAGAAGGGAAAAATAACCTGTCAGAGTAAATGAAAAATGAGAGTAACTGAGTAAAAGCCACATTTGCATAAGTCAGTATTTAGTTATAATTGTATAAATATTTAGATCCCAGACCAAGGAAGTCACTTTTCAGTGGATCCAGAGAATCTATTCCTTAAACCTGGAGAAGAACATGAAGTTATAGTTACATTTACTCCAAAGGATCCCAAAGCCTGTGAGGAAAGGTAATATAAAATTATTTATAATGACCAGTTTGTACTCTTTTCTGAAAATAGCCACTTATTTAGATGTGCTTCGTTCCACAGTCTGAATGATCTAGGACATGTTTCATCTCATCTAATAGATAGTATAGCTCTGTTTAACTTCTGTTAGCCTCAGATTTTCTTCTTTTTGTGTACTAAAACTCTCCTTTTAAACCAATTGACTAGAAATTAAGAAATGACTATTTTTAAATATATTCTGACAAAAGTAAATAATAAAATGTCAATCTTGATGTTTCTCATTAACTTTCTCTCTCTCTCCAAGGAAACCATCACCAGTTGTTGGTAGTTTAAGATGCTTCCCCCTGCTCCCACACCCCCTCCCCCATTTCTCCAGGCTTATGACTTTTTGGCACCTAAATCATAAGTGAATATTACCTGATAGTGGTCGGAGCATCATTGTCATTAGTATTTGAATTTGCTTGGTAAACAGAGCTTAGAAGCACACACTGCTGAGACACATGTGCCCTGTCCCCTGCCTGGGTTATGGAATGCCTTAGTGTGCTCAGTCTGCTACTGTGACCTTTCAGAGGAGAGCTGGCCTGCACAAATGTGAACACTTGTGCCTGGAACAGCTGCCCCCAACTTCATTGAGTTACCTCTTTCATCTGAGAAGCTTTCCTCAACTGTTCCCAAACTCCTCATAAATAGTAGTCGGTAGTATTCCCGTGACCCCATGAACTTCCCTTGTCCCATTGTGTAGATGGTATTGTGACAGTCTTTCCTTGTCGATATTCCTCTGGAATATAAGCTGTAAGTGTGGGAATGTCATTGTATCCTCAGCACCCAGTTCAGTCTCTTGGACAAAGGAAGCCTGTGGGAAATAGTTGCCAATAGAATTGTGGACATTCAACTTAGATGGTTTTCTTTGTTAGGATCTTGAAAATATTCGTGCAGCCATTTGGACCACAGTATGAAGTGATGTTAAAAGGTGAAGTAGTTTCTTCAGGAAATAAACCTCTAATACCTGGATCTTGCTGCTCAGATGTTCCATCAATTTTGTCCAACAAGCAGTTTCTGGCCTGGGGGGGTGTCCCTCTTGGTAGAATACAGTAAGTATGCATGTAGCAGCTCCTGAGCACAAAGATTCTGCTGTCATCACCTAGCATTGTTTTCCACTCTGATAATTATGACCATGTTAATATTTTTAGAGTTGAATAAAGTTATCCTATGTTCTGTAATCTTCCTATTATGAATTCCGATGTTTTAATTAAAATTTTCACCTCTGGGGCACCTGGGTGGCTTGGTCAGTTGGGCGTCTGACTTCGGCCTTGCGGTTTGTAGGTTTGAACCTTGTGTCGGGCTCTGGGCTAACAGCTCAGAGCCTGGAGCCTGCTTCGGATTCTGTGTCTCCTCCTCTCTCTGCTCATGCTCATGCTCTGTCTGTCTGTGTCTTTCAATAATAAATAAACGTTAAAAAAAAAAAAAAGTGGTTTTTTTTTTAAATTTCACCTCTGCAATCCAAAAAAAATAGGTTTCAATTTTCTTAAGCTCTTTGGTGGATTCTCTGCTGATTATCAGATTTAGGCACTTAAGAGTTTGTTTGTTCCTTCTCTGGAAAGCCCTATGGAAAGGTAGGAAGAAAAAATAATCAGAGACCTTGCATTCTTCAGGAGTTTACAAAGTAGTAGAATATGAATACTTTGTACCATAAAGAGTAAAAGGGGTCTCTAATAGACCAGATCTGTTCTGTCATGGTTTAATGTGAATTATATCTTGAATCTTATTTTTATGTGCACTTTGATTATACACTATGAATATGAACTTTGAGTTAATTGGCATATAATATATAGTATAGTAATATTTTTCCTTTCATAAGCTTAGCAACATAGCTAAATACTTCTAATTAATAACCTAGGCAATTATTAAAGCTCAGTGTTTCTTCTTCCATATTTTGCATTTTTGTGTTTGACCTAAATGTTTTACCCACACATTTCTATGGTACCTGAGAGATAAGAAACTTCTGGCTGAATCTGTACTATAGGTGTGAAGAATTACTTTTTAAAATTATAGTTTTGTTAGTGCAAAAAAGATCTAATTGAACTTCCTTACTTTATAGAGTTCATACATCTGCTTAACCATCCAAGTAGTCAGTCATATGTACCTTGTCTTGTTGCAAAGGCAGCTTTCAAAAAGATATAGTAAGGTAAAAACTTGAGGGCCGACTGCTGTGGGATGATGAGATATGGTAATCATAAAGGTCATGCCCGAAGGCTCACCTGCAGAAGGCTCACGCTTTGCACTCGCCTTGATGTGGGTCTTATGCTTGGTTCTGACTCTAACCCCATCATCCTGAGATAAGTCACAGTGTTCCGAGGTTAAGAACAAACCAGTTACTGTGTGAGAGAGGATAGCTGTTCCTGCTGTAGACTTTAGACAGATGTTTCTTGCAGGGGTCCTTTCAAAGAGAAATCCATACAGCATGCCAAGTCTCAAAGTAAAACTACTTCATAGTAAATGCTCCCATCAGGATGCTCCCTCTTTGAGGTGCTTCATTCAGGTCTGGATGTGTCACACCTGAAGACCCAGCTGAAGATGTTTTCTGGGTGCTGAGGCAGGTGGTGGCTTGAATGAGACAGCTTAGGCACTTAGAAGAATGGTGGGCTGCATGTTCTTTAGGGAGCTCTCAGTAAAGATTCTCTCAGCTAGACTTTTGAAAAGTCCTGATTGGCAGGGAGTGTGAGGTATTGTGCCCTTTTCAGTAGCTCCTGTGTTGTTGGTTATGTCATCTGGTTTTTGCAGACAGCCGAGATGGAATACACGTTGAAAGGAAGGGCGGAACAAGGGCATGTGCCTGTATGGAAGAATTTTCTGGTTCTATACAGTTGAATCTGAACAGTGTATACCAGACTTTTCCTCAAAACATTAGTGGTCTGCTCCACTACACATACAAATAGTGATTTGAGATTTTGAAGTTCTGTGCCATGGAATGTGGTCAAAATAACATAGCTGTTCAGCTCAGCCATCAATGTCTAAGGTAAAAGGAAGATCACTTTCCAATATGCCCTAGCAATCATAGTCATTATTACAGTGCAGACTCTGGCAAGCGTCAGCTACTGAGTGTTCCTGTTGATACACCGCTTATTCTATAACTGCTCTTTCCTTTAAGACAAAGGCAGAAGAGAGCTCATTAAGGGCCATCAGCATCCTTGTATTGTTCCTGACAGAATTCCCTGTCTTGTGATAAAATTTGCAACAGATGATTAATAGAGTAGAGATGGCTGCTCTTAAAATCTAGCTGTTCCAGATGCCATAACATCTTGAAATCTTAGAGCTCATCTGAAACAAAATTAATGTGTGTTAAACTTTTTTTTTAATCAGAAATTAGTTAAGTTGAAAATGGGGGTACTATCTTGTGCGTGCTTCAGTGGCATTTTTCCCTGGCCCTCGCCTAAGTGAAAGGCATTCAGGCCGTCCTCCTTTATTTCTTGCTTCACTTCTTCATGGAGATTCATGGAGTGCCTTCTGATCCAACAGATCTAAGTGTAAGCCCCATGCCAGTACAGGGAAGTGACCTGAAAACTGTTCTATCCCTGTTTATGGTTGGTTAGATACCTTAACTCAGCCTGGAGGAGCTCGCCACTTCTGTGAGAAGGACCTTAGTCTGTGGATGCTGTGACACATGATGTCTCGAAGTGGACTTGTTGAAAGCAATAGATCCGTAGGTACCATGCTAATGTATGTACAGTATTTAGCGCAGCGCCTGCCTAGGGAAACGATGGACTTCTGTTTCTGTAGTGCCCTTACTTCCATTGTAGTGTCCTACATAGATGATTTTTCCCACCCCAAATATCTCCTGCTACTCTTTTATAAGGATGTTGCAGCATGGTTAATGATACAGAGGTGTATTGTCTGCTTAGAAAGAGATCATCCTATTTTCTCTCCCTAAGAAATGTCCTAGGAGGCATTCAGAGGCTGTGACCCAGTGGGTGCTAGGAGAGGACCCAGAAACAGAGGGCAAGGGGATCCTGGTGTTCTTTTGATGTGGTACTTGCCTGCTGCCTGCCTTTGTGGAAGAAGGTGCTTGTTGCAAAAGGGAGATTTGAAGTGAGCTCTTCTTCCAGAGGAAAGAGGAAATAATTCATATATAATTTCAGGGAGAGTGTTCTCATTGAGTCATTGATTTTGCCTCAGTTACAGATAGAAATGATAGTTAATAAATTATATTTTCTAAGGGTAAAGTGGTCCAAAGTGGTATTTCATTCCAGATTGATGTTTTTTAATTTTTGAAGTTCTGCATTTTTCCATATATTCATTCATTTATTCTGATTTCTCTCTCATAAGTCTGCACATGTACTTTGGCTATTTGTTTGTTAGGATTTAGTATTTCTTAATTATTATTTTGTGTGGACTGTATATAATAAAGGTGTTAACCCTTTTTACTTTGTATAGTTCTTTTTTGAAACTAGAAACTGAGCCCCCCTCCCTCTACTTGATTACTACTTGCAAATGATAGCTACATTTCCTTAAAAATAGATAAAAATAAAAGGTTTTAAAGATTTTTGTTGTTGTTGTTAGGTTTTCCCAGTGTTCTTTGAATGCTTTCCTCAGGTCTTAGATTTAAATTTTTAAAATATATATTTATTTTGAGAGAGAGAGCGCGTGCACGTGCATGAGCAGGGGAGGGGCAGAAAGAGAGAGAATCCCAAGCAGGCTCCACACTGTCAGCACAGAGCCTAATGCAGAGCTTGAATTCATGAACCATAACATCATGACCTGAACTGAAATCAGGAGTTGGCTGCTTAACCGCCTGAGCCACCCAGGCATCCCTAAAAATTGTTTTAATGTTTACTTATTTATTTTTAGAGAGATATTGAGCACGCAAGCAGTGGAGGGGCAGAGAGAGAGGGAAAGAGAGAATCCCCCGTAGCACGGGGCTCCATCTCACGAATCATGAGGTCATGACCTGAGCCGAAACCAAGGGTCAGATGCTTAACCAACTGAGCCACCCAAGCGCCCCTGTAGGTCTTGGATTTTATTCTGAGGTTGAGCTCAGCAGCCTTTCCCCTTCATCCCAAGGTGGACAAGACATAGGCCACAGTTTAAATAATTTAACTGCCAATCTTCAAAATTTGAGTAAAATGGAGATGTACTCATGTGTTCACTGTTCTCCAATGAAGAGAAGATTTGTATATTTTCACAGATTAAAGGATTTTTTTTTAACCACCAGCTAGCTAGTATTCTTAAGTCTCTTCTACTTGCATATTGTAACTTTTTATTTATTTTTATTTTTTTGCATATTGTAACTTTTTAAAAATATGGTTAATTCAATATAGTGTTTAAATAACTAGTTTGTGCAAATGAGGTTCTTAGAGTGAAAAATCCAAGCAATGTGCCTGAGAGTGGTATTGACTTAGAAACTTAATTTGTTATCTGGCTTTTTGTTGTTTTATAAGACAGGTAAGACTTTATATGTATATGCATATGCGTATGTATATATACATATACATATATGTATATGCATATGCATATATATGTGTATGTATATATACATATGCATATGTATATATATATACACACACACATACACACATACTATATGTATAAATATAGTATAAATAATGAAGTTGGCTAGGCAGCTATAATAGGAGAGCATTTAAACCAAAAACTTGCTCTGACACGGTGAGTCTTGAATGTATGTTTTCAGAAATGGAGGAATGTGTGTTTTCAGGACTGTGGAGACACCTTTGCAGGCTACTAATAAAGTGGCATATGCAATCCAGTCCATCTCTAAACATTGCAGTTAGTTTTAATTGATTTTGTTTTCATGGTTGTAGCAACATCCATGGAGTAAAACCACATTTATAATGTGTTCTTGTTTCTAGGCTTCAGAAGCTAGCTTTAAGAAATAATTGTACATCTACAACCCAGCATCTGCGACTGCTCATTAGAGGACAAGACCAGGACTGCTTTCAGGTTTGTAGTGTGCATGATGCTATTTCATGTTCTTTCAAAGCACTTACATGTGCAGACCATTATGTGTGCTTCATCTTTGAAGCTTTGGTTTGGTGGTAGTTTTGTCTTCTTGCTTTTTTGTATGTAGTGATTGTTTTTAAATTGTAGCTTCAGCACACTTTTGGTTCAGAAGAGCGACTGACCAGTAACTGTGAGATTAGAATGCGTCCAAAGGAAGACATTTACATCTCTGTGTTATTTGCTCCTACTCGATTATCTTGTATGTTGGCTAAACTAGAAATTAAACAACTGGGAATTCGATCACAACCAGGCATTAAGTTCACGGTAAGATGATTTTATTGCTTTTTGTCCTCCCATGGAGTTTCTGACATGTTGTAAATATTTGTTTAATATTGGTAATTATATATCCTCTGCTTTTTATAAGTCAAAATAGGGGATTGCCTTGCTTTACAAACAAGTTAGGGAGTAATTATGTACTTTGTACAAGTGTCATGTGATAAAAATAGCTTCCATAGTATTCTATAGGAAACATTCTCTTCTCACACCTTTAAGTTTCATTTCAGTTTGAGAATTTTGAAATGTACCCAGTTTTACAGGAACACATTTTTTTGGTAAATCTGGATCAAACTGTTTAAGATACTGACTTTCCAAGTAAATTGTATTCTTTCAATTCAGCAAAATACCTATTGATACCATTTACTAGATTCTGTTCCAGAACTAGGGCTAAAGACAAGAGCTTCTATTTTATTTATTTGTTTAATTTTCAGTTAGTTTACAGTGCAATATTGATTTTAGGAGTAGAATTCAGTGATTCATCACTTACATACAACACCCAGTGCTCGTCACACCCATTTTGCCCGTTTCCCACCCACCTCCCTCCATCAACCCATAGTTTTTTCTCTATCATTAAGAGTCTCTCGTGTTTTGTTTCCTTCTCTTCTGACAAGAGCTTTTACAGTTTTGTTTCTTCCCAACGTAATTTTTAAAAAGGATTTCAACTCATTTCTTTAGATATATTTAAAGCAGTAAGAGATAAAGGTCGTAAATCATTGAAAAAAGGAGAGGACAGGGTCGTCAGATGAACCCCAAGCTCCATAAAAGTGCACACCTTAAATCTTCACAGTTTTGGCTGTAATCCCACAGTTTGGGGACTAAAACTTTGGTCCATTTTCTATAATCAGAGGGAATGTGATGAGTTGCAAGATTAAAAATACCTAAACGTGTTTTTTTAAACAATAGATATTTATGGCAAATTTAGCTTTTTTTTGATGCTGAAACTTGACATATTCTCTGTGGAGCTCTTTACTTGCCCACCACAATTTTGTGGTGGACAAAATTGTTTAAACATGTAAGTGATCGGGCGCCTGGCTGGCTCAGTCAGTAGAGCATGCAACTCCAGATCTCAGGGTTATGAGTTTTAGCCCCATGTTTTCAGGGTAGATTTTATTTAATTAAAAAAAAAAAAAAAGAGATATAAGTGGTCATCTTTAGGAAAGAACATCCTTATATGTGAGCCCAGGACACAATGCCAAAGTACCACATATCCTGATGATCTGGCTTCAAGTTAGAATCAAATGGTTTGTGGAGAAGACTAAATGGGCTATATCTTTCAGACTATCCTGAACCTATTTCTTTTTTTTTCTTTTTTTTCTTTTTTGAGAGAGTGTACGCACTTGCACATGAGTGGGGGAGGGGCAGAATCCCAAGCAGGCTCTGCACTGCCAGTGGGGCTTGAACCCATAAACTGCAAGATCAAGAATTGGACGCTTAACCAATGCGCCACCCAGGTGTCACCTTTTTTTAAAAAAAAAAAAGTGTTTATTTATTTTGAGATAGATGGGCAGAAAGAGAGGGAGAGAGAATCCAAAGCGGGCTCTGTGATGCCAGAGCAGAGCCTGCCTTGGGGCTCAAACCCACAAACCATGAGGTCCTGACCTGAGCTGAAATCAAGAGGTGGACACTTAACTGACTAAACCACCCAGGCACCCCTATCCTGAATATATTTCTATTAGTTTCAGGTTTACTAGCCAAGATGGTAAGGTTATTTTTAAGTAAGAATTTCTGGAGAGCTAGTAATTCCCTGGTGGTTTAGGGCAAGACCATTTGATTTGATAGTCACCAGCAGAAGTTCAAGCTGACCTTCTTAAGACAAAGTAGGATCCTAGTGGGAGTCCTGCCTATGTAGATGCCACTTGTCCTCTCAGAGGTGGGCTGAACAGGGACCAGAAGTGCACAGATATGACCTTTATCTCACAGGAAGACTTTGCCTACTAGCACTGGTGTACATTTGTGGAGATAAGGAGCCTAGCACAGTGGTGGAAGAGCACTTAACTCTAGTGATGAGAGACTGGGAACAGCCACTGTTCTTCACACTCACCCTGGATCAGTCTCTACTCAACTTGTGCTTCACTCACTTACTGTCCTGGTTTGGTTCTGAGGAGCAAGTGAAATTATGCTTTGTGTACTATATAGCACAGTGGGACTGCAATAAAAATATATTTATTGCATTCTGAGTATATGCCAGGCATTTCTCTCTCTCTCTCTCTCTCTCTCTCTCTCTCTCTCTCTTTTTTTAACATTTATTTATTTTTGAAATAGAGAGGGAGACATAGCACGAGCAGGGGGAAGGGCAGAGAGAGAGGGAGACACAGAATCCAAAGCAGGCTCCAGGCTCCAAGCTCTCAGCACAAAGCCTGAGGTGGGGCTCAAACTCCTGGACCACAAGATCATGACCTGAACTGAAGTCGACCACTTAACAGACTGAGCTACCCAGGTGCCCCTGCCAAGCACTACTCTTAATCATCACCACACGAATTACCATACTTTATCTTCAAAACGACTGTCTGTCATACCATTCTTCATTTTACACATACGGAAACAGACCTAGAGAGATACTTGCCATGGTCATATTTCTTACATGGCAGTAAATCATCCAGGATGGGTTCAGATTCAGACTACTGGACTACAAAGCCCATTTTTATCTATTGTGCAGGCTCTAGGTGTGCATACTGCCTCTGTTTTCCAGTCCTGTAGAGCAGCAGTTCTCAACCAGAGGCTGTTTTACCCTCCAGGGGACTCTTGGCAATACTAGACACATTTTTGGTTGTCATTACTGGGGGTGGGAAAAGGGTGCTACTGGCATCTAGTGGGTGGAAGCCAGGGATGCAGCTGAACTCCCTGCAAGGCAAAGGACAGCCCCCACCACAAGGTATGATGTAGTTCAAGACATTGTAGTGCTGAGGTTAAGAAACCCTGCTCTAGAACAGTAGTTTTTCCTCTTGAATCTTTGGATCTGTTAGCATTGGTCAGATATAATTTTATTTCATCATTCTTTTTCTTTACCTTTTACTCAGCAGTTCTTTGTGATTCTTTAGGCTTGGAAAATACAGGAAGAATATTTATATTGAGTGTGTTCAAAAGCTAACTTTTTCCCTGTTTTCTAGTTTTGTATATAAAGTTTACTTGCAAATTTCTGTGGGAAGAGAAATTAGAAACACTTTTGGCTTTTGAAACTACCAAGAGATCACTCTGAGTGAGAAGGGATTTATTTTGAAACTACCAGGAGTTCACTCTAAATGAGGAGGAATTTGTAGGAGCTTCACATCTGAAGCACTAATCCAGGGGCACCTGGGTGGTTCAGTTGGTTGAGCATCTGATTTTGGCTCAGGTCTTGATCTCACCCTTCATGAGTTTGAGCCCCGCATCAGGCTGTGTGCTGACAGCTCAGAGCCTGGAGCCTGCTTTGGATTCTGTGTCTCCCCCTCTCTCTGCCCCTGCCCCACTCTATCTCTCAAAAAAAAAACAACAACAAAAAACAAAAAACAAAACATTGACAATGCAAGCTGGTGCAGTCAGTCTGGAAAACAGTATGGAGGTTCCTCAGAAAGCTAAAAATAGAACTACCATACGACCCAGCAATTGCACTAGTAGGCATTTATCCATGGAATACAGGTGTGCTGTTTCGAAGGGACACATGCATCCCCATGTTTATAGCAGCACTCTCAACAATAGCCAAAGTATGGAAAGAGCCCAAATGTCCATTGATGGATGAACGGATAAAGATGTGGTATATATATATACAATGGAGTATTACTTGGCAATCAAAAAGAATGAAATCTTGCCATTTGCAACTACGTGGATGGAACTGGAGGATATTATGCTAAGTGAAATTAGTCAGAGAAAGACAAAAATCATATGACTTCACTCATATGAGGACTTTAAGAGACAAAACAGATGAACATAAGGGAAGGGAAACAAAAATAATATAAAAACAGGGAGGGGGGACAAAACAGAAGAGACTCATAAATATGGAGAACAAACTGAGGGTTACTGGAGGGGTTGTGGGAGGGGGGATGGGCTAAATGGGTAAGGGGCATTAAGGAATCTACTCCTGAAATCATTGTTTCACTATATGCTAACTAATTTGGATGTAAATGTTTTAAAAAATTAAAATGTGAGCTAAAAAAACATTAAAAATTAAAAAAATTAAACACTACTAATCTGTACTCATTTTGGCAAGCCAGTACCAATTGATGAGGTCCCTAAATTTAATTTTTCAAAACGTTATTTTAAGTGCATAATACAACTCAAAATAAGCTATTGATGTTTTCAAGTTTGCAAGGTATTCTTTGGAACGTATTTTATTTTGTTTATTTTCTTATGTTTTTCGAGAGAGAGAGAGAGGAGGGCACAACTGAGCAAGGGGCAGAGAGAGAGAGAGAGAGAGAATGAGAATCCCAGGATGGGGGGGGGGGAGAGAGAGAGAGAGAGAGAGAGAGAGAGAGAGAGAGAGAAAGAAAGAAAGAAAGAAAGAGAAAGAGAGAGAAAGAGAGAGAGAAAAGCGGGACTCACTCGAAGCAGGGCTTATGCTTACCCGAAGTGGGACTCGAACTCTCGAATTGTGAGATCATGACCTCAGCCGAAGTCAGATGCTTAATGACTGAGCGATCCAGGTGCCCTAGAACTATTTTAATAATTGGAAATGATAGGTCATTTTTAAAGGAGTGCATTTTTATAAGGTATGGGAAGTTTGTTTTCTAGCAGCATACCTGTTTTCCTACATTTTTATTTATAGACTTTATTCTGTGAATCCTTATTTCCTGGTAGTGCTAAGCCCTGTGGAAGCAGCCTGGCTTAGAGACAGCACCAGTTGGCACCTAAAGCCTGCCTCCATTCTGCACCCCAGCTACCAGGGGGGTCTGTCCTCTTGAGAATTGTTTGAGTTCTTGGCTTGTTTGGTCCCTTTGGCACACTTCTTTCTCACTCTGGTAGACCAAAGGCTAACAGGATTATAGAACAATAGATTTTTTTCACCAACACATTTCATTTTCAAAATTGAGAATTACTGGGAAGTTGGAAGAATTATATGGTGAGCTTTCACCCTACCACTTAGATTCCACAATTAAATGTTTTGCTATATTTATGTTATCACGTATCTAACCATCCATCAATTCATCTCTTTTTGTAATGCATTTCAAAGTAAATTATAAACATTATGTTCCACCCTAAACACTTGTTTTTTTGTTTTTTGTTTTTTTTTTTTAATGTTACTTTTGACAGAGAGACAGGGTGAGCAGGGGAGGGACAGAGAGAGAGAGAGAGAAAGGGAGACACAGAATCCAAAGAAGGGTCCAGACTGTCAGCACAAAGCCTGACATGGGGCTCTAACCCACAAACTGTGAGATCATAACCTGAGCTGAAGTTGGATGCTTAGCCAACTGAGCCACTCAGGTGCTCCCACCCTAGACACTTCTTAAACAAGTTTATTTATACTTATCTTTTATTCCTTTATTATCTAAGCTTGGCTTTTATAACAATGAAATAATTTAGCATATTGGAAGGTAAATAATTTTGCAACTCTTTGTTTTTCTCCTAAGAGAAGTTCTTCAGTATAGTGCGGGGCTGGAAGTGGGGTAACTACCAACCAAAGTACACAAAGAGTAATAATTTTTTTTTAATGTTTATTTATTTATTTTTGAGAGAGAGCATGATCAGGGGAGGGGCAGAGAGAGAGAGGGAGACAGAGAATTTTCACACTGTCAGCACAGAGCCCAACTCAGGGCTTGAACTCCTGAACTATGAGAAATCAAGAGTTGGACACTTAACCGACTGAGCCACCCAGGTGCCCCAAGAATAATAATTTTAATTGTATTCAATTGGTATGGGTTTTCTTTTCTGGCTTTAATTTAATCTTTTTACTTACATAAAAATAATTTTGGATTTATATATTTTCTCCTTTTAGATACCTTTGTCTGGATATGGAGGAACAAGTAATCTTATTTTGGAAGATGTTAAAAAGTTATCTGACAGTTACATGGTAACAGTGAATGACTTAATACCTGGAAAAGAAAGTAGAATTGTTTTTTCTGTTCATAACACTGGCTCTCGGGCAGCTTTTGTTAAAGCAGTAGGTTTTAAGGATTCTCAGAAAAAAATTTTGCTGGATCCTAAAGTATTAAGGATTTTTCCAGATAAATTTGTGCTCAAGGAAAAAACACAAGAAGTAAGTATGAGTCTGTGCACGAAAAATAGGAATTCATTTTTAGGTTAAGTTAATAATTAATGTATTTTATGAAGAAAAATTAATAGTTGAAAGTAATAACGAATGGAAGTACTTACCTTTTCAGAAATGCTATCATATACATCCATGTCTGTTGACTGTTTAGGTTCATATGATAGTTAATTCAGAATGAAATGACTTAAGAAAAATATTTAATATTTACTCCTGATTTGTTTTTCTTGGCATCAGGATGTTACTATAATATATAATCCTTCAGACAGAGAGAACAGTTCTACAACTATAACAGAAATGTCAACTGTATACTTCTTTGGTGGTGATGAAATCTCAAGGCAGCAGTATCGAAGGTAAGTTACTTATCATGTTGGGAACTATTCAGTAGAAATAATGAAGGCTTAAAAATGGTTTGGGACTTGAAATTTATAGAACATGCTCAGCTACTTCTTAGTGAACCGGTAGATGAAAAATCTTTGTAAAATTTGTGTGGCTGACAGTCCACCACATTGTGAGGAAAGAAATGCCTGTATGAAACCCATCTGCTGTGTTTGCAGTGTGCGTTCTTTACTAGGCATACCTATTGTGCCCCTTCTCTTTTATGCAAATAGGCACCTTAGTCTTCGTAACAGGATGCTCTTCCTAATGATGGTACGTCAAGTTTAGAAAAGATTTAAGAACTACTGAAAAAATATATTGTATATAAACACACCTGACTTATTTGTAGTATTTCTAGGAATGTTGTGAATTATTGGAAAGGATCAAGTTGTGTTTAGAAGGGTGTAGGATGTTAAAACACATGCTAGCTTAAAACATGTGCTTCTAGAAAATTTGGTACCTCTAAATATAGTTTAATATACAGAAATGTCAAATTTAGACATTTAGATTTAGATGTGATTTAAACATAGGTAACATTCTTGTATGTTGAATTCAGAATTCTTGTGTTATAAAAATCTGCTTCCTAGCCTAGAGGACTGAATATAAAATAAACGAAGCTCACGATATTTCATCTGTCAGTAGGAAATCATTAGCTCTCAGTGGGGGAGGGGTATATGCATATACCAATATTTCCTTCTTCCAACCCTTTGTGCTCTGCTATGTTCTATTTTGGTATGTAATTTAGGAAATTGTTTTATTATTTTTAATCTGTTGAGGATTATTGGAATGTTAAAAAAGAGATTTGAGGGGCTCCTGGGTGGCTCAATCGGGCGTCCGACTTCGGCTCAGGTCATGACCTTGCAGTCCGTGAGTTAGAGCCCCGCGTCCGGCTCTGTGCTGACAGCTCAGAGCCTGGAGCCTGTTTCAGATTCTGTGTTTCTCTCTCTCTCTGACCCTTCCCCGTTCATGCTCTGTCTCTCTCTGTCTCAAAAATAAATAAATGTTAAAAAAATTAAAAAAAAAAAGATTTGAGTAATATGTTGCTACATGATGTTAGAATAGACTCAAGATCTCAACTTTGAACCTGGTTTTGTTTGTCAAGTAAGTATTTTAGATACAGAAACTGACATTTGGAGAAATTAGATTACTGGGTATTGGTTTTTATTTTTCCCTTTTCTCTACTGGGATATAACAATCAGCATATTGTTTTAGAGCCCCTCTTTGCTGCATGTGTACAGCATATAATTTCTTTTGTTTGTGAACATCACAGTATTACAGAGAAATTTACATTTCAATTCTCTCACCTCAGAGATTCTCTAGAAGAGGCCAGGTAAATATAGTTACATGGTAATTTAAATGTCCCTCTCTCATGTACTTAAATCATGTTCTTGGCCTATTCTTTTGGTTTTTTCTGAGACAGATTTCTAACTATGATCAAATTCTTACAAATAATGAAAATGTAAGACCTGAAGATAATCTAATTTTACTCTTTCTACTGTTACAGTTGGGAGTTCTCATTTTGATGTTAATATTTAACTGAAATTGATGACTACACTTCCATGTATAACTTTTAAGGGAACGTCCAAAACAGATTTTCTTTTAAAAATTACTTATATTAGGATTTAAGATATGAGATCTATATACTAATGAATCATTCATGCTGTTTGTGAGATTTGCCAAATACACTAATGAAAATTGAATTTATGTAAAATAGTTTTTGAGTAAAAATCTCTGTTGGCAGAGCCCTATTGCACAAACCAGGGATTATAGAACAAATACTTCCAGAACATAGTGTGCTGCAGAACATTGATTTTGCTGAAACGTTTCAGGATGAGTTACAAGTAACTGAAGGTAAGAATTTCATCATGACCCAAAAGATTTATCTAGGTCCAGTGATGTAATATAAGGAGAAAGAGTATTAGTTTAGATTGTGGAGTTAGGCTGAGTTTGAGCCACAATTCTGCTGTATGGCTTTCGATGTTACGTAGATTCAGTTTCCTTATTTGTAAAATGAGAGTAATAATATCTATCTTCTCATGCATACAGAATTGTGAAGATGAAATGAGAGAGCTTTGCTATATAAATGTTAGATGTTATGAATAATCTTATGACACCTACTTTATGGGTAGACTTGTAAACAGGAGAATGAATGGTCATTATTAAATCCAGAGTAATTACTATTTAAGATTTAATCATTGGCAAAACTTGAACTCATTTTGAGATTTGTGCCAGCTATGCAGTTTATGGAGGATGTGATGGTGGCAAAATCAATCAATCAATCAATCAATCAATCCAAAATAGACAGCGGTGGAATAGCTCCAACCTAGATATTTAGCTCTATTTGAGCTGAACCATTCAAGCATCTAATAGAGTTTATTACTGATACAAAAAAACATGTCTTGACACATACAAATTATGTGAAAATGGACAGATTTTTACCACAGTGTTGTTTATAATAGCAAGAAGTAACCTAAATGTCCAAGAATAAGGCATCGATTATGTAATAGAAAATGTTGATGCTATTAAAATAATGATATGATTTTATATTAAAGACATGAGAATGTCTTATTATTTTATTTTAAAATAACTTAATTATTTTAAAGTTGCATAATAAGGTCTTATTATGGTAAAAATAATTTAATGTGTCTATATACAGCTTCACAGGTAAAATCGCAGGATTTAGACACCAGATATTACCAGTGTTATGTTCTGGTAGTAGAATTTCAGGTGGTCATGTTTTTTTCCTTTATTTTTGTTTTCTAGGTTTTATTTTTTTTTAAAGTTTATTTTGAGAGACAGAGAAAGGAAAAGAGAAGGTGGATGAGGGGCAAAGAGAGGGAGCCCCATGTTGAGCCCCAACATGGGTCTCAAACTCACAAACTGTGAGATAATGACCTGAGCCGAAATCAAGAATTGGACACTTAACTGACTGAGCCAACCAGGCACTCCTGTTTTCTAGGGTTTTTTTAATGGTAAAGTATATATTGCTTCTAAATTATGAAATGGTAAAAGGATATTTATGCCTATGTAGAGGTGATGCAGAATACTCATCTTTCCAGTAGTTAGGAGTCTAAGTCATCTGCTCAAAGGGAAGGTTGGGATGGATAGTTAAAAATAGTGAAAAGAGGGGCGCCTGGGTGGCTCAGCCAGTTAAGCGCCCAACTTTGGCTCAGGTCATGATCTCACGGTTCGTGAGTTCAATCCCCGCATTGGGCTCTGTGCGGACAGCTCAGGGCCTGGAGCCCGCTTTGGACTCTGTGTCTCCCTCTCTCTCTGCCTCTCCACCGCTCACACTCTGTCTCTCAAAAATAAATAAACATTAAAAAAATTTTTAAAAATAATGAAAAGATTTGAAATGAATCTTGTCAGCAGTGCGTTAAGGGTGCAGAGTATAGAACGAACCTTGGATTTGGAGCTGAAGCAATTCAAGACCATCTCTGCAACTTCATCTCCTCTGAGTTTTACCTTCCTTATCTCTTCATCATAAGAAAGATCCTAAACAGAGAGTTAAACTGAACTGTGCTTTGTAGATGGAAACACTTAGAATGGGGAGGAGTTGATAAGATGGAGAAGATGAGGACCAGAATGGGGAAGGATAGTCCAAGGAGAGGGAGTTGTGTGTACAGAAATTCAAGAAATGTGTTATATTAAGGGTCATGTTGACAAACCCAACCAAGAGCCCATGTAATCTGTCAAGACCACTCATCTAAGATGGGGAAGAGGTAGGACTTCAGGTAGGTGTTTGGGACACCAGAATACTGGGTTCCTTGAGGTGGTGTATTTATTGTCCAGAGGAAGGGAGGAAACAATCCCACTTTGTTTTGTGTTGGTTAGTTTTAGTAGATCACCTATGGGAGTGTTGCAGTTGAACTTTTTATGTGGTTATTTTGAATAACGTTTGTTTGAGTATATTACTATTATAGGTATTTATAATCTTGTTTTGTAAAATGTGTGATTTATGGCAAATATTTTCACACTTGATATAAACTTTTGTAGTCCGATATCTTTGGTTATTACAAATTTCAACTTACACTTACTGTGTTCTTTTAAACACTTTTCATTTAAAAAGTGTCATTCTTAATGTCTAATTTAAATGTAGAATCCAGAATACATAATTCCTACTTCAAAGAGTTGCTGTGAAAGCTAACTAGAATAATATGTATGAAGGGATTAAAACGTTACCTGGCCCACAGTCAGCTTGATGCCATATGTAGCTTTAAACACATTCATACTTTAATGCTCACGACAACCCCTGAGATGGATCATAATTTTTTATATTATCCTTGAGGAGACGAAAGCTTGGAGAGGTTAGGTCACCAAATCCAAGGCCAGAGCCTGAGCTGCCTATAATTTCATCCTCGTCAATAGTTGTAAACGTCAAATGTCACCCACCCCAACCTGTTGCTGTAAATGTATAAATTTATCTGTTATATTTTTGTGGTGTGATTATGTGAAGATTCATATATTTCAAATATTATTTTCTATTTCAGTGTATGATCTTCCCCAACGGCCTAATGATATTCAGCTCTTTTATGGAAACATGCGTAAAATTATACTTTCAGTAATTGGAGAATTCAGAGATTCCGTGTCTAGCAGTGAATTCCTTCAGCCTTCTTCCAAAGCTAGCATAGAATCTAAAAGGTAAAACAGAGAAACAAAACATCTCTCATCATATTTCAAGAGAAGTTAATTCACAGTAGAGCTGATCTTTTCTCCATACTTTTTTGCCTCAAAATGTTTATTACATCTTTATATTTTGGTTTAAGTTGAAATAATTTTAAATTTACAGAAAAGTTTAAAAATAGTACATGTTAAACCTGCATTGAGATTCCCTGGTTGCTAACATTTTGCCACATTTACCTTATTATTGTTTATGTGTGTATAGCTTTTTTCTGTACCTTTTAAGAGTAAATTGCAGGCATAATGACCAGTTCATCCGGTTTCCTAAAAACGCAGACCCTCTCCTATATTGCTGTAGTAAACCCATCCAGATTAGGACCTTAGTGTTGTTACAGTACTAACATCTAATCCACAGATTTCATGCAGATTCCCCAGTTCCCCAGTAAAGTTCTTTATAGTTAAATCAAAGAAATAAGCAAAAACCTCCTCTTTTCTTTTTTCCTCTTTGGTCCAGAATCTAATCTGAGATCACATGTTACATTTAGCCTGTCTCTTTACCTCTTTGAATATAGAATACTTTTTCAGTCTGTCCTTCTCTTTCACGACGGAGCGCAGAAGGTTGGATCATCAAATCAGAGCCACAGAATCAAAGATACTACCCAGAACTAAGCTTTAGTAACAATTTTAGATGAGACATGAGGAAATCAGGATTGCTAATTGTGTTTCCTAGGTCCTTCTTGCAACATGAATACTCCACTCTAGTTCACATTTAACATGAGGTCTCTAAGCTGTGCACGTGATACATTACTAACACGAAGGGGTGGCTGTTTCCATCATGGAAGCTCTCTTATTCTTGTGTAATTACATACCTTATGTGATAATTTTTTTCAAACAACTATGTTGAAAAAATTCATAAATTTTTATTTTCTTTACCTTAACCAATTCTAGACAGACCAGGAACATTCTTCATAAGTATTCTATAGAAAAGTAAATTAGTATGATTGCTGGGAGATGTCGTTAGGAAGATTACAAGGGGATTTGACTGAGTCATCTTTCTTTTTTTTTTCCTGGGCTTTTCCTGCCTGGTAAAAAGGGGAAAATGGCACAGGCCAGCTGCTAACCCTTTTCTTACCAGTGAGTGACCTTGATGTTTTTGTAGAGCACAGACTAGTTACTTTGTAAAATGTCCCTCACATCACAGATACGATGCTGTTTGTTTCCTCAGCGCATCTCAGGTGCTAAACAATGCTGATTTGTCCCATTACTTGAAATATTTTTATCACTTAGTTAAAATGGTGCCTTCCAGGTTTCTTCATGGTAGTTAGTTAATAAATGTCTTAAAGGAGGATCCTTAGAGATGATGAGTTATCTTACTCCTTTTCAAACTTGTAGTACCCACTGATGATTATTGCTTGAATCATCTTAGTATTGTCTTATTTACCAAATGGTGATTTTCTAATTCTATCTTTTTACATTTACTAATTGTCTTTCCACTATGAGGAAGAGATTTACTTCACCCTCTTTTGTGTACTTACTTATATTTGGGCAGACTGGTGAATTCAGTATAAATTCTTTACTGTCCTCATTCGGTTGCTTAATCTGACTTTTTATTCACCAGCATGATGGTTATTTTAGATTTGTCTTATGCATTTCCTGTCCCAGCCCTGGGATAGGGGTCCTGGTTCATTTTAGTAGAAAATGGTATTAGAAACTAGGATATGAGTAGTAAGTGTGCTATTGCTTTTCAGGTGTTAGTACTTCTAGGCTCCCTCCATGGACAGAGCTAGGAAATATATGCATTTTATATAAATCCACATGTATCCACATCTGTTTATAAATATGTTGAAATCATGAGTTTACACTGATAACTCCAATACTGAGAATCTGCCTTCATTATCCTCAGTATATTTGAATTTTACTCTATCCTCCTATTTTTAACCAATCTTCTCATCTTCTCCTTGGCACATCATTGCCAACTCATGTTGGCTGAGGGTTCTCTACAAGTCACAGCCACCAACTAATAGCTGACTCAGACCCACCCACCTGGAGCCTCCAGCTCATTTAACCTTGCCCTCTTTTCCCATACTTTTTAAAAGTTTTTATTAGAGTATAATTAACATACAATAATCCTATTCATTTGAGATGTACATCATAGTGATTTGATTTTTTTATACATTGTGAAATGAAATGATCCCACAATAAGTCTAGTTATCATCTGTCACCAAACTTATAATATTATTGACTGTATTTCCTATGCTATATATTCCATCCCCATAATTTATTTTATAAGTGAAAGTTTGTACCTCTTAATCTCCTTCACCTATTTCACTCACCCCTAACCCCTCTCCCTGCCTCCTGTAACCAGCAGTTTGTTTCCTGTGTCTAAGAGTCTGGTTTTTTTGGTCTGTTCATTCATTTTGTTTTTTAGATTCTACATATAGGTGAAGTCATTTAGTATTTGTTTTTCTCTGACTTATTTCACTTAGCATAATACCCTCTAGGTTCATGTTGTCACAAGTGGTTAGATTTCATTCTTTTTTTATGACTAATATTCCACTGGGTATATAAACCACATCTTTATCCATTCATCTGTCATGGACACAGGTTGCTTCTGTATCTTGGCTGTTTTAAATAATGATGCAGTGAACATAAGGATGCATATGTCTCTTCCAGTTGGATTTTCATTTTCTTTGGATGAATATTCAGAGTAGAATTGTTAGATCATATGGTAGCTTTATTTTTAATTTTTTGAGGAACCTCCATACTATTTTCCATTAGGGGCCACACCAGTTTACATTCCCACCAGGAGTGCACATGGGATTCCTTTGCTCTCCATCTTCACTAACATTTATTTGTTGTCTTTGATAATAGTCAGTTTGACAGGTGTGAGGTGATTTCTCATTATGGTTTTGGTTACATTTCCCTGATGCTTAGTGATGTGGAGCATCTTTTCCTGTGCCTGTTGGTCATCTGTATGTCTTCTTTCGGAAAATGTCTATTCAGGTCCTCTGCCCATTTTTTTGATCAGGCTAGTTATTTTTTTGATACTGAGTTGTGTAAGTTCTTTATATAATTTGGATGGTAACCTCTTATCAGATAAATGATTTGCAAGTATCCTCTCCCTTTCAGTAGGTTGCCTTTTCATTTTGTTTTGATGACTTCCTGTTCAAAAAGCTAGTATCTATCCTTCTCAAATTATTCCAGAAAGCCGAAGAGGAAGGAAGTCTTCTAAACTCTCTTAATGTGACCAGCATTACCCTGATAATGAAACTAGGCAAAAACACCACAGAAAAAGAAAATTACAGGTCATTATCCTTGATGAATACAGATGTAAAAATCCTCAACAAAATAATAGCAAACTGAATTCAACAATATATTAAAAGGGTCCCTATACTTTTAATGATAATTTTTTCTAAAATACGTAATCAAATAATTAAAGATAGTAGTTACATTAAAAATTATTTTGAAATTCACTTAAATTGTGAGAAACAGGTTCTTAGGAAACTAAAAAGCCAAGGATCAGCTTTATAATTTTTAAAAAAATTGTTTCTGACTTATTGGCTGGTGCCTCCATTATTTCTCTGGGCAGTAGAGGTCTGATTTCAAAAGGAGCAGGTGAGAGGGCAATGGGTAAGAGGCGAGGAGAGGATTCCCTCTGTCTGCTGAGTGTCTGCTTAAAATAAAGGTGTAGCTCTGCTGTATGGTAAAAGAATTTGGGCACTGCCCCGTTGAACTTCAGGTAAATCATGTGCTACTGTGATTACAAAATTTATTCAAGTTACAATTTTTTGTAATCTAAGGCTTATTAGAAAACACTTTTAACACTTAAAAATCTTAAGCCTCATCAGCATTTCTCACCATAGTATTTTGCCTGGAAGACTATGTTTGGTGTTAGCATCATGAAAATAGTTATCACTGTACAGTTATAGATACATTAAGAGTTTTGTTGTTTTGGGGGGCGCCTGGGTGGCTCAGTTGGTTGAGCATTCGACTTCAGCTCAGGTCATAATCTCGCAGTTTGTGGATTTGAGCCCCGCGCTGGACTCTGTGCTGACAGCTCAGAGCCTGAAGTCTGCTTTGGATTCTGTGTCTTCCTCTCTCTCTGCCCCTACCCTGCTCGCATTCTGTCTCTCTCTCTCTCAAAAATAAACATTAAAAAAAAATTTGTTTTTAATGAAAAAAGTTTTGTTGTTTTTAAAAAATTCTTAATATTGGGTAGTTTTCTGGTAAACCTTTTAAGAGACTTCAGACAGCATGCTGAGGTCAAGACAGTAAAGAAATCATTGAGTATTCTAATTAAAGATTAGTATAATAATATTAGACCTATACTGTATTTTTTAAACATTAAGAATACACAGTGAAGAATTTTTATTCCATGAAAGATACACAATATATTACATAATGCACCTTTAGTTTTATCTAAATGGTTTTATTTTTTTTTAATTTTTTTTTAACATTTAATCATTTTTGAGAGACAGTGTGAGCAGGAGAGGAGCAGAGAGAGAGGGAAACACAGAATCCAAAGCAGGCTCCAGCCTCTGAGCTGTCAGCACAGAACCTGACATGGGGCTTGAATTCACAGACTGCAAGATCATGACCTGAGCTGAAGTCAGACACTTAACTGATTGAACCACCCAGGCACCTCTAAATGTTTTTAGACTTAGGAAGAATTCGTATAAAAAGGTGACACAGTCTGGTTTTTTATCTTTTTTTTTTTTTTTTTTAAAGCAGAACATTATTAGATTTCTTTTTTTTTTTTTTTTGAGAACATTATTATATTTCAATACACAACTTCTATTCAACCAAAAAGTAAAACATCACAGTAAAAATGTTGGTGAGAAAACATGGTATTTCATTTGCAGTGCATGGCAAATGGTTAACATTCTTAGTCATAAGCTTTTATTCATATTTTATTTTTTTCCTCTCCCCCTCTCTGTTTCTTTCTCTCTCTGTAGTGAATCTGACAGTTCTGGGAAACATGGTGGCAATGTTTCTTTGGATGTTTTGCCAGTTAAAGGTCCTCAAGGTTCTCCACTTCTTTCAGAAGCTGTTCGCCCACCTCAAGATAAATCATTCTCAAAGGAAATGTGGGCTGTCCAGCCTGAACACTTGATTTTGATAGCTCCTTCTCCTTGTGAGTATGTCAACAACAACACAACAGCAGTGAGCTCTGGAAACCAGGCCTATACTCATTCTGAGTCTGTGGCTCATCTAGTAATGTTCATGGACTGTATGCAAAGGTGACCAGTGGCTTACACACGTCCTCTTCTACGTAGGTCTCTTTGAGACCTACCTCACGCTCAACCAGAACATTGTCCGGCACAAGGCCATGGTCCTCATTCCAAGCTCCCAATTCCCCATATGGTAGGGCCACTCACCCATGGGCCCTTCATCCTACCACATCCCTTGCCCCAAGGTACTTGGCCTATTTTACTAAGTCTTAACATCGATATAGTTGGTTCAGAGTAGGAAAAAATATGGTACCAATGTATGTGCCCAAGATAAGACCAGGGGGTAACAATTCCAGATGTCCTTTTTTCTCTTTGTTCAGGGTGTTGAACTTTGTTCAGTATCTTTATAGTTTCCAAGAGTAAACAAATGGTCTTCTTTTACCAGGGATTTGAAATTCCTGTAAAGCAAAATAAGATGGTAGACTAATGTATTTAGGATTCATTTTTACCATTTATTAATTTTTTTTTCACTAATGCTAAATGTAAGTTATATCTTACTTATCTGATATAATAGGTGACCTGGCAAAAACTGCATGTTTCCAGATTTTAAATAATTCCATTAGGTTACTGAAATTTGAGTTGTACTGGCCAGCACATTGCCTTACAGTAACACCACAACATGGATTTATCCCACCAGAGTAAGTATGACTT
The DNA here is from genome assembly GCF_024362965.1 of Panthera pardus. Taxonomy (NCBI): domain Eukaryota; kingdom Metazoa; phylum Chordata; class Mammalia; order Carnivora; family Felidae; genus Panthera; species Panthera pardus. The sequence continues at coordinate 26,456,766 of NW_026526710.1, read as the reverse complement.
CCTTTTCCTCCAGATTTTATTCAGGTATTAACATGGTGACTTTTTAAGGATCAAATAATACGCCATTTTAACTTATTCATTAGAATTTTGCCATATGCTCCCCGTACTGAGCTCCATTTGGTTTTGTGGGACCACAGTGAACTTCAGGATTCATGCTCTTTAGCAGAATAGAGACCATGTCCATAGCCAGTTATGGTGTACATAGCCTAAAAGGGTCAAGAGGTATGAGTGAGGTGGGAAGGATTTCCTGGAGTGGAAAACATCAGAATGTGTAGATGTGTTACTCTGCCTACCAAATTACAAAGCAAGGGATGCAGTTGGGCATACGATGAGAGGTGGTAGTCCCTAAAGCCCAGAGAGTTCTATCCTTGGTTATCTTAGGTCTGGCTCAATTTATTCTGCTGGTTTTGTCCAAAGGACATTTTACAGACAAAGCTTCCTGATATTTAATATGTCTGAGCCATAACCTAGCTTGCTGTTTTGCACAAAGACTAGTCTAAGACAGAAGGAAGTATTTGGGACCAAATGCTGATGAACAGCTGTCCACTGTGTGCAGCTTAGTTACTGATAGGAGGTAAAGCTGCAGTTCTACAGCTTTTCAGGAACGTTGTCTGGGTCAGCACAGAACATTCACGTCTGAAAGTCACTACCTGTTTGGGGATAGCAACTTTGCAGAAGAGCAGCATGAATTTATTAACTTTTGCAAAGTGATGGAGTATGCATTTTAGGAGAGTTTAGTGACTAGTATTGAGGTATGGTTAGGCATACTCCAGAGAAATATTCCTAGGACCAAAGCAATCAATTAAACATTTACTGATTAATGGTTGGAAAGTTAGGGAAATGAATTGTTCATGAATCACTTTTTCTGTCACCCTGTGTATTTAGCCATTAGGAATGGAAAATAATCTTGCTCTGCCATTTTTGATATGTATGCCAACGTATCCTTTGTAACTGGTCGTTTCTTCTAAGTCACAAATATGATTACATTGTCCACATTTAAAAGTCTTCTTTGACATTCCATAGCTCTTGAAGAGAACAGTGAGCACAAAATTTTAGCAACTGGGTAAATAGCAATATTGTTGGGGCACCTAGGTGGCTCAGTCGGTTAAGCGTCCGACTTCGGCTCAGGTCATGATCTCACGGTTCCTGGGTTCAAGCCCCGCATCAGGCCCTGTGCTGACAGCTCAGAGCCTGGAGCCTACTAAGGATTCTGTGTCTCCCTCTCTCTCTGCCCCCTGCCTGCACTCATGTTCTGTCTCTCTCTCTTTCTTAAAAATAAATAAAACATTTTTAAAAAATTAAAAAAAAAACCAATATTTCATTTATTTCCCATCCCCCCTTTTTCTTCCAGTTTCTTTCCCAGTTATTTAATTCCCTTTATACTGTGACTGTATCATTCTTTATTATGATAAGTTTTATGATAAAGTGCCTCAGAGCTTCTGTATTTTAGTCTTTTGCTCCAGAAGTTTTAATTTTGAATTGCTTTTTAAATGGTATTTCTATGGCCTGGTCTCTTTTCACATGAGTTTTGCCCTTCGGTTCATAGGTTTATGTCACTCAACTTTTTGTGAGCCACGGAGGTGGGGCTGATATAAAATCACATGTGGATGGGATCTTGCCTCTTCTCAGCTCCTTCTTGAGCAACAAGGAAAGAGTTGGTCATTGATGGAACAGTATTGATAACTCTGTGGTTATTGCTATTAAAGTATAGGATGTTCTTGCTTTTCATTATTAAATTCTTTCTTTTTAGGAGTAAGCTACAAATTCTTGTGAGTCCTAATTCCTCCTTATCCACAAAACAGTCAATGTTCCCATGGAGTGGTTTGATTTATATACACTGTGACAGTGGACAGAAGGTACTTTTAGTGTTTTTTAAGCAAATTTTTCCTGTTTTGCAGCTTAAGTGTCATGAGGCTTATTAGCTCTAACATCTCAGAAATGAAATGAAGGGGGCTATTCTTTCAGCTGAACTAGACTTATTCAGACAGAGCACTTAGCACATAGTTTTTCCATTAGCGATCTGAACAGTTCTCCTGAGTGGGGGCAGGAATGGAGAGTGGGGCCTAGAAACCATTACTAATTTGCAAAATCTACTTTGAAAAAGAAGGGAGTTGGGGAAGAGAGGGAGGAGTCAAAGATTCACATCGAGATCTGAATAAACTTTCTCATCCATCAGTGTTTTCCATTTGTTTGGCATTACTTTTCTCTACCGTGATTTAAAAATAGGAATTGTTTCTTTAAAATGATAGCTCCATTTGTGTCTTATCTCCTTTATTTGGCTCATTTCAGAAAATTGTGAAAGTTCAAATTCAAGAAGACTTGACCCAAAAAGAACTCCTCACTCGTTTGGCTTCCAGCCCATTTGGAATCCTTTCCCCAGGAACTGAGCCTTCGGTTTGTCATCTGGTAAAACCAATGACAAAACCACCTTCCACAAAAGTTGAGATAAGAAACAAGACTGTTACTTTTCCTGCAACAGAACCTGGTGAAACTTCAGGTGTGGTTCACAAGTTATGTAATTCAAATGGTCACTGATCTGTTGAGTCTAACACTGTTCTTAGTGAGCCATATTGTAATAACAGGGATAAAATTGTCCTCTATTTCAGGAGAGAGGTGGTCACTGGTAGTCATTTCAATGATGGGCAGGATTTGGGGGAGCTTTAAAATCCTAAAATGTTAAATCTAGGTGTTTAAGAACTATTTATATTCTGGGAGTCTCAGATTCTACCTGGTCAGAACCATCCCTTCTCAGTTCTCACTAGGTCTTTTACTAGACTGCTAATAAGTTAGCAGCTGAAGAAGAGAGGAAAGTGGGTAAAACCTGGTTCTGTCACTCACTAATGTGACTTTGAAGCACTACAGAGGTTAAATAGACTCAGTTTCCCCATATGTAAAATGACCATCATAATTAACTCCTCTCACAGAGGGCTTTGAGTAGTAAATGAAATAATATATGTAAAGCACTTGGCACAATGTTTGTCACCTAGTGGACACTTAATACTGCTAATATTCTTCAAATGTCCTGAGAACACTGCTTTTGCTCTCCCCTCTCCCCTGCCCGTGATGGCTCAGTCTCAGTGAATGGGATTACATGTGGGACCTGTTGGAAAGGGTTTGGACCTTCTGTCACATGACCCTCCACTCCTTGCCTTTCTAACTGGCTTTGTCTCCTACTCATGCTCAGATTCTACTGCCCATCAAGACTGTCCCCCTCCGACCATCACCCATTGCTTCGCCCGTCTTCCCCACTCGTGTCCTCTGGGAGTTCCAGCAGCTCTGTGGCTTCATTCAGATGTTCAGGCCATTGGCCCTACTACCTTCTCACTCTCCACCACCCCAGCCTCGTCCACTTCTGCTTGAATTCTGTGGTCTGTCACTGCAGTTACTGCCTTAGGAATGTTTTTAACTGCCGTGTGTCCCTCCTTCTGCATTCCTGTCTGGCAAGATCCCAACCCTTGTTAGAGCCAGACTTCTCCCAGCCCTGTGTCTCTACTGTACTAGGCAGCACTTCTGGAGAAACCTGGGGCTGTGTCCACAGATTCATGGTCTCAGCTCTCAGATGCTCCTCAGTACCAGGCTTTCCTACCAGCCCTCCTTGGTGTGTGTCCTTTCCCATTTCTGGCCATCGTTTGACAGTTTCATCTCTTCTCAGCATCCATCTGCTGCTCCTGCTCTCACTCTTTCTAGCTCTTGACTTTGCCTCACTCTTCACTGCCAATATAAAAGCCATTAGACTAAATGCAAGACTTCTGCTTCCATCCCAGATAAACTCTTCTGCTTGGAAGCCAGGCTCTTCTCAAGGCCTTACTCCACCTCTTCTTTCTCCTGTGTCATCAGTTTCTCCCTTTGTTGATGCCTTTCTGTTGGCACACAGGGCACCCTGCCGTCACATGTTTAAGGAATACCTTCTTTGGCCTCGTCTCCTTGCTGCTCTCCCTGCTTCCTCGGCATCCCTCCCTCATGGTGGGATTGTGCTGTCTGCCTTCCTTTTGTTAGTCTGTAGCAGAGCTGGTGCTGCCATCTTGCCCTGACCCCACTGCTATAGAGGTAGGTCACTGAAAAGGGAGCATCTCTTCTACGGGTCTTTTTTTTCAATTAGCAGTAATTGCACTTCTGATAAACTTCATTGGCTATGATACTGCCACTGTGCAAAGCTTATGGGTCTTTGTTAATTTGACCTCTCGACACTGGCGACCACTCCTTCCTTCTTGGACTACATACTTCTTGTGCCTCTCCTGGTCTTCCCTGCCTCACTTGCTCCTTCTCAGGTTCCACTGAGGGCTCTTCTTCCTGGGCCTGCTTATGTTCCCTTCTTTCTCTCTGCTCTCCCTGCACCCTGCTCAGCTTCTATGGGTGGGCATCTCACAAACAGAACTCTTATTTTACCCATGAAACCAGCTTCTCCAGCCTTAACCTGTGTCAGTGAGTGGCACCACTGTCTGCCCATTAAGCCAATTCCCTGGAAGTTGATTGCTTTTCCTCTCTCTCTCTCTCTCTCCTCATCCAGTCCACTAGCAAGTCCTTTGCAGTCTGTCTTCAGAATGGATCCCCTGTCTGCCCACTGCTTTTCCTCCCACTGCTGTGACTCAGGCCTGATACACACCACCCCATGCATCCTCACTCAACTGCTGCTGTGGCGCCTTACCAGGACTCCTCATCTACTCTGACTCCCTAGCGGTCTCTCTTTCCCACAGCAGCCAGTAATTCTTTACACATGTAAATCATCTTATTGCTCTCTTGCTTAAGCCCTTCATTATACTTTGATTAAAAACCAGAACAAGACAGGGGCACCTGGGTGGCTCAGTTGGTGAAGCATCTGGCTTCGGCTCAGGTCATGATCTCACAGCTCATGGGTTTGAGCCTCGCGTCAGGCTCTGTGCTAACAGCTCCCAGTCTGGAGCCTGCTTCGGATTCTGTGTCTCCTCTCTCTGCCCCTCCCCTGCTCATGCTCTGTCTCTCTCAAAAATAAATAAACATTAAAAAAAATAAGGTACTTGTAAATCTTGATTTTGTTAGAAAATACCATAAATTCCTGTTGGGTTCCTCTGGGGATCTAATGATTGTATTTTTCCCCCTATGATGAGGTAATTAGTCATTGTTACACATTGTCACAGTAATCTGCTTGTTTACTTACCTCTGCAAGAATTGAGTTGTGATATGTGTGTTCCTTGTAGAAAATTTTCTGGAACTTGAGAATCATGGTAACACAGAAGTGAAGTGGCATCTGTCATCTTTAGCTCCACCTTATGTCAAGGTCAGTAGTAATGGCCTTAAATATATTCATTTTAATGTTTACACTTTATGCAGGGTGTTTTAAAACTGAGTTATGAGCATAGGTTGAGATTATTGTCTTTTTTAGTTCCACTAATTCACTTACTTGATTTTCTCTATAGATGTGGTTAATATATGCCCCATCTTTTTCACAAGGTGGTTTTGAGAGTCAAATTACAGAATGGATGTGAAAATATGGGCTTGCTCATTTAATGAACTACCTTCTACAGTCCTGATTTTTATCTGAAATAACTATTTTAAAAAATATATAAAAGTGTTATTATGGAACATTGTGTGTATGCGCGTGCACATGTGCGTTTTTCTCTCCCTTGTTCTGAGTGCTGTTTTGTGTTTTCAGCGGGTAGGAGCTAGTGCAGGAGACAGAAGTGAATGTTCTGTGTCAGTGTGTGCTAGCTACTGTATACTGCAAATAGTCTCTGCCAGTAGGTTCTGTCTGAATTAAGCATATTGTCATGTGTGTTGTTTACAACACTGTGGCCTTTTTGCCATGTGTTTTGTGTGACAGAAGCAGTTTTGAGCCACAATACCCACAACATACGTGCAAAAGATAGTGCTGGACCTACTGAAAAGAAATAAACAACTAGTTTTGCAGAGGTTATTAAAATGCACATTCAACAGGGTCTTCAGGGTTTTCGAGAAGGCAAATCCTTTGATATTATGCGTGTCATCCTACAGATGACTGTAGCCAGGAAGGAATGGTTGCTGATGGAGGGAGGAGAGGCAGCATGAGGTCTTGTGTGAGCTGAGTTTAGTAGCACTCCTGCTTCTAGGCAGGCTTTGAGCTCTCCTGTGCCCTACAAAACCGGTTTGTGTGTCCTTGGTAACCATAAAGATAACGGTCTCACTCTGAATTGATCTACTGACTTTTATATTTTTTCATTTGATTGCTTAAATGATTGTAGGGAGTCAATGACAGTGGAGATGTCTTTAGAGCTACCTATGCAGCATTCAGATGTTCTCCTATTTCTGGTATACTGGAAAGCCATGGAATTCAAAAGGTGAGTGTTGACATTTTTTTTTACAGCTTTTGGTAAGAAACTGGTGTTGATTGACCAGGAGTGCTTTTGTTTCCACCCAGAGTAGTTCCTTCATCTAGACTAGTGCTGCTAACAGCCAGGTTGCCATAGGAGAAGAGGTCTGCCTCAGTACAAGTCAGTGGAGTGCTTCCTGCAGCAGAGGTCTTGCTTTGTACATAGCTAAACAAAATGCCATACTTAGTGGTAGGATTGATTTACGTTTTGGTATAAGCACTTCATGTGCCTGCAGGCTGCCAGTACTTAGAACACACTTCGAGTAGCTCTAATCTAGGCGATAGTTTTGTCCACTAACCCTATGAGAAACATCTACCACTACTTAAAAACAAGTCAGTGTTCATATCATAGTCAACAATATATCTTCGTGGGTAAATGGTGATGGATCGTTTTAGTACCAAGACCCTCTTTTTATTTTTTTAATGTTTGTGTATTTATTTTTTAGAGAGAGCACAAGCAGGTGAGGGGCAGAGAGAATGGGAGAGAGAGAATCCCAAGCAGGCTCTGTGCTGTCAACACACATGGGGCTCAATCCCACAAACCATGAAAGCATGACCTGAGCCAAAATCAAGAGTCAGATGCTCAACTGACTGAGCCACCCAGGCGCCCCATAGTATCATGACCCTCTTAAGTTCTTTTTTTTTTTCTAAACTTTATTTATTTTTTAGAGAGAGAGAGACAGAGCGCAAGCAGGGGAGGAACAGAGAGAGGAGACCAGAATCCAAAGCAGGCTTCAGGCTCTGAGCTGTCAGCACAGAGCCTGACGTGGGGCTTGAAACCATGAACTGCAAGATCATGACCTGAGCTGAAGTCGGACGCTCAACCAACTGAGCCACCCAGGTGCCCTCATGACCCTCTTAAGCTCTAATTTGTTTGTAGACCTGACATAGTTTCTTCAGATATCTTAGTGACACTAGTCATTCACTTGGCCTCAGTAATACATTTTTTCATGCCAACAGCTGAAACTCAATTAAACTGTACCATTTATATGACATTGGTCCATTTATTCAGGGAATTAGACTTGTAATCAGTTCTATGCTACAGTTGTAAACTCATTACTGACTATAAAAGAATCTTTGAGCAATGATCATCACAAACTGTGTACTTTAGTAGGTCTGTATAACAGGCTTCTAGAGCCTGGCTTTTTGGGAAGGATCTGCTATTCTACAAGCATAGTTTATTTTACTTCCCAGCCCACGATAGAGGCAAAGCAGCATAATAGGGTACAGACACATTGTTCAACAAAAGTTTAACATTTGGGGCAAAGGTGGTGGGAGGAGGGTTGGAAAGAAGAAAAAAAAAAAGCCAGCAGGAAAGGCATCCCATGTTCATGGATCAGAAGATCTAACATTACTAAAATTGCAGTACTTCCTAAATTGATCTCTAGATTCATTATAATCCAAATTGAAAATCCCAGTTGGTGTTTGGTTTTTTTGTTTGTTTTTTAAAGAAATTGACATGCTAGTCCTAAAATTCATATAGACATGCAAGGGAACCAGCATAATCAAAACAATCTTTTTTTTTTTTTTTAATATAATTTATTGTCAAATTGACTTGCATACAACACCCAGAACAAAGTTGGAGGATTCACACTTTCTACTTTCAAAACCTACAGTAATCAAAACTGTATTGTTGACATAAGGGTAGACATTTAGAATATGTGGAATAGAGTTGAGAGTCCCCAAATATACCCTAATATTTATAGTCAGTTGATTTTTTTCAATAAGGGTACTGAGACAATTCAATAGGGAAAGAGTATTTTCAACAAATGGTGCCCAGACAACAGATACCCACATGCAAATTAAGTTTGACCCTTACTTCACACTGTATCCAGAAAGTAACTTGAAGTACACCATAGACCTAAATGTTAAGAGCTAAAACTATAAAATTCTTGGAAGATAACATAGTAAATATCTATGACCTTGAGTTAAGCCTTGGTTTTTTAGATATGACACCAATAAAGCACAAGTGATAAAAGAAAAAATAGATGAATTATCAAAATGTAAAACTTGAGTACATCAAAGGATACCATTAAGAAAGTGAAAAGGCAGGGCTCCTGGGTGGCTCAGTTGGTTGGGCAACCGACTTCGGCTCAGTTCTTGATCTCACAGTTTGTGAGTTCAAGCCCCGCATTGGGCTCTGTGCTGACAGCTCAGAGCCTGGAGCCTGCTTCAGATTCTGTGTCTCCCCCTCTCTCTACCCCTCCCCTGCTCACGCTCTGTGTCTTTCTGTCTCTCAACAATAAACATTTTAAAAAATTTTTTAAAAAGCAAAAAGGCATCCCAGATTATGGGAGAAAAATATTTAGAAGTCCTATGTTAACTAAGGGCTTGTATCCAAAATGAGTAAAAAGACTCTTACAACTAGATAATACAAAGACAAATTACCTGTTTAAAAAATGAGTACAAGAACTGAATAGACATTTCTCCAAAAACAGATATGAAAGTGGCCAGTAAATACATGAAAAAATATTTAGAATTACTGTTCATCAGGGAAATGCAAAAACAAAACCACAATGAGATATCACTTCATGCCCCAGGATGACTGATTTCAAAAACCAGACAGTAATAAGTGTTGGCAAAGATACGGAGAAATTAAGACCTTCGTACATTGCTGGTGGGAATGGAAAATGGTTACAGCTGCAATGAAAAATAGTTTGACGGTTCCTCAGTAAAGTAAATGTAGACTTACCCTATGAGCCAGCAACTCCACTTCTGGACATATATCCCAAAACATTGAAAACCAGCATTCAAACAAAGATTTATACACAAATATTCACAGCCAAAAAGGATAGAGGGTGGCTAGAGCCTGGGTGACTCAGTCGGTTAAGCATCCAACTTCGACCCAAGTCATGAGTTCAAGCTGAGTTCTCACAGTCTATGAGTTCGAGCTCTGCGTCAGGCTCTGTGCTGACAGCTCAGAGCCTGGAGCCTGGTAAGGATTCTGTGTCTCCCTCTCTCTCTGCCCCTCCCTGCTCACACTCTGTCTCTCAAAAATAAACATTAAAAAAAAATTAAAAATGAAAAAAAGGATAGAAATGACCCAAATGTCCATCTACTGATAGGTGGATAAACAAAATGTATGTCCATGCAATGAAATATTACTTGGCAATAAAAGGGAATGAAGCACTGATAATATGCTACCACATGAACCTTGAAAAAACATGCTAAGTGAAACAGTCCAGACACAAAAGGCCACATAGTATATGATTCAGTGCGTGTGGAGTGTGTAAAATAGGTAAATCTGTAGAGACGGAAGGTAAATATGTCCTTGCTGGACATGGGAGTGAGAGAGGGGAGTGGGAAATGACTGCTGACGGTATGGGGATTCTTTTTGGATTGTTGAAAATATTTTAAAATCAGATTGTGGTGGTGGGTGCCCAGTTCTGAAACTATACTAAAAACCCTGACCACACTTGAAGTGGGTGAACTGTATGGTATATGAATTCTGTCTCAATGAAGCTTTGAGAAAGGAAAAACAAGGATGCAGGACTAGATTGTCTCTTGGGAATTTCTCCTTTCACATAGTACCAGACATAGAAATGAAACCTCCACGAAGTCTTTGTTTTTTGCTTACCATACTGCCAGATCACATTTGTTAACTGAATTCCAGGTCTGGGTACTTAATTTATGTTATGGGAGATCTTCTAACATCTCCTGCCTAAGTAAGGCACATCATTCTGGGACCATTTAAGGAAATACTACCAAAAAGCACAACTATTGATGTGTATAATTAGTGATCAAATTAGGGTCACTTAAGAGTTTTAATGTTAAGTTCAGATCCGAAGATACTGATTAGTGATTAACCTAACTAATAGTATTTTTAACACTAAATTCTTTGATAAAGGAAGCACTTAACACTGGTAAACTTTGTAAGATACTACTTTTAAACATTACAGCTTTCTCATCCTGAGCTTTTTATAGGTTGTACTCCTACAGTTCATATGTATAACTTTGAGGTGTGTGGTCAGGGTAACTGGTTCTGGGCATTAGGCCTTTACTGCATGGCCAGCAGAGGGTTCCATAAGCATTGTAATGAAAGACTGGATTGTGTTTCTGGGGTGACCTTCCTCATTTAGGTCTTGTACATGACAGCTCTAGAATTTTTTGATAATGTAAATAACATTTACATTTTGAGGAATATGTTACATAGAACTCTAAATAAAAATGTATTTTGGATGTGGTATATAGTAACAAGACCACCAAAAGTAGAATTGTTCAAATTCTTTTTCAGTTAGCGGCAAAACTAGCCAGTGCAAAACCGTATACCAATTACAGGTACATGAGATTTACGTCTAAATTTCTTCCCTGGATGTGTTGTTTTGTAGGTCTCCATCATGTTTTTGCCCAGAGATAGAGGAGATTATGCTCAGTTTTGGGATGTTGAGTGTCACCCCCTTAAAGAGCCTCACATGAAACATACCTTGAGGTTTCAACTCTCTGGACAAGTGAGTGTTACACTGAATTTAAGTAAATTATTGTGTGTATATATTAAAAACATTAAGTGAAATTGACATGGAAAACTGTCCTGAAAGTGCAGACTATTTTCCTGGTATTCTAATTTCATTAATTCTGTTGTCTGGCCCTGTAATCTTAATTTTCTTATTTGCCTTGATTGATTGGCATGTTTGAAGTCTGGGTTTGGCTCTATGAAATCTGTGTTTGACTTGATTAAGAGCGTGTGTGTGTGTGTGTGTGTGTGTGTGTGTGTGTGTGTGTGTAAAAGAAACTGAACAGTATAAGGTATAGTGTTTGCAACTTAGGGAATTTAAAAATCTTAAGTTTTCTTTGAAAAATTAAGAAGGAAATAGTAGAATTCAAATGGGTAAATTTCCAGATATTTTCCTAGTATTGATTTCTCATCCCCCACCCTGTGATTTTTTTTTTTTATACAGAGTGTCAAAACAGAAAATGAGCCTGAAAATTCAGAAATTTCCACAAACTCTCTCATTAAACTAGATAATTTAGTTAAACCCCGGAGACCAGCTGTATCAGAGGCTTCTGCTCTCGTACCTGGGTATGTTGTTTTTGTCATTCTTATGACATATTTTCCAGTACTTTACTGAGATATAATTATATACAGTAAAATGCTCAGTGACCTTACCTATGAGTTTCCATGCATTGCTACCACTCCAGTCAAGACAGAGCATTTCTCTCACCCAGAAAGATCTTACACATCCCTTTGCAGTCAGCCCTGCCCTCACCCCAATATTTGTTCTGTTCTCATTTTTTGGCATAGGTTGGTTTTGTTGAATTTCATACACATACACACCCCTTGAGTCTGGCTTCTTTCACCACACATAATTTTTGGGGATTCATTTGTGTTGTCGAGTATGTCTGTAGTTTGTCCCTTTTCATTGTTGAGTATTGCTTTATGTGAACATATCACAATTTATTCATTTTCATGATGACACTTGGGTAGCTTCTCATTTGGAGCCATTATAAAGGAAGGTGCTATGAACACTATTGTGTGTATTTTTGTGGAGATATTTTTTTAATTTCTTTTGGGTAAAAATACCTGAAAAGTAGAATTGCTGAGTCACATGGTAAGCATGTGTTTAACTTTATTTATATTTTTTAATTTTTTAAATGTTTATTTATTTATTTTTGAGAGAGAGAAAGAGAGTGTGAGCAGGGCAGGGGAGAGACAGGGGGAGAGAGAGAATACCAAGCAGGCTCTGTGCTGACAGCACAGAGCCTGACATGGGGCTCGAACATGTCTGAGCAGAAATCAGGAGCTGGCCACTTAACTGACTGAGCCACCCAGGCACGCTGTTTAAAAGTATGTGTTTAACTTTAAAACAAACTGCCAAATTGTTTTCCTGAAGTGGCCATACCATTTTATGTTCCCAAAAACATTGTACAAAAGCCGATTCTTAAAAACTTTTTAAAATGTGTATTTTATACCAGTAGCTTACACAGTTGTGATGAAAATATTTAAGTTATTTTACCTAATACACATGTTTTTTACAATCCTTAAGTAACTAATATTTAGATCTAACTTTGTTCTGGAGGAAGATGCTTATAAGAAAAATATATGTTGAATACCTACTAAATTTAATATAAATGTGGTCATTTATTTTCTAATAGTAAATAATGTATTTTGTAAGAAATTAGGCTCCTTTGAAGAGTATGTGTTCTTACCACACTCTTTTGATGCTGTTTACTCATCTGCTCATCTCGTAATTACTGAGCACACACCATGTGCCAAGTAGTGGAAGCAAAACTGCCCTTGTCCTTGCCTCCATGGACTTCACTTCCTGGAGGAGGAGGCAGCACATCAACAAATTATCTCACTAACAGGCTTGATTACAACTCGTGGAAAGGACTGGAAGGAAATAAATGGGAAACATGGGAAACATGACACAGGGAGCTTGATGTGTGATACCTGGGAAGAGCCTCCCTGAAATGGGACCTTTAAGTTGAGGAGGATGAATGGAAATGATGGAGGTAAAGAGCATAGGAAAAGTTCCCAGCATTGTGAGGACTGGCTTGTGGGGATCGTTGGCCCTCGAGGAACCAAAGGCAGCACATAGGCCTAGAGCCCAGAGGGAGGGAGAGTATGTGAGGGGAGGCCAGAGGGTGGGTGGGCAGAGGCAGACCACACAGAGCCTTGCATGTCAGATGTTAACTTGGGGGTTTATTTGGGAAGCTGTTGGAAACCACTGAGTGACATGATCAGATTTCAGTATTTATAGAAAAATCCTCTGTCTGTGGTACAGGCTGATTAGGAGGAGGCCAGGGTAGATATGGTAAAACAAGTCAGAAGCTATTATTAACCAGACCAGGATTAAAGTAGTGTCAAGGAAAATGATGAGAAATGGATAGATCTGAGAGGTATATAGGAAGAAAATTTGAAGGACTCAGTGGATGGGTTGAGTAAGGGGGCTTGAGAGAGAAAGAGGGTCAAGGTTGGCTCTCAGAAAAACAAGTGGAGGGTCAGGTTTGAGGAGAAAGATCCCGGGTTTAGTCTGTATTTATGGTGACATATCATTGTGTGGTGATAGGCATGTTGCCCAGAGGCTCAGATCTGGAAGTAATGGGGTCGGGTCGATGGATCACTGAGATGGTATTGCCTACGGAGACTGCAGGAAGAACAGTTAGGGATGTTGAGGGCTAGGCCAACGGGACAGCTGCATTGGCAGTGAGGGAGTGGGCATTAGCCTGCCCAGACTGAGTATGGCATCTAGGTCACTGCCATCAAATGCTGCCAAGAGGCCAGAGCTTGTGTTCCACTCTCAGGGTAGTCTGTCCTGAAAAATGGGGATCATCCCATGGACTGCACTGGGAGTGGTCCAGCTGAAATGGACTAAGGTGAAGGGAACACCTGTGGATGCATTGAGTGTGAGCTGAGCGGGGAGCTAGAGCCCCACCCCCCCTGAGGAGAAAGGGGTACTGTCCTGTCCCACTTAGTGGCTGATCCCGCACCTTATCTGAGTGCTCTGGTGGGCATTTTCTCTTCACACAGACTAGTGAAGTTGCTGTTACAGAACTATTTTCTGAGTTGTGAGAGAAAACACAAATCAACACTTTCAAGATTAATGTATATAGCCTAACTTACTGTGGAATTTATAGGTTAACTTTTCAACATGTTTCCAAAGCAGGCAGCTTGACTTGACTCACCGTGGGGTTTATGCCCCAGAAGATGTATATCAGTTTCTGCCGACTAGGGTCGGGGAATCAAGGACGCTGAAAGTCAACTTGCGAAATAATTCTTTCATTACGCACTCTGTAAGTTGGAAATAGTACTGTGGGCTTTGGGAAAGTGGATATATTCAACTATTTTATAAATATTTTCCTAATAATTTAGAAGCTTGTTTTATAGATTATACTTAAGTTATAATAATGAGTTAATTTTTTAAATGACTCATACTGCATTTGGAAAGATACTCATGGGAAGAATTGAAAATATTTAGCATTTGTTTTCATATTTTCATTTTTAAAGTTTTCTCTCATTTTCTCTTTCTTCTGTACCAATATACCAACATATTTCTGGATAGCATTTACTCTAGTCAGAACTAGGATAAATTCATATTGAAATTCTTTTAAATTTGTTTTCATGTGCAATTACCTAATTTTGTGACTACACTTAAATTTACTAAATATCTTCAAAGAAATGTTTTAAGTATGCTCAAATATCTAACTTGCATAATTTCATAAAGTGTTTCATATTAAATTCCAGCTGAAGTTTTTAAGTCCCAGAGAGCCTTTCTACGTCAAACATTCAAAATATTCTTTGAGGTGAGTTTATTATAAATCAAAATGTTCTCATCCTAGTGCAGGACTTTGTTTTCAGGACTAAAAAGAGCTGAGGAGCCTGCAGGGAAATCATTTCACGACTGCCCATAAGTGTGCTCTACTGTCTAACAACCCAAACTTTGTGCAATGGTTTGGACTTAACATATGATTCCTGTTATCTGGTATTTTGCCAGCCGCATAAATACATAGAAGCTTAATCATCTTGTGATTAACTTTACAATAATTCCTGCTTTAAATGTTATTTTCACTGTGCTAAGAATCAAGGAGTTAAATTCTCAATAATTGGGACAAAAACCTTCCCAGATTAACTGGGGAAACTTTTATTATGATATTTTCTAGTTGTCATTCTTCAAATACCCTATATTGTTCTTAAATCCGGGCCTCATTTTCTTGTAATCCTTGCTACTCTTCATTTTCCATATGATATACATTTAGATTGATATCTCAAACCGGTTTAATAGTAGGGTTCTATTGGACTTAACACTGAAGAATAATTTTCTTTTCATCTTTGAATCTTTAAGCTACTTAATCGTAGGTATTTCATTTTAGCATTAGATGATTCCGAAAACACGTTGCATGAAAACTTGGACCACTGTGCCTAGGACTAGTCTAGGACTGCCTCTTCCTGAGGTACTAAGGCCAGCAGTGCCATACTCTGGAAAGTTACACGTATCTCTAGATCCTGAAAAGATAAGACACTGTGTGGGGGAGGCCCTTCTCTCGTCTCCTTCTCTTTCTTTTCCCTCCAAACCTGCTATTCCTGTACTTGAGGTTCTGGCACTCCCTTTGCCTCCCAGGGGACTGACTTAAGGACACAAACTGCAAATTAAACAATGAATGTATCTAGAAAGTTATCATAGGCTTCACGTCTCTAAGCCTAGGTTTCCTGATTTGTGAAATGCAGTGCTCCTGGCAACCTGGGCTCCTTAGGAGGCTGACGTAAGCCATCTGTGGGTGTCAGCACCTGGCCCTATGGGAGATGCTCAGCAGGTGGTGACATCTTCAGCAGTACTGACAATGCCCTAATTTCAGCCAGCCTACTGGGGGTGGGGGGGGCGGTCTGTGAAGACCAGCCCCACAGATTTTGATGGAACACCACAGTTGCCTGCATGTCCATGCTTTTCCATTAATCCCTTCAACAGCCACATGGAGGAGAAAGACCTAACTTCATTTATTTGGTTTTTTTTTTAATGTTTATTTATTTTTGAGAGAGGGAGAGACAGACATACAGAACACAAGCAGGAGAGGGGCAGAGAGGGAGACACAGAATCCGAAGCAGGCTCCAGGCTCTGAGCTGTCGGCACAGAGCCCAATGCGGGGCTCAAGCCCACAGACTGTGAGATCATGACCTGAGCAGAAGTCAGACCCTTAACCGACTGAGCCACCCAGGCGCCCCAGAAAGGCCTAACTTTAAAAAACAAAAAACAAAAAACACTAACAACATTTTCCAGCTTCTCTACTCTTGAGTCCTTGACTCCCAGCAGCCTGTGGACCTCCAGTCAGTGAGGCTTTGCCCTACTGGTTTAAGACAGGTGGTGCTAGACTGTTAACAGTAGATGGACGCTGCTTAAATACATGAGTGAGAAGACCAAGTGAAGTACACCCCAGGTCACAGAAAAACTTCTCTCCTGACTCCTCCACAGGCTAAAATTTTACATAAAGTAAAGCAGAAAAGCTGGTTTCTTTATACATAAGAATGACTTCTTTCAACTTTGCAGAAGCAAAAATTTGCTACAGTAGCTCACTTGAAAATTTTTACACAAAACTGAAATAATGGTGCTTCTTCTTGTAAGTGTTGAGTGCTTTTGTATTTATCCCAAATATTAGACACTTTGACTTTGAACAGGGGCTCATGAAATACAAGTGCTGGGGGAGAGCAGTGATTAGCTTGCTTTGGCAGGTGGAACAGAATCTCTTCTGAGAATCTGAAAAGCAGTTCCCAGCTTTCTTTTAGTGGCGTTTTTGTTCATTAGATGGTTCTTTGTTCTATGATACCATTAGCTCCACCCTTCCAGAGTAATAATGTGACTTTACTCATCTCTAGGGTACATGAGGTAATCAGTGCCTTACTACAAGTATGCACCTCCCCGGGGCAGTTGTGAGGCATGATGGGGCTGCTTTTACACATGAAAGTGCCCCGAGGCCTTTGGGATATGAACTGCAACATAAATAGGCCAGAAGAGCTTCACCCAGAGGTTCCGGGGGTTTTGTCTAATGCAGAGGCGGGGAACATGGATGGGTGTTGGGGATATACCCCCCTTTTTTTATTTTATTATTTAAAAAAAATTTTTTTGTGTTTATTTTTGAGATGGGGGGAGACAGAGCATGAGTGGGGGTGGTGGGCAGAGAGAGAGGGAGACACAGAATCCAAAGCAGGCTCCAGTCTCCGAGCTGTCAGCACAGAGCCCAATGCGGGGCTCGAACCCACGAACCGTGAGATATGACCTGAGCTGAAGTCAGACGCTTAACCGACTGAGCCACCCAGGCGCCCCAGGGATATACCCCCTTAAAGCAATAGATTATAAGGAAGGTAATAGGGACAAGGAAACCCTGATTATCAGTTTTTTTGTAAAGGTCGTTTTGGGGGCTCTAGGTGACCATCTCTATCATATCTCCATAAAAAGAATTCATTCATGTTCCCACTTAGCCCTGAAAAGCGTTCTTCTGTTAACCTATTGTTTTATTCTAGTTTAATCTCTGCTGTGGCATTTTAGTGACATGTTTCCCCTCTCCTGTGCCCACGTCTGCATGCACCCAGCGTCCTGGCAGTCTCCTGCTGCTGACCTGCCAGACCCTGCTGTCTCATTCCCGAGGGTTTTCTCACAGAAGTCACAGCCAGGGACAGTGCTGTCACTGAGCTGTTGTTACTTCTCACCAGCACACACAGGAACCAAGCAGTTTGTTACTTCGTGATGGTACCTCGGCTGTGCTAATGAGCTGCTTTTTCCTATACAGAGTATTCCTTTTAAATTAAAAGAAAGAAAAGAAAAATGATGGTTTATAGAATTTTCAGGTTCTGTAGATGGGGGCAGGCAGTGGAGGAGGCAGTTTGAGTGCATGTTCACAGCTACTGTGTCCCTCTCTTAAAGCATCTTTACTCTTTGTGTGCCTGTGCCGTAACAGTAGCCCTTGCCTGGTACCTGGTAAGGGATTTTGAGCTAGACCTGTCCCCTGGGTTCAGCATACTTTACTGTTACCTTTAACGTTTAAAGTTGTGTGTGTGTGTGTGTGTGTGTGTGTGTGTGTGTGTGTAGACAGAGATTAAAAGCAGTTTTTAATAATAGTACAAGGTACTATGGTAAATATATCCATGTTACTTGAAGTGTTCTAGAACTATGTTAAATTTTATAGTTCTTTCTAAATTGCATTCAAGTTTATTCAGAGTATCTGTAAGTCTAAAACAGATGATATATGTTTATCATAATACATTTTTAAAACACTTTCTCAGTTGAATATAGAACAGTTCTGTGTTCTATATTAAAATTTGTTAATGATGGGATCTGTCAGATTTATTTCAGGATATTTTATTACTTTTAGCAATTCATAAGTTATAAAGCCTCTTAAGTTGGCAAATTGTACTACATTATTCTGGGTACTGAAATGCTAACATGAAAGAGAAAATGGTAGTTTGTCAGTGCCGGGCACTAGGTACTGTGTTTTTAAATTTGGACATGGGAAATTAGGGTATAATGCATTAGGGGAAAATAACCCAGACTTAAAAATTTTGTGTGTGTGTGTGTGTACGTATGCATGTATTTTTAAAATTCTGCATTATCAGTTATATCCAGGAAAAGGGCTTTGAAATACTAAAACTGTTTTCTAAATTTTTAGCCCACTGCAATTATATACCCAAAAGCTAACACTGTACACAGGAAATGTGTTGGAAACAAAAGCATATATCAGTTCCGATTGCTGAACTTTAAGACATGTAGTTTGGAAATGAGACTCAAGGATGAACTACCTTCCCTCTGAGGGAAGTCTGAAAGCTATTAATTTTCACTCAAAACAAGACTAAAAGTCAGTGACATCACATAGGCTTTGATGAACTTTATGTAGTTTCATTCACCATGAGGATAAAGGTGTATTTTAAGCTCTTGGGACCTGGTTTTGTGAACAGAAACCTCCCAACATAATACTTTTAAACACAGGGTACTCATTACCTGCCTCTATACAGCTGACCCTTGAACAGAGCAAGATTAGGGGTGTCAACCCCCATGTGGTAGAAAATCTGTGTATAACTTTTGACTCCCCCCAAAACTAAATTTATAATAGCCCACTGTTGACCAGAAGCCTTACCAATAACATAGTCAATTAACATAACTTTTGTATATTAAATGTATTATGTACTATATTCTTACAATAAAGTAAGCTAGAGAAAAGAAAGTGTTATCAAGAAAATGATAGTACATCAAGCTCTGGCCTCTTGGCAGCATTTGATGGCAGTGACCTAGATGCCATACTCAGTCTGAGCAGGCTCATGCCCACTGCCTCACTGCCAATGCTGCTGTCCCGTGTGTACATCAGTTCAAACCCGTGTTGTTCAATGGTCAAACGTAATCTAAAAATAAATTTTCAAGACAGTTTTTTAATAAAAGTTCACACGAATGCTGGTGGAGCAGAACCTGCACAGCCCTGTTAATGACCGGCACGAGTGGCATGGGTTCATACTCTCCCCAGTTGAGCATGCTGCTGAAGGAGGGTCGGGGGTCCCCTGTTCCTCTGCCCTTTCTTGGGCAGATGGCTACCTGCCTGCGGACAGAACACTTTCACATGCAATAGAACAGACCTCTTGTTTCCCTTTTCCTATTTTTTTGGATGGCCAGGAATATATATGCAATACTATTTGAATCAGGTTTTAGATTTTCCCCTTCTCTGTGCCAGTTTCTTGTTAAATAATAGCATTAAAGAAATGAGAACCAAATTTAAACCAGACATAACTCTGCTGAGTTCTTCCATCAAAATCCGACCGCACCCTGCCATGCACGGAGCTGGTTACAGTGGTGGGTGATGCACGTGCTGCTGTAGCACCAGGCCGACGACCTTTCCTTTCTCTTTCCAGAGCCCAGCATTATATCAACATGCCTGTGCAGTTCAGACCAAAGTCGGCAGGCAGATTTGAAGCTTTGCTGGTTATTCAAACAGATGAAGGCAAGAGTGTTGCTATTCGACTCATGGGTGAAGCTCTTGAAAAAATTAACTAGATACATTTGATGCAAAGTAAACTACATAAGTTATATTTTGGTAACTTCATTTTGTTTTTACACTGCAATATTCTTTTGTATATATTTTGTAAGATTGTTTTGATAACTAGATTTTTGTTTGTTTTGAGAAGCTAATACTGAATGAAGACCTGACTAAAATATCATGTATATAGCCCACAGCATTGTACTTAACTTTTTTATAGGGGACAAGAGAGTTCTATTTTTGCATTGATTATGATACTCTGAATAAATATGGTGTATATTTTAATGTGGTATAACCAGAAATAAACTTCCATTTCCATTGAACCTGTCTTTTTTATATCATGTAATACAGAAATCAGAATATTGCTTTATTCTAATTATTTTCAAGCTACTGGGTCTGTTTTGTGATCCCCCCCCCCCCCCCCCCCCCAATTACACAGTTTCCTTTCCTCTAAGAAATCCCTTCTTTGGTCCTTCTTTCTTTTAGCTAATTGCCCAGATTAGAACAGAAGTGTACTTTTAAAGAAATTATTTTTCTCCAGAGTAGCAGAATTCATATTCTGTGCAAATACATTGGAGAGGTTGATGTATTTTAAGATAGCATTTATTGTAATTAAAGCCAGATGGGACAGCTGCTCCAGAACACCGCATAGAAGGTATGCTCCACAAGCAGGTGCCTGTGGGAAGGCAGTGAGTCGCTGAGGGGGCAAAAGAGTCCTCCCTTATGTCATCTTGAGCTGTGAGGTAGAAAAGGTGACACAGATACCTGGTTTTACCCAGGAGGAACATGATTATTAATTGCCTCTCAACCATTACTGTTAAGTCCCTGAGCCCCAGCTAATAGCCTTGATCTTTGGAGCAACAAAATTCCAGATTGTGAGCAATTGTGTAATGGGTAAGGGTGATCACAGTTGGATATTACTGATGGAGTAGAAAGACCGTGGAATGTGCAGGAAGCTGCCTGGATGGCTTAAATCTACAGCAGTTTGGAAGCAGCGATGGTGAGCTGGAGACAGGAAAACATTTCTTCTTTTCTCTTCTACCTTATTTCTCTGGCTTAGACATTTATAAAAACATTTTTCACAAGTTAAACAGTTGTTGCTGTTACTGATATTGTCCTACTCCAGTTTTAGAATTCATACATCCAATGTCGGTGACTTCGTGATTGAACATGTATTTATTTGACAACATTCAGCCTCAAAAATTTTGAAATGGTGGTACTGCTTTTTAAAAATATTTGCCCTGGTCTTTCAGTTCCTAAGAATTGTTACATTTCTGTGTAACCATCACTTTGGCTTTTACATTCCACTCAGGAGGTTAAAAAAAAAAAAAAAAGGTTTAGGCAAACAAAAACTTTAAAAGTGACTCTCCTTCCACAGACCATATGTTTTTATGGGTATGCATTTCTTCCTGTTCCTTCCGTGTGTTGGAAACCTGATGCTTGGAATTTGGGGAACAGTTGGATGTGAACCAGTGGTTGACTGCAGCCAGTCATCACTGTAAAGCAACTCCAGTCACTGGCTCCCTTCACTGTGATCTGCAGTGTGGAAGAACATCTAATGGGCAAAGTTACATCTAGAAGCTGGTTCCCCTTCTTTCCCATCCCTTCCCAGATTGATATCTTGAGTCTTAAACTCTTCAGTAAGCTTCAGGCTCAGCTGGACATGTCCACCTGGTTATCATATAGGCATCTCAAACTTGGATCCACTCCCTGCCTTACATATGTTTCTCTCTAGCTTTCCTCATCTCCATAAATTTCCCCACTTTTCATCCAGTTATTTAGCTAAAACCCTAGGTTTGGATGTTCTACCCTCATCCCCATTGACTCTACCGAACCTGTCTCACAGAAGTCCTTCAGTCTGTGTCCAGAGGTGGCCACTGTGGCCCGGGCCACCATCCTTTCAAACCGCTGTCCTTGCCCCCTCCCCACACTGCTGCTGGTGCTCCTGCCTCAGGAAGCCCTTCTACACCAGCAGGCAGAGTTACAGTTTGTAAAAAGGTAGACCAGAGCCAAGGCTCCTCTGCTTATACCATAAAACCTTGGTTTGTGAGCAAAATGTGTTTCAGAAACATGCTTGTATTCCAAAGTACTTGTATATCAAAGAGAATTTCCCCATAAGAAAGAATGGAAACTCAGATGATTCATTCCACAACCCAAAAATATTCATATAAAAGTGATTACAATACTGTAATATGATACAAAATAAGAAAATACAAAATGTAAAGAAAAATAAATTAACCTGCATTTACCTTTTTGAAAACCTTTGTGGCTGGTGTGAGGGAGACAAGAGAGGAGGGTTATTGTGTGGGGTGACTTTCACTATCACTAACGGAATCACTGCTATCTATTGGCTCATTGGAATCTTTTTCTTTTCGTGCAACTTTAATAACCTATCCAATGACACTTGCTTTTGTCTCCTTTTGAGGATTTCACAGAAATGTGACATTGCATTGTCATTAAGCAGATTCATTGCTCGCACTGCTACAGCCTTATTTGGGTGGTGCTTTTGTACAAAATTTTGCTCCATTTCCCACATTTTACACATCTCCTGATCTCATTTGCAGTGAGGGATTCCTCCACACTTTTCTCCTCCTTCTCTGCAGATGAGATACAGATGTAGACTTCTTATAAGATCTTGCAATTTTGGCCACTTTGTACTTCTCAATGATTTCCTTCTTTCACCATAATCATCTTCTTCTTATCACCCTTCTTTTCAATATTTTTCTGAATGAGGCCATTGTATACACTTGCATGGATGTTGACTACAGTACAGTATTAATAAACTCATCATACACTGTATTTAATGTAAGTGGCAATAAGGCAGCTGAGGAAAGGGTCTATATCTGCAGGCAACCTGACTTAGAATGAAGCAAAGCATTCCTAGGCGTACTCTTGTATGGAAAAGCAAAGGACTGTCCATAGGTGCTTTGAAGTGACAAAAAATACACTAGTGCCAGTTATGGGCACCTTCCAACGTTCTGAAAAATCACTGATTTCTGCCAACTGCTGTAGGTTGAGACCGAGCATCTGAGCATGAAAGATCATCACCCACAATCCCACAGCAAGAGAGAGAGAGAAGGACCATTGGCTCAGTTGTGATCATGTGACATTTGGCATCACGTACTACTCGTACTGCAAAACCTCGCTTGTTTTATCAAGTTAAGACTTATTAGAAAGGATTGCTATTTTTGCGGAACACTTGCAGAACAAGTTACTCGCAATCCAAGGTTTCACTGTATGTATAATTACATTACACGCAGTCTGAGCCCACACTCACTCTCCTGTTGGCCTGGGCGGCTGTTGGTCATTTGGCTTCTGCCTTCTTCTGTGGCCTCAACTGCTGCTCCTCCAACCACTTGCACCAGCTCTGTGGCTGTTGTTTTCTGGCTCAATCACTAGGGCCTTCTCAGTTGCTGGGCCCTTGCCGTGTCAAGCTCTCCCCCAGATCTTGGTATGGCTATTTCCTCCCCTCCCTTGGGGAGCCTTTCCTGACCACTGTGTCCAAAGGAACCCTGACTATCTCACATCACACTGCTTACTTCCCATTACAACCCTCTCTCTACCTGACCCTTTCTTTCATACTTATTGACTAATTATCTCCCTCTAAAATGTAAGCTCTGTGTGACCACACACCTAGCTGCCCTTCTGACCACTGCATCCCCAGACCTGGTCAGCCCATGTATGTATGATGATCACATTCATTGTTCTGGAAGTTTCTCTGCACATCGTCCTGATCCAAAGGCCCAGCCATGCTTCTCACCAACCCCAGTACACAGCATCCCAGGTTTCCCCAAGATTTCTTACCTAGTTTCTCACCAGTCTCCTGTTGACTGTTCCTCACCATAATAGGTAAATGTTTATTGAGTGCTTCCTATGTGGCAGGTAGTGTCTCAGTGCCTTACATGACTGTCACCCTAAATTCATATCAACTTCATAGCGATGGACCCTTTCTTGGCAGCGAGGCCTGGGGGAGAGAGGATCAGAGGCCTCCCTCCTGCTGCAACCTCCAGGTACCTGTGACCATGTCTGGGGACAGACCAGCAGATCAGTAGCAGGCTCTGGGCTCAGGAGGGCAGGATGGCCTGGTGTGGATGAGCAGGCCAGGGCTGGGATCCGAACCTTGGTGTTTCTGACTTGGGTACCCAGTTGCAGATAATAGGAACTGTTCTGGAAATAGAGAAAATGTAACATTGGTATATGTCTTCTTTTAAAAATTTGATTCCCTTTGTAAAGTGACCCTGAGATCACAGATGAGTGTGTCCCACCTGGGTCACACATCTGACACATGATCCTGCTTCTCAGCCAGCCAAGATATTTAGCAGGCAAGACCCAAAGTTCCGTAGAATTCAGGGATGATTAATGTGCATCATTACTGATTTAATTAGTCCAGAAATGAGACCGGGTAAGAGGGCATTTGTTTTTAGTCTCCAATTAAACTCAGGGATGATTTTATACATAGGATACATATATTTTATGGGACATGGATCTCTGGGTAGAATTAAATTGGGCTATGTCTCACAAATATGAACTTGTTCTCTTTGTTTATTGAGTGGCTTTCCTCCCTTTTCGATTCAGTATTCATTTTCTAAAATTTTATATTTAACACGGGGATTCTTGTTATTCTATAGAGGTTTGATGAAAACCTTGTTCTGAAGTGAAAAGTCTATTTCCCAACATCTTCCACTTAGTGAGAATTAATGCATCATTCCTCTCAAAGACACATCCCCTGGCTGCTGCTCATGCTGGATGCCCAGCCTGGCTCAGATCTACGGGTGTCATGTTGCTGGCCCTCGGATTCCAGCCACTGGCTCATTGGCCAGCGAGTTTGACAAAGTTTACTTTTCAAATTGTGTGCGAGTTGTATCTTTTTAGGTGGCTAACCAGCTCTTATTAAATTTCAAAATGCCATTGTGATTCCCATAACCACACATGTCCAGCATCCTGCCAGCTCCCCTGTGTGCTGTCATGCTGCTTTACAAACAGTGCTCCTTGTCCCAGACCTTCCTAAATCCTTGAACCCTACAGGACCTTGGTTATGGAAATTATTTGATATTGCTACTTACTCTGTCATTTTAAACAGGCCAATGACATATTAAAGCAGTGAAACTAAACCATTCAAATACTTATTTTAAAGAAATAGCTCACTTGTTTTTGTGTTTTTATACCATTTCCTATAGCTTGGATAAGAGAATGAGCAGATAAAAATGTTCAGAGCTGTAATATTCTAAAAACAGTTGCTTTGTAAATAAGGATTACTTGAGTGATGGGTGTGGTGGGCATTATGGGCAGTTTCTGAGATGGCCCAAAATGATTCCTGTCTCCTTGTGTTCACGGCCTGTGTAATCGTTCCACCTGAGCAATGTGCTTCTAACCTCAACATTGGTGGACGTGTCATTTCTATGATTAGATTACAAAGAGATGTCCGTCTTGCCGATAGACTCCCGCTGGCTTTAATGGAACGAGATGCCATCTGGGGAGGTCTTTGTGGCAAAGCACTGAGGACAGCTCCCAACCAACAACTGGCTAGGAACTGAGGGGCTCAGTCTAGCAGGTCAAAAGGCAGTGAATACTGTGGACCACCATGTAATTGAGCTTGAAAGTGGGTCCTTCCCCAGTTGAGCCTTCAGACAAAACCCTAGTCTCGTCCAACCCTGGGTTGCCAAGCCAGGCCCCCCACTCCCAACCCATAGAAACTGATATCATACATGCTTATTGTTTAAGTCACTAAGTTCCTGGTAATTTGTTACGCAGCAGTAGATAACAAAGTGATGCTTAATGAAAAACTGCTGCCAGTGTAACAAGCTCATATAATCATCCACATTGGTAAATAATTACATGTAATGAATGGAAACAGTCCAACAACTATTGATCTTTCTGTGATTAGAAAGCTCTTTTTTTTTTTTTTTGAGTTTATTTATTTTGAGAGTGTGTGTTTGTGAGCGGGGGAGAGGCAGAGAGAGCGGGGGGGAGAGGCAGAGAGAGGAGAGGGAGAGGGAGAAACCCAAGCAAGCTCTGTGCTGTCAGTGCAGAGCCCGATGCGGGGCTCAGTCTGACAAACTGTGAGATCATGACCTGAGCCAAAATTAAGAGTTGGGATGCTTAACTGACTGAACCACCCAGGCGCCCTAGAAAACTCTCTTTTAGTTTCAAATGGACACTCCCCTTTATGCCCAAGCAAAGATCTTGGCATACTGGAACCAAGAATCCTATAAGTTTTCAAATGCACACCAAATGATTATAAGCAGTTAGAGCTTATTGAGCATTTAGGGAAACAGAATGAGAGCCTATGTTAACTTACCTCCAGTTGCCAGAGCGCTGGACTTGTTTGGACAGGAAGGCATGTGGGGTGGGTGGCCCTATGCCTAATGGAGCTGAGCAGCACTGGCTTTGAGAGCGTGGCATTGAGGTATAGGAGGAGCTAGGCGGATGAAAGCACAATTGGACGTTTGGTCCTCCTTGGCATTGTTATAAATTTTATTCTTACAGCCAGTGCCTAACCTGAAAAATACGTATAAGCACATGGAAGCGATTGTATTTAATTCTACAAACAGGGTTAGCATACACAGCCTATGGCAACTTTCTTACTATGACTTCAGGTGGGACAGGACACTGCTTGGTTCAAGCAGATTCTCCTTATGTTGTGGCTGATCCATAAAACTGCCCTTGTGTAGGAATCAGTGTGAGGAAATGCAGTATTTTATGCTTTGCCACATGTAAGGCTTGGGCCCTGAGAAGCTTTGAGGCAGGGCCAGAAACACCCTCGTCATCTGAATGGACTCAGCAGGCATCCTCCACATCCGTGCTGTGAGGGGGCAGGACTGCTGGGGAGAGGGGGCAGGCACCAGCGCCACTTGACTGTGGTATAGTTTTGCAGAGGGCACTTCTGTGGACGGAGCACTATGTCCTCAGTCTTGGAAGGTGATGCTCCAGCAGCTTCTTTGGCAACTGTCTTTATTAAAACATCCAGAGGCCAGTTTGTTCTGCTGCTGGGGCCAGGTGTACCTAATCCCTCTGGTCCAGCCTGCTTCCCCCTCACTTGCTTTCCACAGGCAAGGCCACCGGGGGGTGGGCCTCCCAACACCTTCTCTTTCACAGGGACACTTTCTCCACAGGGGGACCTTTCTTACCTGCCTTTCAGGTCCTCAGGGAAGATGGCCCATTGACTAATGGGTAACTGTGTTGAATGATGCTCTGTTGAGTGTCTGTTCCATACATTCAATTGGAAGTGCTATGAGGGCAGGGACCAGGGCTGGTTGGTTTACCTCTGAAGTCTCTGCCTAAAGTAGTGCTGGCTTATGATAGGTTTTTGTATGTTTTGAATGAATGAATGCATCATCACTGAAGTTTCCATGTCTTAATATTTCAAAGGAAATACCAAGAGTATATAAATAATAACATAGGAATGGATGGACCCCTGTTTAATACAATGATTTTTTTTTTTTTTAAGTGGGCTCCACACCCAACGTGGGGCTTGAACTCACAAGCCTGAGATCAGGAGTTGCATGCTTACCAACTGAGCCAGCGAGGCGCCCCTAATAGAATGATGTATTCCTATCTCAAGCCACAAGCAAATGTTGCTAATGTAAAAGCACTAGAATCAGGAGCAGGCTACCCTGTTTACACCATAGCTGTCTCATGGTGTGGTCCTGATGGCCTACCTGCTGGCACCTGTGCAGGTGAACAAGGGGAAGAGATGAGATGGATCAGACAGGTGATTAAATTGTTGATGTGTGTTTCCAAGAGATTCCTTTAAAAATTATGAACAATAGGGGCGCATGAGTGGCTCAGTTGGTTAAGCGTCCGACTTCGGCTCAGGTCATGATCTCACAGTTTGTAGGTTCAAGCCCTGCGTCAGGCTCTGTGTTGACAGCTCAGAGCCTGGAGCCTGCTTGGGATTCTGTGTCTCCCTCTCTCTGCCCCTCCCCTGTTCACACTCTGTCTCTGTCTCTGTCTCTGTCTCTCTCTCTCAAAAATAAATAAACATTAAAAAAATTAAAATAAATAAAATAAAAATTATGAACAATAAGCATTCAGTCATGTGACTGGTACAAAATTGATATACAAAAATCCATAGCCTTTCTGTATATAAGAAAATAATAACGGACAGTCAGAATATAATGGAAGGCAAGATGAAATACCTAGGAATAAAAGTATAAAGAAATGTGTAAAATGTACAGGAAGGAGACTTTAAAGTCTCCCTGGAGGACACAGAAGGAAGCTTGAATAGGAGGAGGACATGTGCTCACCACGCCACTGAACAGGAAGCTGTACCATGAATCACACAGGCGGGCCTGGTGGTGACCCCCCAAGACTAATGCTTTGCAACCGCTGTTGGTTGGGGGTTTTCCACAGAGACAGTGAAGGGTCTCAACCCTCCAGCTGCGCTTGGAGCTGGGCCTGCAGCTAACTGTCCAGCTGCCACGTCTTTGCTTTTGCCCCACCCCCTCCTTAGCACACCTCCATCAACCTAGCACCTCCTTTATTTAAAGGGTAAAATCCTACACTTAACATATATCTTTATTAGAATTTTACATGTCCTTTTAATTGTGCTAGAGTTTTGTGAATGTTGCACAATTATTACCGCTTTTGTTACAAAGTTGATTTTAAGTAGTCACCCCCAATTTTAGCGTGTGAATGGAGGCAGGTTAGGAATACGTATTTTGCATTACAGCGGAAAGACGTTTTGAAGAAAAAGTTCCAGTAGTTAAATCTGTCAATTCTCCCTAAACTGATCTCATTATTTAATGGCTTTCAGTAACAATACCTACAAAGTATTTTTTAGGTGGAAAATTGACTCTAATGTTGATATGGAACAATGTCATGCATAAGTCACCAGGACAGTGCTGAGAAAAGGTAATGAGGGAGGCTGGTCCTGCCAGGTGTCAAAAACAAGGCTCCAACTGTTGGCCTCCTGGCACCGTAGAGAGGTGAGGACACCCCAGCCCTCAGAGACAGCAGAGCAACCTCACCTTCAGCCTCACCCCCAACCCCTGGGCAGGGAAGTCAACTCTGGGCCTTCTCCCCTCCGTACCAGGGCCATGGGCTACTTGTGGTCTGGCTACAGTCTTAATTCAGGACAGGAAGTACTAGGAAGCAACATAGCAACATATGAAGCTCATATTTGATCTCCCATCTGTCAGTGGAAACCTGTGGAAAGAAATTGGTGGTGTGATTCATTGGCCACTTCAAACTATAACAACCTCAATGAAGATAGCCTGGATGAGACTGGTTTATGAAAAAGTAATGAAACAAAATGGATTCTGGAAAGACCCAAATACGTATTTAGTATATGGCAAATGTGGCATTTTAGTGGAGAAAACATGGGTTATCCCAAGATATTTTCCAGATGAGTTGTATGTTAAAAATGAAATTATAAAAGTCCCAGAAGAAAATATAGGACAATTTCAGTTCATCTCTTTATTTATTTATTTATTTATTTACTTATTTATTTAGAGACAGCAAGCGAGCAAGGGAGGGGCAGAGAGAGCAAATCCCAAGCAGGCCCTCGCTGTCATCGCAAAGCCCGATGGGGGGCTGGATCTCATGAACTGTGAGATCATGACCTGATCCAAAACCAAGAGTCAGATGGTCAACCAACTGAGCCACCCAAGCACCCCTCAGTTAATTTCAAATTACAAAACAAAAACTCCTATAGGAAGTCCTGTAAGGAAGACTGAGAAATTCAACCACGTACAAATACACACAAATTAAAATTTTCTGGGTGGAAAAAGCATAACCACAGTCAAAAGACAAATGACAAGCTGGGGAGAAATTTACAACACTGTAAAGGGGCTTTAGATGTTAATAAAAAAAAGCAACAATCCATAAGAAAATAGGCAAAAGACATGGGCAGACAGTTAATAGAATGGGAAAACAAATAACTAAAACTTTTTTAAATAAGTGCTTTTAAATGACCTCGGTCTCAGTGGTCTAAACTGACGCATTTGTCTTTCTCACTCATGGGGCAGGGAGACCTGTTCAAATTCCACCTTCTTATTTAACTAGTTGTGTGACCTTGGGCAAATATGACCTGTGCTTCATTTTCCTCACTAGTTCAATTACCATACTAGTATCTATTTCCTAGATTTTTTGTGAAAATGAGTATTTGTAAAGTGCTTAGAATGGTGTCTGACACATAAATGATATAAAGTTGTCTATTTAATTGTAGTATTATATAATTATATATATAATTTTTATTAAAAAAATTTAAGTTTACTTATTTATTATGAGAGGGGGATTGGAGAGAGGCAGAGAGAGGGAGAGAAAGAGAATCCCAAGCAGGCTCTGCACTGTCAGTGTGGAGCCTAATGCGGGGCTTGAACCCATGAACTGTGAGATTATGACCTGAGCCAAAACCAAGAGTTGGATGCTTAACCAACTTAGCCACCCAAGCACCCCTAATTATATATGTATATATATGTGTGTGTGTGTGTGTGTGTGTGTATAATATTTATTTTTGGGAGAGAGACAAAGTATGAGTGGGGGAGGGGCAGAGAGAGAGGAAGACACAGAATCTGAAGCAGCCTCCAGACTCTGAGCTGTCAGCACAGAGCCCGACGCAGGGCTTGAACCCATGAACTGTGAGATCATGACCTGAGCCGAAGTCGGATGCTTAACCAATTGAGCCACCCAGGGACCCCTATATATATAATTTTTGAAACACCAGTGAATATTCTATATTTGCTCTTTTTTCCCCCGTTTTACTTAAAAGTATACCTTGGAAATCATTCTGTATCAGCACATATAAAACTGCCTCATTCTCATTAATGGCTGCCTGGCATCTTTGTATGGCTGTGCCATTATTTATTTGACAATCTTTATTTGATAGACGTTTTGGCTATTCTAATATTTTTCTATCATGAACAGTGCTACTAAGACTGTCTACATACAGATGTCATTTCCCATATGTTCAAGGATATCTGTAGGATAAAATACTAGGAGTGGGGAATTGCTGGGTCAAAGGGTATGAGCAGTTTTAATTTGGATAGATAGTGCCAAATTGCTCTCCATGGTGGTTGTACAAGCTTTTACTCCTGCCAGAAATGTATGAAGAGCGACTGTTTCTCTACATCCTTGCCAAGACAGTGTGTTGGCCAACTTTTAGCTTTCCCACTCTAATAGGTGAAAAATGGTGTCTGGTTTAATGAGCACAATGGCTTTGAACACTGGGAGCAGAGCCCACCATGGCAGGTACTGTGGCTGCCCCGCCAGTAGCTATCCCTCACCCACTTCCCACCAGGGCTGACTCCAGCAAAGAAGGCCAAATATGCCAGATTGGCTTGCTCTGCACGCCCTGCAGCTGAGCTCAAAAGCGAGAACCCTGGGGACAGGACCCCTGTCCTTCCTTTTGGGCTCTAGATGCTGTCACATGTGACCTGGAGCAATGGCAGCCATATGTGACCGAATATTGACAAATATATGGATAAGAAGACACTTCTGGGAATGGGCGGGGCAGAGGATGATGCCCTGGGCCACCTAGGCCGCTATGGAGCTGCCAGCCCAGACATCCCATTGTCTTACAACAGTAACAGCCAACACTGAGCTAGGATCCTGCATGGATTACCCTGCTGGTGTGCCGGGAACCCTCCAATGGCAGCACCCTGTAACAGCAGTTGCCTCCAGGCAGAACCACAGAACCTTTGGATAGATAGGGGGAGGGCTTGCCTTTAACCGGACTATTCTAAATTTTCTACCATGTTCAAGTATTAGCAATTTTTGTAATGACGTTTTTAAGGTAAACGTAACAAATGAATTGTTTTAGTAAGAGATTTTTTTTTCCCACCAACATTCAGGAAACTTGACGGAAGGTATCACTTATTAGTTAAGGTGATTAATGCCCAATGAATTGGGCAGCCAAATGTTAACTATCTATAGTAGCCCTTTTCAGAAGGCTTTTGAAGTGACACCTCCCAGTAAAATTCCAGATGGATTCTTTCCCTCTGAAGAACCTGCACTCCAGATCCCCACTATTCTCCTGCGGAGGCTGGAGTCCCTCTCTCGCCCACAGGAGGAGCCAGGGAGCCAGATGCTCCACATCGCCTCTGCTTACGAAATGCTTCAGTTTGGTGTTTACGGCAAGACACTGAGGCTTGCAGAGCTGGGTGGCTTGGTTTCCTCTAGTGGTCACCCTGGAGAGCCTTTGGTGACCTAGACTCCAGGTCTGAGAGATCTGGAAAAGTTTTCTCAGTCATTCTCAACTGCAGGGCTGCTCCCTGACACCTGGCCTGTCTGTGGGAAGTGAAATTTTAACCATGCCTGATACCTTTGTTGACAGTGATTCTGTGTTGCATTCCAAGTTTGGCTGCCTGGTGTTTTTCTGTTCATAAGTTTTACTTATTTGAGAGAGAGAGAGAGAGAGAGAGAGAGAGGAGAGAGAGAGAGAGAGAGAGAATGAACATGCACACAAGCGAGGGAAGGGCAGAGAGAAGGAGAGACAGAATCCCAAGCAGGTTCTGCACCATTAGCACAGCAGCCCGATGTGGGGCTCAAACTGTGAGAGCATAACCTGAGCCAAGATAAGAGTTGGACACTTAACTGACTGTGCCACCCAGGTGCCTCTGTTTGTTTGTTTGTTTTTTTTTATTTAAGTACAGTTGATAAGGTTTTCTGTTATTTTAATGTTCATCCTAGATTTAATATCCAGCAGGTTTTACGTGTTTCTGGCTGTTTAAATCTTTGGACATGAGGCACACCTCTATTTTCACAGTGCTGAGGGCAAGAGTGACGGGCAGCTCCCCCAGAGGAATGGCTCTGGCCAGGGTGGTCTCTGGCCAGCGAGGTGAGCCTTGATTTTTAGGGTTGCTGACTCCTTCCCAAGCTGAGCTACCCCTAAAACTGATCAAAGATCAGTTACTAAGAATGTCAGTCATGCAAAGATGGCCAAGATAGAATAAAGCTGTAAGACAGTGTGCATAGTGCAATCCTTTTCTAAGACAAATTACTACTGATAGTGTGGACGTTAATAAATGTACAGAGAGCAGGGGCACCTGGGTGGCTCAGTCGGATAAGCTTCCAACTCTTGATCTCAGCTCAGGTCATGATCTCATGGTTTGTGAGTTTGAGCCCCTCATCAGGCTCTGTGCTGGCAGTGCAGAGCCTGCTTGGGATTCTCTCTGTCCCTCCCCTACTTGCGCTGTCTCTCTCTCTCTCTCTCTCTCTCTCTCTCAAAAATAAACATTAAAAAATATTTTAATAAATGTAAAGAGAACATTTTGGAGAGCATGCTCTGCACTCATGGGAAGGTGGATAATGTTTTAATAATAAATATATATATTAGTTCTGTAGTCCAAAAAGGGAAGTGAGGAAAAAAGACCCAAATTCAGAGACTACCAACTCAATGCACCCGACACTAGCTAAGCCATCTAAGGGACGAATCCCAGGGTCACTTCCTGCACTAAGGAGTGGAGCTGGGGGGTCAGACTGAGAGCGTTGCAGCTTCTTTGAGGGGGCTCTGTGCCAGTTCAGTTTTGGTGTGTCTGCTTCCTTCCTACACAGGATGGCTGCACTGGGGACCCTGCACATGGAGTCCCCGTGCAAGGTGCGCAGCTAGGTGCCTGGCTGCAGCGATGTGTGCTGTCCCTCAGCCTGGCGAGGGCCCGACTCTTGACTCTGGAGGCCCCGGGAAGGCGGATTAGGCCCCATCCCCATGGGAGCCTGCCTTCCTCATTATGTGCGAGGGCAGTGGAGAGCCTTGTGTGAGACAATGGACGAATTCTGTAGGTGTGCTCAGGAGTCCTCACTCTTCAGTGCCACCAGGCTATCAAGTTAAAAGCAAGGGACCCCGCGGGTGAGGAAGGGCTTGTGGTGCTCAATGCCCTCCCTCCCTGTTTGTACCTTCCCGCCTCGCATTCCTCAGAGCCTGGCCGTCAGTGGGACTCATCCCACAAAGGGCTGTCCCTCTTTGTGACTGCTCTGTCACCAGCCAGAGCTGTCAGGTACGTCAGTCATGATGCTTTGTGGTCGTGTCACTGGCATAATCGGCAAGATTAGGTGGCCACAAAGAGCCGTGAATGAGGTGGTAATTGTGTTCAAGGGAAAAGAGAGTTAAAGAAAGAGAGACTTTCCTTTCTCACAAGACCCTTGAAAGAAGTGACAGCTGATATTTTAAAGCTGGAACAAGATAATTGCAGTAAGAGATCTTTGTATGTTCTCTGACAAACGCCGCGCACTCACAATAAATATTCAAACGCTCAGTGTGTGTTGTGAGCACCAGATAACCATTTGCAGTGAAACCATTTACATTTGCCATTTTGGAAGTTCAGACTCAGCCCTGCGGTGCCTGAATCAGCGGACCACACAGCCTCCAGGACCTGGGATCGGCTGAGCCACACTGCGGGAGCCGCTCTGCAGAGCACACATGTCCCCCCATTCGTATGAGAGGCAGCTGTGCAAATCCAGGTCAAATCCTTTGGTCAAAAAGGAAAACCCAGCCACGTGGGAGTGGATAGGAAAAGGGAAAAGGTAATACAAAAAACAAAACAAAACAAAAAACCCAAACCTGCAGTCAGCCCACCTTGGCGGGGGGCGGGGGGGGGGGGGTGGCGGTGGTGGAAGAAAAAAACAAAACAACCTCTTTTCTAGCACAAAATTAGTAAAGTTGGTCACGGAAAGATGCCAAAACTTCCCAATACACAGCTCTTCCTGAAAGCGTTTCATACGGTCTGGAATTGTGTATCCTGCCAGGTGACTGGACTATTGCAGGGCAGGGCCAGGAGCTCCTGATGGAGGGGACAGGAGCGAGGGCAGGACCTCGCATGGCCCCAAGGTCCCTGTGCAGTTGGATTTGTTGTCCAGTTTGGGCCTCAGGCCCAGGAAGAGGCATTTGACACAGATGAATTCCCTTCCCAAAGCTGTTCGGTGTGATGCAGGCAGAAGAAAACCCAACCACAAACAGAGCCATGCTGAAGACCATTCAGGAAACAGTGCTTGCTTGCTTTTTTCAAATGTCCTAAATTGAACCTTTGGACACATTGAAGGCTGACAAATTCCATGTCTCACACATTCATCGCATCCTTTATCAGTCCGTCAAAGTTTCTTTCCTTCTTTCTTTCTCCTTTCTTCCTTTCTTCCATCCTTCCTTCCTCCCTCCCTCCCTCTCTCTCTCTCTTTCTTTCTTTGAGTTGGCATCTCTTAAGTTCCTGGTGAGTAGACCCCCATGAGCTCAGAACCACACACAGACTCAGTCCCCACCCCCACCCCCCCAGCGGCCCACAGAAACCTCTGTGCTCTCTCTGCAAGCTTTTGTGTCCCACAGGTCTCCCAGACAAAAAGCTACAGGGGTCCCATTTAGACTCTTCTAGCAGCACTCCATTTGGAGGGGGCAGTTTTTCTCACTGAAGTACTCTCTTCTGAGCACATTCAAGCAATCCTGTTTGCTTTCACGTTTGGTGCTAGAAAATGCGCAGAGGGACCCAGAGACCAGCCCCCAGGAACCTCTTACCACAGGGGAGGGGGTGCTCCTTTCCATTTAGGGTGCCCTGAATTTCTGTCTTGAAATATCTTGAGTCTTGACCGAGAATTAAGTGATGTTCCTACATCCTCGGCCTATCCATCCTTCTGTGGATTCCAAAACTCATGAGACCATATAAAGGCGTAAAGAAAATGCAGGAGCTCACTTAGCTTTTGGCAAGGACTCGTGCCTCCAGACCCATCCCAAGTCACCATTTCCCAGCCTCAGGAGGCCTGACCCCTGTGGGGAGCCCGTTTTCATGCAGGTTCTCCTGTACTGATAAAAAAGAATGAACTCGAACACAGCCAGGTGCTTCAGGAACCCTAAAAGCAGAGGGGCAGAAGCACCTTCCTAGGACCACTCCCCAGGAGCAAGGGAGGAAAGGCAAGCTGGAGCTGGAATACTGAATAGGACAACTAAAAGGGGCCAAAACGGCTTCCGCATGTGGAGAGAGATGGGAGATTGCACCTGCAAGCGGAAAGAGCCAGGGAAAACCTGCTTTCACCTCCCAGAATGACACACCGAAGGCAGGCACCTCCCCCCACACGTACATGCGCACCTTGAATTTCGAAAGGAATAAAAGGGTACACATCTAATTTGCTTCCTATTTGAGCCCAAAGCGTAAAATTCAGTCTTATTGCAGTTGTGCAGGCTAAAGTGTTAGGATAAAAATGTTTTGCTAGGTCCAGGTTCTGGTGAGGTTGGCGGGCCGGCTGGGGTGGTGGTTTCGGGTGCAGTCTATATTCTGGACGTGAGGGAAGGAGCTCGGCCACCTCTCTCTTTCTTGGACTGGTCCGGGGTGGAGGGTTGGCCTGGAGCTCATTCCTGGGCCAAAGAGGGTTGACGCCCTTTCCCTCTGTCCACACCGCCTCCAGCCTCACCGGTCTGATACGCCTCTTTCTGGTCTGCTCCCCTCTTCTTCCCTCCCTGTCTCTCTCTGCCGTTTATTCTTTTCTCCTTCTCTCTTCTCAAAATCCGTCTCCAGCCTCAGTTTCTCCCCTAAGTCCCTCCAGGTGGCTAGACTACGCGCTAGCCCACCTGCCCTGGGGTAGGGGTGCAATGTGACGCAGAGGACAGGAGGGGGCGCTGCAGCAGGCCCCTGGGCTCAAGTACTTGGCGACTAGACCTCGGAGCCTTTCTGCTCTGTGCCTCTTTTCCTCCTCCGCAAAGTACGGCTTCTAATATTTCTTCCCCTGCAGGCGGTGAGCATGTAATGGAAGGGCGTAGAACAGAGGGCGGCTGTCGCTGGCTGCCACTCTTCACGAATCTCCTGCTTTTGGACAGCTGTCTCAAGGGGGCAAGTTTTTGGTGACCTCAGCTAGGCTCTGCCCCTTTGGAAGGGTAGTGTTCTGTTTTGGTTTTGCCCATTTGTTTGTGGGGTGGCTGGGGGAGGGGCTCCTGGAGAGTCTGCCTAATGCGCACCTGCATGGTCAGGCCTGTGATCACTGGTCCGCCCCGCTGTGCGCTGGCTGCAGGTGCACCTGCTGAGGAGTGTCCTTGAGCCTTGCTTTGTGTCAGCCTGTCTGCCGTGCACACACACACACACACACACACACAGTGCCTACCCTTCCAGGGCGAATGAAGTCTTGCCCACTTCCGAGACAGCGTGATTATACTCTGCGCCCAGTGGGGCCACAGGAAACGGTGGCAATTTCTTGCCCAATTCCTGGCTCTATGCAGGTGTCACCTCAGGTGTCCCCTAAAGAAGGTGAAGGGAGGTGTTCAGTGCTCAAGTTTCACAGGTGGAAATGCCAGCACAGGCAGGCGGGCACCACCAACAGCATGGAAGAGTCAACCCACTTCAAGAGCCCAGAACATCAGATGGTAACTAGACTTCTACTGGGGATCATTTCATAATATACACAAATATCAAATCGCTATTGTGTGCACCCGAAACTAACAGGATATTTTATGTCCCTTATACTTCAATTAAAAAAAAAAAACGTCGCAGAGGCAAAGAGAGAGAGAGAGAGACCAACCACAGCAGTCCGAGGCACCTTGTTTGGATCTCGATTCAAACAAACCACGTATAAAAAGACACTTGGAGACAAGTGAAATTGGAAAGTGGACAAGGGATTGGATATGAAAATATTGTTAACTTAATTGGGAGTGATGATAATTTTTAAAAATGTCCTTATGTCAGTGGTATATACTGAAACATTTATGGATACAATGATACGCTGTCTTGAATTTACTTTAGATTCTTTGGCAAAGCAATGGACAAAAGCTGGGAGGGGGAGAAAAATATGAAGGAAAACCTGAAGAATGTTGATAATCATAGAAGGTGGGTAATGGGTTTGTAGGGCTTCATATTCTCTATTCTTTCTACCTTTGTGTTTAAAAATGTCTACAATAAACAATGTTAAGGTTGAAGAGTAAATCACAAAATAATATTTGAATGTAACCATTTTTTCTCATATTAAGTAATGCAGAGGCCAGGGTAGTGCTGACAGCCGTTCCCATTCTGGCCTCAGGCCTTATACCTCTGTTCCCGCTACCTGGAATGTTCTCCCACAGACTGTCATGGATGACTCTCACCCCCACATCACTCTCTCTGCCAGCTCTTCCCTGCCGTCCCCAAGAAAAATGTCTCTCGCCCCTTGCTTCCTTTCCTCTCCCCCTTTAATTTTTCATGACAGCATCTTTTACCCACTAATATTCTGGGCAACAGAATGAAACACGGAGAGAGCAGGTTCTGTTTGGGATTACTGATGTGCGTGCAATGCTAAGGCGCGTGCAGGGCACATAAGAGGCTCACCCCCATCCCTCACCGAGCGTTGGTTGAGAGATGAATTGTGTTGTGGGTTTCCGGTCAGCTGCGCCTACTTTCCAGACACTTGAGGTCTCTTTTCTTGAGACACACCTACCCCCTGGCCTGCCTCCACATTTCCCTGGACACCCAGGAGAAGCTCTCAGGGGCCGGTGTGCCCTCGAGGGCAGTGGGAAGGGGAGGCTCCACCTCCACCATCCTGACTGCCCTTTGACCGCTAACGGTTCCACCTGTTCATGCCTTTGACCGATCCCCTCGCACCGGTACTGAGCGAGACTCTTGCTTATTTAATGTTATGGAACTCCATCTTTTCAGGGAAGGAAATGAACCTGTGTAATGTCCTCAGTGGAGCAATTTGACACAGAGAAGCTTTAGAAACATTTTGGAAGCTTTAACCAACTTGGGCAACCGCTCCGTGAGGAAAGCTGAGGCCTCTCTAACCACAAGCTCCTCCCGCGGGGGTCCAAGATCAACACCTGTTCTCCTCCACCTGGAAAGGCAGGACTACATCTCTTATCTCCCTCCTTGGAGTGACAAGTTTTCCCTTTTTCCCCACAGACTCTCAGTAGGTGGAGAAGTTGCACTGGAGCCTGCTTGTGGAAGACCTCTCAGCCAGAGTGGAAGCAGGAGATTGGCTTTCACAGGACTTCTGTGTAGACACCTGCCCAAGTGCACAGGGACACATGCACAGGGGTCTCTGTTGTAGCATAGTAGGTGGTGAGCCAGCATCAGCCTGGATGATGCCAGGGGACCCGCTAAGTCCCCCTCGTACAACAGAATGCCATGCAATCAGGAAAGAAAAGGAGGTGGGTCTGTATTTTGATATAAAGGTCTAAACTATAACATTGAGTGAGAAAAAAAGTTGCCTACCAAAAGGTACAGCACATTTCCCTTTAATAAAGGATAGATGGAAGGACATATGTATGTAACAGTTATGTATATGTAAATTCAGGGGAAATCAGAGACTTTCTTGGAGTCTTGGACACTTCTTGTTTGGCACTGGAATTATGGGTGATTTATAATTTCATCCTGTCTTTCAAATTTTCTAACATCTAAAAACCATGTAAAGAATATCAGAGCTGATGAGGACAGTGAAACCTGTCAGATTCCACCATGAAGGCTGAGAGAGGATGCCAGCAAAAGGAGGCATCCAGCTAGGTGCCTGGGCATAGGCTCAGGACACTGTGGTGGCATCAGGGTCACACCTGACTCCTCTATCAGGCTCTGTAGAAAGACTGCTGTGTGACGGCCAGCCTCAGAGTGGCTCCATGACTCCAGAGCTGCTGGAAGGCAGAGTGTGTATCATTGGGACCCAGATCGAGCACAGCCTTGCCTGGGCCCTGTGGTGGAAAGAGACCCAGAACCAGCGGGGGCTCTGGATGTGGGTGCTGCCCTCCCAAGGAAGCAAGGCCCTGTCTCCAATCACTGGGTTTCTTCTTTTGTAAAACAGCATACTAACCCTGTCCTTATTACCAGATGAGTACTTGGAACACCGCAGGCAAAACAGTAAGGCACTGTTGTTTCCCTGCTCTTTGTCATTGCAATGGGCAGTGCTGAGACCTTACACTGGCAAACAGGCAAACAGATTGCTACTTCTCAGCCCCCAAAACAGTGTGGGTTCAGAATGCTTACTCTCGCTCTCTCTCTCCCTCATAGGTGACTACAATGACATAGTGATGGAATCATGTATATTAATATTTTAAAAAGTAATTTTGGTTTTCATTCTGTTTTATCACTTACATAAAATTAGTTCTTTTTAGCAGATTATATTTAGGAGTAATTTTTATTTTTATTTATTTTTTTTAAAGCTTACTTGTTTATTTTGAGAGAGACAGAGACAGTGTGAGTGGGGGATGGGCAGAGAGAGAGGGAGACACAGAATCCCAAGCAGACTCCATGCTGTCAGCACAGAGCCCCAAAAGGGGCTTGGACTCACAAAACCACAAGATCATGACCTGAGCTGAAACCAAGAGTCAGATGCCTAACCAACTGAGACACCCAGGCACCCCTAGGAGTAACTTTTAAAAATAGGTAAGATAAAAATAATAGCCAACCTGAAATGGAATAGAAGCAGTATGGTAATTAGTGACTCTTTCCATTCATTATGTTTCTCCAGGGCTGTAGAGTCCACACTGAGCTCATTATTTGTCACTGCTGAAACTGATCTTCAGAAAAGGATACAGTTCAAAACAACAATAAACCTTCCACTGCTTTTTTATTTTTTATTTTATTTTTTGCAGAAAGCTGAGTGTCCTGACTTATTTTACCTAAAACTCAGCTATATTCACTGAATTAAAATATTGATTATAACTTAAATCTGGAGATGACTGTAAGTTTCTCTCCTTCAAAATTCATAAGATTCTTATTTAGGTAATTCTCAATGTATATCAATCCATAGATTTTTCCAAAATGTATTCTTCAGGGAGATAGTAGCTTTTTAACATTCTATAAATCATGTGCATGCATTCTCTAAGAATGCATAGGAATGCTTTTTGAAAAAGTTTAGGTAAATGTGCCCTAATTGCTTGCTTGGGTGATTATCAACCAAATGTTTAATTTCTGAAAAAAAAATTGTCAGATTTATTACACAAATAGTAGGCAGTGGTCAGAGTTTCCCTGGAAAGTCATAGTTAACTTATTTCTAAAGGTGAAATTTGCTTAATTAGAAAGCTTTGCAATTCATTATTTTGTGTGAGTAAAAATTAGTAAAATTCCAATTCTTTTGTTAGAGCACTATTTTAAGTTCATGTTTATAACTTGACCCTTTCAAGACTCATTCAAGTCAGCCAGATTACTCCAGCATGAAATAGTACATGTACTTGCTTAGACCTCTTCATCTCAAAGGCAAAGCAAACTTGTTCATTTCATGCATAGCTCTTAATGGAATTTACAATCTGTACTAATTAAGAGTTTCTTTAAGCAGAGAGGTGGCTTTGTTCTGAATACCCATGGAGACTAAACAACATGACTATGTCTATTTCCAGGGATTCCTCATGATAACTCCTTACAATTCTGTTCACCAAGACACCTGGGCATGCTTAGTCTGATATAGATTATGGTACAGAGATGACTGATTAATATCTTCGTTTATTTAGTTAAAGTCTTCAAAATTAGTTATTGAGATAACATTTCAATGCGGGAGTATTTAGGTTTAAATCTAGAAAAATATGTGCAGGATCTCTGTGCAGACAACTACATACTCTTATAAGAGAAATCAGAGACCTAAATAAATCAAAGGATGTACCATGTTCATGGATTGGAAGACTTAAATTGTTAAAATGATGATTCTCCCCAAACTGAGTTTAAGATTTAATGCAATCCTAATCAAAATCCTATCAGAATTTTGTATAGATATTGACAAAAGTAATTCAGAAATTATGTGGAAAAGCAAAAGGAATAGAAGAGCCAAACAATTTTGAAAAAGAACAAAATAGAAGGAATTACACTACCTGATTTCAAGATTTATTATAAAGCTACAAGAACCAAGAGTAGAGGCAAAATGATAGACATATATAGATCAATGGAACATAATGGGAATCCAAGAAATAGACCCACACAAATATATTCAACTGATTTTAACTGCAAAAGTAATTAATGGAGAAATGACAATCTGTTTAACAAATGGTGCTGGAATAATTGGATGTCCATATGGAAAAAAAAGAACCTAGACATATACCTCACACTTGGTATAAAACTAAATGAAAATGTATCATGGACCTACACATACATAGTCAATTAATTTTTGACAAGGGTGCAAAGGCAATTCAGTGAAGAAAATATAATCTTTTCAACACATTGTGCTGGAACAACAGGACATCCATATGAAAAAAAAAATTAACTTTTAGGAGCTTGGGAAGATGGCAGAGTAGGAGGGCTCTAAACTTACCCTGTCCCACATTTTCAACTAGATACCATTCACATCCATATAAATAAACTGAAGAGTGATCTGAAGACTGGCAGAACAAGCTCCATAACTGAATGCAGAGAAGCAGCAGCATCTGAGAGGTTAGAAAGGGCAAAAATGATGGTCTGAAGCTGCCCATAAGAGGGAGAGAGCTGCAGCGGTGGTGAGGGGAAAGCACCAGGGAACTCACAAAGGGAAGACAAATCTCTATACCACTTAGCTTTGAAAACCAGAGAGGCTGAATTCCCTGAATTTGTATAACCAACAGGACTCAGAGCCTGGAGGTTTAAAAATCAGCTGACTCAGCAATGGGTCAGCCAGGAGGGCCAGAGATAGCTGGGTCCCTGCCCTTAAAGAGACAGCAGCCCATGGAAACACAACGCTTTGCACAATGCCTGGGTCAAACAGGAGAAGGATCTGTTTATTCTGATTTTGGAGTCTGTTGGGGGACTTCTCTGGAAACAAAGGAGAAGGCAAGCTCCATTTTCCTACCCTATCCCCTGGCATAAACACAGGCCCTGTGGGAGGCGGTCAGCACAGACACTTGCTACCTACCAGCTAGTGGTGGGCCCTACCCATGTGTTCTCCAGAGGACTCGCCCACTCCTAATCTGCTGGCCTGGGCCCTGGGCTCAGGACAAATTCTGTTAACTCCTGAGACTGCTACATGCAGATGTTCTATATAAACCAAATGATAACCACAAATAAAAACAGTAATATATATGTAAAAAATAAAGAGTAGAGAATTCAGGTATATCAATAAAGAAAACCAGCAAACCATGACAAAGAGAAAAAGAAGAAAGGATCTGAGAAAAACTACAAAAACAAGCACAAAACAAGTAACAAAAGGGCCATAAATACATATCTATCAATAATTAGTATGAATGTAAATGGACTAAATGCTTTAATAAAAAGACATAGGGTGGGGGCGCCTGGGTGGCTCAGTCGGTTAAGCGGCCGACTTCGGCTCAGGTCATGATCTCGCGGTCCGTGAGTTCGAGCCCCGCGTTGGGCTCTGTGCTGCCAGTTCAGAGCCTGGAGCCTGTTTCAGATTCTGTGTCTCCCTCTCTCTGACCCTCCCCCGTTCACGCTCTGTCTCTCTCTGTCTCAAAAATAAATAAACGTTAAAAAAAAAAAATTAAAAAAAAAAAAGACATAGGGTGACAGAGTGGTTTAAAGAAACAAGACTTACTTATATACTGCCTACAAGAGACTCATTTAAGACAAAGACACCTGCAGGTTGAAAGTGAGGGGATGGAGAAACATTTATCACACAAATGGATGTCAAAAGAAAGCCGGAGTAGCAATACTTATATCAGACAAACTAGACTTTGAAACAAAGACTGTAAAAAGAGACAAAGAAGGATACTATATAATAATAAAGGGGGCAATCCAACAAGAAGATATAACAATTGTAAATATTTATGCACCCAACATGAAAGCACCCAAATACATGAAACAGTTAATAACAAACATAAAGGAACTAATTGATAGTAATACAATAATAGTAGGGGACTTTAATACCTCACTTACATCGATGGACAGATCATCCAAACAGAAAATCAACAAGGAAACGGTGGCTTTGAATGACACACTGGACCAGATGGATTTAACAGATATATTCAGAATGTTCCATCCTAAAACAGCAGAATACATATTCATTTCAAGTGCACAT
Source organism: Panthera pardus (assembly GCF_024362965.1). Classification (NCBI taxonomy): domain Eukaryota; kingdom Metazoa; phylum Chordata; class Mammalia; order Carnivora; family Felidae; genus Panthera; species Panthera pardus. The sequence continues at coordinate 26,413,205 of NW_026526710.1, read as the reverse complement.
GGAACATTCTCCAGAATAGATCACATGTTAGGCCACAAAGTAAGCTTCAACAAATTCAAAAAGATCGAAGTCATACCACGCATCTTTTATGACTGCAATAGTATGAAACTAGAAATCAACCACAAGAAAAAAAATCTGGAAAGAGTACAAATGCATGGAGGCTAAATGTTACTAAATAATGACTAGGTCAACCAAGAAATCAAAAAAGAAATCAGTAGATACTTGGAAACAAGTGAAAATGAAAACACAATGGTCCAAAACTTTTGAGATGCAGCAAAAGTAGTTCTAAGAGGGAATTTTATAGCAGGAATTTTATAGCAATACAGGTCTACCTCAAGAAGCAAGAAGAATCTCATATAAACCACCTAAACTCACACCTAAAAGATCTAGAAAAAGAACAAATAAAACCCAAAACCAGCAGAAGTAAGGAAATAATAAAGATCAGAGAAGAAATAAATGATATAAATTAAAAAAATATAACAGATCAATGAAATCAGAAGCTGGTTCTTTGAAAAGATCAACAAAATTGATAAACCTCTAGCTAGACTCATCAAGAAAAAAAAGAAAGAACTCAAACAAAATCACAAATGAAAGATGAGAAAAAGCAACCAACACTGCATAAATACAAACAATTATAACAGAATATTATAAAAAACTATATGTCAGTGAAACGGACAACCTAGAAGAAATAGAACAATTTCTAGAAATATATAAACTGCCAAAACTGAAGCGGGAAGAAGTAGAACATTTGGGAAGACTGGTAACCTGCAAAGAAATTGAATCACTAATCAAAAACTCCCAAAAAATAAAGTCCAGGACTAGACAGCTTCACAGGGGAATTCTACCAAACATTTAAAGAAGAGTTAATGCATATTCTTTTCAAACTATTCCAAAAAATAGAAGAAGGAAAATTTCCAAATTCATTCTATGAGGCCAGTATTACCCTGATACCCAAACCAGACACCACACACACACACACACACACATACACAAACCAAACAAACAAAAAACAACAACAACAACAACAACAAAACCCAAAACACTACAGGCCAATATTTCTGCAATTTTTTCTGTAAAAATCCTCAACAAATACTAGCAAACCAAATCCGACAATACATTAAAAAAATCATTCACCACAATCAAGTAGGATTTAGTCTCAGGATGCAGGAGTGGTTCAGTATTTGCAAATCAATGTGATACATCACATCAATAAGAGAAAGGATAAAAACCATATGATCATTTCAATAGATACAGAAAAGGTATTTTACAAAGTACAACATCCATTCATGATAAAAACCCTCAACAAAGTAGGTTTATTTTATTTTTTATTTTTTTTATTTTTATTTTTTTTAGCATTTATTTATTTTTGAGACAGAGAGAGACAAAGCATGAACGGGGGAGGGTCAGAGAGAGGGAGACACAGAATCTGAAACAGGCTCCAGGCTCTGAGCTGTCAGCACAGAGCCCGACGCGGGGCTCGAACTCACAGACCACGAGATCATGACCTGGGCCGAAGTCGGCCGCTTAACCGACTGAGCCACCCAGGCGCCCCTTAACAAAGTAGGTTTAGAGGGAACATACTTCTAGATAATAAAGGCCATATATTAAAAGCCCACAAGTGAACATCATACTCAGTAGGGAAGAACTGAGAGCTTTCCCCCTAAGGTCAGGAACAAGGCAAGGATATTCACTCTCACTACTTTTATTCAACACAGTACTGGAAGTCCTAACCACAGTCAGAACAACAACAACAACAATAACAACAACATCAAAAATAAAAGGCATCCAAATTGGTAAAGAAGAAATAAAGCTCACTGTTTGCAGATGACATGATACTATACATAGAAAACCCTAAAGACTCCATCAAAAAACTACTAAAACTGATAAGCGAATTTAGTACATTGCAGGATACAAAATTAGTGTGCAGAAATCTGTTGCATTTGAATACACTAATAATGAAGCATCAGAAAGTGAAATAAAAAAAAATCCCATTTACAACTGCACCAGAAATAATAAGATACCTAGGAATAAACCTAACCAAAGACGTAAAAGACCTATACTCTGAAAACTATAAAACATTGATGAAAGAAATCAAAGAGGACACAATGAGATGGAAAGACATTCCATGCTCATGGATTGGAAGAACTAATATTGTTAAAGTGTCCATACTTCCCAAAGCAGTCTACAGATTTAATTCAATCAGCATTTTTCACAGAGCTAGAACAAATAATCCTAAAATTTATATGGAACCACAAAGGACCTCGAATAGCCAAAGCAATTTTGAAAAAGCAAAGTAAAGCTGGAGGTATCACAATCCCAGACTTCAAGTTATATTGCAAAGCTGTAGTGATCAAAACAGTATGATATTGGCACAAAAATAGACACATAGATCAATGAACAGAATAGAAAGCCCAGAAATAAACCCTCAATTATATGCTCAATTAATCTTTGATAAAACAGGGAAAAATATCCAATGGGAAAAAGACAGTCTCTTTAACAAATGGTGTTGGGAAAACTAGTCAGCTATATGCAAAACAAACAAACAAAAACAAAGAAAAATAAAAATAAATTGGACCACTTTCTTACACCATACACAAAAAGAAATTCAAAATGGATTAAAGACTTAAATGTGAGACCTGGAACCATAAAAATCCTAGAAGAGAACACAGAGAAATGTCTCTGACATTGGGCATAGCAACTTCTTACTAGATATTCCCTTGTAAGGGAATACTAGATATTCCCTTGCCCTTCCTGAGGCAAGGGAAATAAAAGCAAAAATAAACTATTGGGACTACACCAAAATGAAAGTTTTCTATACAGCAAAGTAAACAGTCAAACTAAAGGCAACCAACAGAATGGGAGAATATATTTGCAAATAACATATCCAATAAAGGGTTGGTATCCAAGATATATAAAGAACTCATACAAACCCAATACCCCCCAAACAAATAATCCAATTAAAAAAATGACCAGAAGACATGAACAGACATTTCTCCAAAGAAGGCATCCAGATGGCCAACAGACACACGAAAAGATGCTCAACATCACTTATCATCAGGGAAATGCAAATCAAAACTAAAATGAGATATTGGAGCACCTGTGTGGCTCAGTCAGTTAAGTGTTTGACTTCCACTCAGGTCATGATCTCACAGTTAGTTCGTGGGTTCGAGCCCTGCATCAGGCTCTGTGCTAACAGCTCAAACCTGAAGCCTGCTTCAGATTCTGTGTCTCCCTCTCTCTCTGCCCCTTCCCTACTCATGCTCTGTCTCTCAAAAATGAATAAATGTTAAAAAATTTTTTTAAATAAATAAAATGATATATCACCTCACATCTGTCAGAATGGCTAAAATTAAAAAAAAAATACACAAGAAATAAGTGTTGGTGAGTATGTGGAGAAAAAGGAAACTTGTGCACCATTGGTAGAAAAACTGATGCAGCCATTCTGGGAAACAGGATGGAATTTCTCAAAAAGTTAAAGAGAATTACCCTATGATCCAGTAATTGCACTACTGGGTATTTACCCCCGAAATAAAAAGCACTATATCAAATGGATAATTTATAGCAGCATTATTTACAAGAGCCAAATTATGGAAGCAGCCCAAGTGTTTATCGATACATGAATGGATAAAGACAATGTGGTATAGATATAGTGAATATTATTCAGCCATAAAAAAGAATCAAATCTTGCCATTTGCAATAACATGGATGGAGCTAGAAAGTATAATGCTCAGCAAAATAAATCAGTCAGAGAAGGACAAATGCGATATGATTTCACTCATATGTAAAATTTAAGAAACAAAACAAACAAGCAAAGGAAAAAAGAGAGACAAACCAAGAATCAGACTCTTAACTATAGAAAACAAACTGATGGTGGGGCGCCTCAGTGGTTCAATTGATAAGCGGCCAACTCTTTATTTTGGCTCAGATCATGATCTCACACTTCCTGAGCTCAAGCCCCACGTGGAGCTGCACACTGACAGTATGGAGCCTGCTTGAGATGCTCTCTCTCCCTCTTTATCTGCCCCTCTCCTGCTTGCACGCATACACGTGCTCTCTAAATAAGTAAGTAAGTAAATAAATAAATAAAAACAAACTGATGCTTACCAGAGGGGAAGTGGGTGGGAGGATGGGTGATATAGGTGATGGAGATTAAGGACTGCGCTTGTCACGATGAGCACTGGGTGACGTATGGAATTGTTGAATCACTGTATTGTACATTGGAAACTAATGTAACACTGTATGTTGACTATACTAGAATTAAAATGAAAATTTAATAAAAATTTAACTGAGATGTCAGGTTTATAGATATTTTCCACTTTAATATTCCAAATAATCTGGAGGTTAGCATTTAATGAATACATTTTAAAGCAAATAGGAAAAAAATAAAAAAATTAACTTTAATGTGTCCTTGCATCTTATACCAAAATTTTTATATTAAGAATGGACCTTAGACTTAAATGTAAAATTGAAAATCATAAAACTTTTAGAAAAAAGCACAGGAGAAAATCTTTGGGACATTGAGAAAGGCAAAGAGTTTTTAAATACAATATAAAAATTAAGATGCATAAATGAAGAAGTTGATAAATTGGACTCTATCAAATTTAAAAATCCTGTTCTACAATAGGTAATATTAAGAGAATGAAAAAAGGAGACACAGACTGGGAGAAAATATTTGATATCACATACATGATAAGGGACTTGTACTCATCACATGTAAAGAATTCTCAAAACTAAACATAAGAAAAATTTTAAGTGAGCAAAAGATTTGAACAGACTCTTCATTAAAGATGTACAGATGGCAACTAAACCCAGCAAAAGATACTCAGTATCATTATTCATTAGAGACACACATATTAAAACCCCAATGAGATACCGGTGTACATCTATTAGAACAGCACAAAAAAATTAAAAAAACAAACAGTTGACAATACCAAGTGCTGATGAAGATGTGGAGGAACTGGAATTCTCATTCATTGGTGGGAATGAAGAATGGTATAGTCACTTTGGAGTCAGTTTGTCAATCTCTTATTAAATTAAACATATAGATACCATATAACCAGCAACCCTAATCCTAAGTATTAACTGAAGAGAAATGAAAACGTGTTTATGGGAAAATCCTTACATGAATGTTAATAACAGTTTTATTCTTAATAGCCAAAAAGCTGGAAACAACCCAAATGTCTTTCAACTGGTGAATGGATAAACACCATAATGAAATACTACTCAGCAATAAAAAGGAATAAACTGCTGATAGGTGCAATAACATGAATAAATGTCAAATGCAGTTTGCTAAGTGAAAAAAAAAGAAAGCCAAACTCACAAGCTGTATACTGTCTGATTCTGTTTATAGGACATTCTGGAAAAAACAAAATTATTGGTACAGAAAACAGATCAGTGTTTTCTAGGAATTACAAGTGGAGTGAGGGGTTGATTACGAAAAGACAGCTTGGGGAAGTTTGGGGGGTGATAAAACTGTTTTGTATCTTGATTGTGATGGTGATACATCACTGAATACATTTATTTATGCTTTTAGAACTATACACCAAAAAGAGTAAATTTCCTGCATGTGAAGTTTTAAGATAATAAAATGGAAGTGAAACCACAGCAACAACAAAGGGGATGAAGGAATGTATCTATATCCTTATTTAGGATGAGTTGTAGGAAACATTAAGTGGAAACAGGAAGTTCAGAACGGTGTAAATTATATGCTACCTTTTATCTAAGAAAGGGGAGATAGCTGGCCAGATCCTAAGGTGGTCCCCATGATTACTACCCCCTGCGTACACACCCTGTATGCTCCCCTTGAGTGTGGGTGGCCCTCTAAATAGAATCAGATCACAGCTGGGATTATCTTATGTTACCTGGCAAAAGAGAGAGCATCTGGGGTGGATGGGACCTAATCAGATGAACCCTTTAAAAGGCAGGTTTTCTCCCTGGAGTTGCAGAAGGAGACTAAAGATGAGCTCCTGCTGGCCTGGAAGAAGCAAACAGCTGTGGTATGACCTGCCCAAGAAGCTGAGAGAGGCCTCCAGGAGGTGGCAGTGACTAGAAGTCGACAGCCAGCGGCAAACTGAATGCTACCAAAGGAATGAGCTTAGAAGGGGCACTCCAAGCTCCAGAGGAGAGCACAGGGCAACCGACATGTTGATTTTAGCCTCATGAGATCCTGAGCAGAGAATCCAGCCATGCCGCGCTGGACTTCCAAACTACAGAACTGCGAGCTAGTCAGTGGGTGTTGTGTTAAACCTCTTAAGTTTGTGAGGATTTGTTACGCAGCCACAGAAAACTAGTACAGGGGCCTACAAATACAAATGTGTATTTGTTCATACTTTTTTAAAATGAAAGAATAAATAAAAAGCTAATAAAAATCATTATATTAGTGTGAGGGAGGAAACACAGGGTGAAAGTTACACTAACTTGGATGTACTTGGCTTTGTAGATTTGACTTTAAAACCATGTAAACACGTTACATAATTATAAATCAATATTAAATTAAAGTTAAAAAATCAATCTGTAAAAATAAAAAATTAAAATAAAACAAATGAAACTAATTCACACCACACAAAGAGAATTACTTCAAATGACTTTAGATTTCAATAATTTAATTGTGCATCCCTAGTGGAATGTATCCTAAGGGCAAAAAGTATTACAAATGCATCTTCAACTCTATTGTGAAGAATTGTATATGAGCAATTAATCATATGATTACTACTAATAATATTATGGGTATTGTTACTCAAAAGCTATGAAGTTTGGTAGGCTAAAGCAAATATTTAATTGTATTATGTCATTAGAAGCCAAAATTTTCAATAGAAGAGAAGAGAAAGAAGTATGAAATTAAACAAATTAAGTAAAAACTCTTTAATACTAAGTTTGAATTGTGAATAGTAGAATAACCTCATGGTATGTTTCTTTTGAAAAAATTTATTTCCTGGCTCGGTCTGTTGAAAAATTCTACAATCAATGTTAACTGAGGAGCAAAGGGCACCCCTGCCTTCCAGGAAAAAGAACCAGACATCCCCTGGAGAAACACTGCTTCCAGGCGTGAGGAATAATATGTCCAGAATCCGGAACACCCTGTCTCACCAGAAAGCAAGGAATCCATCACAGACAGCCAGGGTCACATCAAAAAGACTCAGATGCCAACTTGTAGGGGTTTTCTTAGGCCACAAATGTGACCATTTCAACATTAAAAAGGATAGTAACTACAAAGGGTTGAAACACATTTAATACGTCTAAATCCAGGACTTCATACTGAGACAAGTAAAAATCACAGCTCATCACTTACCTTTGGAGGATTGGCTAAGAAACCAATACTTTGTTTCTGAAAACTTGCAAATAAAAGAAAACAATCATGTACTTATCCTGCAGTTGTGTTAAAACTATAACTCACAGTAATCAAATAGTTGATGAGGGGAAATCCTTTTTCTTATAGACAAATTCCAGCTTATTGTCCAGGATAAAGAAGGAAAAATAGAACATTACCATTATGCCACCTTTAATGAAAGAATAGACCAAGGCCTATTCCTGCCATCCAGGGTTGCTCAGACAATCTGGGCACTGCTGATGTGGAATGGGTACATCAGGCTGATGACAGCCACACCCACTGGTTAATCTCAGCCTCACAAAATGAGAGACATTGTACTTCCTCCTTTGGTGCATTGTGAAGTCCACACTATAACATAGTCTTGCCAAAGAAATCAAGCCTGAGTATGTTCAGATCTCTAGATTTAACTACAGTTTACAGCAAATACAGGTGTACAAAGAAATTTCAGTGACAGTGTGGTAAGCAGAATAATGCCCCCCCTCCCAAAGAAGTGCACTCCCTTGTGATGTCCCCTGACCCTTACTTGGCAAAAAAGGGATTTGCAGATGTGATTAACATTGTGGACTTTGAGTCCTTAGAGCAGAGAACCCTTCCCAGTGTGACCAGAGAGAGATGGCCCCATACGACATGGTCAAAGGCAAGCAACAAAAGGACCCGCTCTGCAGTACAGGCTTTGAGGATGGAGCCACGGACTGTGGGTGGCCTCTAGAAGTGGGGAATGGCCTTCAGCTGACAGCCAGCAGAGAAACAGGGACCTCTGGCAACAACCACAAGGCACTGAATTCTGCCAACCACCAAATCAACAGGGGAACAAGCTTTGAGGAAGACAGGCAGCAAACCAACACCAACTTTAGCTTGGTGAAACCAAATGGGACTTCTGACTTTCAGAACTACAGAAGAAGACATTTGTTTTGATTAAGGTGCTAAGCCTGTGGTGATGTGTTTTCCAGGCAAATAATTTTATTTAGTGTAAGTAAGTACTTAAAACATTTCTATACAATAATTTCTACAGAAATCCTCCTATAAAGTTGTTTTGTGACCATGAAAAAATTACAGAACTGCTTTGAATTACAGTTTCTTTTTCCACTAAATGAACAGACCAGACAAGATAATTCCAAATCTTCAAAATAAGATGGCCATTACCACTTTAGAAAGAGAACATCAGAATAATTAAAAGCATTGGATTTAAATTCATGAATTCATTAATTTATTCAGCAAATATTTATTGAACAGCTACTATGTGCCAGCACTGTGTTAGACCTGGAGACAAGGGCTTTATCATCATAGAATTTATCTTCCATTTCTTTTTAATGTGATAAAAAACACAAAACATAAAAGTTACCATCTTAACCATTTTGAAGTGTTGTACAGTATTGTATTAACTATCAGCACTTTGTGGTACAATAGATGTCTAGAACTTTTTCATCTTGCAAAACTGCACTGTGGTTTTGTACTACGTTTTGAATTCAGGAAATGTGAGGCCTCCAGCTTTGTTTTTCTTTCTCAGGATTATTTTGCTTATTCATCATTCTCTTAAATTCCATATGAATTTTAGGATGGTTTTCTCTATTTCTGAAAAAATGCCACTGAGATTTTGGTAGGTATTGTGTTGAATCTCTAGGTCACTTTGGGTAGTATGGACATTTTAACAATGCTAAGCTTACCAATCCATAAACATGGTTTCTTTCCATTTGTTCGTATATTCTTGAGTTTCAGCATTTTGTAGTTTTCAGTGTGCCAACTGAAAGTCTTTTGCCTGCTTGGTTAAATTTATTCCTAAGTACTTTATTCTTTTTCGTGCTATTGTAAAAAGTATTTTCTTAATTTCCTTTTCAGACTGTTCATTGTCACTGCATCAAAATACAACAGCTTTTTATGTGTTGACTTTGTGTTCTGCAACTTTGTTGAATTCATTTATGACTTCTAACCTGTGTGTGTGTGTATGTGTGTGTGTGTGTGTGTATGTGTATGTGTAATCTTTAAGGTTTTCTACATATAGCATCATGTCGTCTGCAAACAGAGATAACTTTACTTCTTCCTTTCTGATGTGGATGCCCTACACTTCTTTTTCTTGCCTAATTTCTCTGGCTAGTACTTTTATTTACTACTATGTTGAATAGAAGTGGCAAGAGTGGACATCCTTGCCTTGTTCCTGATCTTATAGGAAAAGCTTTCCATCTTTCACCATTGAGTGTGATGTCCACTGTGGGCTTTTCATATCTGGCCTTTCTTATGTTGAGGTAGTTTCCCCATATTCCAAATTTGTTGAGTTTTTTTTTATCATGAAAGGATGCTGAATTTTGTCAAATGAATTTATTGCATCAATTGACAAAGTTATGTGGTTTTTAAATTTTTTTTTATGTTTATTTTTGAGAGAGAGACAGAGAATGAGCAGGGGAAGGGCAGTGAGGGATGGAGACACAGAATCAGAAGCAGGTTCCAGGCTTTGAGCTGTCAGCACAGAGCCCAACGTGGGGCTCAAACTCATGTACCTTGAGATCATGACCTGAGCCAAAGTTGGATGCTTAACCAACTGAGCCACCCAGGCACCATGAAAGTTATGTGTGTTTTTTGTTCATTCTGTTTATTCTGTTAACATGGTGTATTACATTAATTGATTTTTTTTTCTACATTGAGCCATCCTTTCACTCCAGGAAAAAAATCCCACATGATCATGGTGCATAATCCTTTTAATGTGTTGTTGAATTTGGTGGCTAGAATTTTGTTAAGGATTTTTGCATCAATGTTCATAAGGGATATTGGTCTATAGTTTTCATTTCTTGTACTGTCTTTGTCTGGCAGGTTAATTCTAGATTTTTAGAATGAGTTAGGATGTATTCCTTCCTCTTCCAACTTTTTGAAACATTTGAGAAATATAGGTGTTACTTGTCCTTTAAATGTTTGGAAGAATTCATCAATGAAACCATAGGGTCCACGGCTTTTCTTTGTTGGGAGATTTTTATTACTGATTCAATCTCCTTACTAGTTATAGATCTATTCATATTTTCTGCATCTTTGTGATTTTGCCTTGGAAGGTTTTTAGTTCTAGACATGTGTCCATTTCATCTAGGTTATCCCATTTGTTGGTATATGGCTGTTCATAACATTTTCCTATGATCTTCTTTATTTCCATCAAATCAGTGGTAATATGCCCATTTTCATTTCTAATTTTAGTTACTTGAGTCTTCTCTTTCTTTCATAGTCCATCTAGCTAAGGTTTGTCAGTTTGAAAGAATTTTTGGTTTCATTAATTTTTTTTATTGTTTTTCTATTTCTGCTCTAATTTTTATTATTCTCTTCCTTCTGCTAGCTTTGGGTTTAGATTGTTCTTCTCTTTCTAGTTCTATAAGTTGTAAAGTTAGGTTGTTGATTTGAGATCTTTCCTGTTTTTATTTTTTAAATTTATTTTTAAAATGTTCATTTATTTATTTTGAGAGGGGGGATGTATATGAGTGAGGCAGAAGCAGAGAGAGAGAGACAGAGGGGGGGTAGGGAGAGAAGCCCAAGCAGGCTCTGTGCTATCAGTGCAGAGCCCGACACAGGACTCGAATCCATGAGCCATGAGATCATGACCTGAGCTGAAATCAAGACTAGGATGCTTAACTGACTGAGTCACCCAGGTGCCCCTCTTTCCTGTTTTTTTTTTAATATATGAAATTTATTGTCAAATTGGTTTCCATACAACATCCAGTGCTCATCCCAAAAGATGCCCTTTTCAATACCCATCACCTACCCTCCCCTCCCTCCCACCCCCCCATCAGCCCTCAGTTTGTTCTTAGTTTTTAAGAGTCTCTTATGCTTTGGCTTTCTTCCACTCTAACCTCTTTTTTTTTTCCTTCCCCTCCCCCATGGGTTTCTGTTAAGTTTCTCAAGATCCACATAAGAGTGAAACCATATGGTATCTGTCTTTCTCTGTATGGCTTATTTCACTTAGCATCACACTCTCCAGTTCCATCCATGTTGCTACAAAGGGCCATATTTCCTGTTTTTTTTTTTAAGTTTATTTATTTATTTAGAGAGGAGAAAGGGCAGAGAGAGAGAATCCCAAGCAGGCTCTAGGCCTAATGTGGGGTTCAAACCCATGAACCATGAGATCTGACCTGAGCTGAAATCAAGAGTTGGATGCTTAACCAACTGAGCCACCCAGGCACCCCTCCTCTTTTCTGTTTGTAATGTAAGTGCTTATAGCTATAAACTTCTCACTTAACACTTCTTTTGCTGACTCCCAAAAGTCTTGGTATGCTGTGTTTTCATTTTTATTCATCTCTAAGTATTTTGCAGTTTCCCTTGTGATTTATTTTTTGATCTGCCAGTTGTTTAATTGTGTATTGTTTAATTTCTACAAGTTAATGAATTTTCAAATTTTATGTCTGTTGTTGATTTTTAACCTCATCTCATCGTGGTTAGAAAAGATACTTTGCCAGATACTTTGTTTATATTTAACATTATAATATAATATATTATATATATAATTATATATAATACATAATTATATATATAATATATAAGATTTTATGTATATATATATATATATATATACATATATCTATATATATCTATATATATATATATATCTACTGAAACTTAATTTGTGGCCTAATCTATACTGATCTATACTGGAAAGTGTCTCATGTGCACTTCAGAAGACTGTGCATGCTGTTGTTGTTGAGCAGAATGTTCTGTATATGTCTGTTCTGGTTGGTCTACTGTATTGTTTAAGTCCTCTATTCCCTAACTTATCTTCCGTCTGGTTGTTCTATCCAAATTGAGAGTAGGATATTGAAGTTTCCAACCATTGTTTTATAACTGTGTATTTCTCCCTTCAATTCTAATATATTTTTGATTCACATATTTTGATGGCTTGATATTAGGTGCATAACTGTTTAAACTGTTATATCTTCTTACTCTATTAAATATTTTATTAATGTATAATGTCTTTTTTTGTCTCTTGTAAACTTTTTTGATTTAACATCTATTCTGTCTTAGTATAGCCTCTCCTGCTCTCTTTTGGTTACTATTTACATGGAATCTTTTTTTCATCCTTTCACTTTTAATCCATTTGTGTCTTTGAATCTCAGGTGAGTCTGTTGTAGCACACTCACCTTCCCTGTGGTCCTGTCCTTGCACTATTCACTACCATTGCCTGTGAAGAACTAGCTCTCTGAGCTGCCTGGCAGTGGGTGAGGGGGCTTTGGTGAGACCAAGAAAGTACAGGCCTGCCCCAGGGCCCCCAGGTCTGTGTGTCTGTCCCCAGCACTCAGCAAGGCTAGAAAAGGAGGAGGAACCTGTCCAGAATCCCTGAGAGACAGGAAAAAAAGGGGAAATCTCAACATGAAAAAACTCTGAAATGAAAATGAAGCAAAGCTGGAAATTGAGGGCAAGCCAGAAGATGAAGCAGAGTCTGACAATGAAGGAAAATCAGATGAGGAAGAAAACCTAGAAGTGGAGGAGAATCCAGGGCACGAAAGAAATATCCAGAATGAGGGACAACCAGATGATGAGAAACAACCAGAAGATGAGAGAAAGCAAGAAAAGCAGGGCATGTCCAAAAATGAGAGAAAACCACATGGTGAGGGCAAGCCAGAATCCCTGGGAAAAACTCCCTGGGAGTAAGCCGTGGGCCATCAAAAATCCCGCAGCTGAAGATTATGTGCCCAGGAAAGCAAAAAGAAAAATGGACAGGGGGATGGAAAATTCCCCCAAGGACTATCATGAGGAATTACAGGAAAGACACTTGGGCAATGAGGAGATGATAAGAGAATGTGGAGATAAGGGCTCAGGAAGAGCTAAGAAAAAAAAGAAAGAAAATGGGTTGTTTTCATTGAGTGCAAAGAGATGTACAGGATCCATTCACCCTAAAAGTGTCAGGAGAGTGAGGGGTATAGGTAGGGGCCAAAGGGGATTACATGATATACCACATCTTTAGTGTCTTTGGCCTTCAATTCTAATTTCTCTGATGAGAATATTGCTGACCCCACTTTTCCTGACAGGAATTTGCTAGGTTATGTGCTTTAACCTTAAGCTGATACTTTGCTTTAGGTGTCTCTCTTGTTGCCAGCAGCCTTTCGATCCAACTACAGTATTCTCTGTCTTTCAGTAGGAGATTTTCACCCATGTGCATTAAAAAGCTGTTCATGGTACATTGTAAAATAACAATAAAGAAAAACAGTTTCAGAACCACACACATAAAAAATAAAGTGAAGTCTGTTGTAGGCAGAATATAGTTGGGTCATGTGGTTTTTGTACATTCTGTCAACCTCTGTCTTTTGACATTCTCTTTACATTTCAACTAACTACTGATAAGGAGGGACTTACCTCTGTCATTTTGCTATTTGTTATAGCTGTTTGCTATTTGCCTTATAGCTTTTTTTTTGTCCCTTATGTCCTGTATTACTATTCTATCATGTTTGATTTTTTTATAGTGAAGTATTTAAATTCTTTTTTCATTTCCTTTTGTGTATATTCTGTAGCTATTTTTCTCTTTGGTTACCATGGGGATTACATTTAACATCCTAAAGTTATAACACTATAATTTGAATTTATACCAGCTTAACTTCAGTAATTACATACGAAAACTCTGCTTCTCTACAGCTCTGTCTTCACCCCTTTTGGTTGTTGATATCATCAAATAACATCTTTATACATTGTGTGTCCCCAAACATAAATTAATAATTCTTTGGGGCGCCTGGGTGGCGCAGTCGGTTAAGCGTCCGACTTCAGCCAGGTCACGATCTCGCGGTCCGTGAGTTCGAGCCCCGCGTCAGGCTCTGGGCTGATGGCTCGGAGCCTGGAGCCTGTTTCCGATTCTGTGTCTCCCTCTCTCTCTGACCCTCCCCCGTTCATGCTCTGTCTCTCTCTGTCCCAAAAATAAAAATAAAAATAAAAATAAATTAATAATTCTTTAAATGCATTAATGTCTTAAATTATGTAGAAACAAAATTTGGAATTACAAACCAAAGTGACAATAGTACTAGCCTGAAGAACATTAGCTGTTGTTGTTGATTTTTAAATGTATTAGGTTTTAAAAATCAGGTACAAAACAAAAAACAGAATCAGGGGCTCCTGGGTGGCTCAGCTGGTTAAGCATCTGACTCTTGATCTCGGCTCAGGTCATGATCTCACAGTTTGTGAGTTGGAGCCCCACGTTGTTCTCTGAGCTGACAGCATGAAGCCTGCTTGGGATTCAATCTCTTCCTCTCTCTCTCTGCCCCTCCTCCCTCAAATAAACATTTTTTTAAAAGGTAAAATTATGAACCACTGTTACAATACTACTAGCTTTGATAATTACCATTGAATTTACCTTTATTTAGATCTTTATTTCTTCTTATGGCTTTAGGTTACTGTATAGTGTCCTTTCATTATACCTTGCTCACTTGAGTATTTCTTGAAGGGCAGGTCTAGTGGTCACATACATCTTCAACTTCTGTTTATTTGGGAATGTCTTAATTTCTTCCTCACTTTTGAAGGACAGTTTTGCCAGGTAGGATTCTTGGTTGACAATTTTTTTCTTTTAACACCTTGAATATATCAACCCTCTGCTTTCTGACCTCCACAAAGTTTCTGATGAGAAATCTGTTGAAAATCTTATTGAGGATCCCCTGTATGTGATAATTATTTTCTTTCTTGCTACTTTCAGGATTCTCTCTTTGTTTTTTGAAAGTTTTATTATAATGTATCTCAGTGTCAGTCTCTTTGAGTTTGAGTTCACTGGGCTTCTTAGATGTTTACGTTTGTGTCTTCCATCACATTTGGGAAGTTCTCAGCCATTATTTCTTCAAATATTCTCTCTGCCTCTTTCTCTCTCTTTCTTCCTCCTGGGGATTCTCACAATCTGTATGTTAGTCCAGTTGATGGTATCACATGAGTCCTCAGCTTCTGGTCACATTTCTTTAATCTTTGTTCTTTCAGTTCCTCAGATTCAATCATTTGCATTATCCTATGTTCAAGCTCACTGATTCTTTCTTCTGCCTGCTCAGTTCTGCCTATGATTCCCTCTAGAGAAATTTTGATTTCAGTTATTGAATTTTTTAGCTCCAGACTTTCTTTTCAGTTTCTGTTTAGGTTTTCTATCTCTTTATCAATGTTTTTATTTTGCTCACACATCATTTTCTTGACTTTATCTACATCTTCCTTTAGTTCTTTGAGCATTGTTAAGATAGCTGTTTTAGTCTTTGTCTAGTATACCTGCCACCAGGTCTAGTATACCTGTTGCTGTTTGATTTATTTTTCTCTGTTGATTTCTTTTTTTTCCTCTGAATGGACCAGGCCATAATTTCCTGTTTTCTTTGTGTGCCTTATGATTTTTTGTTCAACACTAGATATTTGAATGTTCTAAGAATGTGGTAACTGTGGAAATCAATTCTCCCCTTTCCCCAGTATTTGCTGGGTTTTGTCATTGTTATCGTTTTTTGGTTCTTGTTGGTTTTCTCTGTGGCAAGGGTCATTCTCAGGTGTGAATTTAAGGTCTTTTCAGGTATCTTCTGAGCTTTTCTTTGGGCATGTATGGTTACTTTCTAATATTCCTCCTATATACAGTTGTTTTTGAATGTCCTAGTCTTTATGCCTGGCTCCCCAGAGGGAAAAAAATAGAAAGATGAAATATGAGGTGGACATTTGTTCTTTAAATCCCCAAGAAGTCACTCCAGCTAGAGAGAGGAGAGGCTTGCTACAATTGGGCAGTACAAGAATGGCTGCTCACTTCTGTGTCTTCTCTTCTGTGATCAGAAGCAACAATCAGCACTCAGGGAATATTATCTCCAAGGTTTAGAAGACAAAGTCCTTTCTGCCCACCTTGGATCCTGCAAGTTGCAAGCAAGCTACTCCAGGAACACATGCCCAGCTGCCTGTCACATGGCTAAGGGTTGGGGGATGGTAGCTGTTACTGTGGTAAGAGCTAAAATTGACTTAAATTAACTAAAATTTTTCATCTAAGCCTTCCCCTGGAAGTTGCAAGCTTCAATAGACTCCAGAGTTCCAAAATAATTATAGCAGAAGATTCTGCCAGTGCAATTATTGTCTAGATGGGGAGACAGATTCCTAGTGCTTCCTATGCTGCCATCTTCCCAGATTCTGTTTGGTTCTTTTTTACATTTTTATGTCCTTGTTTATATTTTCATTTTTTTCATGCATTTTTTTCCTGATTTTCCTTGATTGTCTATTTGTAGTCTCTTGTAGTGCATTGAGCTTCTTAAAGATGATTATTCTGAGTTCTTTGTGAGGCAATTAATATATTATCTCTTTAGGATCAGTCTCTGGAGATGTGTTTTTCCCCTTTGATTGGGCCATGTTTCCTTGTTTCTTCTTGTGTTCTTTTTTTAAAAAAAAAATTGTGCTCTTCGACTGGCTTCATACAGGAAAAGACCTCACCAATCAGCATAGTTAGAGATGCTGGGAGACTCTCAAACCTTTTCTGGGGATATGTCCTCTCTGGGCTTGTATGGCCATTTCCCAACCAGAGAGATTTGCTTTTTCTTTTCTTTCTTTCTTTTTTTTCATTTTTTAAATGTTTATTTATTTTTGAGAGACAGAGAGAGACAGCATGAGCAGGGAAGGGACAGAGAGAGAGAGTGAGACATAGAACATGAAGCAGGCTCCGGGCTCTGAGCTGTCAGCACAGAGTCTGATGCAGGTCTTGAACTCACGAGCCATGAGATCATGACCTGAGCCGAAGTCAGACGCTTAACCAACTGAGCCACCCAGGTGCCCTGCTTTTTCTTTTTTAGAAACTCATAATGTCTCACTTCCTCTGGTGTCTGTCTATGGTACTGCAAGTCCTCTGGTGCTGCAACAAGCCTTTGCGCTTTCTTTTGCTTTCCACAGCCCCACGTATCCAAAGTATGTTGTTTCCATCAACCTTCTGAGGCAGGTAAGACCAAAGCCAGTCCCTCAGGAAGTCTCTTGAAAAGTTGGAATGTTGGACATAAAATTCACACTTCTTTTTTCCCTCCTGAGGAAGAAGCTACATGCAGGATGCTTTCTCCCTATTGCATCAAGCTTTCCAGCTTGGGGGAAAGGCTATTGGGTTGAAATTAAACAGCTCTTCTTACCTGTTTCAATTTGTCTCTTCTTGGCTTTGAGTTTGCCTGGGGTAATACGACTTATTTCTTGGTTCCTAGAGTTCTCATAAAGCTGTTTTGGACCATACATTGTTGTTCAGTTGTGTATCTCTGTGGGGAACTGAGATCTGGGGCTTCCTATTCTGCCATATGGCTGATATAACTCCCTTCTAGTACTTATTATGACAGCAATAGAAATTAATGTGGACATCAAAAGGATGCAGGGAGCAAAATTCTTGAGGAACTAAAGAACACCCTACTAAGGAGTCACGTCCCTGAAATGCCTGAACTTCACCTCCCTCCCTTCACTGTGGATGGGGAAATCAGCTGAATAACAAACAAATATTAAGTGTCCCTCCTGCATAAGGTGTTGGCCAATATGATGGTAGTCTTGGTCTCTTGCTGGCCATCAGCCTTCTGATTGTTGTGGCCAGTTTTTGTGGCCAGTGGGTGACAGGTGCCCTGATGAGAAGGAAAGGAAGGAGGCACTTTGTGGACTGGTTCAGAGCAGGGGAGGCACTATGAGAGGGTGGAGCTTGAGTTGGCCACCTGAGGGATGATGACAGGTATGTAGGAGTGACAGGAACATTCCAGGTTGAGATGGATAGTAGGGAGTGCTTTTTATGTGCATGTAGAAAAATTAAAATAGAATAAAATTTACCATTTTAACCATTTTTACATATCCAGTTCAGTAGCAGTGAGTAGGGAGTGTTTTTGTGCAAGAAGTAAGTTTATTTGGGAAAGGGTAATCTGGTGCTGTCTTTTTCAATGGCTAAAAGACTAAAATACTTTTAGAGAAAAAAAGTAAAAGGACTACTTAGGAAGTAATAAGTCAACGAACAATTGAGCATTGTTTGTAGTATTGGCTAAGGAAATGATTATATGGTTCGAGTAATCTTGCAAAAAAGAAAGAATAGTAATCCCCATTCCTCAGATAAGGAAACTGAAGCACTCATTAAGTGACCTGCGCCAACTGCACAGTATAAAGGGGCATATCCAAGACTAGAACCCAAGTCTTCGCATTCTGACTCCAGGCCTCTTTGCACCACCCCTTGAAGGGCAGTCCACCTTCCTGAAGCTGACACTTCCTTGGTCTCTGTACAAAATTATCTCCCAGGGAAGACACAGGATGCCAGAGCTGGTTAGCAGCAGGTGACAGCAGTGTTGGACTCAGGGCCACTTGAGCTGGACACTGTGTCCTCAAGAAATCACCACTTTCATTCTAGCAGGCAAGAACATCATTTGGCAGGTCACAAAGTGGGGTTTGGGGCACCTGGCTAAGTCAGTAGGAAGAGCATGAGATTCTTGATCTCGGGTGGTGAGTTGGAGCCCCATGTTGAGTGTAGAGATTACTTGAAACAAACAAGAATGGTTTGAATTTTATGTTTATGTGAATGCCATTTGTTGAGAGACACTGTCCCTTCAGTTTTGCGGTCTGTGGTGAGGCCATCTGCGTGGTGCTGATTGCCAGGGCAAGCTGGGGTCCTGGAATCAGAGCATTAGGGTTGGCATAACGTGCATGGCGACGACAGAGTGTGCTGCTTGCTGGCCAAAGTGTACTCAGCCAGAACAAAGTCCCAAGAATAGATTTTGGAAGCCTAGGAGAAGTGCAGTTGTTCTGGAGGAGGAAAGAACAATAATAAAGCCTGCAGTATGAGCACCTTGGGATCCCTTTGTGGAGGCCACCAGCCAGGAATGAAGACAGCTTGGCCTTGGGGCCAGATTCTCTCCTCTTTGAGCAGCCTCACCGCAGGCAGTGTGACTCCGTCTGTCTGCCTGACAGGAGAGTTGAATCCTAGCTTAAAGGGGTCTAAGTCCATGTGGCCCAGATCTCCCCCCAGGGACAAGACCCCTCTCCCCCAACCCCACTGACAGATGCTCTCCAGCTTCTGGGCAAATAGTCCCAGCGGTGAGAGACCCACCATGGGAGGACAAACATTTTCACGTTGGGATAATAGTTACTGTCATCACTTTCCTCTCGGCCTCTGCTTCCCCTTACCTTCCAGAGAGTGAGCTTGGTGACTTGCCCAGCAGTATGGAAAGGGCTCTATGTCTCCGCCTCCCCCATGGAAGAGGCAGAAAGGAGGGCCTGTGGGTGGGGCCTGAGCATCCCCACTCCAGTCAGTATTCACCCCCAGGGTCATCCTTGGTATTCACCCCAGAATTCTCCAGCACAAGGAGCCCAGTGCGTCCACCTGCCCCCACCCCAGATTCCAAGTGTTAGAGTGGGGCCCCAGCAGACGTGGGATTTGGTCCCAGTTCTGACGCTAATTGGCCACAGGACCTTGGGCAAGTTGGCTACTTGTTTACACCTCCCTTTCCGTGCTGCATGAGAGACTTAAACCAGATTTGACTTGTTTGTTTATTCAGCACATTTGGAGCACTTCCCACAGATCAGGCTTTGTGTCGGAAGCCGGGTATGCCAAGGTGAGCAAGGCCCAGATTGGTGGGGGACATTCCTCCACATGTGGGTGGTAATGCAGAATGTGGTAAAGTCCAGCAGGAGAGGCCCGCGGGGACAGTGAGCCAGACAGCCCTCCCGGGCAGGGGTGGCTGAGCCAGGCAGCCCTGGGAGCAGCAGGCAGTCACTGCGAGGCTCGGGTCTACAGCACAGGGACCACTAGTGGCCTGATCTGAGCACCCCCTGCTCCCCCGCCCCAAAGCAGGCACTGCTGGAGTCTGGACAGGGATGACTTCAGATAGCGGGCTGAGGGAGGGGAACAAAGCAAAGGAACAGAAGACAGGAGAGATCAGAAGTGCTGGGAAACTGTGTGGGGGGGGGAGGGTCGGGAAGGGAGTCACTCAGGGCGTGGCCCAGGCATAAGGACAGAGAATTGGGAAAGGGCCCTCCCAGCTGTGTCACCTTAGACGACAGACGACTTGAGGACGTCAGGGAGTCCACCCACATACTCTGGGTGGCTAAGAGCACGCGACTTTGGTTCCCTGGGTGCATGTCGGGGAAGCACCCCGCGCGCCCCCTGCACCCACCTCTCTGTCTGCAAGTGGTGCATCTTCTCCCTCAATGAAGGGCAACGACTTAACTGGAGCTGTAAATGGTCTACAGAAAGAATTTTATCATAATGATGGGATTTGTGCAGCTTCTAGACTCGCTTGAGCCATTATCAGAAAAGTACCAGCCCCCAAAGGTAAGCGTAAGTGCTGTGCTGGGATGTGTCAGGAGACTACTTGTTCCTTGGTCTTGCTGTCTGACCACCATGCCCAGGTGACCCCAGCCTGGAGTAGATGCTGAAGTGGGAATTATGAGGTCGAGGTCAGGAGAAGAGCCTCTGCTCCAAGTACCCCGAAAGCTGGCTTTCTGGAAGCCCGAGACCTGTGTAGCATTGTGCTGGAACTAGGCTTCAGGAACACCTGCCAGTATCCACAGGAGGATTGGCTGGTGAGGGTGGCAGCTCTGTGAGAACCCAGGCACTCTGAATGTGAAGCCCTGGAGAGAGGAGAAGCCTGTGTTTTCGTGAGCAATAGCACCCTATGTTGTTCTTTTTTTTTTTTTTTTTTTAAGGAATGAACACATGCCAAGGACTTATTTAACTCAATGAAGGGACAAGTAGGGTGACAGAACCAGTTTAAAAAGTATCTTAGTCACTGAAAGATTGTAGGAATGAAATTGTTAAATTCTATGCAAAACTGGTCAATGCAGGGGCTCCTGGGTGGCTCAGTAGGTAAAGCGACCGACTTCAGCTCAGGTCATGATCTCACAGCTTATGGGTTCCAGCCGCGCATCCGGCTCTGTGCTGACAGCTCAGAGCCTGGAGCCTACTTCCAATTCTGTGTCCCTCTCTCACTCTGCTCGTCCCCTGCTCGTGCTCTCTCTCTCTCTCTCAAGAATAAATAAAACATTAAAAAAACAACTAATCAGTGCAATAAAACTATAACCTGTGGATTGTAATCTTTCCCAGTGGACAGTGACCATTCATATGTCTACAGGACAAAATTCACTCTTTGCTATTGATATTTTGCATTGTTATCAGTTTCCTACAAGTTACCATCAACCTTATCACGTTTATAAATTACCTTCGTCAATAGAGCATATTAAGTGAAGGGGAGCCTGGGTGGCTGAGTTGATGAAGCATCCGATTTCGATTCAGGTCACAATCTCCCAGTTGGTGAGTTTGAGCCCGCACTGGGCTCTTTGCTGACAGCTCAGAACCTGGAGCCTGCATCAGATTCTGTATCTCTCTCTCTTTCTCTCTCTCTCTCACTCTACCCCTCCCCTGCTCATGCTCTGTCTCTCCCTGTATCTCAAAAATAAACGTTACAAAAAAGGTAAAAAACAAAAACAAAAACTGAAAGTAAGGTTCACACTGCTGGGGAATTAGACTCCCTCCCAGTGGCTGGCTAGAGCAACATTGAAAGAACAGGCCGTCAGCTGTTTTCCTATTTACAAGTTTGGTATAGTTCTTTTCTTAATAGTTCCTTGTAATCATAAATAATCTCCCAATATTATCCTTAACACAGGAAGGCCGGTCTCACTGTGTCTTGGCTGATTTATTGACACAGGTACGACCAGAGGCGTTAGGCCAGGTAAGTCTCCTTATAGTTTGTCCACAGAACTAGAACCCAAAGTCCTGAGTAACAAATGAGACCAGAACATTAACTTAACTTTGGAGATTGCATGAGGATACAAGGACTGCATTTTCAATAGCTTTTACCCTTCCAGAGATTTAAAAATTCTCTTACATGTTCTACCCTGAGGCTGGGACACTAAACGCACAGAATGAATCTCCACTCAGTATTGCCTGCAGAACCTATAAAAGAGGGTGAATTCCACTCTCCTTGAGGTCTGAAAATCTGCTAAGATTCCCAGCCTGCCAGAAAATGCCCTCCTTACTCTTGTAAACAGCAGCAAACCTTTTCCTCAGGAGGGCTTTCGAGGTATGATTACCACATATGAAGTCCAGGCCGTGTTCCTCAATGATCAGTTTGTCACATCTGATCAAATGGAATTATTGTCAAATAAAACACCACAGAAAATGCAAACAAAGTTGCATTTTTTCCGGTTTTATCCAGATAAAAATGGGGACAGATTCTTACTGAAAGTATGAAAATAATGCCATTCGAGGCAAATAAACTCAGTAAAACTATTTGTTTCTGATTCCTGAGATAGAATTAAGAATAAAATATTAAAGAGTATTTCATATCAACTGGCAAAAGAATAGTCTATTAAATGAAAGGTTAGAGAAAGATGGAGAAGAAAGAGAAAGGGCTTCATCATATTCTAATCAGAAAATAAAACATAGGTTTCCTTCACTCATCCATTTGGCTGTCCTTAATTAATTCTTATTCCAAGGGATCTTGTACCTAAAATTCACTGCTTTTGAACTACAGAGAATCCTGGAAATCCTAACACAGTTCCCTGGGATAAGCTGACAGTATCTAAGCAATGTCAACTCTAAATGTATAAATGACTGTCCCTTGGAGTCCTTCCGCGACACTTGATGACTCTTCTTTCTGTTAGGATGTAAATTTTCCCCTGGCTTGGTTTAGCTAGCAGTGTGTCTCCAGAATCCCCCCTCTGCATGGTGCTGGATGAGAGGGAGCCCAAAGAGAAATCCTCCTGAAGTTGGGAAGGCAGGGCGGAATGGTAGCTGTCATCCTCTGCAGGTCTCACAGAGGGGCCAACTGGTACTCTTCCTCATGAGTACCTGGTGACAGTGCCCAAGCCCATGCCAGACCAGAGGCAATAGCTTCACACACCTGTCCACCACTACCTGCAGGGGCCTGGCATCCTTGGAGCCCCACTACTTCCAATATGGAAGCCTGAGTGTCACCAGAGATGTGGCCATTAGCTTAGCTCTGTCTCCATACCAGAAACTTCCTGCCCCAAAGACTAACTCTTCTCCTGAGTGCCAGGGTACTCACACCTTTGCCTTTCTGTGGTTTTAAATCCAGGTTCCTGAACACACACACACATACACATTCACTCACACATCACATATCTGTTCAGTTTTCTATGGCTTTGAACTCATGAGTGGAATACTCCTAATTTTTCTGACATTTAAGTTTTTGACATCTTTGTTATCCAAGTTGATGTAGGATCATCTTAGTAACATAATCATTTTTATTTTGTTTTTTATTTTTACTTATTTTTTATTAAATTTTTTTTAACGTTTATTTATTTTTGAGAGACACACACACACACACACACACACACACACACCATGAGTGGGGGAGGGGCAGAGAGAGAGGCAGACACAGAATCCCAAGCAGGCTCCACGCTCTGAGCTGTTGGCACAGAGCCTGATGTGGGGCTTGAACCCACTGACTACGAGATCATGACCTGAGCTCAAGTCGGCTGTTTAATCTACTGAGCCACCCAAGTGCCCGATCATTTTTTTAAATACCAAATTAAATACCCCAATGCTGAGAAACCCAAATTCCAGTTTTGCATTAATATAATATTTGGCAGTGAAGAATTCATACACTTGTATACTTTCTTATGAACAAATCCATTAAGTATGAACAAATTTTACAAAAGTTTAACACAATTCATATTTCTTTTCAGATCATTATTTGCAACATTTCAAACCAAGGAAAATAAAGTTCACTGTCTTCAAACCTTCTATAACTTACTATCTTCATTCAAGTTGTATCTTTCACAGCCCTTTTTCCCAATCTGGAGTAAATAAAAACTTTAGACAAACAAATCTCTTTTTCCTTGATAAACAAAAGCACATCCTGAGTGCATTGTCATATTTCTTTACCACTGTTGCTCCTAGTATGGTCTCAATCGCCACACGTGGGGGTCTCTGGAGCAATTGCTGGGATGCAGATGGTTTCTAGGGTCCAACACTTGGGAGGAGAGGGAGGAAGCAGAATTGGGCAGAGGGAGGAGTCAGGGCCTATAGGACTAGAAGTGACAGAGAAAGGGGTCCTGCAATGGCTCAATAGTTGGGGCTGTGAACGCCCTCCTTGCTCAGTGGTCACTTCCAGGCAGTGCACATCTCAGGTGAGGTGGCTCTGCTAAGGAGGAGGAGACTGTCAGTGTGTCCCTCTTCAATGGGGCTCCCTGGCTGTGTGCTCCCACATCCACCACAGCTGTGAGGTTCACAAACATAGAAGACCCCTATAGCACACCTGTCAAAGTGGTAAAAATGGACACATTTGTAACATCTCCCAAAGGCATCACCACTCTGTGACATATAAAAATAAGAAGAAATAAGTATTTAAAGATTATCTGTTGACTACCTTAATATTAATGCAAAGTCTTAAACTTAATTAAGGACTTTGGAAATGACATGTAAAAATAACATTTTCCAGAACATAATTACTGTTCGTATAACAAAGTTTGTTGATTTATGATTCAATACAGTTTAACACAATTTTACATTTTTTAAATCTGTTTTATATGGAAATATTAGCTTATTTGATCAATATAAGAAGAGTAGGAAGTTCAGATTATCTAATCTATCCAGGATAAAACAAACTCAAATTTATAAAAAATAAAATGTATGCTTGCATTACACTTCACATAGGTAAAAATCAAGGAAAAAAGCATATTAGATGTTTTTAAACCAAATTTATTAACCTAGTGTGATTTGTTTAATCGCTTTGATTATATTAACTTAGTTTCTTATAGAAAAATGCTATCAGTGATAGAAGTTTGGGGAGAAGAATTTTCTCTTAAAAGGTTAGAATATTAAATACAGTATTAGAAGTTCAGTTTCTATATTTTCTGGGAATTCTGGGAAAATTAAATTTATATAAGCATTATTAGTGGCTATAGACCAATCAGAACATTTATCTATTGTGATAGACTTTATAATCTAATTTATTAATACACTCTTCACATGAGAAAATATTTCAGGGATACCTGGGTGGCTCAGTTGCCTAAGTGTATGACTTGATTTTGGCTCAGGTCATGATCGCATGGTTCATGGGATCAAGCTCTGCTTGGGGCTCTGTGCTGACAGTACAGAGCCTGCTTGGAATTCTCTTTCCCTCTCTCTCTCTGCCCCTCCCCTGCTCTCTCTCTCTCTCTCTCAAAATAAATAAATAAACATCAAAAAAGAGATAATTGGTAAATTGTTTGGACTTTAAAAAGGCATTTTCAAGCAGCCGTAAATCACTGCACTAAGGTGTGATCAAATCTCTGCCTGGTATCAGTGACATGTTACATGAAGACACAGTTGTAAATGAGTAAAAAAGGGAGAGTTTCCAGAGCTTATAACTGTGTTTGACATTTGAGCAGTTTAAGTGGATTTACACATAGAATCGTTGAATTGAAGGTGTTACTGTAGCTCGGGGATGTTTGGGGCAGGACTTTAGAAACAAACCACCAACGTGGGGAATCATTTCAGGATTACATGAGAAGTTTGAGGGAGAGTTGCCTGAGCTACTCCACACTGGGTAGTCTGCAGAGGAAGGGCCCGCTGCCAACCCTGGGATGTGCCTTCATGTCATCAGAAACATGCACAGAAACATTTGCTTCTCTATGCTGCACATTTAGTGTCACAAACTTCATCTCACAGGGATGTATTACTTATCGAAATGTATAGGTTTTACTTTCTGGTCCGTATTAAAATGGCTTTTTCACTTACATGTGTTATAACTTCTATTAATATAAAGTTTCCACATACATATTTAATACATATGTGGTTAGTACATATATTTACTTATGGTTTAATTTTCTCAATAGCAGAATCCATACGTTCACATTTTACTTGGTCTTCATGGATGTTTATGCAATCTATAATGCATGCCTATCTTTCACTGCTTATGTTGATTTGCATACTCAGGATGTAATTCATCATTAGAGACCAGATCACTGTGTTTTTGTTTTTTCATGTTGTTATGGGGTCCTAATTCATCTTTCAAGAATATGATATTGTAAATTTTATTGTGATTTTTAAATTTTCTTCTTTAATGAATTTAATGGAAAGTACAAGAGAATTGAGTTTACATGAGCTATTTTCTGTATTCTTTCTTTAGAGTTTAATTATTAATTATCTCCTTGATTGTAATTATTAAGTGATACTGACTTTATCATCATCTTATGATTATTTAGTGTTCTTAAGAATTAGCATTTGTTGGGGCGCCTGGGTGGCTCAGTCGGTTGAGCGTCCGACTTCAGCTCAGGTCACGATCTCACGGTCTGTGAGTTCGAGCCCTGCATCGGGTTCTGGGCTGACAGCTCAGAGCCTGGAGCCTGCTTCCGATTCTGTGTCTCCCTCTCTCTCTGCCCCTCCCCCGTTCATGCTCTGTCTCTCTCTGTCTCAAAAATAAATAAATGTTAAAAACAAAAATTAAAAAAAAAAACAGAATTAGCATTTGTTAGTGCCTTCCGTGTGTGAAACTATCAGTCAAGACACATAGACATATAAATGATATTACTAAAACTCCCACTTGTTTATAAATAGAGATTTGTTTCCAGGTTAAGATCATTTGTTGTCTGTGCCTGAGAGTATGGGGTTGATTTGAATGTAAAGAGCTTAGACCTGGAGCTGCTCCAGGGGCCCTGGGTTGTTGGTGCATCATGTAGGAACACTGAGCCATCGCCTGAGCTTTCCCTTGTCAGAGGGTGCCAGAGAGCCTGTATATTAGCCACTTCTCACCTGTCCCCTCCAGCATGCTTCCT
The DNA here is from genome assembly GCF_024362965.1 of Panthera pardus. Classification (NCBI taxonomy): domain Eukaryota; kingdom Metazoa; phylum Chordata; class Mammalia; order Carnivora; family Felidae; genus Panthera; species Panthera pardus. Next base: position 26,386,228 of record NW_026526710.1, on the reverse strand, counting down.
CCCCTGAGTGTCCCCCAGAGGGCCCCTCACCCTTTCAGAAGCTCATAGACCATTCTGCTCTCATATCAGGCCTATTGCCCAAGGCATTTTGAAACACATTACAATATTAACACAAATAGGCAAAAGGGCTCTCAGACAAAAATAGAGTCCAGAAACCTTGTAGAAAGAGGTGATACAATTGTTCAGGCAGCTGGCATGGACCATCATCACTTTTGGGGTTGCGGTGGTTATTTGGGTTTTTAGTTGTTTTATTTCTATGCTCCCTTTTTTTCCCCTTAAAGTAATCTCTATACCCAACATGACGCTCAAACTTACGACCCAGAAATCAAGTCAGATTCTCTACCAACTGAGCCAGCCAGATGCACCGGGGGTTGTTTTGACAGCTTTATTAAGATATACATTATATACAACTGGCCAAACATACTTAGAAGTATACAATTGGGTAAGTTCTGACATGTGCACACCACGTGAAGCCATCATCACAGTCAAAGTAATGAGCACATCTATTCACCACAGTTTATTCACAGACATTAGCATTCAACAGCTCTTGAGGGCATAAAGAAAAGGTGTTTCAGAAGAAACACCTGAGCAAAGTATGGACCATGATGATAGGAAACACTACTAATATTAGCCACAAGGGAAATTCACATCAAAGTTACAATGAGGTACTACTTCACATGTGCTAGGATGACTATGATGAAAAAGGCAGATAAAAAGAGTTGGAAGGGTGCCTGTGTGGCTCATTCAGTTAAGTGTCTGACTCTTGATTTCAGCTTAGATCATGACCCTACCAGTTCATGGGATTAAGCCCCGAGTCAGAGTCCATACTTACAGCATGGCTTAAGATTTTCTTTCTCCCTCTCCCTCTCATGCTGTCACTCTCAAAATAAATAATAGAAATTAAAAAAAAAGACATACACTTGAGAGACAAGACACTAAAACATCTAATTGTGAAAGACAACAGGGCTTATTATGTCCCAAGACCCACAAGACTCTAGTGACCTGAGAAACAGCTCTAAAAGGGCTCACTCCCTCATACTCACCTGCTCCAGGACCCAATTCACCTGGGCCCCAGGTGCCCAGACTTAAAGTGAGGGAGCTTCACCTGCTTACATTAAAGCATTGCCCTGAGGGGCAGGCATATAATTTAATACAGACATTAAGGAGCCTGCTGGAACACTCCATGGGGACCCTAACTGGTGGGTGCCATCTCTGAGCTCTCCCTTTCATGTGCCCCAGAACACCAGCATCTCCTTGAAGGGAGCTTTTACACATGTCTGGTGCCCTGATTTTTGCAGCTGCCACCTATGGGATGTCTCTTGATCACCTGGCTCTGGAGGCCAAGGGAGCTTGTGCTCCTGGTCCTATGGGACTGTAATAATTGGTGTCACCCAGAGGGGAGCTCATACAATTGTCTGACACCCTGATTTTTGCTACAGCTGCCAGGGACACCTGTATATTACCTGGCTCTGGTGGCCAGTGGGACTTACAATGTGGGTCCCACAGGACTACAACAAACAGAAAAAGAGTTCTTAGATAGCTACCACCCCCAGGGCACAGCAAGAAGCAGCAGACCCAGAGCTCATTCTTTCTGTGAAGGAGGTCTATTAGCCAATCATCATGACTGTGACCTGAGGGGAAGGCTTCTTTTTTTTTTTTTTTAAGTTTACTTATTTATTTTGAGAGAAAAAGAGAGTGTGTGCATGTAGGGAAAGGGCAGAGAGGGAGGGAGAGAGAATCCCAAGAAGGCTCCACACTGACAGCACAGAGCCTGATGCAGAGCTCAAACCCACGAACAGTGAGATTATGACCTGAGCTGAAATCAAGAATGGGACACGTAACTGACTGAGCCACCCAGGTGCCCTAAGCCTTCTTTTTTTAAATGCTTATTTATTTATTTATTTATTTATTTTAAGAGAGAGAGAGCTTGAGTGTGTGCACGAGCTGGGTAGGGGCAGAGAGAGAGAGGGAGTGAGGATCCCAAGAAGGCTCCATGATCAGTGCTTAGAGCCCCATGTGGGGCTTGATCCCATGACAGAGGGATCATGAGTTGATATCAGGAGTCAGACGTTTCACCCAGGTGCCCCAGGGGCAGGCTTCTAATTAAATATGCATCTTGTACCTACAGTCATTCTTTCCAGAGACCTCAGAGGGTGGGCACTATCTTCATACTCACTCTCTGCCATACTCCAGAGTGCCAGTGTCTCATGGAGGGGAGCTTTACACACATCTGGTGCTCTGTTTTTTTGTGAGAATGCCCCTTGATCACCTGGCTCTAGTGGCTGTGAAGGAGTTTGCATTCTTTGGTACCACAGGAGTGTGGCAATTGGAGAGATGATTCTTGGTAGACTATCACTCCCGGGACATTGCACAGAGAGTGGACTGAGGCACACTGCCTAGTCTTTCTGTGAAAGAGAAAGAGGCCTCTTTGCTTGTCCTGGATCTTTGTCCTGAGGGGCAGACTTAATTTAATGGCTTACAGAACTGCTCTCCAGGAACATAAGCTGTGGATGCCATTTTGGTGCTATCCCTCTGCCTTGCTCCTCTTCACTGGGATCAGCCAGAAAAGGGCTTATACACTCACCTGCAGTCCCAATCTCTATGACTGCTGCCCAGGGAACGCCTCCAGACTACCTGGCTCTAATGGCCATCAGGGCTTACACTTGTGGTTCCACAGGATTGTATATATTTCCATACTTTAAAAAGCTGGTGCCTGGAGGTCTGGCATCCAGTCAGCCTGAATCTAGGTGCTGAGATCCTCCCTTTTGGTACACAGACAAGAGTTGGCACATCCTCAAGCACTGGGAGCTATTAAAATATATAATAGGCTGCTTGGACAAGCACAAAGGTTTGAGAGACAACCAAGACCTGATGCAGGGTTGAATGATAAATTTAATTTCCTACATGAGGCCATTCCTCTAATATGGGAGAGGAGGTTGTTTTGTCTACTGTATAGAACCCAACACAGACCAACAAACAAAATGAAGAAATAGAAGAATGCATTTTGAATGAAATAAGATAAAATGTCAGGGGAGAGGAAAAAAAAACTTAGGTAACTTAACCTGAAAAGAGTTGAAAGTAATGGTTATAAAAAGAGCACCAAGGGGTGCTTAGTGGCTCAGTCAGTTAAGCCTCTGACTTCAGCTGAGGTCATGATCTCATGGCCTGTGACTTTAAGCCCTGCATTGGACTCTGTGCTGACAGCTCAGAGCCTGGAGCCTGGAGCCTGCTTCAGATTCTCTGTCTCTGCCCCTCCCCACCTCTCAAAAATAAATAAACATGAAAACATTTTTAAAAAGATAAACAAACTGGAAAAAAGAATGGATGAACACAATGAGAACCTCAACAAAGAGATTGAAAATATAAGAAAATATCAAATAGAAATCACACAGCTGAAGAATATAATAATTGAACTGAAAAATATGCTAGAGGGGTTCAACAGCAGACTAGATGAAGCATAGGAAAGGATCAGTCAGCTAGAAGACAAAACAGCAGGGCACTTGGGTGGCTCAGTCGGTTAAGTATCCTACTCTTGATTTTGGCTCAGGTCATGATTTCATGGTTCATGCATTTGAGCTGCATGTTGGGCTCTGTGCTATCTGCACAGATTCTCTCTGTGCCTCCCCTATACATGCACACACTCTCTCTCCCTCTCTCTCTGTGCCTCCCCTATACATGCACACATTTGCTCTCTCACAAAATAAATAAACTTAAAAAAAAGAAGCAGTGGAACTCAATCAGAGCAGCAAAAAGAAAATAAGAATAAAAAAAGGGTAACTTAAAGGAGTTATGGGACAACATCAAACAGATTAACATTTGCAATATTGGGCTCCTAAAGGAGAAGAGATAGAGAAAGGGGTGGATAGCTTACCTGAAGAAATAATGGCTGAAAACTTCCCTAACCTAAAGAAGGAAGCCCAGAGGGTCCAAATAAGAGGAACCCTAAGAGGCATACATAAAGACAATTATAATTAAAGTGTCAAAAGTTAAAGACAAGGAGAAAATATTAAAATCACCAAGAGAAAACTTGTTCTGTACAAGGGAACCCTCATAAAACTATAAGTGGATTTTTCAGCAGAAATTTTGCAGGCCAGAAGGGATTGTCACAATATATTCAAAGTGCTGAAAGAAAAAACTGCCATTCAAGAATACTCTATCCATCAAAGTTATCATTCAGAATTGAAGGAGAAATAGAGTTTTCCAGGCAAGCTAAAGGAGTTCATCACCATCAAACAATGCTTACAAGACAAGTTAAAGGGACTTCTTTAAGCTGAAAAGAAAAGGTGTTAATTAGTAACAAGAACACACAGGAAAGAATAAATCTCATTGGAAATGTGAATATGTTGTAAAGGTATTCACTAATCACTTATAACGCTAGTATAAAAGTTTAATATATAGTAAATAACTATGATTACAATAATTAGTTAAGTCATACACACGTGAAATCAAAAACATAAAACATTGAGGGGGAAAGTAATAACGTTGAGCTTTACAATGAGATCAAAGTTAAGTTGTTATCAACTTAAAATAGATTGTTATAGATATAAGTAGTTACGTAAGCCTCATGGTAACTACAAAGCAAAAACCTATGGTAAACACACAAAAAGAAAAGAGAAAAGAATATCACTAAAGTCATCAAATCATAAAGCAAGAGAGCAAGAGAAGAAGGAACAAGGAAAACAATGAACAAATTGGCAATAAGCACATATGTATCAATAATTAATTTCAATGTAAATAGACTAAATTCTCCAATCAAAAGGCATAGAAGGACTGAATGAATTTCAACAACAACAAAAAAGACTCACCTACAAGACACTCACTTTAGATGTAAAGACACATACAAACTGAAAGTGAAGGAATGGAAAAGATATTCCATGCAACAGAAACCAGGAGAAAGCTTGAGTACCTATACTTATATCAGACAAAACAGACTTTAAAACAAAGACTGAAATGAGACAAAGAAGGGCATTTCCTAACGACAAAAGTGTCAATCCAACAAGAAGATATACAACATTTGTAAATATTTACGCACCCAACATCAGAGCACCTAACTATATAAAACAAATATTAGCAAACCTAAAGGGAGGGACAGACAGCAATATAATAATAATAAGGAACTTAAATGACTTGCTTATATCAATGGAGAGAGAGATCATCCAGGCAGAAAATCAGTAAGGAAACAACAGCCTTAAACAACATTCTAGACCAGGTGGGCTTAACAGACATTTACAGAACATTCTAAGACAGATCACATGTTAGGTCACAAAACAAGTCTTAATAGGGGCGCCTGGGTGGCTAAGTCGGTTGGGCGTCCGACTTCGGCTCAGGTCATGATCTCACAGTCTGTGAGTTCGAGTCCCGCATCAGGCTCTGTGCTGACAGCTCAGGGCCTGGAGCCTGCTTCTGATTCTGTGTCTCCCTCTCTCTCTCTGCTCCTCCCCTGCTCATGCTCTGTCTCTCTCTGTCTCAAAAATAAATAAAAACGTTTCAAAAAATTAAAAAAAAACAAGTCTTAATAATTTAAAAGGATTGAAATCATATCAAACACTTTTTCTAAACATAATGATATGAGACTTGAAATTAATTACATGAAGAAAACTGGAAAATTCACAAATATGTAGAGATTAAACAATATGCTACTGAAGAACCAACGGGTCATTGAAGAAATCAAAAGAGAAATAAAAAGAGAAAACCAAAATTTGTGGGATGTAGCAAAAGAAGTTCTGAAAGAAAAATTCATAATAATCAATGCCTACCTCAAGAAACAAGAAAAATCTCAAATAAACAACCTAACTATACCTCAAGGAACTAGACAAAAAATAACAAAGCCTAAAATTAGCAGAAGAAAGGAAATGACAAAGATTAGAGCAGAAATAAATGAAATAATGATTAAAAAGACCATGATTAATGAAACTAAAAATAGGATCTTTGAAAAGTTAAAAGCTTGAGAAATCTTTAGCTAGACCCATCAAGAAAAATAGAGGTCTCAAACAAAGTCAGAAATGAAATAGGAGATGTTACAACTGATGCCACAGAAATACAAAGAATCATAAGAGGTAATTATGAACAATTATATGCCAACAAATTGGACAATCTAGAAAAAATGGATAAATTCCTAGAAACATACAGTGTACCAAGGCAGAATCATGATGAAATAGAAATTCTGAGGGTGCCTGGATGTCTCAGTTGGTTAAGTGCCTGACTCTTGATTTTGGCTCAGGTCATGATCACAGGGTTGTGAGTTGGAGATCTGCATCAGGCTCCATGCTAGATGTGGAGCCTGCTTAAGATTCTCTCTCCCTCTCCCTCTCTCTCCCTCTCCCTCTGCCCTCCCCACTCAAAAAAAGAAATAGAAAATCTGAATTTTTTTCAATTTAGATTGAAAATTACTAGTACTACTCCTTTCAATTGAATCAGCAATCAAAAACTTACCAACAAACAAAAGTATAGGACCAGACAGCTTCACTGGTGAATTCTACCAATCTTTCTTAAACACTTCCAAAAAATAGAAGAGGAGGGAACTTTTCAGAACTCATTTTATGAGGCCAGCATTAATTACCCTAATACAAGGATACCACAAAAACTGGAAATTACAGGTCAATATCCCTGAAGAAAATAGATGTAAAAATCCTCATGAAATATTAGCTAACTGAATTCAACAATACATTGAAAGGATCTTACACCCTGGATTTGTTCCAGGGATGCAAGTATGGTTCAACATCCACAAATCATTCTATGTGATACGACACATTAATGAAACTAAAGAATAAAATTCATATGATCATTCATGATCTATTGAGATCAATAGATGCAGAAAAAGCATTTGACAAAATTCAGCATCCATTTGTGCTAAAAAAAAAACTCAAGAAAGCAGGTATAGAGGGAACATACTTCAGTATAATGAAGGCCACACATGACAAGCCCACAGCTAACATCATACTCAAAAGTGAAAAGCTAAAAGCTTTTCCTCAAAGACCAGGAACAAGACAAGGATGTCCATTCTCACCACTTTTATTCAACATAGTATTGAATAGTCTATGTCTTTAACATAGACTAACATAAGTTTAACATGGTAAGTCTTAGGAAACCATCAAAATCCTTGAGGAGAAAGCAGGCAAAAACCTCTTTGATCTTGGCCGCAGCAACTTCTTACTCAACGTCTTCTTACTCAACGTCTCTGGAGGCAAGGGAAACAAGAGCAAAAATGAACTACTGGGACCTCATCAAAATAAAAACCTTCTGCACAGCAAAGGAAACAATCAGCAGAACTAAAAGGTAACTGAAAGAATGGAAGGAGATATTTGCAAATGACATATCAGATATCAAATTTTAGTATCCAAAATTTGTAAAGAACTTGTCAAACTCAACACCCAAAAAACAATCCAGTGAAGAAATGGGAAAAAGACATGAATAGACACTTCCCCAAAGAAGACATCCAGATGCCCAACCGACACATGAAAAAATGCTCCACATCCCTCATCATCAGGGAAATACAAATCAAAACCACAATGAGATACCACCTTACACCTGTCAGAATGGCTAACATTAACAACTCAGACAACAACAGATGTTGGCGATGATGTGGAGAAAGAGGATCTCTTTTGCATTGCTAGTGGGAATGCAAGCTGGTGCAGCCACTCTGGAAAACAGAATGGAAGTTCCTCAAAAGGCTAAAAATAGAACTACCCTATGACCCATCAATTGCACTACTAGGCATTTATCCATGGGATACAGGTGTGCTGTTTCGAAGGGACACATGCACCCCCATGTTTATAGCGGCACTATAAACAATAGCCAAAGTATGGAAAGAGCCCAAATGTCCATCGATAGATGAATGGATAAAGAAGATGTGGTATATATATACAATGGAGTATTACTCGGCAATCAAAAAGAATGAAATCTTGCCATTTGCAACTATGTGGATGGAACTGGAGGGTATTATGCTAAGTGCAATTAGTCAGAGAAAAACAAAAACCATATGACTTCACTCATATGAGAACTTTAAGAGACAAAAGAGATGAACATAAGGGAAGGGAAACAAACATAATATAAAAACAGGGAGGGGGACAAAACAGAAGAGACTCATAAATATGGAGAACAAACTGAGGGTTACTGGAGGGGTTGTGGAGGGGAGATGGGATAAATGGATAAGGGGCACTAAGGAATCTACTCCTGAAATCGTTGTTGCACTATACGCTAACTAATTTGGATGTAAATTTTAAAAAATTAAAATTAAAATTGAAAAAACAAACAAACATAGTTGTTTTAGCCACAGAAATAAGGCAAGAAAAAGAAACAAAAGATATCCAAATTAAAAGGAAGAAGTAAGGGGTGCCTGGGTGGCTCAGTTGGTAAGCGTTCAACTTCAGTTCAGGTCATGATCTCACAGTTCATGTGTTTGAGTCCTGCATCGGGCTCTGTGCTGACAGCTCAGAGCCTGGAGCCTGCTTCAGATTCTGTGTCTCCCTCTCTCTCTGCCCCTCCCTCACTCACACGATGTCTCTCTCAAAAATAAATAAACATTAAAAAATTTTTAAAAAAAGGAAGAAGTAAAACTTTCACTATTTTCAAATGACATGATATTATATATAGAAAACCCAAAAGACTTCATCAGAAAATTGTTTGAACTAATAAACAAGTTTGGTAAAGTTTCAGTATATGAAATCAATACACAAAAATCTGTTGCATTTCTATACATTAATACAGAACTATAATAAAGATAAATTAAGAAAACAATCCCATTTATAATGATATCAAAAATAATAAACTATCTAGGAATAAATTTAACCAAGGTCGTGAAAGCCCTGTATATTAAAACTACAAGACATTCATGAAAGAAATCCAAGCAGACACACAAAAATGGAAAGATATTCCATGCTCATGAGTTAGAAGAATTAATAATGTTAAAACTTCCATAGTATCCAAAGCAATATTCAGTTTCAATGCAATTCTTGTCGAAATTCCCATGGCATTTTTCACAGAAATAGAATGAAGAGTTCTAAAATTTGTATAAAACCATGAAAGACCCCAAAGAGCCAAAGCAATCATGAGAAAAAATAATAAAGAGAAAAAATAACAAAGCTGGAGTCAGCATACACCTTGATTTCAAGCTATATCATAAAGCTATAATAATTAAAACAATGAAGTATTGTCATAACAACAGACATACAGATAAATCAAACAGAATAGGGAGTCCAGAAACACCCATGCATATATGGTCAATAAATCTACAACAAAGGAGCCAAGAATGTTTGATAGGGAAAGAACATTCTCTTCAATAAATGGTGTTGGGGAAATTAGACAGCCACATACAAAAGAACAAAACTAGGACACTATCTTCTATCATACACAAAAATTACCTCAAAATGGATTTAAGACTTGAAACCATAAAATTCCTAGAAAAAAACCCCCCATAGATGGTAAATTTTTGACATAGGTCTTGGCAATGAGTTTTTGAATCTCACCCTAAATACAACAAAAGCAAAAATAGGGGCATCTGGGTGGCTTGGTCAGTTGAGCGTCAACTTTTGTTTTCTGTTCAGGTCATCATCTTGTGGTTTGTGGGTTTGAACCCTGCATTGGGCTCCTCACTGACAGTGCTTGAGATTCCCCCCCCCCCTTCTCTTTCTGCAATTCACTCTCTCTCTCTCTCTCAAATAAATAAATAAAACTTAAAAAAAAGCAAAAATAAACAAGTGGCATTGCATAAACTAAAAAATTTCTGTGCAACAAAGGAAACTAACAACAAAATGAAAAGGCAACCTACTGAATGAAAGAAAATATTTGCAAATCATTTATCTGATAAAGGGCTAATTTATTTTGGATAAAATAAAGAACTCCTGCAACTCAATAGTAAACAAATATCCTGATTTAAAAAAATGGGCAGAAGATCTGAATATTTTCCAAAGAAGCATGCAGATGGCCAACAGACACATGAAAAGATGCTCTACATCACTAATCATCAGGTAAATGCAAATCAAAACCACAATGAGATATCACTTCACATCTGTCAGAATTGCTAATATCAAAAAGACTTAAAATAACAAGTATCAGTGAGGATGTGAAGAAGAGAGAACCTTTGTGTAGTGTTTGTGGGAAGGTAAATTGGGACTACCACTATGGAAAAAATTATGGTAGTTCCTCAAAAAATTAAAATTAGAACTACCATAGGAGCCAGCATTCCACTTCTAGGTATTTATCCAAAGAAAATGAAAACACTAATTCAAAAAGATATATGCACCACCATGTTCATTGCAGTATTATTTACAATAGCCATAATGTGGAAACAACTTAAGTGTCCATAGATAAAGAAATTGTGCTACAAATATATGCAATGAAATATTATTTGGCAATAAGAAAGAAGGAGATCTTTCCATTTGCCACAATGCAGTTGGACCTTGAGGACTTTATGCTAAGTGAAATAAATCAGACAGATAAAGACAAAAACTGCATAATTTCTCTTATATGTGGAATATATATATATATATATATACACCAAGTTCATAGATACAGAAAATTGGTGGTACCACAAGCAGGGGTTGGGAGGTGGGAAAAATGAGTGAATTATCTATGGTTTTGGGGGGGAGTTGTAGTTGAAATAAATCAACTTTTACAAAAAGATAATAACAACAACTAGTCTCCATTGGTTGCTCACAGTAGTCCAAGATGACAGGCACTATTGTTTCTGGATGAAAAACTAAGGCTTAGAGAGTCTGATGTGTTTTCCACATCACCAAGCATCACCCTATTCTCAGCAGACCTTGATTAGTAGTCTCATAAATTTTTTTAAAGATTTTGTTTTATTATTTTTTTAAATGTTCATTCATTTCTGAGAGAGAGCACAAATTTCAGAGGGACAGAGAGAAAGAAAGGGAGACAGAGAATCTCAAGTGGGCTCCAGGTTTTGAGTTGTCATTGCAGAGCCCAATGAGGGGCTCAAATCCACAAACTGTGAGATCATGACTTGAGTTGAAGTCAGACACTTAATTTCCTGAGCCACACAGATGCCCCTAAAGATTTTATTTGTAAGTAGTCTTTACACCCAATGTGGGGCTTGAACTTACAACCCCAAGATCAAGAGTTGCATGCTCTACCAACTGAGCCAGTCAGGTACCCTGGCAGTCCCACAAATTTAATTCCATTCTGATGCTATCTACCTGAAGATCACATCAGATCTCACAGGCTAATAACTAAGTCCCACCTAGACTGCTCTCACTTCAAATGCCAGTCATAAGTTCAGATGGTCACCTGTGCTTCTGACCAACAAGCTGTAAATCAGAGGCTCCCATGATTTCCTCCTTGGGTTAAATTAATTTGCTTAGAGAAACATTTATGGGCATACCTTGGAGATATTGCAGGTTAGGTTACAGACCATCACAATAAAGTGAGTATTGCAATAATGTCAGTCAAATGAATTTTTTGGTTTCACAGTGCATATAAAAGTTATGTTTATACTATGGTCTATTGAATGTGCAATAGCATTATGTCTTAAAATGTACATAAAAATACTTGATTGCCAAAGAATGCTAACCATCATCTGAGCTTTCAGTGAGCTGTAATCACTGATCACAGATCACCGTAGCAAATATAATAATAATGAAAAAGTTTGAAATATTCTAAGAAATACCAAAATGTGACAGAGTCATGAAATGAGCAAATGCTGTTGGAAAAAAGGTGCTGATAGACTTGCTTGACACAGGGTTGTCACAAACCTTCAATTTGTAAAAAAACCACAATATCTGTGAAGCACAATGAAGTGTGCCTATACTTACTTACATTTGCCAGTTTATTATAAAGGGTGTGATAAAGGATGTGGGTGAATGGCCAGATGTAGAGGTACACAGGACAAGGTCTGAAAGTGTCCTGACTGCAGTCACTTCTGTCTCTGTGAAACTGGGGTGCATCACCTTCCAGGATGTTGACCAACCCAGAAGCTCATCAAATCTCATTAAGAGTTTTCAGAGAGCTGGAGGTGCCTGGGCAGCGCAGTGGTTAAACATCTGACTTAGGCTTAAGTCGTGATATCATGGTTGTGAATTCAAGTCCCATATCCAACTCTGCACTGACAGTGTGGAGCCTGCTTGGGATTCTCTCTCCCTCTCTCTTTCTGCCCCTCCCCTGCTCTCTCTCTCTCAAAATAAATAAGTAAACTTTAAAAAAAAAGAGTTTTCATAGAGCTAAATCTCCAGTCCACCTCCCCTCTCTCATCTTTCCAGAGGTTGGTGGCTGGAGCTGTAAGTTCCAACTATCTAATCACTCTGTCCAGGTTCAGATCTGGCCTCTGTACTTACTAGCTGTGTAACTTTGGCCAGAGTACTTGACATCTCTGTGCCTCCATTTCTCATCTATAGAAAGGAAGGAATAAAGCATCTATCTCATAGTTTGGGGCAGTTTACATGAGACAATACATGAAAAGAGCTTAGAATGGCAGGCAGTACACAGCAAGCATTTAGCAAACGTTATTTCATTATCATAATCACATAGAATATTCTTAATACATGTTAGTTAGGTGTATGGATGAAAGTGAGACCCTAGTGGGAGTTAGTTGTGGGGTGGGGAGTGAGTTTAGTATTTCGTTTGGGGCTAAGTGTGAACTACAAGTAGCCCAAACAGGGGAAGACAGGTAGCAGGAGTTTGGGTATGTAGGTTAGGAGCTCAGGAAAGAGGCTGTGGCTGGAGGTTGAGTTCTGCTGAGTTATTGTGGGGGGGAAGTGGTATGAACTCTGGGAGTAATGTTAGGTGAGAAGAGAACACAAGATGGGGCAGAGTCTCTGGTTTCAGAGAGGATTCAGGAGAAGGTCCAGAAGCAGCTTTCCAGCAGCATGGGTGGGTTCTCCAGAAAGCAGGCTCAAAGTGGGGTTTGATGTGAAGGAGGAGAAGGAAGCAGAACTGGGAAAAGGCTGAGATGCCACAGAGCCTTACTGGAGCCTCAGCCAGTCCTGTGCAGTGTACTGGGGCTTTCCTGACCCTCAGAGTTGTCCTGGGCATGAGCACAAGACCAGGCCTTTATACTGCCAAGTGAGCAGGTCATTGGATGGGGCTGTGAGGAAGGATGTCACTTGGCTGTGACCAAGGCCAAGTCCAAAGTGGCCTCTGGATGACTATGGCTGACAGCTGCCTTTTGGCAGCACTCCCGGGAGCCTTGGCCCCTGAGGGTGGATCTGGGTGGGCACACAGTGTCCTTTACATGCCGAACTAGGACTGGAGAGCTGGGCATTCTTGAAGAGTGGTCAAAGCAGAAAGGCCAGGGATGGCAGTGAGGAGCACATAGACCTAGAGGCAAATAGCCATGGGATCCAGGGACCAAAAAGTCATCAGTAAGGCCCCAGAGGTGGGAGGAAATTTCTTCTTTTGGTAATGAGGTGAGGAGGGTGGAAGTGGACCCATAGCATAAAATTAAGGGGCCCAAGGAGACACTGACCAATGGGGTAACCATTGATGAGGAGGAAGATTTGTTGTGACTCAAACATAAGGCTAATCAGGGATTAGATTTTTGTCCCAAATCTTCATGCAGCCAGAAGATTCAGTGAGGCCTGCTCGAAATGGACAGTTTCATCTCTCTGGTTAGGTACTCTGGCCCCCTTGTCATATTGGTTTCATCCTTGTCACTTAGGAGTATGGTCTGCTGTGAGAGCTGGGCTGCTGAGAGTCAGATTCCAAGCCTAATAAGCCTCCTGTTCATTTCCAGAGTCTTCCAAGGGCTGAGTGTCAGGCCCATCAGGCATCCAGGGAAAGAAAACACTTCTGCAGAAGGTACAGCACACGCTGCCATTACAGGAGTGCCAGGGAGGGCCTTCAACACTCAAATGGAGAGACAGATATGAACCTATTTTCTACTCTGAGGAGATCCAAAAAATTTTCCCTCACAACAGAGGCCTGGAGGGTCCGTCAGAGCTCTGGTGTCATATCTGAAGTCTGACCGCTTCTTACTGCCTCCACAGGCCTCAGTTTCCTCCTCTGTACCTGGGGGTTGATAATAATAGAGTTGTCATCTCTCTACAGATGCTGGGTGGTTAGCTGAGATAATGGGAATAAAACAATAGCCACAGTGTACCTGGACCCCAGAGCATCTGTACACATTTGCCATCATTGCTGCTGTGGTTTTAGGTGGCTCTGCTGGCATGCAGTTCAGCTGGAATTGATCAGCAAGCCTTCCCCTCCTTGGGCAGTGAGGGCTGCCAAGGGACTGGGAGGACCTGGGGAGGTCAGCGGAACAAAAGGCTCAGGGGACAACCCTGGCCTACATCCAAATGACAAATCACCTGGAGGGGTGGCCCTGGCCTGGGGTTCTGGGGGTAGCAGCTCACGCTGTCTTCTTGGGCTCAGGTGTGTTTCCTTACCACTGCAACATGAGGACCAGCTCTGGCCACATACATGCCTTCACTGGCTGTGAGCCGACAGCTGGCCAGGGCCAGGATGTGTGCCCAGCTGTGTCTCCGGTGACAGCCAGTGCAGAGGAGGCCAGGATAGCCAGAGGGGTCGCCGCTCTTCATCTCACCAGCCAAGGAGCACAGGACCATGCAGTGCAGGGCAAGGCTGAAGACAGCTTGGGCCTGGACTTCCCTGGCACCCCTGGGGGGCGCCGGCCTTGGGGGAGCCTCTTTCTTTGAAGCTGGTTGGTAAATCCAGCACCTACAGAGACTTAGGGCCAAGAGAGACCTTCTGTCCCTGGGACACTTGGGGTACCATTCTCACCTGTCTGCCTGTACAGGCCTTGTCACACTCCCTCACAGCTCAAGTTCCAAGGTTTTCTTCCCTCCTACAGGGCAGCTCCTCAGGGTAGGGCTGTTGTTAGCTATTTCTGTGCCACCATGCTTGGCACAGGTAGGTGGTTAATGAATCTGTGTTTAATGAAGGAGTGCAGGTCTTCTCACAGGCGAGGAAACCCAGGCCTGCAGACAGAGAGATCCAGCCTAAGCAGGGAACACACAGCACAGCCAGGGCTGGAACCAACCGCAGGGGAAATTCCTGTTGGGGGTTAGGTCTTAGTCTTAAAACTCCCCTTCGTGCACAATTGCCTAACATACCCAGCTACTCTCCAGCCATCTCGGAGGAAGTATGGCAAACAAAGAACAAATACCCTTGCCTGAGACCTCAGCGCTTTCTCAGGGACTCACAGCCCAATGAACACATTTGAGATTCTGCCATGTTCCCAGCAGGCTCAAGACACAGACTGATGAGACCAACGTCTGTCCTCAAAGCTCAAAATCCAGGCGAAGGTGTAAGGCAAATACACCTTACATTTTCATGGTGCTTTCATTTAAAAGAACATGCTCACATAAACTTTTTCACATTAAAAGTCCAGTGTTTCTGTGAGAACAATCCTTTTTTTTTTTTTAAGCTTATTTTATTTATTTTGAGAGAGAGAGCACACGTGAGCAGGGAAGGGGCAGAAAGACAGGGAGAGACGGAATTGCAAACAGGCTTTGCACTGTCAGGGCAGAAGAGCCCAATAGGGGGCCAGATCCCATGAACAGCGAGATCATGATCTGAGCTGAAATCAAGAGTCAGACGCTTAACTGACTGAGCTACCCAGGCCCTCCAATAACAGTCCTTCTTAACTTCCACTCTGCTAACGAAGAACCTAAAACTGAGGGGTGAACGCGTCTCCAGGTCAGACAGCAAATGAGGCTCAGAAGCCACACATTTATTCTCTGGCTGCACTTCTCTGTCCTCCCCCAAACATTACAAGTGAAGGACAGAGGGCCCCGAAAATCTGCTTGCTTCAAAGCTCTACTACCTGATGCACTTAATACACCTACCAAAAGGCTCACCTTACTCCCCAAGAAAGAAGGAAGATCATGAGCCAGGTACACTCTGACAGGAAAATAATCAATTAATAAATAACTCCTGTGCTCTTTTTTTCTTGATCAAACTGTCATGTATCCCTAATAGTTTTTTTATGAAAAAATTCCATTGTAAAAATCTATTGCATATTTATTGATCAGTACTTTTCTGGCATTTTGCAGGGAGCTATGGCTCACTGTAGAGTTAACTAGAGTTAATAATTCTTATATGTGTTTTAAACAAAAGCCCATGCCATACTCTACAGGTATAACTTCATCAAAGAAAGGGGAAAAAAAGAGATTTAATGAAATAAAGGAGCCATGCTATGTTTATACATATGCATCATTCTGTGAATTATAGATTATCTGCTTTCTTCTTTGTATTTATATTGCTTCAATAATTGTTACCTAACTTAAGGATATAAATTACATAAAAGTTGGAACCTAATTTCTAAATCTTTTCCACTCACTTCTTGTATTTAGGAGAAATGTT
Organism: Panthera pardus; assembly: GCF_024362965.1. Classification (NCBI taxonomy): domain Eukaryota; kingdom Metazoa; phylum Chordata; class Mammalia; order Carnivora; family Felidae; genus Panthera; species Panthera pardus. The sequence goes on along the minus strand of NW_026526710.1, from coordinate 26,369,950 downwards.
TGTGTGTTTTGTCACCTGGCATCATGCTGAAGTTAGCCATCTCTGCCTCGTCTGTGCTTAGAGGAGACGGTGTCCCCAGTAACCAGATCACCAACACTGTGAGCCTCACGTGCAAGGGCCCTGGATCCAAAGCCCAGCCAGGACCTGGGAAACTGCACATGCCATCCAGCAGGATTGGAGTGGAAAGGGCTGAGAAAATGTTTCAGGATCATTTTAGTTTCAAAATTAAGTTTCCCAATTCTTTAGCTGTCAGACATTTCCCCTAAATCTGATGTCAATAGAATAATATTTTAGGTATCTATTCTAAAGGTACACAGGTGAAAATCCAAAGTAACTGAGGCATAAGGTTATTCATCATGATATCATTTGGAACTGCAAAAAGTCCATCATGGGCCCAGCTCAGGACACTGGGGTCCACCCACACATTGGAGAGGCCAGGGAATGTGATGTATAGATACAGAGGGATCCCTGGAGGCACATTGTGAAGTGAAGTGTGAAGACTGAGATGCAGAACAGTATATGCAGTATGCTCACTTTTGGTGAGAAAGGTAGAGAAACATGAATACATACATACGAACTTGCTCATATTTGTAAGAAAGAGGAAGATAACCCAAACACTGCAGGGGAGGGAAGGAACAGAATGAGGAGGCCAATGATGGGGAATTGAGGCTTCTCAGAATAGAATGTGCCATATAGTTTTGACTTCAGGGTCATGTAAATACATTATATATCAACTAATGAATGGATAAAGAAGATGTATATCTTATATATGTGTTATATATCAACTAATGAATGTAGAGAGAAGATGTATGTATATATACAATTGAATATTACTCAGCCATCAAAAAGAATGGAATCTTGCCATTTGCAACAACATGGATGGATCTAGAGTGTATTATGTTAAGCAAAATAAGTCCGTCAGAGAAAGACAAATACCATGTTTCATTCATTATGCAGAATTTAAGAAACAAAACATATGAGCATATGGGAGGGGGAAATAAAAAAAATGAGGGAAACAAACCATAATGACTCTTAATGACAGAGAACAAACTGAAGGTTGATGGTGGGGGGGTGGGGGATGGGTTAGATGAATGATGGGTATTAGGAGCACACTTATGAACACTGGGTGTTGTATGAAAGTGATGAATCACTGAATTCTATTCCTGAAACCAATATTGCACTGTATGTTAACTAACTAGAATTTAAGCAAAAATTTGAAAAGACAAAAAATATGTTATATATTGTAAAAAATCAAAAAGCAAAAATCAATCCCTGAAAATTGAAGATAAACTTAAATGAATGACCCTGTTTAGTTGGTGACATACCAATGCAGAGAAAAGTAATTATTTTAAGAGACTTTAGAACACAGTATTTACACTACACAACCTTAGTGGAAAATCTCCTAAACAGTAGTATAGCTGCAAAGACATCTTCAACCTCATTCAGTACTCCTAGGATTGCTACTTTGAAAAACATTTTATCTATATTTATTTTATACATATATAAAATATATAACATAAATGGATATTTATGTATTTCATATGTTTATTAAAATTATCTTGGGTGCCTAGGTAGCTCAGTTGGTTAAGCATCTGACTCGGCTTTGGTTTGGGTCATGGTCTCATGGTTTGTGGTTTAAACCCTGTGTCAGGCTACATTCTGACAGCACAGGGCCTGCTTGGGATTCTCTCTCCCTCTTTCCCTCTCTCAAAATAAGTAAATAAAGTTTAAAAAAATCTTAAAATGTCCAGAAATGTACATATCAAGATAGAGCAAATGAGTAGTTGGATTAAGGTTATTAGCAACCAGAGTTTTTAGTATAAGATAAAAGTAGTATTATAATTCAAAGATAAATTAAGGTATTAAGTAAAGTCCCTTTGAAGTTAAATTTAAATCAGCAATATTTGCTTGCACTCATGCTTTTTTAAAAAATCCATACTTCCATTTCTGTCCACTGAAAATGCCCACAAGCAATTATAGCTCATTAGCAATAACATTCCTAGAAAAAATAGATATGGGACGTAGCTATGGCTGCATAGTACTTACAATTTGAAGTATTATTTTAATTTTAATCTTGTTATATTAAACAATGTAATGAAAATAAAAACAGAAACTAATATTCAAGAATGATTATGTCATGTCTACATATAATAATTGAACTGGATAACTGTAACTGCTGTAGATTAGTCAAAGTGAATAATTCAAGCCTCAACATGCATTTTGTTTTATCATTCATATTGATTAATTCAATTAATTGCCAAATTTCAACTTCCTTTTGGTTACATGAGTACAATCTTTTAGAAAAATACTCTCCATTGCATATTTAGAAGAGTGCAAGACAGAATAACTCCATTTGGGATGATTTAATTTATACATGTATTTGTTTATTTCTTTCCTTGAGAGTGAATAGAAATCCTATCAATTATACAAATCCCATAGTCTGCTCACAAAAAATAATAACTTATCGACTTCTGTAGAAAAACATGCAGCAGCAATTTCTAATTATTAAATAAAAATAAAGCCAGAAAATAGGTTTATTAATTGAAATAAAAGAGAAAAATCATGATGGTATAATTGACTAAATAACTGGAAAACCAATACTTTATGTCTGTCATATTCACAAGTAAATTCCAGATGGATTGAAGTTTTTAATGTAAAAAACAAAACTAGGAGAGGTAGGGAAGATGGAGGCTTAGGAGGACAGTGGGCTCACCACTCATCCTGCTGATCACTTAGATTCCACCTACACCTGCCTAACTAACCCAGAAAACCACCAGAAGACTAGCAGAACGGAGTCTCCAGAGCCAAGCGCAGATGAGAGGCCCACGGAAGAGGGTAGGAAGGGCGGCGAGGCGGTGTGCGCTCCACGGACTGGCGGGAGGGAGCTGGGGCAGTGGAGGGGCAACCTGCCGGCCAAGCAGAGCCCCCGAGTCTGGCTTGCAAAAGCGGAGGGGCTGGACGGAGTGTGTTCCGACAGCAAGTGTGACTTAGCATCTGGGAGGTCATAAGTTAACAGCTCTGCTCAGAAAGCGGGAAGGCTGGAGGACAACTGGAGGGACAGTGGCTGAGCCCCCGGACGACAGAGCTCAGTTTGGCGAGGAACAAAGGCGCTCACCAGCACCATCTCCCTCGCCCATCCCCCAGCCAAAATCCCAAAAGGAACCAGTCCCTGCCAGGGAACTTGCTTGCTCCCCGCAAACACCCAACGCTGTGCTTCTGCGGAGCCACCCCTCCGGCAGCGGGTCTGACTCCCTCCCGCTGCCACAGGGCCCCTCCTGAAGCGGATCACCTAAGGAGAAGCGAACTAAGCCTGCCCCTCCTGCCCCCGTGCACCTTGCCTACCCACCCCAGCTAATACGCCAGATCCCCAGCACCACAAGCCTGGCAGTGTGCAAGTAGCCCAGACGGGCCACGCCACCCCACAGTGAATCCCGCCCCTAGGAGGGGGAAGAGAAGACACACACCAGTCTGACTGTGGCCCCAGCAGTGGGCTGGGGGCAGACGTCAGGTCTGACTGCGATTCTGCCCACCAACTCCAGTTATACACCACAGCACAGGGGAAGTGCCCTGCAGGTCCGCACCACTCCAGGGACTATCCAAAATGACCAAACGGAAGAATTCCCCTCAAAAGAATCTCCAGGAAATAACAACAGCCAATGAACTGATCAAAAAGGATTTAAATAATATAACAGAAAGTGAATTTAGAATAATAGTCATAAAATTAATCGCTGGGCTTGAAAACAGTATAGAGGACAGCAGAGAATCTCTTGCTACAGAGATCAAGGGACTAAGGAACAGTCAGGAGGAGCTGAAAAACGCTTTAAACGAAATGCAAAATAAAATGGAAATGACGACGGCTCCGATTGAAGAGGCAGAGGAGAGAATAGATGAACTAGAAGATAAAGTTATGGAAAAAGAGGAAGCTGAGAAAAAGAGAGATAAAAAAATCCAGGAGTATGAGGGGAAAATTAGAGAACTAAGTGATACACTAAAAAGAAATAATATACGCATAATTGGTATCCCAGAGGAGGAAGAGAGAGGGAAAGGTGCTGAAGGTGTACTTGAAGAAATAATAGCTGAGAACTTCCCTGATCTGGGGAAGGAAAAAGGCATTGAAATCCAAGAGGCACAGAGAACTCCCTTCAGACATAACTTGAATCGATCTTCTGCACAACATATCATAGTCAAACTGGCAAAATACAAGGATAAAGAGAAAATTCTGAAAGCAGCAAGGGATAAACGTGCCCTAACTTATAAAGGGAGACCTATAAGACTCGTGACTGATCTCTCTTTTGAAACTTGGCAGGCCAGAAAGGATTGGCACGAGATCTTCAATGTATTGAACAGAAAAAATATGCAGCCGAGAATCCTTTATCCAGCAAGTCTGTCATTTAGAATAGAAGGAGAGATAAAGGTCTTCCCAAACAAACAAAAACTGAAGGAATTTGTCACCACTAAACCAGCCCTACAAGAAATCCTAAGGGGGATCCTGTGAGACAAAGTACCAGAGACATCGCTACAAGCATAAAACATACAGACATCACAATGACTCTAAACCCGTATCTTTCTATAATAACACTGAATGTAAATGGATTAAATGCACCAACCAAAAGACATAGGGTATCAGAATGGTAAAAAACAAAACTATAATATTAGAAGAGAATTTAAATTTAAATGGGAGAGAGCTTTCTAAGCAAGAAAGAAAACCCAGAAGCTATAAGGAAAGGTCAGATGTATATCTTTTTATTGTAAAATATACACAAGGTAAAATTTATCATTTTACCATTTAAAAAAATATTTTTAAAAAATTTTATTTATATTTGAGAGAGGGAGGGAGACAGAACGCGAGAGGGGGAGGGGCAGGGTGAGAGGGAAACAGAATTGGAAGCAGGCTCCAGGCTCTGAACTGTCAGCACAGAGCCCGATGGGGGCTCAAACCCATGAACTGTGAGCCGAAGGGGGACAAACGACTGAGCCACCCCAGGCGCCCCACATTTTACCATTTTTAAGTGTATAGTTCAGTGGCATTAAGCATATTCGCACTGTTGTGTAACCACACCACCATTTATCTCCAGAAGTTTTCTATCTTCCCAGTGGATGTATTGTAATACATAAATTTTACATACTGAACACTGAGAAGATATAAGCAAAGAGAAGAGATGGATAGTATGTTGGGTAAAAACATTTACAATACTTGCTGTATCTAGCACACCGAGTTCTCCTATAAATTGATAAGGAAAGACAATTACTAGAAAAGTAGATAAAAGAGCCTAGACATTTCACAGAATGAAAAACTTAGCTAGCTAGTAGACATCTGAAGATTGGTTGAGAAAATGTAAATGAAAGCAATCATGAAATAGGAGTTTTAAAAACCCATTGGAGGGGCGCCTGGGTGGCTCAGTTGGTTGGGCGTCCGACTTCGGCTCAGGTCATGATCTCGCGGTCAGTGAGTTCGAGCCTGGCATCGGGCTCTGTGGTGACAGCTCAGAGCCTGGAGCCTGTTTCAGATTCTGTGTCTCCCTCTCTCTCTGACCCTCCCCCGTTCATGCTCTGTCTCTCTCTGTCTCAAAAATAAATAAAAATGTTAAAAAAATAAATAAATAAAAAATAAAAACCATTGGATTGAAAAATTAAAAAGCATCATGCATCCCTACATTACTGGTGAGTGTGAACTGCTGGAATTTGGTGTGGTAAATGCAAATTCAAGCAATAATAAGATATCTTCTTTTTTCTTTTTTTGTTCCTCAAATCAACAAAAATTAAAAAATTAAAGTGAATGAGAACCATCTTTTCTTTGCTGGTAGGAGTGTGACCTGGTAAAACTTTTGAGGAATGTTACCTAAAAATATCTATTACGACTTAAAATCCTTTGACCCAACAATCAACTTTTGGGTGTCTATTCTATAAAAAATGAAATCACCAGGGAGTGTATGAGAAAGTTTATCCCAGCATTGTTTGTAGTGGTAAAAAACCCCAGACAATCTAATGTGCACCAACAGGGCTGTACACATTAGATAGTTGATCCAACAGAAATAAACAACAAATAAATTTATCCAATAGAGATAAGCATACAAAAAAAAAAGCATAACAAACATCAACATAAACTAATTTGGCTCAAAAAATCAATGACTTAAAACAAGAAAAGTATATTTCTTGCTCATAATGCACACCTGAGCAGGACAGTGGACATCTTTGCTTACACTGACTTCTCAGGAGCCAGGCTGAGCAACCCTCTTGGGATGTGCATATACACTTGTCACAGTGGAAGAGCAGGCCACAGGACTCACAAAGGCCATGCAGTGCTTTAGCCTGGAAGTGAGGCCATTGGTGGTGCCAAACATCAAGGTATGTGTGCCCAGAAGGGTAGCAGGATATTGATGGACTCTAAAAATCTCTGCTACAAAGGAAATCGTTGAGTAAATTACAGTTACATCCAACATGGAGTATTATGTAATTTTAATAAAATTAATTTAGTTCATGCCTGGAGGGATGCCCGTGATCTTGTAAGAGACTAGCAAGTTGTAGGGCAAGATGCATACTATTACCCCAGTTTTCTAAAACCAACCACCAACCAGTATCTGCACTTATGAGTGTTTATGTTTGTGTATGTGTGTATGGGCAGGCAGAAATACATGGAAGGGCACATTGGTTCCATCAGGGAAGGGGAAATCCAATGAGTGAGGAGAAATTTTATTATCTTCAAAATATATATCATTGGGTAGTTTCGCTTGTGATTTTACTAATTTCAAAATTATATAAAGAAACAAAGTTAAAATTAAAACAGAAAAAAACCTTGGTATTTCTAATTGAGGATCTTTTTTTTTTGATCCTAAGACATTGCAAGTTAACAAAGAGCAAACATTATTTCCAGTGTGGCTTAATTAGATTTTCTAAAGTTGGCTGCAACCATATCTTTTATTTCCCATGCTCTTCTGTGATGTGAGCTTCCACTCCCTCACCAAGAGTGAGATCTATTCCTTCACCCTGTTGACTGCTTGTATGATTGCATTGACTGATAGAACATGGCAGAAGTGATATTGGCCAGATCTGGGCACAGCCCTTGACTAAACTGATGGCTTCTGTTTTGTTCTTCTTGAAGTTGGCATCATGTAAGAAATGGAAAAAATCCTGAAAACGCCTTGCTTTGAGAGGCCTTAGATAAGGATAAGACACCATAGAGGGAGAGAAGTCAAGGGGTCTCAGGTGCCAACAGATGAGCAAAATAACCATCTTGGAACCAGCTCCTTTCTGGCTGTCATCCTGGCTGATGCCCCTCAGGTTAGAGACCACCTGCCCACCAGCTCAGCTGCCCAAATTCCTGACACACACAGATGTGCACAAAATAAAGTGGTTACTTTAAACCACCAAGTTTTAGGGTACCTTGTTGTATAGCAATCAAGAGTAATATTGATACTTATAATACTAAATTGATAGTTATAATAATAAATGATAAGCATACAACAACAATCTTGGTTTCTATAAGGAAAAAAAGTCTCATTCTGCTATTTCCTTACATAATTGATTTCCTTTTTATATAACACATTAATGTACTTTTTTACCTTTTCTTTTAAACTTTATTTATTTATTTTGACAGAGAGAAGAGAAAGCAGAGCAGAGAGAGAATCCCAACTCGGCTGCATGCTGTCAGCACAGAGCCCAACGTGGAGCTCAATCTCACGAACCGTGAAATCATGACCTGAGCTGAAATCAAGAGTCAGAAGCCTAACTGCGGAACTGATTGAGACACCCATGCGCCCCCCTTTTGTTTTTTTTGTTTTTTTTTTTTTTTACCAAAGATCTATCTCCATTCACTAATTGAGTCATAGAACTAAGGGAAAAGAGTTATTAAGCTTTATGTAAAAGGTATTATAGTATTAATATAGCAGTCCTTCCTTATCTGTGGTTTTGCTTTCTATCAGAAAAGCTGGTCAGAAGGTCAGCAGCAGCCTAACACTACATCACAACACCTACATCATTCATCTAACTTCATGTCATCACGTAGGCATTTTATCATCTCACATCACCACAAGAAGGGCAAGTACAGTAAGATATTTCAAGGAAGACCACATTCACAGAACTTTTATCACAATATATTGTTCTATTTTATTATTAGTCATTTTTGTTAATCTGTTACTGTGCCTAATTTGTAAGTTAAACTTCATAGGTATATATGTACAGGAAAAAGCATAGTATTTATGGAGATCAGTACAATCTGCAGTTACAGGCATCCCTGGGGGTCTTGGAACATATTCCCAGCAGACAAGGAGAGGGGGACAACTGTATTTGTTTGAAAAAACTCTCCATAACTAGAGCAGCAATCTTCTTTTTGCAAAATATGCTTCATTGCCTTTTAATTTTTGTAGGCAGTATGTCACAATTGCTTTGTTGTTATTATCTTTTTACATGTTTTAAAACTTAGCCAGCAAACCTTACTAATACTGCTAAAGAGACATTTTTCCTGCTTATTTGGCAAAGTTTCTCTTTGAAAATTTTTTTTAAAGTGAAAGTTGTGTTCATTCTCTTTCTCCTTCCTCCTTTCTCTTTATCCCTATTCCTCCTTCTTTCTCTTTTCCTTCTACCCTCTTCTGCTTTTTTTTTTTCTCAAGTAAGCAATATGCCCAATGTGGGCTTAAACTTATGACCTGGAGGTCAATAGTCACATGCTCTACTGCCTGAGTTAGCCAGGTGGCCCTCTTCTGCTTTTTCCTATAATATATCAATCTTATTTACCCACAACAGGATTTGACTGTATCTCTCTTAGCACAAAGTAAACGTACTTGCACATGTTCTCAATGGCAGAATAAGAAGTAGGCTTGAACACCGAGGACCAGCGCTGAGAGCTTCTGGAGTTGTGAGCACAGGGAGACTTAGCTGGGGACACACAGCAGGCCTAACCTGGTTTGGGCATCCCTTTTGTGATGAATTTGGCTTCCAGTAGCTCCCAATTCCTTAAAAAAACCACTCACTTAAGCCCTTGAGAGCACCTAATTGACCTTGTCTAGGCTACATGTTGCCCCCATGTTAAATGGGGTCAGAGAGGAAGATCTCCAGCAGGAGGCATGCATGCTGTAAGATTATCCAAAAAGGAGATGGGATTGCTGGTAGGAGGGATTTGATTGCTGCACACAAATGGCCGCTAAAATTTAACTTCAGCAAGACTCTACTTAGAAAAGAAGGAACTGAAAATTGAAGATGAACATACTTTATCATAGTATACATATGACCTTTTCTCACTTGTTGCATTATTTAAATTTATTCAAGTTGATACATGTAGTTTTAGTTCATTTATTTTAACCAGTAATGGTATTTCACTATGTGATTATATCACAATGTACTTATCCATTTTCCTGTTGATGACATTAAAGAGTTTCCAGGGTTGCCTGATGGGTTCAGTCAGTAGGCATCAGACTTTGGCTCAGGTCATGATCTCACATTGGGCTCTGTGCTGACAACTCAGAGCCTGGAGCCTGCTTTGGATTCTCTGTCTCCCTCTCTCTGCTCCTCCACCACTTGTGCTCTCTCTCTCTCTCTCTGTCTCTTAAGGATAAATAAACGTCAAAAAAAATTTTTTTTTAAGTTTCCAATTTTTCCACTCTTACTCCATTATTGCAATGAATATCCTTGTACATGTCTCTTTGCACACAGCTGTGAGAGTTTTTTCTTACTGTCATTTTTTTTTAAATGTTTATTTATTTTTGAAGGAGAGAGAGACAGAGTGTGACTGGGGTTGGGGGCAGAGAGAGAGGGAGACACAGAATCTGAAGCAGGCTACAGGCTCTGAACTGTCAGCACAAAGCCAGAGGCGGGGCTGGAACCCACAAATTGCGAGATCATGACTTGAGCCGAAGTCAGACGCTCAACTGACTGAGCCACCCAGGTGCCCCTTCTTACTGTCATGTTTAAAGTAAAAAACAAACAAACAGACAAACAAAAAACCTATGTTCTTTCTTTCCGTATCTTTCTCCGTCGATCTCCTTTTCTCTCTCATTTTTGTTTCCTTTATGAATTCCTTCCCATGTTGTCTGTCTCCTTTAGCCATAATAAGGAACTGAAGATATTACTTTATCTGTTACTCTTAGGGATTTATATTCATTTTATTGATTAAAACAAATAAATGAATGGATTCTTTTACTTTTAATATTAAGTAAACGTGGAAAAAAATAACCCAATAAGTGTGCTATTGGCCCTTGGTTGATTTTTTTTTTCTTTCTGTTAATATGTGGCTTGAAGTCAGTGGAAAACTGTGAACCTTACCTGAGGAATAAAAAAGTTAAACACTGCTCTGGGATGTTTCACTTTTTTATTGTACATTTAACTTTTAAAATTTAAGATATTTCAGACATACCAAGAAATATAGAAGAATATAATAAACACCCATACAAGAATGTTGTTATATTTGTTCAGAGCTTTTTCTTGAGAAATTAAATGTTACAGCCCTCTTTTGACCCTTCTCTTATTCTATTTTCATTCCTACCTTCCTGGACATAACCCTGAAGGTATCTGTCAAGAACTATGAAGAAACTGAAATTACCCCACTTGTGAACTAATAAATTAGCCTGTAAGAGGAAAAACTTAGTTCTCCACCTCCCGTGTAGGGTAAAGTCCAGATCTTCCTTATGTTGTGTTTCTTCCCTGTGAGTCTAACTTTAGTACGCAAAACACTTCACTTCTGACACTTAATGGTCACCAAATGTGTGGAGCTTTTTCCCCCACACCAAGCAATTCTCTGTAATATCTGCTGGCTATCCTACAATTTAACTCACTCTAACACTGTCTACCTGGAGATAGAATCAGCTCTCACAGGTTAAGGGCTCAGTCCCATAAGACTGCCTCCACCCCAGTTTAGATGCCAGTCCCAGGTTACCCACACAGCTTCTGTCCAATCAGCTACAAATTGGAGATACGCATGACCTTCTCTTCAGGTTAAATTAGTTTGCTAGTGTGGCTCAAAGACCTCAGGGAAACACTTACTTATGTTTACCAGTTTATTAAAGGAAATGATAAAGGATACAGGTGAGCAGCCAGATGAAGAGATACTTATTGTAAGGTCTGGGAGGGTGCTGAGTCCAGGAGCTTCTGTCCCCATGGAGATGGGATCACCCTGCTTATGTGGATGTGTTTGCCAACCTGGAAGTTCTCCAAACCCCATACTATTGGGATTTTTATTATGGCTCCATCACACTGGCATGATCTATCATTAACTCCATTTTCAGCCCTCCTCCCTTCTCAAGAGAATGGGGGTCAGGGATGAAATGTTTCGAGTTTCTAATTATGGTTTGGTCTTTCTGGTGATCAGAAAAGGAGCCATCCAAGAGCCATCCAGAAGCCTACCCAGAGTCACCTCACTGGGACAATGACACTCCTATCACCCAGGAAATTATAAGGTTTCAGAAGCCCTGTGTCAGGAACCAGGGTCAAAGACCAAGTATTAGAACAAAAGATGCTTCTGGTGCATGTCACCCAGAAAATTACAAAGATTTCAAGAACCCTATGTCAGGAACTGGTAGCAGAGACTGATATATATTTTTCTGTTATCTCTTAGCTATTACTGTCTCTTGGGGGTTGGCAGAAGACATGAGACTCCAAGGTCAGAGACAAAGAACAATTTATTACGACAATAGCAGTATCAGCCTATTTGCACTAATATTCTGAGCCCCAGTTCTCACAGAGCAATGCAAAGAGGGACAGATGACAATTACATAGACAGTGGATTGCATTACAGGAAAGAAGCCTTGAGTTTAGGGACTTGAGTCTTTTATACTGGCCAATAAACATGGCTGGCTTTGCCCTCAAAGGAGACACTATCTCTGTCTTCCAAGTTTTTTGACTGTGCAAACATCCTTCAAAAGACAGTCTAGAACAAAAGTCAGTCAGTGACTCACTTGCATGAGTGACATATTAACATATAAAAGACCAGAATTAATATGTTCCTACTACCTGTGTTGTTATACTAATGCATATATCATATTCCTTAACCATATATATGTGTTTCTAAACTTTATATAAATGATATCATAGTGTAGCTAGACTTTTCATTGCCTTTTTAAAAATTAAGCTTTTTATTTTAAATTCGACAGTTAACATACAGTGTTATATTAGTTTCGGGTGTACAATATAATGATTCAACAATTCTATACATTATTCAGTGCTCATCGTAATAAGTGTACTCTTAATCCCCATGTTGTTGAAAACCAACCTCTGTGCTTCAGAGCCAAAATATAACTAAAAGACAGAGTTTGGATAAAGAGAAACAATAACTTTATTGCTTTGCTGGATAAAGGAGTCTATAGCAGGGGATGCCTGGGTGGCTCAGTCAGTTGGGCATCCAACTTCAGCTCAGGTCATGATCTTATGGCTTATGGGTTCAAGCCCCGTGTTGGGGTCTGTGCTGACAGCTCAGAGCCTGGAGCCTGCTTCGGAGTCTGTCTCCCTCTCTCTCTGCTCCTCCCCTATTTGAGCTCTGTCTCTCTCAAAAATGAATAAATACTAAAAAAAATTTTTTTAAAAAGGAGGCTACAGCAGGCTATTGCCTTCAAATAAACTGTAAGCCTGCCTAGAGGAAGCGGCCGGGGAGTTTTTGAGGGAAATACAGGATCTAGCTGGTTTTGACAGAAATTATGTACCTGTTGCTGGCCTCCTTTGTCATATTATGTCTTTAGGGTGGTAGGGGTTCCTGAAACAAAAGACTAAGAAGGGAGGAGTGGGGGGTTGAGAAAGAGAGGAAAAAGGCTACTCTAAAATTGAGCTTCCCTAGGACAAGAACCACATGATCTTCTCAATAGATTCAGAGAAACATTTGACAAAATACAACATCTTTTCTTGAAAAAAACCCTCAAGAAAGTAAGGATAGAAGGATCATACCTTGAGATCATAAAAGCCATATATGAAAGACCCAACACTAATATCATCCTCAATGGGGAAAAACTGAGAGATTTCCCCCTAAGGTCCGGAACAAGACAGGGATGTCCACTCTCACTACTGTTATTCAACATAGTATTGGAAGTCTTAGCCTCAGCAATCAGACAACACAAAGAAATAAAAGGCATCCAAATAGGCCAGGAGGAGGTCAAACTTTCACTCTTCACAGATGACATGATACTCTATATGGAAAACTCAAAAGATTCCACCAAAAAACTGCTAGAACTGATCCATGAGTTCAGCAAAGTTGCAGGATATAAAATCAATGCACAGAAATCGGTTGCATTCATATACACCAACAATGAAGCAACAGAAAGAGAAATCAAGGAATTGATACCATTTAAAATTGCACCAAAAACCATAAAATACCTAGGGATAAATCTAACCAAAGAGGTTAAAAATCTATACACTGAAAACTATAGGAAGTTTATGAAAGAAATGGAAGAAGACACAAAAAAATGGAAAAAATATTTCATGCTCCTGGATAGGAAGAACAAATATTGTTAAAATGTCAGTACTACCCAAAGCAATCTACATATTCAATGCAATCCCTATCAAAATAACACCAGCATTCTTCACAGAGCTAGAACAAACAAGCCTAAAATTTGTATGGGACCAGAAAAGACCCCAAATAGCCAAAGCAACCTTGAAAAAGAAAACCAAGGGAGGAGGCATCATAATCCTGGACTTCAAGCTGTATTACAAAGCTTCAATCATCAAGACAATATGGTACTGGCACAAAAACAGACACTCAGATCAATGGAACAGAATAGAGAACCCAGAAATAGACCCACAAACGTTTGGCCAACTAATCTTTGACAAAGAAGGAAAGAACATCCAATGGAAAAAAGACAGTCTCTTCAGCAAGTGGTGCTGGGAAAACTGGACAGGAACATGTAGAAAAGTGAACCTGGACCACTTTCTTATGCCATACACAAAAACAAACTCAAGATGGATGAAATACCTAAATGTAAGACAGGAAGCCATCAAAATCCTCAAGGAGAAAGCAGGTAAAAACCTCTTTGACCTTGGCCACAGCAGCTTCTTACTCAATACGTCTTTAGACGCAAGAGAAACAAAAGCAGAAATGAACTATTGGGACCTGATCAAAATAAAAAGCTTCTGCACAATGAAGGAAACAATTAGCAAAACTAAAAGGCAACTGATGGGATGGGAGAAGATATTTGCAAATGACGTATCAGATAAAGGGTTAATACCCAAAATCTATAAAGAACTTATCAAACTCAATGCCCAAAAAAACAAATAATCCAGTGAAGAAATGGGCAAAAGACATGAATTGACACTTCTCCAAAGAAGACATCCAGATGGTGGACAGACACATGAACAAATGCTCAACATCACTCATCATCAGAGAAATACAAATCAAAATCACAATGAGGTATCACCTCACACGTGTCAGAATGGCTAACATTAACAACTCAGGCAACAACAGATGTTGGCAAGGATGTGGAGAAAGAGGATCTCTTTTGCACTGCTGGTGGGAATGCAAACTGGTGCAGCCGCTCTGGAAAACAGTATGGAGGTTCCTCAAAAAATTAAAAATAGAACTACCCTATGATCCAGCAATTGCACTACTAGGTATTTATCCAAGGGATACAGGTGTGCTGTTTCAAAGGGACACATGCACCCCAATGTTTATAGCAGCACTATCAACAATAGCCAAAGTATGGAAAGAGCCCAAATGTCCATCGATGGATGAATGGATAAAGAAGATGTGGTATATATATACAATGGAGTATTACTCAGAATCAAAAAGAATGAAATCTTGCCATTTGCAACTATGTGGATGGAACTGGAGGGTATTATGCTAAGTGCAATTAGTCAGAGAAAGACAAAAATCTCACGACTTCACTCATATGAGGACTTAAAGAGACAAAACAGATGAACATAAGGGAAGGGAAACAAAAATAATATAAAAACAGGGAGGAGGACAAAACAGAAGAGACTCATAAATATGGAGAACAAACTGAGGGTTACTGGAGGGGTTTTGGGAGGGGGGATGGGCTAAATGGGTAAGGGGCATTAAGGAATCTACTCCTGAAATAATTGTTTCACTAAATGCTAACTAACTTGGATGTAAATTTAAAAAATAAATAAAAAATAAATAAATAAAATTGAGCTTCCCTGAAGCATTAGTACAGCCATTTTGATTTGTGTTCAACTTACGCTTTTAAGTGATTTCACTCATCACTTATTTAACCCATCCCCCCCACCCTCCTCTCCTCTGGTAACCATTAGTTTGTTTTCTATAGTTAAGAGTCTGGTTCTTGGTTTGTGTCTCTCTCCCTCTTTTTTTTTTTTTTCCTGTGCTCATGTGTTTTGTTTCTTAAATTCCACATATGAATGAAATCGAATGGTATTTGTCTTTCTCTGACTAACTTATTTTGCTTAACATTATACTCTTTAGCTTTATCCATGTTCTTGAAAATGGCAAGATTTCATTCTTTCTTATGGCTGAATAATACCTCGTATATATATTCCACATCTTCTTTATCCATTCATCAGTCGATAAACATAGTTTGGCTATTATGAATAATGCTGCAATAAACATAGGGGTGCCTGTATCCCTTTGAATTCGTGTTTTTGTACTTTTTGGGTAAATACCCAGTCATGTGATGACTGGATTGTAGGATGGCTCTAACAACATAGGTATTTTTAAAGAGATAAAAGGAAAATATATGCTGACCTGAAAGCTACACAACATTCAGATACTCAGAGAATCACACTTGTTTCCTGATACCTCTTTCTCTGGTCTTTGGAGTACAGCAGTGCCTGAGTTTTCTGCTTCTCTTTCTGCTCTTTCCTAGGTCTTGCCAGATCCTCCTTCTCTAGTTGACCTTTACAGTTTAAGTGCCTCAGGGATTTTGGTAGGGGAGCCCCTATCTTATTTTCCCCCAAATATCAATATGAATATTTTTCCTTTGTGTGTTTTTTCCTTACATTAAATGATTTTTAAATTATGGTGAAATATACATAACACAAAAACTACCGTCTTAACTATTTTTAAGTGTATAGTTCTATAGCATTAACTATATTCACACTATTGCTATTGTGCAACCATTACTACCTTCCATCCCCAGAACTATTATCATCTTGAAAAACTCAAGCTCTGTACCCATTAAACACTAACTCCTCATTCCTCACACCCCCAACTGTTGGCAGCTACCATTCTACTGTCTACTGCTAGGGACCTCGTATGAATGAGATCACACAGTATTTTTTGTGTGTGTGATTAACTTATTTCATGTAGCATAATGTCCTCCATGTTCATCCATGTTGTAGCATGTCAGAATTTCCTTCCTTTTAAAGGCTGAATAATATTCTGCATATACTACATTTTGTTTATCCATCCGTTGATGGGCACTTGGGTTGCTTTTACCTTTTGGCTATTGTAAATAATGCCGCTATGACCATAGGTGTACCAATGTCTCTTCGAGACTTTGCTTTCAGTTCTTTTGGTTATATACCCAGAAATGGAATTGCTGGATCATAAGGTAATTATATGTTTAAATATGTTTTACTATTTTCCACAACAGCCACACAATTTTAAATCCCCACCAACAGTGCACAAGGTTCCAATTTATCTTCTCTAATATTTATTTCCCTTTTTTTTTTAATAGTAGCCATCCAAATGGGTGTGAGATACTCTCGTTGTTGCTTTGCATTTCTCTAGTGATTAGTGATAGTAAGCATCTTTTCATGTGCTTATTGGTCGTTAGCATATCTTCTTTACAGAAATGTCTATTCAAATCCTATGCCCATTTTTAAAACTAGGTTGTTTTGTTGTCACTGTTGTCATTGAATTGTAGTTATCTGTAAATTCTGGATATGAATCCCTTGTCAGATATATGATTGCACATATTTTCTTCCATTCTGTAGGTTGCCTTTTCACTCTGTTGATTATGTTCTTTGATGTCCAGAAGATTTTAATTTTGATATAGTCCAGTTTATCTATTTTTTCTTTTTTTGCCTATGCTTTTAGTGTCCTATTCAAAAAATCATTGCCAAAGTTAGTGCTATAAAGTTTACCCCTATGTTTTCTTCTAATAATTTTTATACTTTTACCTCTTACATTTAGGTCTTTGATCCATTTTGAGTTAACTTTTTTATATGGTGTTAGGTAAGAGTCCAACTTCATTCTTTTGCATGTGGATATCCAGTTTCCCCAAAACCATTTGCTGAAAAGGCTATCTTTTTGATATTGAATGGTCTTGGCACCCTGGTCAAAAATCAACTGACCATATATGTAGGACTTATTTCTGGTCTTTGTATTCTATTCCAGTGGTCTATATGCTTGACTTTATGCCAGTACTATACTGTTTTGATTACTATAGCTTTGTAGTAGGTTTTGATGTTACTTATATTGATGTGTTTATGCTAATACAATTTGAGATGAGGATTAAATTTTTTTTTTTGGTCAAATGATATTGATAGCTGGGAATAGTCATAATGCTAGAACCTACCTTCAGAAATCACTATAAATCAGGGCTTTTCTTTGCACCCCAGACCTTGTTGTTAAATATTTACCAATGCACCACTGTTTCAGTATCCACATTTTTAATTGCTTTTGAACTTTACTAACAATAACTTATACTACATATTTCTTCTTGAGTATTTGGCTTTCCAGTGTAGTGCATATTCATAATACACATGTATATAGTACATATTATATATTCCAATAATTCAAGAAATATTTTTGAGAAATATATTTTCTGAGACCTTGTATGATATATGGATGACTATTTGGCTGGATAAAAATTTGGCTCTTCAAATTTCTGTACCTACTATGCTATTTCTCCTGAAACTTAATGCTATGGAGAAGTCTACTTTGACTCTTACTCCTTTGTAGGTAACTCATGTTTTTCTGATTGGATTCCTGTAGAATTTCTCACTTTATCCTTAAATATAAAAATGTTATCATTTAAGTATGGATCTTTTTTTCTATTAATTTTATCTGAAATATGCTAAGTACTCTTAATCCATGAACCAAGTCTTGTTTCAACTCTGGAAAGCTTTATACTTTTTTTAAATTGGATTTTTCTTATCGGGCCTGATAATGCCTATGTTTTATTCTTTCTTGATTACTATTTGCTGTTGTTGTTGTTGTTGACTTTTATTTATTTTTGAGAGAGAGAGAGCAGGGGAGGGGCAGAGAGAGAGAGGGAAAGAGAGAGAATCCCAAGCAGGTTCCACACTGTCATTGCAGAGCCTGATGTGGGGCTTGAACTCATGAACCATGAGACCATGACCTGGGCCAAAATCAAAAGTCAGAAACTTAACTGACTGAGCCACCCAAGCGCCCCTTTCTTGAGTACTCTTGAGGAAACCTGTAATATATAGATTGGATCTCCTTTCTTTCTCCCTCTATATTATTATTATTATTATTATTATTATTATTATTACTATTATTATTTAGTAATCTCTACAACCAATGTGGAGCTTGAGCTCATGACCTCAAGCTTAAGAGTCATATGCTTTTCCAGCTGAGCCAGCCAGGTGCCCCCCCATATTATTTTTCATTTCTTCATGTTCATTTCTTTGTATTTTTCTCTAGTTTCTTTTTAAAATTTTTGATTCAAATTTTTTTATTGAGATGAAATTTGCACAACATAAAACCATTTTAATGTTTGTTTGTTTGTTTGGGTTTTTTAAGAGAGCACAAGCAGGAGAGGGGCAGAGAGAGAGGGAGACAGAAGATCCAAAGCAGGCTCTGTCCTGACATGCTTATAGCAGCAAGCCTGATGTGGGGCTCAAACTCACAAACCGCGAGACCATGACCTGAGCTGAAGTTGGATATTCAGGGGACCGAGCCACCCAGGTGCCACAAAAGTAGCCATTTTAAAGTGAATGATTTAGTGGCATTTAGTACATATGCAATGTTGTGCAACTACCTCCTCTAATTCCAAAACATTTTCATCATTCCAAAAGAAAACCCTGTACTCGCTAAGCAGTTACCCACCATTTTCCCCTTCCCCCCAGCTCCTAGCAACCAACAATATGCTTTCTGTTTCTATAGATTTACTGGCTCTGGATATGTCATACAAATGTCATCATATAGACTTCTTTCACTTAATGTAATATTTTTGAGGTTCATCCACATTGTGGATTTGAATTACTGTTTGGGGTCCTTTGTTTTTAGTCTGAATTTTTTTCTTTATTATTTCTTAGAAAGTAAGTTAGCTAGCAATAAATTCTCTCAGTTTTTGTTTATCTGGGAATGTCTTTATTTCATCTTCACTTTTGAAAGACAGCTTTGCTGTCTACAAGATACTTGGCTGACAGTTTTTTTCCTTTGAGCACGTTGACTGTTACTTCACTGCCTCCTGGACTCCACTGTTTCTGCTGGTTAAGTCAGCTGATGTTCTCACTGGGGCTCCCTTGTAAGTGATGAGTTGTGTTCCTCTTGGTGCTTTCAAGATTTCCCCCTTGGGGAGCCTGGGTGGCTCAGTTGGTTAAGCGTCTTTCTCTTGATTTTGTCTCAAGTCATTATCTCACGGTTTTTGAATTTGAGTCCTGAGTTGGGCTCTGCACTGATGGTGAGAAGCCTGCTTGGGATTCTCTCACTCCCTCTCTCTCTGCCCCTCCCCTTCTCTCTCTCTCTCTCTCTCTCTCTCTCTCTCTCAAAATAAATAAATAAACTTAAAAAATTTTCCTCCTTGTCTTTGACTTTCATCATTTTTACCACAAAGTGTTTGTGGATCTCGTTGAGCTTATCCTACTTGGAGTCTAGGAATGTCAATAAATTTGGAAGTTTCCAGCCATTATTACTTTAAATATTTTTCTGCTCCTTTCTCTTTCTCCTCTCCTGATACTTCCATTATGCATATGTGTTGTGCTTGATGGTGTCCCACTCTTCTCTGAGGTTCTGTTCATTTTTTCTCATAAGTTTTCTCCCAGTTCTTCAAATTACATAATCTGTAATCTCTATCAACCTATCTTCTAGAGTGTTAATTCTTTCTTCTGTCAGCTCAAGCATACTTCTGAGCCCCCTCAAAGAAACTTCACTTCACTTCTTGTATTTGTGACTTCCAGAATTTCTGTTTGGTTATTTTTAATATTTCTCTTTATTGATGGTCTCTATGTGATATGACAATGGCATCATACTCTTCTTTACTTCTTTAAGCATGGTTTCCTTAGTTTTTTTTTTTAAAGAGAAGTTTATGCTCCCTGCTTGTTTGTGGTGTGTGTGCATGCGTGTGTGTGTGTGTGTGTGTGTGTGTGTGTGTGTTTGTGTGTGTGTGTGTGTGAATACAGTTCATGCTTTCTTGTTTTTTGGCACATTTCATAACTTTAGAAACGGGACATTTTATTTTATTTTATTTTATTTTATTTTATTTTTTATTTTTAGAGGGAGAGAGAGTGTGTGCATGTGTGATTGAGAGAGAGAGAGAGAGAGAGTGAGAGAGAGAGAGAATGTCTTAAGCAGGCTCCGTGCTTAACACAGAACCTGATGTGGGGCTCAATCCCATGACCCTGGGATCATGACCTGAGTCAAAATCAAGAGCTGGTTGCTCAATCTTCTGAGCTACCCAGGCACCCCAGAAACTGGAGACTTTAGATAAAATATTTTAGCACCTCTGGGTAGTGGTCCCCCACCTCCACCCTGGGGTTTGCTGTTATTTGTTTGTGTCTGTGTTCAGCAACTGGCTGGATTAATTTAGTGAACTTATTCCCTCTGTGGTGTTAAGCCTCTGATGTTGGCTCCTCAGGGAGGCACAGATTTGGATATGCTCATGGTCACCCTTCTTCCTCTCTTACCCACAACCCTCTTTATTCTACTTAGCAGCTGAAATAATTCATTAGAGGTAAGTTAAATAATTTTACTCCTCTATGCTATACCCTTGGGTGTTCCCTGCATCACTCAGAATAAAAGCCACTGTCCTGACTAGAGCCTAGAAGGGCCTGACCCATCTGGCTCCCATTGCTTCTGTAACTCCATCTCATCATCCTATACTCTTACCTTCACACTTCCACATCAACCATACCATCTAGCTTTCTACACTCCAGGTGTGCTAGTTAACTGTTGTGGCTGTAACAAGTTACCTCAAATTTGGTGGCTTAAAACAACACAGATCTACTCTCTTATAGTTTTGGAGGTCAGAAGTCCAAAATGCATCAGCAGGGCTCATTCTTTCTGGACTCTGGGCAGAATCTGTTTCCTTGCCCTTTCCAGCTTCAAGAAGCTGCTTGTGTGCCATGGCTCATGACCCTTCCTCCATATTCATAGCCAGCAGTGTAGCATCTTTAAATCTCTCTCTCTCTCTCTCTCTCTCTCTCTCTCTCTCTCTCTCTCTCTCCACTTCTTCTTCTCTATTTCCCTCTCTTAGGTGTCTTCCCATTATCACATCTCCTTCTCTGACTCTGACCCTCCTACTTCCCTCTGATAAGGATCCTTGTGATCCTTATCTGGGGTCACCCAGATAATCCAGGATAATCTTCTCATCTCAAAGCCCTTAACTTAATTGTATCTGCAAATCCCTTTGCCACATAACATGTCCACAGGTTCCAGGGATTAAGACGTAAACATCTTTGGGGGCCAATACTCATGATACACACCAAGCATGCACATATCCTATGATTTACTTATAGTTGTCTGCTTTAGAGAGACTCTCCCATATTTACACAAGATTATATGGATAAGAATGTTTAGTGTAGCAACCTGCATAATAGTGAAACATTGGAAATAATTTCTTTTTTCCAGAACGGTGGTTAAGAAGATAAGTCCAAAGCCAAACTGCTTTGATTCAAATTTCAGCTCAGCCATTTACTAGCTGAGTGACCTTGAGCCATTTTCTTAATTTCTCTATAGCTGTTTTTCTCATCTCTAAAAGGGTTGTCACAATAGTTATTGTATTTTAGGGTCATTTTGTGGACTAAGCCACTTAATACAAATAAAGTGCTTAGTGCCTGGAAAATTTCAAGTGCTGGATGAGTGGTTGGTATAGTGGTGGTTTGTTCATTTAATACCACTCTCTCCAACAGTTAAAATGAATAAGCTATTTCTCATATCAGTGGAAAAATCTCAAATATATTCACATTGAGTGAATAAATCAAGTTACAAAAGATATATACTGTATGATATCATGTAATTTTAAAAACACAAAGCAATAGTTCAGATTGTTACAGATATAATAATAATAAAAGTGCAAAAGGGTATAATGCCCATTAACTTCACAGTAATGTTTATCTGTAGGAAGGAAAGAGAACTTCACCTATATTTATAATATTTTTCTTTTTTATTAGTTCATTCATTTTTCAAAATAGAAAGATATGAAACAAGTAAAGCAATGTGTCAGTTTCTATCTTGCCAGTGATGTTAGGTGTCATTATTATTCTTGTATTTATACATTTGAATTATTTTATAATTGAAAATTTGGGGCGCCTGTGTGGCTCAGTTGGTTAAGCATCCGACTCTTGAATTCGCTCAGGTCATGATCTCCCAGTTCGTGGGTTTGAGCCCCACATCGGGTTCTGTGCTGACAATGAGGAGCCTGCTTGGGATTCTCTCCTTCTTTCTCTCTGCCAGCCTCTCCTCCTCTCTCTCTCTGTCTCAAAATAAACACGTAATTTAAAAAAAAAATTAGAAAAATTAAGAAAAAATGGGAACTGGAAGCTCTGTGTATACATGTGGGGGGATCTTTTTGTCCAGTGTCCTGGGGGACAGCTTTGGGGTATGACCAGGACTCTAGCACCTTTCAACATCAGACCCGGTGCTGGTAGGTAGAGTTTTTCTCGGAGGCTATTTGTTGGCACCAAAAGAGATCTTCTTCCCTCCTACTGGTATGCTAGTGGTAATGGGAATCTGGTATTGGTGCTCTGTGATAGCCCCCGATAGGTCTGGCCACCTCCACCATCTTCCCTTCATCTGTTTTCCACACAGCATCTAGAGTTATTTAAAATGGACTGCAGATATGTTCAGATTCTTCTAGTGATTTCTCAGTCTCTCTTAGGATCCATCTTATATTCTCATCATCTTGAACCTCTATAGGATCTCTCCCACCTCATCCACTGCATGTCAGGCACCCACTGGCCTCCTTAGTGTACACGGAGCAAGCCATGCATGCGTCTGTCTCATGGCCTTTGTACTTGGTGCCTGGAACTCTTATCTCAACTCTCTGGTGGGGCCTTCATTGCATTCAAGTCTCTGCTTCTGTGTCACATCCTCTGACATCCTCTTCTGACTACCCTTCAA
The DNA here is from genome assembly GCF_024362965.1 of Panthera pardus. Classification (NCBI taxonomy): domain Eukaryota; kingdom Metazoa; phylum Chordata; class Mammalia; order Carnivora; family Felidae; genus Panthera; species Panthera pardus. Next base: position 26,346,819 of record NW_026526710.1, on the reverse strand, counting down.
AAGCAGAGTCCTGCCACTCTGTCCCATTATTCTATTACAGTTTTCATCAAGTATTACTTGTACTTTTAATATACATTTCTTTCCATAATTTGGCTATTGTTGAAAGTACTGCTATAAACACTGGGGTACATGTGCCCCTATGAATCAGCATTTCTGTATCCTTTGGATAAATTCCTAATAGTGCTATTGCTGGGTCGTAGGGTAATTCTATTTTCAATTTTTTGAGGAACCTCCACACTGTTTTCCAGAGTGGCTACACCAGTTTGTATTCCCACTAACAGTGCAAGAGGGTTCTTGTTTCTCCACATCCTCGTCAGCATCTGTAGTTTCCTGAGTTGTTCATTTTAGCCACTCTGACTGGTATGAGGTGGTTATCTCAGTGTGGTTTTTATTTGTATTTCCCTGATGATGAGTGATGTTGAGCATCTTATCATGTGTCTGTTGGCCATCTGGATGTCTTCTTTGGAAAAATGTCTATTCATGTGTTCTGCTCATTTCTTCACTTGATTATTTGTTTTCTGGGTGTTGAGTTTGGTAAGTTCTTTATGGATTTTGGATACTAACCCTTTATCCGATATGTCATTTGAAAATATCTTCTCCCATTCTGTCAGCTGCCTTTCACTTTTGGTTCAGTTTTTAGAGCCCAAATGTCCATCAACTGATGAATGGATAAAGAAGATGTGGTTTATATATACAATGGAATACTACTTGGCAATGAGAAAAAATGAAATCCTGCCATTTGCAACAACATGGATGGAACTGGAGGGTATTATGCTAAGTGAAATAAGTCAGTCAGAGAAAGACAGCTATCATATGTTTTCACTCATATGTGGAACTTGAGAAACTTAACAGAAGACCATGGGGGAAGGAAGGGGGAAAATAGTTTCGAACAGAAACAAAGGCAAACCATAACAGACTCTTAAATTCAGAGAACAAACTGAGGGTTGATGGGGGGTGGGGGGCAAAGGAGAGGGGAAAATGGATGATGGGCATTGAGGAGAGCACTCATTGGGATAGGCACTGTGTATTGTATGCAAGTGATGAATCATGGGAATCTACCCCCAAAGCCAAGAGCACACTGTATATGCTGTATGTTAGCTAACTTGACAATAAATTGTATTAAAAATAATAATAATAGGGGCATCTGGGTGGCTTAGTTGGTTAAGCATACAACTTCGACTCAGGTCATGATCTCACGATTTGTGAGTTTGAGCCCCGTGTTGGGCTCTGTGCTGTCAGCTTGGAGCCTAGAGCCCGCTTTGGATTCTATGTCTCCCTCTCTCTCTGCCCCTCCCCCACTCATGCTTTCCCTCTCTCTCTCTCTCAAAAATGAATAAAAACATTAAAAAATTTTTAAAAATAAAAATATATACATTTTTTGATATATTTTTTATTGCCTGTCTGACCTATCAGAATGCCAGCTCCATGGGATCAGGAACTTGCCTGTTTGGTTCACTGTTGAATCCCCTAAAACAGTATCTGGCACAAAGTTGCACTGAATAAATATTTGTTGAATCAATGATTGAGAACAGGTCAGAAAGAAGTGTCAGGGGCCACACAGTTGGGCACTTCATCTCTCTACTTTTATCATCATGCTTCCTTGTTTCACTTATTGCCTCTAGTTTAGTGCCCACACATGGGGTATGACGTCTCTGGAGAATAACGCTTGGCCTCTAAGGAGGGAGTTGAAGGAGGAAGGTCTCTTGGCTACTCAGGGTGGGAAAGGGGACTCAGTAGTTAAATCACTCTCTACACATGCTCCTGTTCCCAGTCTCACACCTACCCATTCACTGTCCCCTGCCATTCCTCACAGGTTTTTGCAACAAATTGACTCACTGAATGATCTACCCATCTCTGCGGTGTTTTTCTAAGCTTCATCTCCTTTCTATTCTCCAAAAATCCACTGAGATGCACTGAGCTGGTCTCTTTGTTTCACACCTTGTAGGTTTGCACTTTTTCTAATCTTTTATTATCACTTCAGCAGGACTTTCGAAGGGGGAGCAATAAAAGCACAAGGCTAATCTACTATGCTTAACTGGAAGCCCAAATCCCTTGTCCTACAAACTAGTTTTTAAAGTATATGTACTACTAACTTTGTAACAGGTTGAATTTGATAATTGAAGCAACAAATATGGCAATATCATTAATGAGCCAAACATAAAATAACTATTAAGAATGTTGATTTTGTTGGACACGTACCTGGGTTTAGCTTAGAGATTGCTTTGATGACCATCTTTTGAGTCTATTGCACCTGTGATGCATAGATAAACCTTTGTTGTTGAACCAATCTTAATTTCTAGCTGTGTGTGGTAATAAAGATATTGGCTTATTCTCCTATTGGAGACTCCATTTTATGAAGTGGGTAGGCAAGAAACTAGCAGTTTTATTTTGACTAATAAACTTCAGTTTTGAGCAGTTTTGGATTTACAGAAAAACTGAGTGGAAAGTATAGTGGATTCTCATATATTTTCTCACCTTCTTTCCTCCATTTATTTTATTATTGACATTTTGTGTTATTATGATACAGTATTGTTTCTTTCTTTGAAGCTTTTTAAAAAATGTTGGGGCACTTGGGTGGCTCAGTCGGTTAAGTGTCTGACTTCAGCTCAGGTCATGATCTCGCAGTTCGTGAGTGTGAGCCCTGTGTCAGGCTCTGTGCTGACAGCTCAGAGCCTGGAGCCTGCTTTAGATTCTGTGTCTCCTTCTCTCTCTGCCCCTTGCCTGCTCCTTGTGCTCAGTCTCTCTCTCTCTCTCAAAAATAAATAAACATTTAAAAAAACCTTTAAAAATGCTTATTTATTTTTGAGAGAGAGAGAGAAAGAGAAAGAGAGAGAGAGAGAGAGAGAATGAGTGGGGGAGGGGCAGAAAGAGAGAAGGAGAGAATGAATCCTAAGCAGGCTCCACGCTCTCAGGGCAGAGCCCAACTCGGGGCTTGATGTCATGGCTCGTGAGATCATGACCTGACCTGAAATCAAGTCAGATGCCCAACTGACTGAGCCACCCACGTGCCCTGATACAATATTGGTGAGTCAATACTGATACTTTCTTATTAACTAAAGTCCATAATTTACATTAAGGTTCACTCTTGGTGTGAAAATGCAGGCCTACGCCAGCCAACTCCATCTTGTTCTGTGTCCTTCACCTTGACCATGCCTCCTCCCCTTGAGTAACCTCCCGCTCACCTGTTCAGACTTCCCGATCAAAACACGCCCCGGCCACCTGCGTAACAGGACTCCGACCCTTCCCCAGCCAATCGGCTGAGGCCATGGCCATTACCTCACCAACTGCCCCTAGACCCCAATAAAACCTTTGTGCTTTTGATAGTCGCTCTCTCTCCCCGGTATCTCACCACTGTGTTGGTGTAGGTAGGGGATTGAGCTCGAGCTAGCTCAAATAAAGGCTCTTTGCTTTTGCATCAGACTTGGCTCCCTGGTGGTCTTTGGGGATCACGAATTCTGGGCATAACAGGTGTTGTACATTCTGTGGGCTTTTACAAATGTATAATGACATGTATCAACCATTACAATGTCTATTCACATAGAATAGTTTCACTGCCCTAAAAATCCCCCATACTCTATCTATTCATCCCTCTCTCCCCAGAGCACTGACTTTTTTACTTTTTTTGCTTTTTCCAGAATGTCAGATAGTTGGAATCATATCGTATGTAGCCTTTTCAGATTTGCTTCTTTTAGTTAACAATATGCATTTGGGGTTCTTCCATGTCTTTTCAAGACTTGGTAGGTCTTTTTATTAATTATTAAATAATGTTCCATTGTTTGGATGTACCATAGTTCATTTATTTATTCACCTACTGAGGGACATCTTGGTTTCTTCCAAGTTTGGGCACTTATAAATAAAGCTGCTATAAATATGTATGTGTACTGGGTAAATACCAAAGAGCATAATTACTAGAGTTCAGTTTTCAAAATTGTTTATAAAAGTTTCATTTAGATACCATTTTGTACACTTGTGCTTGCCTTCGTTTTTGGATAACTGCATCCCTACATTGCCAACATGTAATTAATTCAGTTTACCTTAAGATTAAGAAAGGACATAAACAATGGTTATTTTTTAAGGTTACTGTAATCATACCTTTATATTCTTTAAACTATTTTTTAAGCTTATTTATTTACTTTGAGAGAGAGAGAGAGAGTGATCAAGGGAGGGGCAGAGAGAAAGAGGGAGAGAGAGAATTGCAAGCAGGCTCCACAACAGCATGAAGCCCAAGGTGGGGCTCAAACTCATGAACTGCAAGATCATGACCTGAGCTGAAACCAAGAATCAGATCCTTAACCAACTGAGCCACCCAGGCACCCTATATTCTTTCTTAAAAAAGGAATCTCTACCCCCAACATGGGGCTTGAATCCATGACCCTGAGATCAAGGGTTGCATGCTCTATGGACTGAGCTGCCCAGGTGCCCCTATATTCTTGAATATGATTTAAGATTGTCAACTTAGGTGATCAGAATTTGAGTATATGTCTCACACAAATCTCATGGCTTTTCACAGCCTTAACATGCTTCAGTTAACTATAATGGGTACTTTCTTTTTGAAAAAGCAATGCAGTATGGTTAGTGTGGGTTCTTTGTTTTATTTAGCAATATCTCAAAACAGTTTAGAAAACATTCTCTGGCAAGTGTCTTGGGCCCATCTTGATTTTTGCCACCCTTAACACAAATTTAATGATCTTTCAAGGATTTTTGAGCTTTATTTGTGGGGAAGGTAATACAGACAAAGATGTAGGCCTTGGGGCTTATAGGCTGTAAACTGCGATTACGCCCTGGGGGGTGGGGCTGCCCAGTTACACTGTTAGTGATAGAATTAGAATCCCTTTAAAATACATGAGTTCATGCTGATGTTTCTCATTCAACTCTAACTTTCCCAAGCCAGTCTTTATTTTGTTCTAATGTTAAGATATTTTTAAATTAAATTTTGTCTTTTTCAAACATACACAGATTTTTTTTAATTGCCTCCACCAAAATAAATTTAGAGGAGCTTCGTGTTAGTTAAATATCTTTTATCACCTCTTAGAAGGTGACTTTTTCCAAGCTAGCATCCATTTCCAAGACCTTCACCCCTCAAAGTCAATTTTTAAAGCTCAATTAATTACAACACATTTACACAAATCACACAGCTTTAAGTCACAGCTCATTGGCAGAAAGTACTCTTGTCTGAAAAAGCAGAGGTTTTAACTCACACATACTAAAACAGAATTACTCATAGTCAATAGTGATAATATTCAAACAGAGTGCCCATTAAAACAAAATTTTCCTGTAATTGGTCTCCCTTTTGTGGTCTATGGGAAGGATTTAATCTCTGAAAATATGAAGCTTTTTTCTTCTTCTCTTTCTCTCTCCTCCTCCTTAATTGAGGAGGACTCTCTCAGTTATTTTATACTGTAAACAAGTCCCTAGTTACCAGAATCCTGGCTTCACCGGTGGTGGTGGGGCGGGGGGGAGGTAATTTACCTGTACCTGTGGCGCCTTCTGTGTTTAATCTTTCATGGTAGCCATGTGTCTGGACTCTAGCCGTTTACTTCACTCCCAAGCCAGCTTTGTGAGCCAATGCTTTACCTTCATTTTTAATCTCTTTCTACATCTAGGGCAACAAATCCTCAGGACTGTGTGAAAGAATATCCTTCTAGTTCCACTGTGCTAAATTTTCTAGAAGGCCCTAGAATTCCCATGCAGCCAGATATCAATGTCTCCATTAGGCTGTCCTGACAGCTGGGAGGCTTCATTCTCCCTGCTTTTATACCACTTTCCAAATCCCATAATGCTGCCCCTGCCATTAAGCTGCAGTGGTCATATAAAGGTTTTGAACTGATTTCTGTCAAAAAAAGTGATGCCCTCAGATTTTAAAGAAAGCCAGCCTTCACTTTATTAAAGGACACAGTTGTATCGATGAGTCAGTCAGTTGCTTCTTGGAGCCCTCTTGTCCTACCCTGAGTTCAACAGCCTGTAGGTAGTAGGGTTACTAGGTGTGGAGAGTCCCTTTGGTTAGTGTTCCTCATCTTTTGCTGCCAGGTGCTGCTTGATACAGAAAAAAGAGGCTACCAGCCCAAATCCAGAGCATCTAACTCCTCTGTTAGCAATGGATTCTCATGTCCTTTGTACTAAACAGATAGATCTCAGAGCAACTATAGAAAGTCCATCTTCTGGCATCTTTATATCTTGTACTTCCCACACAATGTCTGATGTCTAAATGCAAATTCACAGCCTTCCCTCCAGCCTGATAGCTCCTGGTGACTCTTCTGGATGAATGCAACCGTCTTCCATGTGGCTGTCCAAATCAGAGGACTGGAGGGCATTCTGAGGCCCATTACCACTGTTGTCCTGGAGAGCTTCCAGATAGTGCTTCTTGTTCCATGTCCACCACACTACCTTGGCCACATCCCCATGATCTTGCCTTTAGCCTCACAAGACAGCCCTGCTGTGAACCATTTCTCAGCCACTCTCTCCACAGTAGTTGCCGTGCACACCCATGTGCTGTGTCTGTGTTGGGTTCTGTGGCACAGCAGTAGACTCTTAGTGCAGATTTTGCCAATGGCAGAGACTGATATCAAACAGACATTCTGTTAGTAATGTGTGAAGAATGAAACAGAACAGAGAGGTGGAGCAATGGTGAAGGACAGGAGTGATATGGGATCCTGTTCAATCTCAGTTGGCAGGGGAATGAAGCAACAGAAGCAGACAGCCAGGGTTGGGAAGTTGTCGGGCAGCTGAACTCTAGGACAAGAAGATAGCAAGACTGGAACAGTGCATGCAAAGGTGAATGGTAGGAGGAGAGCATTTGGCTTGCTGGAAAGCTACAGGGAGGCCAGAATGTGCCAGGAGCACAGGAGAAGGTGAGAGGAGAGGCCAGAGAGGTGAGCAGAGGCTATGTAGACTCTGGGAAAGACTTTGGGTTGGATTCCAAGTTAGATGGGAGCCATTGGAGGTTTTGAGTACATTCTCATCAGGTACCATTCAGGTTGCCTGTGAGAAGAGACCACAGAACAGGGAAGTTAAGGGGCTGTTATAATTGTCTAGGTGGGAGAGATTGGTGGCTTATACTAAGAAGGTGGTGGGGTGCCGAGAAGCAATCAGATTCTGGGTGCATCCACCTGAGTGTCTATCCAAACTAAGTCCATCATCCAGCCAGGGTAAACTTTTTAAAATTGAATCATGCCATATCACTCCCCCTTCAAATCTGAGCAGGAGAGTGAGTGAGGACGCCTGCCCACACCACCCACAAGATACTGCTGTCAACTCCAGGTTACCTGGTGGGGATGCAGGGCTGAAGAGCTAGGCCTTCTCATTTTCCAGGAGAGGCAGAAATGTAAATTTTTTTGTGTGAAATCTTCCAAATCATACCTTTTAAAGTAATGAAGTTCAAATGAGACCTGTCATTGAAGTTTTGACTTCAATTCATAGGAGGTAGTTGCCAAGTTTGCTGGATGGAAAAAGTGATAGAATGAGTGGGCATTAAAAATATGAAACATTTATACAGTTTAGGCACTTTTTAAAAATGTTTATTTATTTTCGAGGCGGTGGGGGGGGGGCAGAGAGAAGGGGACAGAGGATCCGAAGCAGGCTCTGTGCTGACAGTAGTGAGTCAGGTGTGGGGCTTGAATTCATGAACCGTGAGATCATGACCTGAGCCAAAGTCAGACCTTAACCAACTGAGCCACCCAAGTGCCCCAAGTTTAGGCATTTTTTTTTATTTAAAAAAAACATTTTAAAAAAATCTTTACCCATTTTTGAGAGAGAGACAGTGTGAGCAGGGGAGGAGCAGAGAGAGAGGGAGACACAGAATCCAAAGCAGGCTCCAGGCCCCAAGCTGTCAGCACAGAGCCCGATGCAGGGCCCGAACTCAATGACTATGAGATCATGACCTGAGCCGAAGTCGGGCGCTCAACCGACTGAGCCACCCAGGCGCCCCCAAGTGTAGGTACTTTTTTTTAAAATTTTTTTTAACATTTATTTATTTTTGAGACAGAGAGAGACAGAGCATGAAGAGGGGAGGGTCAGAGAGAGGGAGACACAGAATCTGAAACAGGCTCCAGGCTCTGAGCTGTCAGCACAGAGCCCGACGCAGGGCTCGAACTCACGGACCGTGAGATCATGACGTGAGCCGAAGTCGGACGCTTAACCGACCGAGCCACCCAGGCGCCCCAAGTGTAGGTATTTTTAATATTACTGTTAGTCTTCAAACTTTTCCCCTGACACAGCTGAGGAAAAGTGTGAAACAGTGGTAGTGATTGTGACAGGAGGGGGGTAAGGGGAAGAAGGTGGAGGGCAAGCTTCCAGGGAAAGTAGGATATGTCAGGCTTTCTGAAAGGGGTGGGATTGAAGGAAGCCTAATGACAGCAACGTCCTCACATGGTTATGATCACCAGGCACTGTCTATGTCCACCACTAGGTATAAGGACAAAGACAGGGAGGGCAAATAACTCTAAAAGAGGACTGGATTTGCAGCCTTAACTTCACATGATGTTGTTCAGAGGAAGATGCTCTTGTTGCCATCAATGATCAAGAGTTAGACACTTTACTCATTATGAATGACCAATATTAAAGCATCTATAGTGGTTTCATTATAATTTCACTATAGTGGTTTCATTAATTTAAAGCAATTTTATTAGCTTCAACTATTTTTTTCATTTAATAACGTTATACTACATTAGTAGGAGGACATGTGTGTCCTTATGTGATATTTTAATGTTAGAGAGGCCAGGACAGGTAACCACTGTGGGCAGCCAATTTCAAGATGTGGAGATGTGGCAGGAAGATGTGGGCCTGGGATTCAGATGCCGGATGCAGTGGTTGTATGATGTGCGCACATCATTTAATATACGTGAGACCGAAGGTTTACTTTTAAGGATGAAATAAATATGTAACTTCTTAGCATGGTGCCTGTGTGCTCATATGTGCTCAATAAACAGTAACTGGCACAGAATTATTTTAACATAATTGGTCTATTTCTTCCTCTGGTACAACAAAGATTATTATCAGAATTTCTAATGCTTAATGTCCTGTCGATACTTTGATATACTATACATAATACACTGTTGGGCATTGACACATCACCCACTCAGCCTACAATTCACTGGGTCCTTGAGCATATATAAGACTAAGATGAGTTTTTTTTTTTTTAATTTTTTCTTAACATTTATTTGCTATTGAGAGACAGAGAGAGATAGAGCATGAGCAGGGGAGAGGCAGAGAGAGGAGGAGACACAGAATCCGAAGCAGGCTTCAGACTCTGAGCTGTCAGCACAGAGCCCAATGCGGGGCTCGAACTCACAAACCGCGAGATCATGACCTTAGCCTAAGTCAGACGCCCAAACGACTGAGCCACCCAGGCACCCCCAGGACTAAGATGAGTTTTAAGACTGGTTTGGAAAGGCAGCTGCTTACTCTGTGTGATTACAGGGACATAAGGAGGTTTATCCAAGAATATTTCCAATCAGCTTACTGATGTCTGAAAGGTCATAATGAGGAATTAATTTATTTAACTTCATTTCATGTTAATTAGTCTCCCTGGATTAAACCTTACAGCCATTTAGTGTGAATGATGTTGTTAGTGCTTTTTCTAGAAAGGGCATGGATGGGGGAATGGGTGAGGCATGTAGGGAGAGTGACACAGGGGACAAGACTGTGATGCTGGGGTGGCTGATGCAAACTTTGCCAACTACAAGAAATCCCCGAGAAATTCAAGAAATCCCCAGCTCACGGTCCCCCAGATTTAATCTGGACATGGCTAGCCACTTTCTTCAGGCATATAATTTACAGAAAGTTTCAGTCTCTGAGCTAACCAAGACCTTATTTATACATTGTGGTTTGTTTTCAGGTTAAAGTTACCACTTACTACTGTCCCCATACGTATATAAATTGGTATAATCTTTCTGGAAAACGATTTGGTAATATGCATCAAGAATAACTTTGAAATACTCTTTGACACATTTATTCAACTTCTAAGAACACCTTCTAGAGAAATAATCAGGAATTATGAAAAAAGGTGTAAAAAATGTTCATATTGGTATATTATTTATAGGCACACACACACAAAGAAAGAAAGAAACATGATTCTCTAACAATAGAGGAATAGTTAGACAAATTATGGTACATCCATGAAATAGTAACCAGTGTCTTAAAATATGTCATAAAGAAGTCTTAATAACTTGAGGAAATGCTTACACTATAATGTTAAGTGAAACAAAGAAGGTTACAAAGCAGCATACAGTATCACCTATGTTGAGAGGGCTGTTACTGCTCTGCACAGGCACTGAGCTTGGTGCTGATTCCATGCCTGGGACAGGTGCGGGGTGGGGGGCAAGGTTTGAATATGGCTGACATGGCTAGAGTGAATGTTTACTGGCTTTTTTTGAGAGAGAGAGAGAGAGACAGAGTGCATGAGCAAGTGGGGAAGGGGCAGAGAGAGAGGGAGAGAGAATCCTAAGCAGGCTCCACGCCCAGCGCAGAGCCAAACTTGGGGCTTGATCTCACAGACAGTGAGAACATGACCTGAGCCAATAACAAGAGTCAGACGCTTAACCTACTGAGCCACCCAGGCTATTTATTGTTCTTGACTAAGCAGTGCTCCTTCTGTCTTCATTTGGTCTTAGAAACACTCTTTTCTCTGTGGAGCCCATTACACAAGGGTGAATACAAAACTTAGCCCTGACCAATTAGTGCACCCCATTTTCCTGCTTTGGTAATTTGATCTTGGGTGAACATGTGGTCAGCCAGGCTAGAGTTCTCCTAGGACCTTGGGATAGATGTAGTTTTTCACTGGGGCTGTGAAACTGCTGACAGGATGGTATGCTGCAGCAACTGGGGGCCACTGCTACACTATGGGGAGGCTTTAACTGAGAATCAGACCCAACTGAAGCAGTAGAGAGGGAGTGTGGCATGGAGAGAGACAGACGGAACCATGACATTTTCCTTGAAGACCTGGCTTCAGACCTGCCTAAAACTTCATCTGACACTTGAAATTCACAGATAAAGTGAGCCCAAAATTCCATTTTCAGTGTCACTTTCCTTTTTCAAATGTCTTATCATTTGCCATCAAAAAGAACCCTGTTGAAAAAGAACTTTGAGGTTTTAGATGCTTAGTCGTAGGCTATTTGCAATTGGTGGCTAAAATGAATTCACAGATATCAGTTTGCACTAACCAGACTACCATATCCAAGAAGGTGACCAACCTGACCTAACTGGTGAAAGCCAGACATGACATTGGGCTGGGTTTTGGGCACCAGACTGCAGGAGGGAGCTGATCAGCCAGGAATGTCTGGAGAAGAGTGGCCAGGGTGATGAGGAAACCCAAGGCCACAGCACACAAGAGATGATTGGAAGAACCACTGCTGCCTGGAGAAGGAAAGCATGGCAGGCAGGAAAGAGAGGATGTCCTCTTGCTTGGGCACAAAGAGCCAGGGAAATGGGAAGAAGCCTGCTTGGACCCTGGTCTCAGCTCAATGCAAGACCCAGCTTTCCAAAGCTCAGCATGGGCCACAGGGTTGCCCAAGAAAGCAGTGAGTTTGAGGACAGTTTGAAAACCACTTGGCAAGAATGTAGTTGAGAGATTTCTGAGACTGGTTTACCTTCAGGGCACTTCCCCAGGGATTTTAACATTTTATAAAAATGTCAAGCTATTGGCTCCTTCTTTAATTGAGATTAGTTGGCAGCTAGCTGAGAACAAGTTGCCTGCTTAACATTTTTGGCCTAATCAAGGGTTGGCCTTGATTCTAAATGTTTTTTAATCACTCCTTCAGTGGCCAAGTGAACTGAAGGGAGGTTCTTGCCCAAAACAGCTGAAACAGAATGAGTTGAGTTTCTACCATTCCTCACAGTCCTTGCTCTTCCAAATCACACTTACCCATTTTGGCTTTCCAGTGTTTTTGGTGGATGAAGCCACCATGGCCGTGGTGGGGTGGGCCTGGCCTGAGATTTCACCTGGAAAAGACAGGATGAAGATAGTGAGAGCTGGAGCAGCCTAAAACACCCAGGTTTTTTTTGTTTGTTTGTTTGTTTTGATTTTTAAATAGGAGCCCTCTTTTTCCTGAGCTGTCAAATACTCCTATGGGAAATTTGAGTCCAGTGAATAGACTTCGATTCATAGCTACAGTCCCAGTGCCTGGCTCAGGGCCTGGCACATAGGAGGACCTCAACCAATATTTGTTGAATGAAAGCGTGAAAGGTCTTAAGGGACCTCTGAGATCATCTAGTCTGAGTCTCTCATTTTCTAAAAGAAGCATTGTAGCTTAGAGAGGTAAAGTAACTTGCTCACATCTGCACAGCTAGCCAATGGCAGAGCTGGGTTTCCTGATGATGTTTTCTCCTTTTTATAAGGGTCTTAAATGGAATGATGAGATTTTTTTTTTCTTTTTTAAATTTACATCCAGTTAGCATATAGTGCAACAATGATTTCAGGAGTAGATTCCTTAATGCCTCTTACCCATTTGGCTCATCCCCCCTCCCACAACCCCTCCAGTAACCCTCTGTTTGTTCTTCGTATTTAAGAGTCTCTTATGTTTTGTCCCCCTCCCTGTTTTTATATTATTTTTGCTTCCCTTCCTTTATGTTCTCTGTTTTGTCTCTTAAAGTCCTCATATGAGTGAAGTCATATGATACTTGTCTTTCTCTGACTGACTAATTTCACTTAGCATAATACCCTCCAGTTCCATCCACGTAGTTGCAAATGGCAAGATTTCATTCTTTTTGATTCTGAGTAATACTCCATTGTATATATATACCACATCTTTTCCATTCATCCATTGATGGACATTTGGGCTCTTTCCATACTTTGGCTATAGTTGATAGTGCTGCTATAAACGTTGGGGTGCATGTGTCCCTTTAAAACAGCATACCTGTATCCCTTGGATAAATACCTAGTAGTGCAATTGCTGGGTCAGAGGGTAGTTCTATTTTTAGTTTTTTGAGGAACCTCCATACTGTTTCCCAGAGTGGCTGCACCAGTTTGCATGGAATGATGATATTTTTATTTATTTTTCATTTCTTCTAACATTTTAAAAATAATGTTTATTTAATTATTTCGGGGGGGGGTGAGGGGCAGAGAGCAAAGGAGAGAGAGAGAATTCCAAGCAGGCTCTGCTGCACTGTCAGTGCAGAGCCCAACTTGGTGCTCGATCTCATGAACCACAAGATCATGACCTGAGCCGAAATCAAAAGTCGGTCACTTAACTGACTAAACCACCACTGTGCCCCCATTTTTGCTTTATTTAAGTAAGCTCTATGCCCAATGTAGGGCTTGAACTTATGACCCTGAGATCAAGAGTCCAATGCTCTACCAACAGAGCCAGCCAGGTACCCCTGAAATGGTGAGATTTTATTTTATTCATATATTTATTATTAAAATTTTTTTCTGTTTATTTATTTTTGAGAGAGAGCAAGAGACAGAGCATGAGTGGGGAGGGGCAGAGAGAGAGGGAGACACAGAATCCGAAGCAGGCTCCAGGCTCCAAGCTGTTGGCACAGAGCCCGATGTGGGACTCAAACTCCCGAACTGTGAGTTCATTACGTGAGCCGAAGTCGGACACTTAACTGACTGAGCTATCCAGGTGCCCTGAAATGGTGAGATTTTAAAATATTGCTTTCTGCATCAGTCCTCGGCTTGTCCTTACATCTGAATCTGGCTCTGATTTCTGACCCAGAAATGTATTGGGTCTTTGGGAGTTAGCCAGAGCTGTTCCAGAAGCTCGTTTAGTGTCCATAAGAGCTTGGTGTCTGGTAGCTACATACTCAGCCCCTTCAACCATCCTTCTTTTCCGTTTGAGAAATGATTGTTAACAGGGGGTAGGACCACGCAGGACAAAACACATTTGATTGGACAATGTTTTTGTATTTTAACTTACTATATTAGTTTTAAGTTGCCAAGTAACAAATTAACCACAAATTTAGTGACTTAAAACAATACCCACTGATAAGCTTGCGGGTCAGAATTCCAGACCCGGTGCAGCTGGTTTTCCACTCAGGGTCTCATATGAGGCAATTAAAGTATTAGCTGGGTGGGGTTCTTATCTGAGACTTGAGAACCTCTTCCACGCTCACAAGATTAAGGCAGAATTCCCTTCCTGTGGCTGTAGGATCCATATCTTGGCTGGCTATCAGCAGGGGCTTCACTCAGTTCCCAGAGGTCTCCCACACCCCTTACCATGTGGCCCCCTCCATCTTCAAAGGTGGCACTGGAGATGCTTCTCACTTGGAATAGCTCGCAATGCTTTTTTTTTTTTAATGTTTATTTATTTTGAGAGAGAGAGAGAGAGAGAGAGAGAGAGAGAGAGTACGCACACATGAATGGGCGAGAGGCAGAGGGAGAGGGAGAGAGAGAATCCCAAGCAGGCTCTGTGCTGTGAGCGCAGAGTTTGATGTGGGGCTCCATCCCATGAATACTGAGATCATGACTGGAGCCCAAGTCAAGAGTTGGCTGCTTAACCACTTGAGCCATCCAGGCGAGCCATGGAATAGCTCTCAATGCTTTGAATCTCTGCCTTCCTTTTCTGCCTCCAGCCAGAGGAAGCTGTTTTTCAAGGGCTCATGTGATTAGGTTGGGTACCCCTGGACAACTTCCCTATCTGAAAGTATAAAGTAACCCAATACCAAAGGCATCACATCTTTCTATTCAAAGGTTCCACCAAGGCACAGAGGAACATTGTGTGTGTGGGGGGGAGGGTTGTTCTGTCCCCCACACCTTTAATAAACATGTTCCCCTATTTTCTTCTTTCCTTTCTCCTCCATTCAAGCAAGTAACTTGCCTTGTACTTCAATGGATTAGCAAGACAGGTGGTAGGTTGAAAACGGAATAGCCTGGGTTTTCCTGGCTTCTGATTTTCAAAAATCCTAGGCTTCTAGTAGAGCTCAGGGGATGCCTAGGGAGGTAAAAAGGAGAAGGATTTGTGGATGAAGACAAAGTGCTTCTAGGATCAAATCAAAGAACTTCTAGAAGCAAATGGAATTGTAGGCAGGAGCAAGAAAGATGTCTGTGTCCAAGGGACAGGAGTGGTAAGCTGCTGCATCTCAGGTGGCCACACAAATGGCAACAATGGATGGCACAATGGAAATATTTGTGCCCCCCGCCCCCAGTCCCACCATTCCCAAATACCCAAGCGTGGTGCCAAAATTCGGAGAGAGGGTGGCTCCAAGGACTGGGGTTAAGTTTCCCACCAGCTCTGTAGAATGGACTCTTAGGGTCAGAAATTATATGGAGTAGTAGAAAATAAAATTACATTGTTGCACATCTGGGTTTGTGGACTGGGATTCGTACTTCATACATAAGAAAAAAGATGGGATGGCACTTCAGGAAAAATGTGCTAAAGAGAGTATATAGACGTGTAGATTCAGAATGTGTGTATGTATGTGTGTTATGGATATGGATGCAATAATAGCAATATTTATATACACATGCACATATATCAGAATGTAAATGCACATATATACCAGCTGTGTTGACATATATCCACATATATATTTTTTTATGTAGCACTTTATTTTTTTTACTTTTAATATTTCATGAAATCATTGCTATGTAACGGACAGCCAATTTATGATTTAAGCTGAAATTAAACGGAATGCCTAGTTCTTGAATCTGATGGATTGAATTGGTTGGAGCAGAGAACCCCCTGAGAATGGGGTCCATAATCCAGACCTCAAGTCCCGTGATATGTTCCCAACTCTCCAGGTAGAACAGGTTATAAAAGAACATTATAGAAGCTTCCATGGGGCATTGCCTTATTGATGGAAACATGCTATCAGATACAGGTTCTTGCTTTCATGCCCATGTTAACATGTCTTATGGGTGAATGAGCCTCATGTTTTCTTCATCACCAGCTAGACATTCAGTCAGGAGAAATGAGTCGAGACCTTCTGTATGGCAGGGGGAAGGTCTGTGAGGTGTTTGTGGGGATAGTAGAGTGGGTATAGTTCCTCTCTGATGCTCCCCCGTCTGAGAAAGGTGGTCTTGCTACTGAGTCACCCACCTGACAAAAGGCCTCCTACATCCAATAAATCCCCCCTTTTCAAAACTTTCCATTATAGTGCATAACACATATATAAAATACACTGATTTTAACTGCACAGCTAATGAATTTTTATACATGCATACACCCTTGCAACCATACCCAGATCTACCCCTTACCCTCCAGAAGGTTCTATTTTGGATCTTCCCACTTAATACCACCCACAGGTAACCACTATCCTAACTTCTATCACTGTCATTTAGCTTCTCCTGTTTTGGAGCTTCACATAAATAAAATCATACATTAGCATTCTTTTGTACTTACCTTCTGTCACTCAAATAAGTTTCTGTGACACTCATCCATGTTGTGTGCCAGCAGGTTAAAATTTTTGAAACTGCTGTGTGATCTCCCATTATATGAGCGTACCACAATTCATTTATTCTTTATACACTGATGGACATTTGGATTGTTTCGAGTTCTTTTCTTTTTAATATTAATGAATAAACTGGTATGAATATTCTTGTACTTACCTTTTGGTGGACATCCACACACATTTTTGCTGTGCTCTTCAGGGAGTGGAATTGTGGGCTATGTAAGCAAGTTCTACTTGTGCTATGTCCTTGCGAACTTTTAAAATTGTCAATCTTTTTAATTTTTGCCATTCCAGTGGGTGTGCTATTTCATTATGGTTTTAATTAATATTTCCCTAATGAGTTGAGTACATCGTTACAGGTTTATTGGTTATTTAGTATCTTTTTTGATAAAATATCTTCTCAAGTGGTTTGCCTGTTGGGGGGGGAACATCTTTCCTTAAAAAAAGCTAGATAGAGGAGGTTATGTTCTTTGCAAACAACCGAATACTAGCTAAGATAGGGAGATACATAGGTGTCTGATTCTTAGTCAGGTTAGATCATAAGACTCTTTGTAAGTGATACAGAATCAGGGCTTCCATGAGAAGCACATGGAAGGCCATTGAATCTGGGGCTGGCAGGCCTGGCAGGTAAGCAGGAAAGCCGACCATGAAGTGGGCAAGAGGAACTGACTGGCACATACAGGGACAACCTGAAGCCCATGAAGGCGAACAAATCATGTCTGTCTTTTGTCCCTTCAACTTCAACATCACAGGCAACCTGTAGAAGAGGCTACCAAAGGGCTATGCACACTGCCATCTGACACAGGACCAGGGTAAGGGGACAAAGAGAGAGCAGGTCAGGGATATGAATGGGCTTCACAGTGCGTTATGCCCCATGCTACCCTGTTGCGTGGGTGCAAGGGTGTATGCATGTATAAAAATTCATTAGCTGTGCAGCTGGGCAGGGGTACCAGCCACTGCTTCACTTCCTCTGACAGCATCCCTAACCTGTATTTTAAAAAAAGATAAAAGAAGACAATCTAGATGGTACAAATAAACTTCAACATTTCATGAAATGGACAGTTTCCTTTTGAAGAACTGCAAAATGGGGCAAAGGCAAGAAGCTTTTATAGGATTAAGTATAAAGAAAAAAGAAGAGACAAATGGGAAATATTTGATGGGCTTGTTTGGGATGAGAAGGCCCAGTGTTGGCTTGGCATTTGGGGACTGGCTGACTGGACATACTGCATTTTGGATCAAATGCTGCATTTACAGGGACATGAAAGTTATTTAAGCTTTTCGTTTGCTGATGAGGCACCCAAAGCAGGAGTGGCTCCATCTTGGGCCTGGAAATTTATTTCAACACCTAGAACCCCATAGGAGGGGAATTCTGGGAAGTATGGTTCCAGCATGGCTAAATTGTCAGGGTATAAAGTCACCAGAGAGCCTGTCTTTGCTGGCAAGAAAAAGGACTAAAGGGAGCTAATATTTATGGAGTACATTTTGGGCCAGGTACTGTGCTAAGCGTTGAACTTGACAATGAAGACCCTAGTAGAGAGCTGCCTGGACCATATGTCAGGAAAGCAATGGAATAGGGTGGGGCCACAGTGGCCACTTTACACCCAGCTTTTGATCATACATCACATCCTGAAGGCTGTTGAGATGCCCTGCCCTGGTGTGGGTTACTTGAGACAACCTGGGCACCAGAAGAGGCAGAAGCTGTGAACTGCTATAGCCTTTTCATACTAAGGAGATTTTACTATACTTTAATCATTGTAAGTGGTTTGAAAATACACATGTCATTGCCCAGGAATTGTTCCATCATTTTTTAAAAAAGATTTTATTTTATTTTTTTAAGTACTCTCTACATGCAGTGTTGGGCTCGAATTTAACAACTCCAAGATCAAGAGTCACATACTCCACTGACTGAGCCAACCAGATGCCCCATTTTCCCATTATTTTTGTTAACTGATGTATAGATACCATACATGAACATGTCTGGATGGAGCATCTGTGAAGTAATCATTTACATTTTTTTCCCTTGCTGTATTTTTCCTTTTCCTCTACCTACCCCCCTCTCTTCAAGGAGAAAGGACAGATACTGTTTTTGTTTTTCCCAGGAAGAGTATTGCAGCAAGGCTGAAAGCAGAAGTTGTCTGCAAAACGTTTTCCTTTCTGTCTTTTGTGATTTTAAACAGAAGGGGAGTAGAATATACTACCCCAAGATATGCTTCTTTGGCATAAAGAATTATTTTAGACTGATTATTTTTTTAAGGCAACAGACAAGAGAGAGGCTCTGAAAACCAGGCAGTTACCCTTTTGTAAGAGACATTTACATGTATAAGGCAAATCTCTATTTGTTAGGGTGTCTCCTCTCTGTACTAGGAAGAGAAGGGTGACTCTAAATCTCTAGAAACTGTTCTCAATGGAGATGGCAAGGACTTAAATATACATAACAATCCTACATTTGTTTACTCTGCTTTTCCAAGTCTCATCCCATAACTGGTCTCCCCCTACCAACATCTTTTGTCTTTAGCTGGAGATGTTATTTAAGGTCAGGGCTTGGGCTTTTAGAGAGTTACTCAGTTTTCCTGGGTCTCTCCCATGTATGGGGTCGGGGCAGGGGGTTTGGTACATTACTAAATTTTTTTTTTCCTCCGGTTAATCGGTCTTTTTATTACAGAAGTATCTTAGCCAAGAGCCTAGAAGGGTAGAGGGAAAATAATTTTTCCTCCTCCATAAAACCTCCACCCATAGAAGAGTAATATTTGTAGGTCCGGAAGCAGTGGGGACAGCAGGATCCCAAAGAGAATAATATGTATGTACATAGGGATGTAGCCAACCTCACAACAGACCCTGTGAGGTAGGACTTACTATCTCTGGTTTACAGACTGAACTCTGACACAGTTTGATGGTGCAGAGTAGTAACATGATGAAACGTGCCTATGCCATCATTGAGAAGTATGAGACTAATCCTTGTCTCCTGGAGCTGAGCTCATCCACAGATTTTGGGTCTAAGTATTTAGCTAGACTGGGACTCTCACTTCCCTAGAAGAACCTACAATGCAAGCTTCTCTTTCTCACTTCCTCCTCTCCATTTCTTATTTAAATTAAAAAGTACAAAGAGAAGGAAGGATCATTTTGAATAGTTTAAGTTTCATCTAAATGTTATGCATGAGATCCAAATAACAAAATTATATTCTCTGATTCATATGTATTTTGTGGTCAGTTGGGGCCCTCAGAATCTCTTTTTTCAACATTTGCTCATTGTGGTGTCTAAATGTGGTGTCTCTCCTGATCCGATGGGGTCCCCGATTGGGTGGAAAGAATTCACCTGAGGCAAAACAAAGCAGATAGAAATTTACTGAATACACTGCAAGGGAAGGAGTGTGGGGGAACTGGACTGCAGAGGAGAGGCTGTATGCAAGGAGGCAGTGGGTGGAGGGTTGTTTTAAAAGGGGGAAGATGAGGAGGTATGGCGATGTATGGAATTTTCCCTTTTTTGGTAACTGTGCCTGGTTGTATGTACCCCATTGGTTAGTTAGGGCTTATGAATATTTTGCGGTGGGTCCCTGATGGACCTGTCTGTATGCAGTCAGGGGTCGGTGTGGGCCCTTTCTATATCCCATGGCTCTTTGCCTAAAAGTGGCCTCTACACTCATGTTTGCCCTTTCTATCTTTGTCTCCTTAGATAATTGACCTTCTATGGAATAAATATTGTTGGTATATAATCGACACCAGGTAAACTGTAATGGATTTATACTGAGAAAGAATTTTTCTCACATCCCATTACTTGAAACCAATTTCAGTTGATTTCTGCCCAAGTAAAAAGTGATATTTTACTTCAATATTATTTACTTTTTTATCCCAATACTAGGCTCCATTCATTCCCCAAATAGCTCTTGAATCCTTAGTGAGGGTCAGGCATAGTTCTGTGTGTTGGGAATACACAAAATCCACTATTTTGAGCAAAACAAAGTCCTGGTATCCTGTGCTTCAGTCTGGGTCCTTGGAGGGAATGTGATGGATTATTAATGGGCAGGGTAAAGCTAACATAATTGTGTTGAATTTTACAGAGAGCAAACATATATCTAAAGGCCTCTAACTCTCTCATTGCCATAATGTGTGTGTGTGTGTGTGCGTATGTGTGTATGTGTGTAGGGGTATGAGAAGGAACAGCTGAAATGGAAAACAAATACAGGGAGGACTGAGTGGAAAATGCAGGGACAGTTTCCTGTCATGGCTATTTTCTAGAAATAGAAATAGAGCCCTGCAGTTTCTAGTTATAAATTAAAGAAGACAAGAAAAGGCAATGCAAGATGAGCTAAGATTCATCATAAATGATAAAACTGAGGTTAAGATTTTAAAACTCAGCTCTCAATTTAAAAAGGTTAAATTATACACAAGGAAATCATGCACAAGTGAAATAGAAGAACAAATTGTTCATGGTCTTAGAAAAAAACATTTTCTTCTTCATTGTCCCTGGGCAGTTTCTCATTTAGAAGGAAAAAGTTATTTTTCTTTCTACTCCAGGAGGGCAAGAATAGTTTCTCCAACACCACAGCTTCTGAGCTGCTATGAGTGTGGTATGCATTCATGTACATGAAATATAAACTAATAAGTATATACTTGCCAGATTTGGATAACCTGTATTAAATATTTAGTTCACTGCTCATTTAATGAAAGTTTACCCTAGCAGCCAGATTTAAAGTTGTCCTTGTAGTCTAAATGCTCCTCTGTCAGCCTAGGACCTGGGCATTCTCTACAGGCGCCAGCACAGTTCCTGGCCTAGAATAGATCCTGTCCCTTGTGGCTGGGCTGAGCTTAACTGAACTGGATGTCAAAGCTACTGTAGGTAGGTGGCAGTATGGTTCAACTCCCGGCTTTTTGTGTAACCAGCCAGTTAGGAATTTTAAACCCATCTCTTTGTGGTCCAGGAACAAGTAACCGAAATCTTTTATAGCCTCAACTTTCTTGTCTGCAAAATGGGAAAGTATTGGCTGTCTCAGTTATTGTGAATACTAAATAAGACAATCTACTTAGTGTGGGACTTGGTACAATTAATGGTAGCTACTATATTACATATGAGGAATGACCAAATTCTACATAGCAATTACTGTTAGTTGAGGAGAGCAGAGGGCTCTTTAAAGAAAGCTGAATTAAGCTCCTGCTTCACTAACCAAAATATTACTGACAAATTATTCATAGTTTTCAAAAGATTCTCTTCTCTGACATTACAGGAAATTGAAAATTAATTTAATTAGCTGCACCTCTATTAGATCCTGCCTGAAATCCCAGGTTAGTATATTTTGGTATGTCTGCAGGGGTTTAATTTGGGCAGAGGGGAATTATCTAATTTTGGCGACTCTAATAAAATTGGGTTAAAATGCCCTATGCTAAGGCAGTACCCAAACTGCTTGGCTGTCAATTCTACTACTGCTGGAGGACAAAATACATTTTGTATGCACTCAGGTAGAGTTCAAGTCCTGAACGGCTTTCAGAGGAGGAGAGCTGTAGGTCCTTTAAGGAGAAAGGGTCGTAGCAGGAAGAATCCGGATGACCTTCCATTTTGGAGCCATTGCCCTTTATAAAGGGTGGAGAATCCTTAAGAGGGTGACTACGTGGGGTCAGGAGGAGCCCGGGCCGGGCTGGCTCAGCTAGGATTCATCGGTTTCACTACGTGTCCTGCAGCCCTACTGTATGTCTCGGGACTGGTGTCCAAAGACCCGCTGCCTATTGGGCACTGATAGCCCGCGAGGTAACTGGCGCAGGGAACAAGTCGGCCTGCTCTCCCCAGACCGTCCTTAGCCCGCCCCGGCGAGCCGGCTCCTCCTGGTGCGCCAGCCAGCCTTCTCTCTGCACTTGGAGTTCCCCGTCCGGCCGGCGGTGGGCGCGCGCCCCACGAGGCCCAAGCCCGCTGCCGTGTGTTCTGCCTGCCCGCCCGGCTGAGCCTTGGGGTCCCGCGGCCTCGGCGCCCACACGCCCCCAGCTCCTTGCACGCAGCCTGCAGAGGTTGGTGCGGCCCGTGAGCGCGGGGTCGAGGCCGGCCCACCAGCCGCCAGCACCGCGGCCCCCGCCACCCCCGCGGCCTGGCCGCACGCCGGGTCCCCGCCGCGGAGGGGGATGGGGAGGGAGGAGAGACTGGAGGAGTTGGAGACAGACACAGCCTCGGCGAGCACAGTTACGGCTGGAGACAGACGGCGGCGGGAGGCGGAACACTTCCCTCCCTCCGGCGACGGGAAGCGGGACACCTCCCTCGGCGGCCGCAGCACGGTCTCCCTCTCCTCCCCCCTCCCAGAGGCTGCGGGCCAGGCCCGGCGGGACAGGCAGGCGAGTGCGGCTGGCCCTGCCTGCCCCGCGCGCCGCCGCAGCCGGCCGGGGATCCCCTGCGAGTCGGGGAGGAGCCGCCGCCGCAGCCGCCGCCAGACAGGCTGCGAGTCCCTGGGAAAGTGAAAGGGGGGCGGGGAGCGCGGGGGAGGCCCGGGGGTAAGGTCCCTGGCTCTTAAAGAGACCTGGCGCACCGCGCCGCGCTCCCCGCCGGCCGGCTGCGCGTCCCCCGCCGCGGCGGCCCCGCATCCCGCGCCCCTCCCCCGCGGCCCGCAGGGCCGGTGGCCGGGCGAGCCGCACTGCAGGCGGTCCCCCGCCACGGCTCCGGAGGGGCGGCCGCAGGTGAGTGCAGACCCGAGGTGGCTGCTGTGGTCTCGGCGTCTGGCCCAAGTTCAGCGCGGCGCGGAGGCGGGGTGGTGGTAGTGTTGGTTGGGGAGGGCAGGGGGCGGAGGACGCGGGGACAGGACGCTCAGGGAACGGGACGTCCGCGAGCCTGCGCCGTCGGCGGGGGCCAGAGGGAGCTGCCCAGCCCCGCGGGTCCTCCCCACCCGGACGAGTCCCACAGAGACGAGTGCGCGAGGTCTGAGGCAGTGTAGCCGGTGGGCACAGCGGCGTCCCGGCGCGCTCGCCCGGGCCGGGTGTGGGGAGGGCAACCTCGCACTCCCGAACGGAGGCCGGGCCGCCTCTGCTTGTGTGCTCCGTTGGAGGAACGTTGCCGACCTAAATCTCAGTGCCCGGCGCGGGGTGTCCTGCGGTCGCAGGATTTAATTCTGCACCCCCGGGAGGCTGGGGTCAGCGCCGAGGTAACTGCCCAAACTAGGGTCTCGGTTCCCTTGGGCCTGTCAGCGAACCACTGCAGGCGGGGGGACTGGAGGTCGGCGGGAAGCAGGAAGATTGTGCAGGACCTTCCTGGGGAGTTTGCGGGAAGAAAAAGGGGCGGGAGCGGGCCTTACCCTGAACCCTGCATCCCGCTGCCGGACACCCCGCAGCCCGCGGCTCGGAGCCCCAGCACCCCGCATCTCGCGCCCCGCGCCCCGGGGGCCCGCCTCACCCGGCGTCTGCTCGGGTCCCCCCGCGCACGTTGACGTCGGTCGCGGGGCCGCCCGGAGCTCCCGGCATTGGCTAGGAAGTCGATTGTCTGGGGCGGCTGCTATTACACTTAGGCTGGGTCTCCGAGCCCCGGAGGAAGCAGGCGTGTGTTGAATTTCTCTTTGACCCTCACGGTGGAATAAACAGGAAGCGACGAGCACCCAGCCCGGGCTCGGCACTTGCCTTTGTTGTGGGGTCCGCTTTGCTCAGTCGCCAGGAGGCTTCCCCGCGACCCCTACCGGGTGCGCCGCCCGGGGTGGCGTTGGGGGCGCGCCCCGTAAGTACGCGACTGGAAGACAGTGGGTTCTGTTCAGGTTAATTCAGTGTGGTGACGGAGAGGGCATTTGCTTGTTTCAAAACTTTTTTTTTTTTTTTTAACTGGAGAAGGAAGAGGCTTCCCTTTGAGGCAGAGATTTTCGGGAGGAAGACGTGGACGCGTGGTGGGTGGGTGGCACCTGGAGAAGGCGCGCCAGTGCCCTGGTTCTGGGTTTAGCTGGCGGGGCACTGTGTCGCCGGTCAGAACAGCGAGGAACTCTTTAAAGTAAGCAGGGCTTCCTTGCTCCTAACCGGGCATAGGAATGATTGCTGAGTGGCATTGGCCACGTAAGCTAGCTTAATTTTTGTTTTCCCCAAAGAGTCTTTTAATTAGCTAGAACTGGATAATTTTGATTTGCTTCTTTTCTCTTTCTCTATGTCCCAACTATTCTCTTGCCTTTCTCGCTTTGCAATTACTTTGGCAACTTATCCCCAGACCCCACTTATGATTCAGTGCTGCTTTCTAAATGTTAATTAAGATTGTGGTGGGTATTCATTGATGACCTACTATGTGCTAGGCATTGTGGGCTGTGAGGTGAGATGAGCTGTTACAGAATGTTGATTCCGAGAGCTACTATTAGTAAGTTTCTTGCAGTGGAGGTGGGTAGAGATGATGAGCAGCCTTGGTCCTTAAAAATATGTGGGTCCTGTGGCTGATGTGGAGGTTGGTGCCTTCCCTCATGGCTAGTACTAGGAAACTTCCCTTTAAAATAGCCCTTTCCACTTGTTTGGCTAGCCAAGAAAGCTTTTCTTCCATTTGTATCTCTCCTAGAGCTTCTGGATTGAGCTCGGAATTAACAGGGAAGGTTCTGTAGAGTCTGCTCTGAGAAACTGCCATTGCATCAAGATATGTTCTGCATTTTGTATAAAACTATTTAGTCCTTTCTAATATTTATATTGAGTTTATGGTCATCTGTACGTCTGCCTTTGTACTCTACACAGTTTTCTCTTGCAACATATTCTTTATGTTCAGTGAAGAATCATAATGTCAAACTTGAGTCATTACGGAGACAAATGAGATCTGAATATTACCCATGCACATATATTCAGTTATAATATTTGGTTTCCTATCGACCTTGGAATGCCATTTGATGGCCCTTGCAAAGCAGTGCTTTTTAAAACATAGGGGTAAATTCCTCATGATCTTTGGAAGCTTAATTCTTTTAAGAGCTTCATTTTGCTGTTGACATTGAACACACTGTTAGGAATTAGGGCCAAGACTGTAAATGCTGGTAAGGATTTGCTGTAATGGAGTTAGTTGTAGCTACCTTCCTCCCTTGTTTTGAAAGACCCTTCTAATTTCTTAATGTTCTTTTATTGCCCCGGGAAGAGTTTGTTGTCACTGGCCATGGTTCTAGTTCATGTAGGTTTGTATTTACTATGGAGAAGACTTTTCCCAGCAGGGTTTTAGGGCTGTCTCTTGGATCCTTCTGGTTTGCATGACCACGGTCCTGCAGAGGAACCCAGCCAGTGCCACCTGCTTATTAAGGGATTTTGTGCCAATTTGTTGGCACATAATTTGAGAATCAAAGTCCCTCCCCCGCCTTGTCCCCCGCCAGAGTATATACATACATAGACAGATATTTCCCCCTAACTGCTGACGGTGTTCTAAGAATAGTTTTCTTGCCTGGCGCTCTGAGAGCAAGGACCCATCTGCAGAGGTGTTTACAATTTGGGACTGTGCTGTAGTCTTGGTTGACTTAGCAGCCTGGCAGAACAGCCTTGTAGCTCATGGGACACTGCCTGTTTTTCATCTGGGCTGCTGGAGGGGCAATTCCCAGCTGGACAGGGGAACATAGGTGAGAATGACTTTTGCTCTATGAGGGTAGTTTCTGTCCTGATGTCAAGTGGAGACCCCTAGACTCTGTCTAGATCCCTTCACTGTAGCCTAGCTAGCAGTCACCCTGTGGTCTAGGCTTGAGATGACTGCTCTATGTCATCATGTAAAACCCAAGTACTCTCAGGGCTGGGGCAGTGACACGTGCTGTTGTGGCTGGTCAGATCTTTCTGGTAGTCCTTGCCATATTTCTTTTCACCTTTCATCATCTAGG
Source organism: Panthera pardus (assembly GCF_024362965.1). Classification (NCBI taxonomy): domain Eukaryota; kingdom Metazoa; phylum Chordata; class Mammalia; order Carnivora; family Felidae; genus Panthera; species Panthera pardus. The sequence goes on along the minus strand of NW_026526710.1, from coordinate 26,320,732 downwards.
CTTGTGGAGTTTCTATGATGTGTCTGTCCTTTTGGGTAAGAGTTAGTAGAGAAGAAAGAAAACTCAAGGAGCAATAGCTGTAAGAAAGATCATTCCATATTAACCTGGAAAGTTTTTAGAAACATTAAACATACTTGATGTAGACACATGGGTATTAAATGTAAACAGAAGCAAAATCTCTATGTAGTTCCATCTTGCCCTTTTCTCCCTTCTTCCTTCTCCCCTTCTTCCTCATTCTATCCTTGCTCCCTTCTTCCCTTCCTGCCTTCCTGTCTCAGAAAACTCTTCTGGAAGCCATTATTTTTTGGTGTCAAAGTGACTTTCTGCCTACATGGGATTTGTTAGTCTAGAATTACACCTTGACCTATATTATGGGTGTGCATGGAACGTAAATCTTAAGTTTTAAAATAGGAATGTAAGGCTTCTTCCTACTATTTGGAAATTTAGGCCACAAGACCTGCCTACATTTTAGGGAGATTTTTTTGTGTGTGGCATTATTCACTTTACTGTTATGCAACTAAAGCAAACAGTCCCAAGCACCTGTGCTATTAATTGCTACAGAAATATTGGATTCATATTCCCAGTGACTATTGTTTTTTTCCCTCTATCATAGGAGGAATTGAAAATAGTGTTTGTGTTGTCTCTTATCCATGTGATTTAAGTATGGATTGTTTTTCTCTGAATTTCCACTAAAAATGGCACTTTGGCCTTTTAAGCTGTTTTTGTGAGGACTTTTCTTTCCACCAGGCTTGTTTTCCAGATAGGTCTTGGAAATTACGAAGAACATAGCTATAATTTCTCTCTTGATTGGCAGCTGAGAGCTTTCCCGGACAAAAATAAGGCTACACTGTGCCAAATGGTTGACTTTTCTAGAATAAAAACTCTAAAGGGTATGCAAAAAGTCCTCTGGTTAATATATTGGCATTCCCAGAACCCACTAAAACTCCGGCAGCCTTCCAGACACCACTTAATGAGGATGCAGAATGTCTGGCTCAAATCCCCATGAGCAGAAGGGGGTGGGGAGCTGATGTCCACACCCTTTATTAATTTTTAATGACTGTACTTTTGTTTTGCAGATTTTGCTCCGTACCCCCCTCATGACTGACCCCCACCATGCCACCCCCCTCCCCCATCCATTTATTTACTCATTTACTTGGCATTGGAAAAATGTTGAGACTTTCAAGGTTAAGAATCCTGCTGAGGGATCATTTCTGTTTGCATAGGTTCTTTTGTTGTTGCTTTTCTTTTTCTCCCCTCCTCCCTCTTTTTTAGAAGAGGAAGAGAGAAAAGGAACAGAAAAAGAGATGACAACTTTTTTTTTTTATGATGCTTTATTGTCTGCTGGAGGAGAACCATTTACGAAACTTTAAGTTTGTCAGACAGTTTATATGACAGTGCAAGTTGGTGCTTGCCAAGCTCCAGACAGATTGCTAATGTTACATGACAGGGATAAATAAATTACCGCTGTCTGCAACACGCTTGCACTGCAAACGCACTCTGCAGCCGGCGGTCGGGCGCTGCGCACCCAGGGAGCCTGTTGGATGTGCAGCTGGGAGGAAGGCCTCTGCCTATTGCCTAGAATTCTGTGACTTGGTTCGGAAATGAAAAGGGTGTGTCTCTCGCTTTTATTTTTGGCAGTGCTGCAGGGCAGCAGAATGCACGTAGCAGCTGTGTGTCCTTCGTTTTGCTAGGCAGCTCTGCCCCCTCGCCTTGCCCTTCCCCTTCCTCCTCTCACCCCAGCACATTCTTGCATGTGCACCATGGGGCATGGCACCTAGTCTTCCTCCCAGGGACCTGCTGTGGAAGTAACTAAACTTTGTTCTCAGCTGCTTAGGCCCTATGTTTTCTCAAAGCCAAGTTTCAAGCTGTTTACGGTTGCGTTCTTTCTGCAGGTGCAGACACTGAGAACAAATTGTCTGAGATAAGTGTATGTGTGCTGCCCTGGGAGGGGGCTGGGTGGCACTCCTTGGGCATAATGTACTTTCATCTCTGGCAATTTGGATAGTCAGCTGGCAGAGTGACAGGTGTAATGAACTTAATGGTCTTGCTCTAGTTGTTAGCGGACACACTGCTCATATTACAAAGCCACCTCCTAAGTTGGGCCCCTGCCAAATGACTTACTCTTCCCTTTGCAGACAAGATTCAGGGCTTGGACTACTCCAGTGACGTTAAGGTCAGGAATTGGGTAGGTGTGAGCAACATCTGTGTGTCCTCATCCACATGGTCCCTTTCTCTGCAAAGTAGAGCCATTGCATCCATTTTGCAAAAAGAATCCATCCCATCTGCCCCTGGCTAGTCATCTCTCCTTGAGAGGTGTGGCAAGCATCCTCTGTGTAGGTGTGTGGACTTCTTGCCCCTGGCATTCACAGAATGGCAGGTTTCCTGCTGTGCCTAGTCAGTTCCTGTGCACAGCCACCATTCTGCAGAAGTGGGCTTGGGCCTATGGCTGGTGGAGGCTCAACCAGGCATTGTTTTCATTGTCTGTGGCCCCACAGGCCTGCAACGTCTGCATAGAGTTGGGGAGGGGATTTCCATAGTAAAATCTCACTGCTTCCGGAAGGAAGGCAAGAGTGGAGAGCCCACGGCAGGAGGCCAGGCTGCTTTTGGAAGGGCTCCTGGACCTCTGGCGGGCCCTCCTCCACCAGGGTACTTGGTCACAGAATAGTAGCAACAGTTCCAAACACTTGCATAGCACTGACTATGTGCCAGGCTGCTCTTAGTGTTGCACACATATGAACTAATTTAGTCCTTAGTGCAGCCCTCCTGTGACATCTGTACTGCTACCATCCCCAGCTTTCAGGAAGGTAATAGGAAGCCCGGAAATTGCCCAGTCACACCTCTTGTAAATAAAGGGTGGAGTCAGTAGGAGGAAGCCCTTGCATTCTCTCTTTTGGGGTCTGGGCTTTGACTCCAGGCTGCCTGAGGCTGGGCCCAAGTCAGAAGTTCATCAGACATCATTCATTTACCAGCTGGGAGGGGGAGGATAGTACCCTTTCTGTCCCTTTCTTCTTCCTTCCTGCCTTCATCTGTAACTGATTATACACCCCCTCACCTCCAGTCCCCATTCTTATTTCTAGCTTCTGCTTTCTGTGCCTGTCTTGCTCGTGACAAGAGCCTGAGTTTTGAGAATTAGGCCATTGGTGGCTTTGTTTTGTCCACATTGAACCTTGAGTCCCTTGAAAGACAGATGAAGTAAAATCAGCAGCAGTTTTATTGCCTGAGGTATTCTGTGCCATTCCTTAAAAACCTCTTCTGTTTGTCTTGTCTGGGTATAGATTGTGGGAGCATTAGGACCTATTTTCTGGAGGGTGAACTGAGGCCATTGGAGGCCCTCTGTCTGCTGTGAGTCTGGGGATGAGGCTGGATGAGGTCCTACTTAGTTGTTTGTTCACTCAGAAGGATCCAGCTCACCCCAGTTTGTGGAATGCTACGGTTTTAGTTTTGTTCCCCAAATGTGCTTCCCACATTTGGGGGAAAAATGAAAAAATAATCATATCTTTAAGATTTTCTGTTTTGCTCCATGAGGGCATAGATTAATCATCCATGCACATCACTGTGTACTTTTCATGAAATATAGTCCGTCTTGGACAAACCTAACTGAGATTATGGAACCTAAAGTGAGTTCAGTTTGCAGGAGATCCAGATTTACTTGGGTCTGACAGGATAGTTCTTCAGCTCTTTGCAAATCTTCCCATGGCAGTGGGGCAGGGAATGGAACCCATCACAGCCCCTGAATTAAGCCAGGTGACTGGGGTGGTGCTGTCCCCTATATGATATATTATGGTGCCCACACAATGTGAGGTACTTGATCCCAGCAGTCACCTGGATGGGGTTGGACAAGTGCTGTTCTCCTGGGGGTTGAGGCAGTGCAGGCCTCTGGAAGCTCATGTTCTGGTCTGTGCTCTGTCCCCCCCATCTCGACAGCGTTGAGCAGCCATGTTTTCATGTGGCGTGTCCCAGAGTGCATCATAGTCATCAACCCCCAGGATGCGCCCGTCACTGCCTGTGTGGCAGGTGTGAGCATCACCTGTCAAGGACAGACGTGGAGGCCTGGGTACACTGGCCACCAGTCCAGCTCTGCCCACTCTAGTTGAACCTAGACTTTTTATTCTACAGAGTCTTTTAGGCTTGCTGAACACATCGTCATAGATCTAGGCTCTGAAATTCTTTTTTTCCTGATTATATTCTCACTGAAGATAGTTTGGAAAATGAAATGAAGAAAAAAGAAACAAAGAAGAAAATAAAAATGACTAAAATTACCTTTGATTCTACTACCTTTAGAAGACCATTGTTAATAGTTTAGTAGATTCTTTCTAGGCTTATTTACTGATTAAGTATAAAATCATGTATAGAATTTGTATATGTTTTCAGACTTAGCATTTAATCCTGAACGTTTTTTCATGTAATTTAAATATTCTCCAAGAGTACCACTGCTGGTAACTATAACATTCTACTCTATGGTCATATTATTATTTTTTAAAAATTTGTTTTGGGACGCTATTACCAGTTTTCTCTATTATAAATGATACCGCGTTGAACATTTTGATTACATCCTTTGGATAGATTCCTAAAAGGGAAGTTCATGGGTACAAGAACTTTTAGAGGGTCCTCCAAAAGTTATCACCAGCTTGCTTTTCAGAAAGCATGAGGCATTTTGCATTCTCACAGATATGAGGGTGGCTCACCCTTGCCAGTATCAAATATTATTACAAAACTGTGCAAATTTGGCAGTAAATGTTATGATGTTTAAATTTTCCTTTCCATTTTTTGTTACAAGAATCTAGATCTATATCATCTGGATCACAAGTGAAGAGAGTTCTGCTGTTTGCCAGAGTTTTGTTATGGGCAAGTACGGTGATGTTTGTGGATGATCTCCTCAGGGACGGAGAAGACCTTTGTGCTAGTTTACTTTTATTTTTTATTTTTTTTAAGTTTATTTATTTATTTTGAGAGAGAGTGTGTGTGTCAACACACATAGACACACTTATGCACAAGTGGGGGAGGGGCAGAGAGAGGGAGAGAGAAAGAATATTAGCAGGGTCCACGCCCAGTTCAGAGCCCGAGGTGGGGCTCAATCCCAAGAACCGTGAGATCATGACCTGAGCAGAAACCAAGAGTTGGCTGCTCAACCAGCTGAGCTGCCCGGGCGCCCCAGCCTTTGTGCTATTTTAAATTGGAGATCCATTCTACTTAGGTAGGTTAAGGACACTAAACAATCTACTATATTTTAAAATAAAATTAGAGGATTTTATGGCCAAGAATTGCACCTGGTTTTCCCACCATCTGCACCCTACCCGCTGAGGGTAACTTGGACTCACAGGGAAGAAGTGGGGACCAGGAGAGAAAGTGGATTCAGTAGCCAGCTGCTGGAAGATGGTGTGCCATCTTGTTCAGTCACTTCTCTCTGTTTGAATGACTACTTTCTGAGACCACACTCTTCCCTAGCTTTGTCCCCTAGGATGCTGACATAAAATTCTCTTAGGTTTTACCTGATGGCTGATGCTCAACACTTGACGTGGGTGCCTCTGCAGAGGGCACTCACTTCCTCCGTTCCATAGATCTGGCAGAGTCTTCTGCTTCCAGCAGAGGTCTGTGCCCTTTCAGAGTCACATGCTACTATTAACAGTGTCTGGCCTCCTAAGCTGATTGCTCCTGAAGCTTGAGAGAAAAGAAAAATCATTTTAGGAGGTTTTTGATTAACTAAAGGCAAATCAGTTTTGTATTCTTTGAAGGGCAGCCTTTTCAGCTGAGAGGCTGGGACGGGCTGGCTGGAGGGGAGCCCATTCACAGGGCTGGTTGGAGGAAGCAAGATGTAATACCCGCATCTTGGGGGCTAGTCCCATTTTGCTTGTTATGTTCACATGCACCTTCATGCATCCATTTGTTCAGCAGCTGTGAGTGCTTACTGTGCTCTGGGGTGCATGCTGGGAGTGTGCCTCATCTGTGGCATGGCCTAGTGAGCAGTGTGCGAGATCCATGGGGCCCAGGTGGGCACTGTCCTCTCCTCTGTGCCGAGGTGAGTTGATCCCTGGCACCACAGGCATGGATGGTGCCAGGCTCTGCGTGGGCATTTGTCTCTTGGCCTGCATCACTCCCTTGCTGGCCATGCCGTCAACCCCATGCTGCATTCTAGGTACAAACCCACTCTTGCCATGGCTGGCAGTGTGGACGGTGCCAAGACCTTGGAGATGGAGTATGCAGAAAACTGCCAGTGGGTGGCAGGGCTGGTTGGTGGCCACACAGGTGGTTTGACCATAAGGGGTCAGGCAGTATCTTTAGGGGAGCAGCTTGTGCTGGTCCCTTTCTGCAATTGGGAGGGAGGCTCCCAGACAGTTGCGTGCTAGTGATGTTATTGAATAGTTTGCTGGAACATTTACTCAGGGCATTTTGGGTGACTGAAAAATACACCTTGTGTACTTTCCCCCTGTTTGCTGTTGGCTGGTGTGTGCGGGTCTGACAGACTTTTGTTTAATTTGACCTTCCTGCATTTGGCTTGTTCCTTCAGCAGAATGAGAAAATGCCAGACTGTTTTTTCTAGGAGGGATAGAGGGCCTTTTTGGACGTAATGCATGCGTTATTTTAAAGGTAGAGGTAACGTTTACAGTTGGATGGCTTGGGTGAATGTTTTTCTGCTACTTCAGCTATTAAGATAAATATTGTACCCTTACAGAACTTAGCTTTCATCCTATTCATATTTAAATGTGAGATTCAGAATCTGTATTTCTAAACTAGAGGTAGGTCCTGGGACTTAATTTTTTTTTTATCTGAAGAGTAATGTAAAAATAATAAATATTATATATATACACACATATATATACAGTCATAACTACATAATTATTAGTAAATTTAATCCAGAAAAATCATATTTGTTTTCTGGTAAATACAGTGGGACATTAAATGGAGTTGGAATTATTTAATGGAACTCTTAGTGCATTACTTCGCAATGTGAATGCATCCTTTTTTTTAAATTTTTTTTTTTTAACATTTATTTATTTTTGAGACAGAGAGAGACCATGAACGGGGGAGGGTCAGAGAGAGGGAGACACAGAATCTGAAACAGACTCCAGGCTCTGAGCTGTCAGCACAGAGCCCGACGCGGGGCTCGAACTCACAGACTGAGAGATCATGACCTGAGCCGAAGTCGGACGCTTAATCGACTGAGCCACCCAGGCGCCCCTGTGAATGCATCCTTTTATTGTTATAACATGGTTTATATATTGGGTTTTAAAAATTGGGGCACATTTGTGTGCCTAAGGGGATGGCTCCCACTCTGGCATCTGCCATGTAGCAGGCCTTCCACTTGGCCCACCTGAGGAAGCAATGTCAGGGCAAAAACGTGGGCCTGAGCATACTGTCTGCAGCACTCTGCTGTCCACACTCTGCTGTCCAGTGTGTGTGGAAGTATCTGAGTAGATGTGTTATGAGGGGGGTGCTATATCTTCTGAGGTCTCGTCTGACTGAACCCTTGGGAGGCTGCATGACCTTGGGAAGATCAGTTTGCTCTTCTCTAAAACAACTATTTGCCCACCTCTTAGGTTTTGAAGAGGATTAAGTAAGATAATGCTTATGCAAACCAGTTGGGAGAGGCTCAGTGAACTACCATGGTGAGTGCCCAGTAAATGGCAGCTGTCTTTAAGTCAGATAAGGATTTGTGAGGCATCTGCCCAGCCTGGTATGGAGACCCAGCTCCTGCCTCTGTAGACTATGTGTACAGGAAGCAGCCAGCAAATAAGAGCAGGCAGTTTATAATCAGGCCTCAAGTTAAGAGTTGGGAAGCCCCAGGGGTGCTTGGGTAACTCAGTTGGTTAAGTGTCCGCCTTCTGCTCAGGTTGTGATCTCACAGTTCATGGGCTCAAGTCCTGCATTGGGCTCTGTGCTGACAGCTCAGAGCCTGGAGCTTACTTCAGATTCTGTGTCTCCATCGCTCTCTGCCCTTATCCCACTTGCGATCTGTCTCTCTCTGTCTCTCAAAAATGAATAAACATTAAAAAAAAAAAAAAGAATTGGGAAACCCCATTTAAGCCCCAAGTCAGGAAAATCTTTGTACATGGAGAGAGTGAGATGGCTGGGTATGAAGGGCAGTAAGCTCTGCCAGCTTGCTTCTGTTACCCCTTGCTCTGCTCTACATTCTTGTGGAGCACTGTGATGCCCAGGCACTGGCTCTATCCCCATACTGCTGGAAGGCAGGTACCCAAATGGTTACTGCACTGGGTGGTGGCCTCGCCAGGGTACTGGCAGCACGAGGAAGTATAAAGATCCCAGAGGAGCAAGGAGGACATCTAGGTCTACTCTGGTCAGTCAAGGAGGACTTCAGGAAGAAGCTGACTTTGGGCTGAGACTTGGTGAAAGAACACAGTTTTGCCAGGTGGACAAGCAGGAAGAGAGTGTTCACTGTCAGTGGCTTCGAGAAAGCTATGTGCACTGGGGTCTGGAAGGCAAATACCAGAGCTTCAAACTTCGGTGTATAAGTATGTGTGTCAATTTATAGATAAATATACATGACCCATGTGTGTGCTTGTACATTTTTGCTCATAGGAGTATGTTCTTAAAATTGGGGGACTGGGACACCTGGATGGCTTAGTCGGTGGAACATGTGACTCTTGATCTTGGGGTTGTAAGTTCAAGCCCCATGTTGGGTGTAGAGCTTACTTAAAAATAAAAAATCTTTTAAGAAAATTGGGGGACCACTGGTGAGCAGTGGGAACAAGTGTGCAGAACAGGGATGAGAGAGAGTAGCTGTAAGGGTAAGCAAGGGGCTGGTTATTTCACAGGTTAATAGTGATGCATATAGTTCTTGAAATTTAGAACTCTAACTGCACTTACCCCATGAAGGGGTGAGCCTGGTGAAGAAAATCCTAAATTATTTGTTAGTGTTTAAGTGCCACCAGCTTAAAATCCATGTGCCATATTTTGCCACTTTGCTGCCCTCACTTTTGCAGGCACCTTTTCCTGAGTTTATGACTATTGGAGTATGGCGAGGGGTGGGGGTTTGGTGCTCCGGTTTAGGTAATATGAAATGCTAATATAAATGCTTTGTTGACCCAGAGAAATAATTGTCAAGAAATTGAGATTGTTTATTCATGCTCTGAGTGGGGGTAACAGTTTTAGAGGCCATGTGCATCTATGAAAATGGTCAAGTTCAATTAATATGTCAAGGGGGTTGTGGGGGCTGCAAGGGATAAGTAAAGACTGGTTCTTTTCCTGCCTGCCTTCAGAGACTGTACATCATGGCCAGAGTTTTGTGTGTCAGACACACGTTGGTGTTAGTCGGTGAGGCAGCATGCAGGTAGGAGGGAACTCCATGCTGATGGTGTTGGTGGAAGAGGCTCTCGTCGGGGACGGGTGGAAGGGCAAAAGGGCTCAGGACAGATTTTGTGGGGAAAAAAATGGCAGTTGATATGTGCCTCTGAGATGGGCAATGACAGGAAGAAAACAGCTTGCTGGAAGGGTGTGGATCAACGCAGGGGAACACAGAGGGTATTTGGTGAACACCAGTTTGTTGGAAGCTCTGTCCTTATTGGAGCTGATAAACGTTAGCTGTTGTCATCATCATTTTTGTTCTTGTTGTGTCAAGGCGCTGGATTAAGGTAGGCAAGACCAGTTCTGCTGTGGAGTGTTTCATCCCATCTTTGCTGAACACTGAGTCAACAGCCAGTAACGGTGAAGAAAAAACAAGCCTGTTGGGAGACCTACTTTCTATTTATTTCCTTAATCTGTTTGTTTGCACTGGATACTCTGTCTTGACTGTAGTTCTGTAATACTCAATATTTGTTCACATTTCACAGAATGCTTACATTTCATCCTCCATGCAGTTCACACCAGGAAGCCAGGTTTATTCCTTTCATATGGTAATTACAATGCCTTCTATTTGCAAAACATTTGTAACTTTTTAAAGCTTTTCATAGACAATATCTAATTTCAGGTTCCTTGGCTTTAAGGAACATAATTAATGAAATGTACATAGAAGTGTAATTAATGGATTCGTTCCTTACTCTTCTCTAATGTGGCCGTTAGCTGAATGTGGAATTCAGATTGGAGTTTATTTTAATGTGCAAAACGTAACGGGAAAGAGATGTCCTGTCGTTGTCCAAGCCACATAATGAGGTATTTCTGAAGTTGCTGGGACCAAGGCTTTTGCCCCTTGCTTCCTGGGCAGGCACTCAGTCGACATAATTTTAAGAGGTTGGGGTAAAGCACTCAAGATCCAATTCAAAAGTACAGCCGGACACCCATGCAATCCTTCCTCAGGTGGACTGTGCAGACCGGAGACCTCACTGAATTGAAGTGTATGGGCAGCCTGGGTGGATGTGGAAGCCTCCTCTCATTTCTTGTCCTTTGTTAAAGGGAGGCTTACCGGTGAGCTTCTTGTGGCACTTAAAAAGCTATAGAAGGTTCTGGCAAATCTAAGTGTCCAGCCATTGTTAACAGCAGAACAGGTGCACACCCTCTTGTGTGCTGTGGGTCCAGGGCACTTGGGATCTCTGTCCTCAGCCTGCGCTCCTTTTTTTTCAAGGTGGTTTTGGCTTCTGCCATGGTATCAGTTTGTTCAGCTGTGCAGGCAAGTCGCTGTCAGTTCTGTCTCTCTCCTTTTAGCAAAATAGTTTTCATTCCGAGTTGGGGCCCTTTGTCCGGGTTACATAAGACTGTTCTGTGGCCTCAGCCCTTGGCCAGCACCTGGCCACCTCCGCCCAGCTCTTGCCTCTCTCTACCTCTAGCGGCCCCTTTTCTCCGCTCAGCTATTTACTGTTGTGTGTGGCTCTGCTTCTTCCTCTGTGGTTGCCAAGTATTCTGATCCCCTTCTTGTATTCCAAGTGGAAGTCATTCACACCGCCGTTCACACTTGCTTTGCAGTTTTCTGCTCTCTCTCCTCCACAGACCTCAGAAGTGCTGTGTCTAACTCTCGCTCCCTGAGGCCGTGTGTGGAGACTGCCTACCTAGTCCAAGCACTCAAAGCCTGCTTCAGCAGTCCTAGGCCTGTAATAGAGACACAGGCTGGAGTGTCTGCTGGCTTTTCCCAGTTTGGACACCCCCTGACAGTGGTGTAGATATGGTTCAATGGTTTTGGTGGCAAATGAAGTGCTTTCTGGTCTCCTTGGGTATTTAGTTTGTGTGATCAATAAGGACTGAGGCTCAGTTGGTAGCTGCACATGGTGAGTTATGTGGACAGGTTGTAATGAAATAGCCCTACCTCTGCAGAAAATGGGTGCCCTGAAGGGTGGTACTGATGGGATATGCTCTTTCCGTTGCTTAGAAAGTGAACTTGTCTCCTATACCATTTGAATATATTCTCTGCTGTTGGAAAATAGAGTGGTTACGTGATTCATTGGCTTGTTCACTGATTGAGAGAGGATGGCAAGATGTCAGTGGGCTCTCCTGGCTTGCTCTCAGAGTTGACAGGGGTATGGTAGGCAGAACCCAGCAAAGAATAGAAGAGCTGCTCTTGCAAGCTGGCCGAAGAACCGAGTGCCCTCTTGTTTGATATACACCTTTCTGTCACTTATTTGCCACTGTCTCTGGTGCTGTTTTATTGACAGCCTTCTCCAAATGTGTCTGAGCGCCTGGTCACCCTACCTCTATGATGAGGCCTGCCAAGCAAAGCTGCTGAGGACGGTCGTTCTCAGAGGTGTTCATTGGTGTCTCTCCCTCATCTGTCAGTGGAGGTTTCCAAACCTAGAACCTTATACCCACATCTGGGAAGCTTAGAGGCAGAATTCTTTTGCCTGTATTGAAATTCATTATGCAGTTTGAACAACATGGGCTTGAACTGCACAGGTCCACTTACACGTGTTTATTTATTTATTTTTATAAATACCATACAGTACTATAAATTAAATATATTTTCTTTGTGATGTTCTTTTTTTTAAAAAAACATATTTGTTTATTTAAGTAATCTCTGCACCCAATGTGAGACTCAAACTCATGACCCCAAGATTGAGAGTCCCACGTTCTACTGACTGAGCCAGCCAGGCGCCCCCTTGTGATTTTCTTTCTTTCTTTTTCTTTAAAGTTTATTTATTTATTTGGAGAGAGAGAGAGAGAGAAAGAGAGAGAGAGAGTGTGCACGTGCATGCAAGGGAGGGGCAGAGAGAGAGAAAATCCCAAGCAGACTCTGCACTGTCAGCACAGAGCTTGATGAGGGGCTTGAACTCATGAACTGTGAGATCATGACCTGATCCAAAATCAAGAGTCAGATGCCAACTGACTGAGCCACCCAGGTGCCCCCCCATTGTGATTTTCTTAATAACATTTTCTTTTCTCTAGCTTAAGTTATTTTAGTAATACAGTGTATTGTACATATGACATACAGAATATGTGTTAATCAGTGGTTTATGTTGGTCAGGCTTCTGGTCACCAGTAGGCTTCTGGTGAACAGTAGTTAAGTTTTGAGGAGTCAACTTACAGGTGGATTTTTGACTGTGCAGGGTTAAGTACCCCTCCCCACTGCCTTGTTCAAGGGTCAACTATATATAGAGGATCTCACCCCTAAACTCTGAAGTGCAAACTCATATCTGTCAGATGTCTCTATTGTCCGATGGGCATCTCTAAAGCCCATGTCTAACAATGATGTCCTGATTCCCAGCACACCCATCCATCTTGTCCCTTTGGTTTCCCCCATCTGCCCTTCACTGTCCCATCTCAGTGACAGTATATTCCAGTCTGCCTAGTGATTCAGGTCACACATCTTGGAGTCCTCCTTGACTTTTTTTTTTTTTTCCATAGCTCACCTCAATCCATCAATAGATCGTGTTTGTTCTGTCTTCTAATTCTGCCTCAAACCTGCTCACTTGTCAGCAGCATGGCTGCTAGCAGCTCAGTGTGTCCCTTCCCCACTCAGGTTAGAGTCTCCTGACTGCAACCCCTCCAACTTTGGAGTCTAGTCTCAGCCCAGCAGACTGTGAGCCAGGGCCCAGCAGTTGAGTAGCTCCTCTGCTGGGGGCTCTGGGGTCTGGCAGCCTTCCCTCTGCGGTGCCTCCTCACAGGCCTTTGTGGTTGCTCTGCTGAAACTCCCCCTTGGTGGCCATACATCTGTCCCTCGCTTCATTCAGGCCTCAGTCTGGTGACCCTCGTCAGGAGGCTGTGCCTTACCTTGGGCCCTGCCCGGACGCTGTTCCAGTTTTCTCTGTCTGTTCACTGGTGCTGGTTGTTACCCCCCACACGGGAAAGTAAGTGTGGGAGGGTGGGTGTGTTGCCTTGCTCCTTGTTCTGGGAGGTGCCCAGCAGCAGCCCCGGGACTGCAGTGCATGACCGCAGGTGAACTCAGGCAGGGCACAGGCCAGCAGGGGGACACAGTGCCGCCGGGTGAGTTGTCCACTCCCTCCTGGGTGGGGCAACTTGTGGGTGCTGGGTGTCTCCCCTCGGTTACCATGGGTCAGGTCAGACCTCAGTGCAAACAGAAAGTTCTGCCAGAAGGGCTGAAGTACAGCTGCAGGAGTGAAAGGGGTGCACATGAGGGTGGTACATCCCAGGTGACATCATTGTGGTCACCCCTTCCACCCCTTGTCTCCTATGGTTTTCTACTCACCTGCATTAACACTTTGTTTTGCTATTTCTCCCTGAAGTCAACTACCTGCTGGAGGCAGGAGAAGCAATTGTTTTCTAGGCAGGCTCTTGCCTTCCTTCTCTCCTTCTCCATTTGACTTGCTAGCTGTATAAATTATGTATGAAGTAGATACTATTTATATGTTTCAAGACAATTGATAAACCTGTAAAAGATCATCAGATTTATTAATTTTAGTAAAATCATCGTAGGTACACATTTTCTCTTCAGACAATGTGTCTCTATTATAAGCTTGGTTCCCCTCAGCTTGGTTCCTTGGTTTTCTTCTGTTCTTGGGATCATGAAGAGTTCAAAATAGAGAAAATTGTGGTCTGTGAATCTTTTTTCCATCTTTTCACAGAAGACTAAGTGGTTGACAGGTACCTGGAAGTCTGACTCATCTTCCAGACATCTGACTGTGCTTTTATTCTGGTATTAGATATGTGTTCTTGAGTTTTATTTTCTTGCTTGGATTCAAAATCAACAAGGATGTGAAAACTAAGTACCTAGTGGAACAAGGCAAAAAACCCAAATAAGACAAATTCCCAATAGTGGTGAGTAGTATAGCATTTTATTTTTGTGTGATATATGGTCACATGCTAGCCTGGCCTGCAGATGAGAAGGGCAGCCATGGACAGGTCAGTCTTTCCTTTGCAGGTTCTCCCATCCCATCCAGACCACACATCTACAGTCCTGCCTGAGCAGTGATGGCACATGTCCGGCCCAAGGTTGGGTGGCTTTTCTTGAGGTCAAGCTTCAGTCTTACCTCCATCAGAAATCTGATTTGAATGACATAGGCACCTCCATCCAGAAAACCAACCAGAAGGAAATGTACCAGAACATTAAAAATAGATACCTTCCAGCATAGTGCTATGGATGATTTTAAAAATTCTGTCTTTTTACCTTTTCCATATTTCCTACAATGAGCATTTATATAACAAGAAAATTCCCAGTGAACTTGATTTACTCAGGGCGTGGAATAAAAAGTCAGTTTCTGAAAAATTGCGGAAAACAATTTGATGTGTGTCTTTTTAAGCATTTTGGAAGCACGGGTGGAGTTGCTATGGGGATGGTAAGGTTTACTCTCTACAGAGAGTGGTTCCATCTGGCACCACATGCTCCCTGAGCCAAGCTGGGCAGTCCTACGCACAGCAGAGTTTCTCATTAGATGTGGAAACAATTACACATAGAATCACGATTCCATCTTCTCTGCACCCCCCCCCCCCAATCACCATTTAGCTTTGATCTAATAGCAGGACACAATGCTAAACTGCTTTCCACAGCCTCTGACCTCTGTGCCTGTCGTCACCTCTGAGATGGGTGCATTGCTGACAGTCTGAAGGGGTTCTGTCTTTGCTGGTGGAGCAGGGATGTTTCCTGAACAGGGTATACATCATCATACCTTTATCACAGTTGGAATTAATTTTCTTTTGCATAAATGCTGACATCTCTTTGAGAGGCATTGTTTTCATTTCCCTTTGCTGTGCCCCTTGAAACCATGGCCTCCTTTCCCTTCCTGCACTTGCTTAGAACCAATATGGTCGCATCTCAGTTAGAGATGAGGTTTTAACATTCTGCACTGGGTCATGGTGGGGACATGATGCATGCAAATAAAGTTCAGTTTTACATTTTATGGAGGATGAAACAAAGTGATTAAGAGAAGTAGTAGGTTTTCTCTCTGTCTTTGGGTCTTCAGTTATCACCGGAGGACTCATGGAGCTAACATAGTGGTGGAGACGCTGGCTTAGGGATGGTTGGCAGCCAGCGGTTGGAATTGGTGGTGTTCTCAGAACTCTGGTAGGGGCCCTGGACTAGATGTCTGGGGACCCCATGTTGTTGCTGCTCTTGGTCTCCTTATAGGGGTGTGCTCTTCGGCCAGTCTAAGTTTTGGTTCCTTCATCTGGAAAATGGCATTGGCGATGCTTATTTTCTCATAAGGTTATTATGATGATCAGATAAGACGGTGCAAGGGTCTGCTTTGAAAAGCAGAGAACTGAATTCTTCAAAGGTGCGTTGCCCCCACAGCCTGACCACTGGCTGAGTCACTGCATGTCCTGTTGTGTCCTGTCCACTTCCTTTGATGATATGATAGGACATGGCTCTATGATGCCATCATGGATGGCCTGTAAGCACCTCAGCTTCTAGCTTAGATGCTTGTGATGATGGACCTGTAGACAATGGCTGGCTAGTGTGCTATTTCATTCTTGCCTTGGAGACAAAGGTGATAATTTCACTCAGCCCCAGGACCAAATGGAACTAGGGTGGTTCTACTTAATGGAAAAAGCAGTTGGAAGACATTCAGGAAACATGGATTCTTGTTCCCAGTTCTGCCCCCAAGCAGCATTGTCTGTGAGCAACTCAGGATCTAGTCTTTCAGTGGTAGGATTGCTTGACTGCCTTGGGTCAGGTACTATGGACACTCAAGACCTGTGGCCTCAGTGCCCCCATTGAGAACCCCCTTCATGTCAGCATGGCTGTCTAGCACTTCCTGTGCGTTAATTCATTTGACCCATTTAATTCATTTGTGGGGTTGGGTGGTATTCCAATCATACATGCTCTTAAGATCTTGTCTCCAAATGGTGGCTGGTATGGAGCCTGGTGGCTCTCTGGGCCCCTCGTGGCTCAAGAGTCCAAGGACTCTACTTCCTCAGGAGTCACAACTCTTGGGCTGATTGTGGAGGACATGGACAGTGGCATGGGGCTGTTCCCATTCTGTCCTTACCCATTGAACATGAGCTCTGAAAACCCACCTAAAACCCCAGGAACTACTGGCACACAGATACTTAAAATAACAACACCCAGAATATCTGCCTTTCTTGAGCTGTAGGGGTATTTGCCACCCAAGCACCAAACCAGATCTAGGATTTTTCTTTGTTAGTTTCCAGGGTAGGAACTGGAGGTGGAATTCTAAGGACTGGCCATGATTGATGGTAGAATGAGGTGGAAGCACCTTGTCTTTGCTCTCAAAAACACACTCCTGTCTGTCGTGTGCCCTTCAGGTGTCAACTCCTGTTGGAATTCCTTTGCTCACCTGGAAGGATATTGGAATTGCCTATGCTGTGCAATCTTTTATTATTTTTAAATGTTCTCAAAGCCCTTTGGATGGAACTGAAGCTTTCTTTATTTGGGTTGCTAATTTTCACACCAAAGGAAGACTTCTATATCTTACACTGTATGCTGAGTTTCTGTGATAAGTTGGATTATTTCAGAGAGTTCCTGGTTAGTTGAGGAAAGGAGGAGCAAGAGAGATGTGCCAATCAGGGAATTTACATACACAAATCCAAGAGGCAGCCTGGTGCAGGGTGGGGGATGTGGGCTGTGGAGTCCCACCAATGTGGGTTCCAATCTCTGCTGAAATATGTACCAGTCAATGGTGTGTTACTTTTGAGAATCCTGGAGAGACTAAACGAGATGCCTGGGGTGGGGCTTGCACACGGCAGGTGCTACGGAAGTGGTGGCTGCCTGTGTTTAGAGTGTGGAAATACACATTTAGAGAGCCTGGATTCAGGCTGCTTGCGAAGGCCAGTCTTGCCCACAACCCACTGGCCCCAGCCCCTTCTCCAGCAGATCCACATGAGTGGCAGTTTCTGCACAGAGTGTAGAAAGTTGCTGTTTGCTTGTAACCGTGGGTTTGATAGAGTATTTGTGTCCTCGGACCCAGCTTGCTGGTGGGGGTGCCTAGTGGAAGGGGAGAGGGTACTGGAAATGTTAATGCAGCTAATCCAATGAGATTAGCCTCCTGAGCTGAGGGATTTGAGGGAACAAAGGGTATTGAAGGGACCACTTAGAAGTTTAAACAGACTCCGTTCTCCCTTTTCACCTACGTCTTGTATAAGGATTTCAATAGCTCCTAAATGAGCTGGCCTGAATGGCAATAGCGCCCTTTTAAATTCTAATTAGCTGGTGAATTAACTAGTATGAATTTTGATTAGTTAGGATGAATTACAGGTATTAATGATTGTACAGTCTTAGAGCAAATGAAAGTAGCGGTTATCCAAAGGGGGCTTTGGCCAGCCATCCGGCCGGAGGACTTTAAATAGTCTCAGAAAGGCTGTGCTCTCTCTCTTTTTTTTTTTTTTTTTTTACACTGCATTCTTCACCCTTTAAAGCCCAGACTGGAGCAGCGTGGAGTGGGGACAAGATGCAGGTCCTCCCTCTCTCCTTGGTGGCCCTGGAAGGAGTGGAGCCCGCATCCATAGCTGGCGGGCCTCCAGACGCCCTTTGCAGTGTGCCCCGCCACGCGGCTGCACCAGCTTCTTTACTGGAAAGCCCGTGGCTGTAGCTGTTCCCTCCCAGGGCCGGCCTTGACCTGTTCTGGACAGCAGTGTTTATATTTGCTTCGGCTGGCGCTGCAAGCCCTCCTTGTGCCAGTGTGGGGTGGGGGGCTGCTCCTGTTTGGCCAAGGAAGGGAATTCGCAAGCGTATTGATCTTTCTTTGGCTTTGCTGTGTTTCAGACAGCCTTGCACATGGAGACTCATTGCTCAGTAGTTAAATAGGCGAGTGTTTAAAAATATCCAACTCAGACCCATTTCAGTGATGGAGACATGTCACATGCATGGTCAATGTGCTCTGGAAAGAGTCACGGGCTCATGTACAAAAGGCCTCGCGTACAAAAGGCATCGCATAGTCTAGATTGCCGAATGACCAGTTCCTGGTCGGCAGGTGCTGTGAGCTGGAGGTTGAGCACCCTCACCCCTGCCCTTCTCCAGGCTCGCACTCCCTGCCCTCTGTCCTTCCTCTGGGTCTTCTGACTGGGAGGCCTGGGAGGCGCTGCTTCACCTTCCCTCTTCCCCTGAGGCACTCTAAGGCCACGTCTGCACCCTGGGCTGGCAGTTCCCTTCCCTCCCCTGTGCTCCCTCAGACTTTGGTCATAGTTGTGTGCGCCTATGTTAGTGTGCATATGTGTTTATGCATGTGTATACATTGTGTGTGCGTGGATGTCCATGTGTGCTCACACCATTGTTTCCTAATATACTGTGCTCATGCCTGCCTTCCCCATGGACCATAAACTCTGAGTCTGTACTGTGTGCTCTTACATTTAAAGGCCCAGCATAGGGCCTAGTGCATGTAGGTCTTCAGTGATCAATGGGAGAATGCGTACATGAGACACTTGGGGCAGCTTTGGGGGCTGATGGCAGATTGTGGCCTACTCTCACACTTTTTGTCTAAGAGAGAATTGGCTTTTTTTAAAGCAGACTTGGTGCCCTACTCCTTTGTTTTGTGTCCTGTTGGGCACCTCATATGACACAGTGCTAGTTTATGAGGACCCAAAGACATGTGAAGTTCAACGCTGGACGTAGTGTGATTTCCCATCACTGTTGATTCACGAGTTCGGCCAGAATGTTCTTCAGCGGTGACCCACACACTCTTCAGCAATTCTTACATGCATCATCGCTATGAAAAGCAAAGTTTTGATACTTTGAGAATTGAGATGGTGGAGGTCCCACCTGAAAAGAGTGAGAAAAACCTTGGCTAAATCGATTTTACCATGGTTGGTCTTTGGACATATCTGAGGGACAAACATTTGTGCAGAGGGAGTAGCAGGTGAATTCAGGCCCAAGGTTTTCTTGCCAAAAAGCTGCTGTCTGTGGGCCTTGATGGTCAGCCAGCCTCACAGCTTCTTAACCCTCACTGACCAGCTGGCTGTTGCAGGCATGACACTCCAAACTTTGGTGTTTCCCCGCTGAAGTTGGTGCTGTGCAGTGCTCTTCTTCAAAAGCAAAATATCCATTACTCTCCCTCCGCCCCAGCCCTCCCCCCACCCCAGTTCATCTCATGATGAGGCCTTCTGGAGGTTGGTTTTTGGGACATTCCTAGGCACATCCTACATCATAACCACTCCTGCTGGAGGCCAAGGTTGTAAAGATGACTACCCCACTGTCTGCTGTATCTCCATATTTTACTGTAATAAATAAATGACTGAGAGACTCTCATGTACCACAGAGTAGGCTAGATTTCCAGAGAATGGATGAATTACATCCATAACTTCTGCCACCTGCATGAGACAGGATGACCTTGTTAGGCTGTCTGGAATGGTTTGTGTTTCCTATGCTGGCCACCCTCTGCTGTGGGGAGAAGGCTCAGGCCCCAGAGTCTAGTTTTGTCATGATTGAGAGTAACTCAGACTGAGGTCTCCATCAGAGAATAGATCCCGTAGGAGGGTTTGGTATGTGTTCCTCTGCCTGTATTGCTTGCATTCTGTTTATTTCTTTCTGCATGCTCAGCTTTCTTCCAGAACTGATTTAAAGACAGCTTATAAAATACATATAATGTTAAAATAATAATAAAAGATTGAGGGTTTTAGGAAAAAGAAAATGCATGTTTAACAGTTTTATTAAACAAAGAAGTGCTTCAGACATGTTGACTTACTAGAATCCTTTATTTAAAAGTGTCCAGGAAATTCCATCAAAATAATTTTGTTTAGAATTCTGGTATTTCAAGTTGTACCAAAGAGAAGGAAATTTCAAGTGGCCCCAATACCAGTTCACATTTCTTTTACAGATAAGGGGTTAAGGTTTTTAGGACTCGCTCTCTAAATAGGCTGTTTAATTCCTACTGGTGTTTTGGTTTCAGGCCTGGAGCTGTGTTTGGGTGATTAGTGACATCTAATTACGTATGGGAGGGCAGGCAAAAGCTTTATAGCCTTGAGTCAGATATAGAGAACTACCTTCAAGCACTTACTAATGGTTTTTGTCAAGAAATGGATTTTTCAGAACAATAATACAGAGATTGATAATATTTTATGTTGTAAGATATGGTAATCATGGAATATTATGCAGTCTTTGAAGTATGTAGAATAAGAAATAAGAATTAAGTGCTAAAGGTGTATTGTTTTATTCACTCTACTAAAAGTAATTTCCAAGTAGTTTATTTTAATATCATCTAACAGTTTTGTGTGCCCTTGCTCTCAGCTCTGACCCCACTTGTCCCAACTTAATTTCAGCTGTTAAACACTTAGAACCCCCGTTAGGTCCAAATTAGCACTGTCATCTGACTTATCTGGAGCAGCAGTGCTGGCTGCTGGTTTGCCTGCTCTCCATTTTGCTGGGAGCATCTAGTCTGCTTGTCTGTAGAGGCTCAGCAATCCTGGTACTTGCTCCGCCTTTGTGCCTTTGTTCCCGTATTCCTCAGTTCTGCATCCCCTATTTGAGTGTCTCTGAGCTCTTTTATGCTGGAAACACTTGGAGCCTTTGTGTCTGATCCCAGCTGATCTTAATTTCCCAACCAGGACTTGATTTCTTTGAGAGCCACCTTGCCCTGGGCCAGTCTGCTGGAACTGTGCCTCGCCCCTGCCACTTCCGGCTCTTAACCTTGGGCATGTTATGAACTTAAGTGAGTGAGCATAACACCTCTCATACTGTGAGGAAGAAAAGTGAGACAAAATATGGGGACAGCACTCAAACTTTACATCAGCACCCCGTCCCTCCATCCGCCTAACTCCACTTACCTATCATTTAGTAAACTTAATTGCCAAACATAAATTAAATTAATATTATAGTAAGGGCTCCCAATTTTCTCTATTACCTACCTGTGCCTCTCTTTTTGCTATTAACCTTTGAAATCTTTACAAATTATTTATTGATCTATATCGAGTGTATTGTGGTTAATATAATCATTTAAATCTACGCTTGCAAATGTTGCCATCAAAAGTTTATTTTTATTTTTTAATTTTTTAATTTTATTTATTTATTTATTTATTTATTTTTAAATATATGAAATTTACTGCCAACTTACTGTTGGTTTCCATACAACACCCAGTGCTCATCCCAACAGGTGTCCTCCTCAATACCCATCACCCATCCTCCCCTCCCTCCCACCCCCCATCAGCCCTCAGTTTGTTCTCAGTTTTTAAGAGTCTCTTATGCTTTGGCTCTCTCCTACTCTAACCTCTTTTTTTTTTTTCCTTCCCCTCCCGCATGGGTTCCTGTTAAGTTTCTCAGGATCCACATAAGAGTGAACACATATGGTATCTGTCTTTCTCTGTATGGCTTATTTCACTTAGCATCACACTCTCCAGTTCCATCCACGTTGCTACAAAGGGCCAGATTTCATTCTTTCTCATTGCCACATAGTACTCCATTGTGTATATCAACCACAATTTCTTTATCCATTCATCAGTTGATGGACATTTAGGCTCTTTCCATAATTTGGCTATTGTTGAGAGTGCTGCTATAAACATTGGGGTACAAGTGCCCCTATGCATCAGTACTCCTGTATCCCTTGGGTAAATTCCTAGCAGTGCTATTGCTGGGTCATAGGGTAGGTCTATTTTTAATTTTTTGAGGAACCTCCACACTGTTTTCCAGATCGGCTGCACCAGTTTGCATTCCCACCAACAGTGCAAGAGGGTTCCTGTTTCTCCACATCCTCTCCAGCATCTATAGTCTCCTGATTTGTTCATTCTGGCCACTCGGACTGGCGTGAGGTGATATCTGAGTGTGGTTTTGATTTGTATTTCCCTGGCCATCAAAAGTTTAGATCCCTCTTCCTACCTTCCCCTGAAAGACACACATACATAGACTGATGTACACTCATATATGTTCAGATACACACAAAGGTACAGGCACATATATAGACATACATACAGTCTTCTGTACTTTCAGACACACACAAACTCGCTGATACACATTCAGACACATGCATGCATATGCACACACACTGCACACAACTTACATTTGACTGTTCCTGTGTGCAGTTTGAGCTTCTAGCAGAGCTTATGGATTGACCCTGTGGTTGAGATTTTCTGTGTTTAGGGATAGGTGGGAATACTCATTTTAAAATTAAATTTAATAAATATTTAGAAAGCATGTATTATATGCCTCATTAGCAATTTTGTTAGATGCTCTGGAAGAAACAAAAGCACATGTATTATCTGTGTCCCATGGACACAGAGTTTTTGGGGTTGTTACTTTTTTAATCTTCACTTATTTTTGAGAGAGAGAGGGAGAGAGAGAGAGAGAGAATGAGAGAGAGAGAAAGAGAGAGAGGACAGAGAGAGAGGGAGATACACAATCCGAGGCAGGCTCCAGGCTCTGAGGTGTCAGCGCAGAGCCCAATGCAGGGCTCGAACTCACGAACTGTGAGATCATGACCTGAGCCGAGTCAGATGTTTAACCCACCCAGATGCCTCACAGTGGGGTCATTACTTTTTATGCACATGAGATGCTTGGCGAATATTATCATTTGTCTCATTTCGCTGGACCTGCACACACTCCATTTAGTGGAGGTGATGGGTTCCCGAAAGTCGAGCTGTGCCATAGTCAGTGCCATAAGGGGAAATGTCAAAAAATGCTTTCAAGGGTTGAGCGGTTTGCATGAAGTGTATACACAGGAATAACCCTGACTTTTAGGGACCACGTGTCCCTGGATTTGGAAGAACACCATGTGTGTCACCCAGCAGGTTCTGAACCTTGTGGAGGGCTGACTATGGGAGGCATGCTTAATTCCACCCTGGCCCCACTGTTAGTGAGTTCTCATTTAGTACCAGAGATAGTGGGGCAGGTGAGACAGGCAAGTGAGGGGAGACTTTTTTATTCATGCATTGGGTTTAAGCAATATCAGTTTGGGGAGCTGCCTAAAGTTTTTGCTGAGTTTATTCTAGCAGGAAATGCTACTACTCCTAATTAATATTCACATAAGCCTTTGCCAAATGCTTACTGTACAGATATTATTGTTATCCTCACTTTCCAAATGTGGAAACTGAGAGGTTGAGTGATGTGCCCAAGTTAATCTGGGTAGGAAGGTGTGGGCTGTGTCCCTTAAACCCACATCTTGGGCCCTGGCTCTCTACTTGTTCCTAAGGACCATGGATAGCAGAGTTTTGCCATGTGGGATGAAAGCAAGCAGCATGATTGTTTCTGCTTCAAGAGGAGCAAGAGAAGTGATATGGTCTCCCAGATCACCTGCACAGACTGCAGCTCCTGGCTCTCAAATGTGAGCATGAGTCTGCTCTTTCCCTCTCTTCTCCTGGGCTTCCACATTTACTTGTCTGCAGCGCAGTAGGATTACTAAGGGAACAAGGCTTGCAGAGGGCGGAGGGTGTGTCTATCATGTAGTGGGGTTCAGGGGCTCAGAACACTGTAGCTGCCATTACTCTTTTCTGCAGAGTGGGTCTCTGCTTGGAATTACAAGGCAGGCACTGACAGATGTATAAGTAGATGCTCAAGAGCAAATTAAAAATGCATTGTTAAAAATGGATTCAATGTGTGAACAAAGATTGGCATGAAGGTTGGGTCCCTGTATTTTTAGAGGCTAATTAAAGTGCATGAACAATGATAAATTCAGATAACCCATATCGTGTAAAATCACCATAAAGCATTCACTAAAGAGCTAATTGCATAGGATGCTGTGCTGGCAGGCTGAGAGGTCCAAGTGCTCTGCGGCCTGCACTGCCATCAAGTTCTGTCTGCTTTGTCTGTATAGAGATCAAACTGTGCCTATCGGTCCTGGCCCTGAGGACCTCAGCTGTCTGGCACCTGGTGATGTGCATTCACTATGTTTCTGCAGCCCTGAGTTTGGGACACGTGTGGAATTTTCCCGGGCCACTTGTCTAAATCACTCACAGAAATCTGTGGTCAGGTTTCTGTAAAGTGCTTCATTGGTGATGGGGAGAGGAGGAGAGAGATTTATTATTGATGCATGTTCACACACCAAGGCTATGTGCAGTTTGCTTCCCTTTGTGTGGCCCCTGCCATAATGTAAAATGTAGATACTGCAGCCCCCTCCCCCACCCCCCGGGTGCCTGGACTGCAGTTTATTGGCTTGAGTGGGCAGGGTTCTGCATGATCCACGGTGATAGAATTCCCCATGTTTATCTGTCTTGGAAAACTGGCCTCCAGAGATGAACTGTAGAGTGAGCTGTGTCAGAGCCTGTCTGCTGCCATTGCAACATTTACCTGGTTTACTTGGAGGACTTGGTGGTCTGTACTCCTGATGTTCTGTTAGTCACATGTAGAAATAAGAGAACATGTGCACTTAGTAATCTCAGGGTTAAATAGTCTTGCAGGTAGATCACAAGATCTATAACTCAAGATTTTAAAAAATTAGGTTGATTTTGTTCCCAAAAGTCTGTGATACCTTTTTATCTACAAGCACTTTAAAAAATGTTTCCTAATTTTTATAAGCAGATGTATATTTATCCTACACAGATACAGTAATGGCATGCTAAGGACAAAAAGACCAGTGTAAACTCAAGACCTTTAAACATCATAATTTGGAACACATCCGTTCTCACCAGGCAGTCTGTTAAATTCCAACCTGGCTAGCTTTTAAATGCCAGGAAGTAGTTGGTATTATGGGTTACATTTTCAGGGTGGCTGCAGGATTTTAACATGCATATCCCTCCCCTTTCTATCACTAAGCCATTGCTTTTTTTTTTTTTTTTAACTTTCCATCAATTACTTTGCAATAATTGTTGATTTATGGAAGAGTTGCAAAGAAGGTGCAGAGAGTTCCTATATACTCTTCACCTAGCTTCCCCTAATATTTACATTTTGCATAACCACTGCATACTTATCACATTAACATTGTGATAATTTGATCATGTATCAAATTAACATTGGTACAGAACTGCTAACTAATACCACAGACTTGATATGGATTTCACTAGCTTTTCTACTAAAGTCCTTTTTCTGTTCTTGGATCCAATCCAATATGCCACATTACATTTAGCCACTGCTCTTTTTTATTCTTTAAACAATTTTTATTTTTAACTTTTTATTATGATAAAATTTCAAACTCTCTAAAAGTAGAGAACAAGAAAGTGTGT
Source organism: Panthera pardus (assembly GCF_024362965.1). NCBI lineage: Eukaryota > Metazoa > Chordata > Mammalia > Carnivora > Felidae > Panthera > Panthera pardus. The sequence continues at coordinate 26,295,427 of NW_026526710.1, read as the reverse complement.
CTGAGTTGGTCATTACCCATTCTCAGCCATGATCAGCATATGGCTAATCACACTCTGTCACCACCAAATCTTATTTCCTGTTAAGTAAGTTGGCCTTAAATGGGTTATTGTGATCCCTGGCAGTGCCCTTCCCACGTGTGTACCCATGACCTGTAGAGTCTTGCCTGGCATGGTCATGTGGTCTCTTCTTAATGTTCTAGAATTGCTACTGCATGCACCTTTAAATGCAGACTTGGCTTGATCTTTTTCCTGCTTTTTCCCACAATTTCCAAGAAGAATGCTTCACATGCAAGGAACATGGGGAAAGAATTGTTGGAAAAGTCTCTCTGGAGCCTTTATTTGTCACTTCCAGTTTGTGCTTGTTATTCGTTGTGACCCAGCATGACCTCAAGAAAAGGTCCATTTTTCTTGAGATGTGTGACTAAGAGCCAGGCTAAAGGGCAAGCTCTCACAGGAGAACAATGGCCTTACTTCCATATTACACCTTCCCCAGATGCCCTGGATCCTTACGTCACCCTCTTGGATGCTGATGGGTTGAAGGGTTACATGCTGCAGATGTACTCCTCCTTTCTGCTGGCAGAGCTGTCTTTCTTGTGCTTTCCCCCAGTTATTGGCTGGTCCTGGGCACAGTCATTATCCTCATTAGGTGTTATCTGGTAATTGTTTGTTGAATGAATGAGTGACCACCAGATTACTAATAAATAGGTTTATGGGTTTCACTGCTAAACTACTTCACACCAAGGTGTTAATAGCTGTTAGTGTTTTCAGAATTGACCCTTTGGGATTATTTACATTTTAAGGAGATGATGTCTTGAGGAACAATTGCTTAATCCAAATGTGGCATTCCTGAACTTTGGCCTTCAATGGAGGAGGCTAGGGTGCCTTTCTTAACTGGTCTTTAAAACAAGTGTATGGCTTCTATGAAAACTCAACTCTGGTGACTAACTGATGCAAATTGAAAAGAATGTTATGTTTGTGGTTGCATAGAAACAATTATTCCAAGGGAACTTGGGTCTTCCAGTGAGAGACAGTATGTTTTGGAAGTCTCCTCGTATTGGAGACTGTAAATGAAGTTTTAATGAAAGGTGGACATTATTGCTGAAGCTCAAATGCAAATATACGTTCATTCCTTCAACAGTTGTTTACTGTGTGCGTTCTGCCCCATGCAGCCAGATACTGGCGACCCAAGGGGGCCACAGCCCCGATCTGACCTGGTGACTGACCTCAGGTTGTCTTTGATGCACATGAGGCATACTTCCAGTAGTCATTGCTAAGATTATTACAGTTATGAATAGAAAACCAAGACCGATGACGGGGTTGTCACTGTAGTTACTCGATTGGGAGTTGGTGGGTGTCCCGGGCAGTGTTAAGCACTGAGACTGCTGTAGATGTGGGTGACAGGGTCCAGCTTCTGTACTTAGTCATCTCAAGAATTAGGAATTCATTACACGTAGAGAGTGAAGCATTTTTCATGTACCTGTGACATAAAACTGTGATATTGTGTCTGTGGTGTCACAGTGTCCTCACGTGAATTAGTCCACACTTACCAGAGTGCCATCTCAGAGATGACGTGTGTGGCAGATATCTGAATATATGTGTAAAGGCTGTTGAAAAATGTGGAGAAGCCAGTGTGAGAAACTAGATGCCATTGGCTGATATTACAAGTAAGGCTTACATGAAACATTTAGAAGCAGCCTCGTTTGCCCTTTCCTTTCACATCCACAGTCATGTCTACAGAGGAATATTGGAACCTGGGCCCTGTTCTAGTTTAGTATCCGTATAGCCTTGTTAGGTTTATCTTCTATTTTGTATCTGGGTGTTCTGCTTGTTTTCCAAACCACTGCCTGCACCACAGGGCCTCAGAGAACAGATGGCACGAGACAAACATGTGCTCATGTAGAAATTGGGGCAGCCAGAGGGTCCAGGGTCCATGCCTGCCTACTCCTGGCACACCACCACTCCCACCCCCACTCCCAAGTCTGAGTGATTTCTGGCTGGCCTGGCTCCTGATACAGGATCAGACTGCTGGCTGTCCCAGGGGAGGCCTGAGTGGCCAGTGTTGGTTGCCTTCAGTCTTGATGCATTGTCAGTGCAGAGAGGCGCCACAGGAGAAAAGTGGAGGGAGCTGCTGAGGACATGGGAAATGCGCAGCAGGAGACAGAGCCTCTAGGTGACCAGAGACAGTTGTTGTGAGTGGGGCCCGATGCTTTTTTGTATGCTGCCATTCTTAGCATGAATATGCTGAGGCAGTTTACTGAAGTGTGTTATTTGTTCCGTTTTTTTTTTTTTTTTAGAGAGATGTGAGAATCCAGGAAGAGTAATATTTTGAAAATCCTTTTTTTCTTCTCTTCTCCCCCTGCTATTTGATGACATTTCTAAGCCTGCAGGTAAACTAGCGTTAGATTGGCTAATAAGTCTTTCTAATGACTGATTTAATACCAGCAGGCAAGGTTCCTTTTGGGATTGATTATGGCACATGATGCTAATGGGGGTTAATTTGTAAAGGGAGGTACAGTGTGTGTTACCTTGTGAATTGTGCACATAAGAGAGGGAAAGAAAGAATGAAGGAAGGAATGTATTCAATGGAGACAGAAAAAGCTGGAATTCAGAATAGTCTTTTTTAAGTTCTAATGATCAGGGTCTATGATATTTCATTTCTTCTCTGTGAAAATGGACACAGGCTCTCTTGATTGAGCACAGAGCATGTGACCCTTTACACTCAGGTGTCGCTGATCGTGAGACCTTTGCGTGAATTTCTGACAACTTTTTCACGGACTCAGCGAGTTCAGCCTGATCTCACAGATCTGCTGGTAAAGTGGGAAGAATGCAGGGATCAAGCAGTCTTGTGGATAGATGTAGACTTGCCTCTGGGAGAGCTAACGAGGGCAAACATAAACACGAGAGTGAAAGAGAGAGAGAGGTTCCCTGGTTTCCAGGGGTGGATGAGGATTTCTGGAGGTGAGAGAAGAGCCAGCCCAGAACATGTGCTTACACCAGAGGCCGGGGAACAGACTCAGCAACTGGGAATGGAAAGTAGCATGGACAGGGAGTGAGTCAGGCCAGGATAGGGGTTCCCACAGGAGGCCTGAGGGTTTCCTCTACTGAGACTGTGGGATGTTGTAGGCTTTGCGAAGTCAGTGGAGTGCTTGAAGCTGAAGGATGACAGGCTCTAGGTAAACAGGTTGCAGTGTGGAGAGTGGACAGGGGTATGGAGGGTCTCCCCTTGCACTGTCTGGGAAGACTGGGTGCAGACAGAGCAAGGGCTGCTTTGAGGCCGCTCAGCTGATCTGGAGGTATAGCTGGGCCTAAAAATATAAATAAAGTGCTTGCCCTTACACATACATCCAATATTGTATTCCTGTAAAACTCCGCTGTTTACAAAAGTGGGGTTCTGAGTATAGGGGTCCGGGAAGGCTTTAGCAGTTAGGTGACATTTGAGGAGGGACCCAAGGGAGTGGCCCATGTGGGTATTTAGAATGATTTCCAGGCAGAGAGAACTCTGTACAAAGGCCTTGAGCAAGGCCTCAATGTAACTGAAGAGGAGCAAGGGGGGCAGGGGGGAGAGTGAGAGGAGGGAGGCCAGATGTGCATGTGTGTGCATGGTCCTGGAGGGCCCTGGAGGGTTATGGTGAAAGGGTGCCATTCCAGGCGTGGAGCAGAGTAGTTTCTTGGCTTAGGTTCATGAGGATCTCTTCGGAGTGAAGTGGGTGATGGAACAGGAGGCTGTTGCAGTATCAGGTCTCTGGAGATGATGGTTTCCCAGGCCAGGGTGGTCCAGGTGAGAGGATGAATCAGGACTTGGAAGGGTGGAGTTTTGAGGATTTGCTGAGGGCTGAGAAAGACAAGCGTTCATTAGAGCTTTTGGTTGAGCAACTGGAGTTGTATTTTATCAGAACGGGGAAGATTAGGGAAGGAGCTACTTTGTTGTTTTTTATAAGAAGACAATTTTTTTTTATAATGAAAAGTGATAATAATTACTAGTAGTGGTATTTTGACTTTTATTGCTATGGTTTGTTTTCTTTTTGTTTCTGCTTAATCTTTGTTCTCAACAACCTTTTATTTATTTTTATTTTTTAAACTATTTTATTTTTTTTACAGAGAGTGTGTGCGTGTGCACATGAGTGGAGGAGGGGCAGAGAGAGGGAGAGAGAAAATCTTTAAAAAAATTTTTTTTTGAATCTTCATTTATTTTTGAGAAAGAGAGAGATATAGAGCGTGAGCAGGAGAGGAACAGAGAGAGAGAGAAGGAGACACAGAATCCCAAGCAGGCTTCAGGCTCCGAGCTGTCAGCACAGAGCCCAATGTGGGGCTTGAACCCACGAACTGCGAGATCATGACCTGAGCTGGATGCTCAACCGACTGAGCCACCCAGGGGCCCCAGAGAGAAAAAATCTTATGCCCAGATATGTGCTCGATGTCACAACCCTGAGATCATGACTTGAGCCAGAATCACGAGTCAGATGCTGAATTGACTGAGCCACCCAGGTGTTCTTCAATAACCTTTTAGAAAACAGTGTGCTGCTTATTTAGGACATTATGAGTGTTAATCGTTGTCCAGAAATCAAATGGAATTTCTTTGCAAGATTCAATTTAAGGCACTTGGATTCCTCAGGGAAGGGGTGCTGTACACACACAAGGTTTTAATGCTCTATCAATAATCAGAACAGTGATTGTATATGCTGACAGGACTGAGATCCATGAACTGCCCTGAATCAGTTGGTGGGAACTTTGGGTGAATATAAATCAGTTTGCTTCCTTTAAAAACATCCTCCTGTATCTGAGATAGGTCCTAGCTATGTTGGGAGTAGATATCACTCATCTTTTAAGTTAGAGTCACTTTCCTGGCCCTGTTATCTGAGTTACCTCCTGTGATCTTGGTTAGAAATGCAGGCTCTCAGCCCCACCCCTGACCTGCAAATCAGAACCCACCTTTTTACAAGGTCTCTGGGGGGATTCGGGCACCTTACAGTTTGAGAAGCACTGAGTGAGAACAATTGTATGTGTTTCTGAATCCTCCTGGCTTTCGGGGTCAGCATTTCATCCGGTCTGCTGGGTTTCAATCCAGAGCTGGTATGAACAGGGTCGAGTTACAGAACACCCCCAACAGCATTTCCAGCAGTCTGGCGCCCTGTGGATGCTTTCTTAGACTTTTGCAAATGAGCCCCCTGGTAAGCTGGTGTGCGTTCTAGCATGCAATAGAGAGCCTTCTCTTTTCTAGGGAGAGGGTCAAAGTTGGTGGGGTTGAGTGAGTGGAAGGGGGAAGTCCAGGTGTCTGGGCATCCAGTGCTGCAGGTGCACTTGGTGGGGTGAAAGGAAATTCATATTGCTGAAATGAAATAGCTGTTTGCTGCACTTATTTGGAAAACATTGCCCATAGATCTCAGAACTGTTTGTTGCATTTTCCTTAAACATTTCTCTTGTCAGAATGATGAGAAAATTGCCTGTGTGGGAACTCTGAGAAGTGCAAATTTGTTAATACATCCTTTGACAATGGTTTGTATTCAGAGCTGTTTATGAGCTGTCACAAATAATTTCCAGTTAAAAATGTGCTGCCTCGAAATCAAGTAGCGGTGGAAGAGTCTGGGAGGATATATGCACGGCCTCATGGCCCCAGCTCAAGAAGGGCCCAAGCATGTATACTGTGAGTCTGGTTTTTAAATTGGTGAATTGGATTGTAGAGAGTGAAAATGGCCTGGTTCCTGTGGAAAAGCTGTATTTTGAAAATTGTCTCTGTTTTAATGATCTTCAGAAGCCTAATATTAAGGCATGAGTTTGAGATATAGCCATTGTCTCAATGGGGAGGATACAGAGGTATCCAGTGCCTCAGCTTTTGTTCCTGTATGATAGTGTTTGTCAGACTCAGGGGTGGTGCTGTGCTCCGTGTTCTCATCACTGTTAGGATATGGCATGCAGATGCTTTCCCCCGATTACGGTGCATTTGTCCTGACCTATCTGTCCTACCCCATCCACCTTGTGCTCATGGCAGACATTTGCAAGATGGTTGTCTGGGGTTCAGAGTGTAGCCTGTGGGCTCAAATTGTGAGAAACTAAATGATCTGGTGGGGTATTTTATTGTGGGTCTGGATGCTTTACAGCAGTTGTTCTCAACTGGAGGCAATTTTGTCCAGGGGACATTTGAAACTGTCTGGATACATTTGGTCATCATAACTGGGAGGCAGGAGGTGCTACTGGCATCCAGTGTGTAGAGACAAGAGATCCTGGAAATGTCCTACAATGCACCCAACAGCTCCCCCAACAAAGAATCATCCATCCCCAGTTGTCAATGGTGCTGAGGTTGAGAAACCCTGCTTTAGAGCGAGTGTTAGTTTTGACAGGTAGAAAATGGTGGGTAAAGATTAGAACATATCTGTTGGCCAGATAGTGGTTGAAAAGATGTCAGATGTCTTATGTCAGCTTCTAATCCTTTTTCATTTGTTTACTTAATATTCAGAAAAGAAATTTCATTGTCATTGTCCCAAATCTATTTTTTCTAACAAGGACAGATAGTTGCAAAATGCTGAGGTCTAGATGGCAGACCCCTTTATCAGAAGTGGCCCTACTTCTCTTCTGTGCTTCCAGAACATTTTGCTTGACAATGAAGAGGCACGTCTCTAAAGACATAGGAAGGGTTTTCTTTTTTAAACTCTGTTTTAATCAGTGAATTCTATGAAATTCTTTCTTGTTAGCATTAAAATGGAATCTGCTAGTAAGATAGCCATTGGGACAATAGTGAAAACACTAGAAATGTGATACATTTTCTTGAAGACTTTATGGTCACTGAATTTGGATATGTACTTAACATTTTGCTTTCATGACTTCACAATTCAAGACTCTTTAAACAAGTGTGTACAGATGACTAGAGGAAAGTCCAGGGGATGGAATAACCTGTCACCTGTGCACTGAAGGTCTAGTCTCTTTTCATAATTGCCCTTCCTTCTTTTACCAGGTCCCTTAAAAGCTTTTGTGATCTGATTACATCTTATAGAAATTTGCAATTAATAAATATGTTGTTTATTAATTCAGTATTCAGGCCAATAGTATTTCTTTCTAGCTTGTTACTAAGGCCGTGGTTCAGTCTCTCATGGTACAGATTTCCTCTTTCCCTGGCTAGATTACCAGTAATGGTCAAGCGAGGCAGAGAAAGGTTTACGCCCTAACAAGTGGACTTTTAACCTCTTTAAAACGAAGTCTTCCCTGAAAATTCTCTCTACTGGGGACTCATAATTTTAATCCAGAATTGACTGGGCTGCTGCCATACATAACTGGATCCAATGCCATGGCACACCAGTGAGTCCTGGGGCAGGTTATAGCTTATCATCTTATGCTCATATCAGGATGACAGCATATTCCTGAAACAAACTCTGTTGTTAGAGACTGCTGTTTTCTTGTAGCACTTATGCAACTTCACGTGTTTGAAATGAAAGGTTAATTTGCATAGTTTGTGGCTACTTCCTAATTTCTAACTGACTTTTGGGTAGAGTGAGTTTTAAATGCTAAAACATCCCACAGTCGTGGCTCTTGGAGAGGTACTAAAATACTAAATAAACGACAAGCCTAGAATGTTCTGTTATATAGATTGTTAGATGATTTTGATTCATTTTTTTCCAATTGTTTCTTTAGCTTGTTTTCTGAGTTTATCTGACTTTTTGTATTTCTATCATCTATCCCTATATATTTCTATCATCTTTATCAACTGTATCTGTCCACCTACCTGCCTTGTCTATCATATTATTTATCTTTATTATCTGTCTATCCATCCATTTGTCTGTATATCTGTCTGCCTATCTATCATCTACATCTATTTCTACCTATCATCCCTATATATCAACCATCAATCTATCATCTATATTATTTATCTATCATATCTATCTATCTATCTATCTATCTATCTATGTATCCATGCATGCATGCATGCATCCATCCATCCATCCATCCTGCTAACAAAATTCAAGGAGCATGCATTCTACCTTCCTCTTAAAGAGAAAAGGCTATACTTTATTTTCAAATAATTTCCTAAGAGCACATACTGCCTTTTATCGAAGGTCATTGCTTTGACCTACTGATTTTCATGTACAAGCTCTTGTGCTGCGGCTTTAGAAATACACACTTTGCTGCCTTGAGCTTCTTTCTGGCCAAGACTGCAAACATTCTCTCATAACAGATAGCTCCCTTGACATAGAACCTTCTCTGGCTTTCCAGCAACCCTTTTGGGAGTTCTGAAGCCTTTCTTTGCCTTAGGAACCTAACTGGAGAAGATTGTCTTTTATATAGTGTCATGAACAATTAAAATGTAAGAGGGCATTTTGCAAATCTTTCTCTAATCTGTTTTGACAACAGCTGAGTAGTATTGGTTTTACATGAACTTGGCCAAATTTGTTAATGTTTGGTGTGTGAATGGGGGCATAATACAATTAGTGGGGAATGGTGAGATTCTAAAGTATAGCATTTCTGTGACTCAACCACTTATTTCCTTTTTCATATTGTGTTATTTGTTGTTGCTATTCTTTCTCCCACTATTTCCTTGCCTCCTTGCAGATGTCTTTTTTTTCTAGGACTTTTTTCTAGGACTTGTCTTTTTTGACTTTCTGTCTCATAGACATTATAGTCACCTACACCCATCCAACTTTGAATTCCCTCTGCTATGTTGCTTGGTTAAAGGAGCCATCCTTGGTTTGAACCTTTCTGGGGACAGGAAGTTCATCACCACTGAATGCAGCCCATTTTGAGGATGGTACAGCAGCTGGAACACTGCTAGACTGGATTGAAATGTGTCTCCTCCTGGCCTCCTCTGTCCTATGATTCAGAGCAGAGTTTGCCTTTCATCCATGTTGGCAGATATTTGAAGACACTTCTGATGCCGTCTCTGATCTCCCTCTCTTCCAGGTTGGATGGCTTCACTTGCTTTCACCATTCCTTCTCTGGCATACTGACCATCCCTCTGTGTTCTTCCTCTAGGCAAGGGCATGCTCACCAAATGGTGGTAGGGATGCTTTCCAGAGTCCAGCTACAATGCACTGTGTCCTAGTGTGGTAGGCTTGGCGAGGTGAGCAGAGCACTGGCCAGGAGGAGATGCTGGGGGCATCTAGTCCTGGCACCAGTGAATAGCAAAACTCTGTCCCAACATTCCATTTACTGGTAGAAAAACAGACCAGTGGGTTCTTGCTGTTCTGCTTACTAGATGATAGATTTTTCTTTATATTGTTTATCAAGAAAGAATGTGGTTTTGCAGCCAAGGACTTGGATTCCTGGTTCCTGGTGAATGATTGTTAGAGCACTCTGAGTCTCTTCATTTATAGAAAGATAATTTCAAGAAAATGCTCTGCCTGCGACAGGGTAGATTTTAGCAAGTATTTGTAAAAATCCCAGTTCATTTCAAGCTGTGGGCTAAGAATCCTTGCTGTTGGTTTCAACCTCTGACTTTTGGAACTTTTGGGGGTTGTTTTGGCAGCTGTTTCCCAAAGACAATCCTGATAAGGTCCACAGAGCTAGTGAGAAGCCCACCTGGGAAATGAAACTGCGGGTAAGAACTTAGGCAGTGTTGTTAGAAAGTACAGTATTTCTGTCCTACTTTTGAATTTCGGAAACGAGCTTCAAGATATTTAAAGACCTCATTGGTACTGAAGGCTGACAAGACTTATGGCTTAGTAGGCTAGTGGGATCATTCCAGGCCTAAATGCACAGCCTGTGCTGTCCGTTAGGAAGGGAATGATGGCGGGGGCTGTGGAGGCAGGAGTGCATGTAAAGCCAGGCCTGGGAGTGAGTAAAGCAGAAGTAAGGAAATGGGGGTGACGCCACGGGGATGGTGTGGTTCCCAGTGAATTTTGTACACGGGAACTGAAGTTTGAACAGTGCCCGTGCTGTGTACTCCTGAGCCCCATGAGCCAGCCTTCCATCTCTGATCTCACGGATCTTACAGCAGCCTGGCAAGGCCAGCAAGGGCACCAGGCGAAGGACTCGGCTCATGGAGGCAGGAGCTGGCCAGGAGACAGGTGGTGACACATGGTGATACCTCACCCCACTTGCCGGTTCAAATCCCAGCTCTGCCCAGTCCTAACTGTGTGATCTTGCATGAGTCAGTCAAACTGCCAGTGCCTCATTTTCCTGTCTATAAGAGGAGGATGTTGGTAATAGCATTACCCACCTCATAGAGTTCTTATAAAGATTTCAAGAGTTAATAATGTAAAGTGCTTAAAACATGCCTGGCCTATCCTAAGTGTTAATGGTTATAAGTGAGGACACAGGTCCACCTGACTGCATTAGCTCTTTTTCTGTCTGAAGGTCATTACTGAGTTGTAGCTAAACTTTAGCTTCTCCAACTCTGGAGTAAGTCTGTAAGGCGGTTGTTGCATGCAGGATACCCCAGCGAGCAGTCTGTAGGGTGCTATGATGGCGTCAGGGAAGGGCATGTGACCTTGTCTCTCCTGCGATAGATCAGACCCTGTTCCTCCCTTTCCAGACTCGCTGCTGTTGCTTGGTTGGATGCCATTTCAAAGAGCAGTGGTGGGAGGCGGACAAATGTGGCTGTCAGTGGCCCTGTACAACCAAGGACGTAGGACCTGACAGTCGTGTCAGATGACTGCTTTGTGTTAAGTGGCCAAAGGAAGGCCAGGACCTAGAGATGTAGACTTTGGATAGCTTCCCAGCTCCCTGGAGTCACATCTTCAGAGTGGGCCTTGTTGCTGTTTTAAAAGGAAATATCCAGAACATGAGACACACCCGTATTTAACGATGAGTGTAAAAACATTTTATAAAGCCAAAAGTTATTTTTGAAGCATTTGCCATTGTTCAATTACACAGCATCCCTTATGAGTATGGCTAATTAAGAATGGACTTTTTTTCCTCCATAAATATCTTGAGCCTAATAACTTAAGGTAAATAGCATTCTTGGGCAGAGAAGCCTTTACCATGTGTTTTGTATTAGACAATGTTCTGTGTTTTCTTTCTGTTCAAAATCATGAGCATTAAGCAGTGTTTCATACTTTTCTCTGCAAATGGCTATACTTTGGATTGTGTGAAGTAATTTCTCTATAGCCTTCCCCTTCTTCCAAGACTTTGAATCTGGATTGAGCTTTGTTTATAAAGCTTTCCAAGATGCATTACTGAAAAATATAGTTGAAGAATGTATCTGAAGAAAGCACATGGGTGCATTTCACAACTGTGCTGTTTTATAAAAGCATTTAAATACAATCTTCCTGAATCTGGAAGACTCCAAGCTGGCTTATAAACAGAGTTGAGTGTTTCAAGGTTGAGGCAGATATTGGCACATATATCTGTACAATGATATAAAAGATCTCTTTCACCTGATTTAAAGCTGGTTACCCAGGCCAGAAACCTGGACTTGTTCTGGCTCCCCACATTTCTCTCTGCACATCCAACCTCTGTATCACCAAGTCCTGTGATTTTACTTCTATGTATTTTTTCACATGGCTTTTCCCCTTCCTACATGTAGTTACTGCCTTAGATCCTTCGTGCTTCCTGTGTAGACTTCTGCAGCAGCCTCTGGACAGATTGCTCCACCTTTGACTACTGGTTTTCTCTCCCCTCTTCCTGTGTTCTTCCCTGCGCTTTAGAACAAGGGTCTCAGACGAGGGCTCCTTAAAATGCAGTTTCTGATTGGTAGGAGTGGAGCCTGAGACTTTGCATTTCTCACATGTTCCCAGGGGATGCAGATGCTCCTGATCTGGCACCCCCTCTGAGAATCACCACTGTAGTTAACCTGGCCTGCACAACTGACAAGTGTCACTGCCTTGCTTCCAAGGGCAAAGTGGCCACTGGGTCACAGTGACCTGATCTGGTCTCTGACTCCAGGCCCCTCTCCCACTGCTGCCTGTTTCATCCCATTTCTCTAGACACCTCATAGACCTTCTTCCTGTCTCCTTTGCCTGGAATGCCGCCTCCTCTGTTATGCAGCATGGATGTCAGCGGGAGAGGTGAACACTTTTTTTGGGCTCCTTTTAATTTGTTAAGATGCAGAACAGGACTGAATTGTTCTGTGACACTCAGAATCAAGGCATGCTACATCTCTATTTTTCTAGAGCAATTAGATCTCATTTGAGCCCTGACTCCCCAAGAAAGGTAAGATGGCTTCTGTCAGTCATTTGGTGGTGGGGTGTGCACCCCAGGACTTGTCACTTAACCACCCCCCCCCACCCCCCCGCCACCTGCTCCGTTGGTGGTGGGTCCTGTTTGCCTGCCATTCAGGCACATTGAGCCACCCCAGGTAGGGGGTGCCCTGGAGCTGGGCCTGGCAGGCCTGCTCCTCCTGTCTCCATCCCTTCCACCTCTGGTCCCTTAGCGTCTTCTCCTACACACATCAGTTTAATTTGGGTTTAGACCTGTTTTTCAAATGTCGGTATGTTTGAGAATTTGGTGGGGGGTGGGGGGAAACGCATTAAAAATACAGATTCCCGTGGCTCTGTCCCAAGAAATTATGACTCAGAAAGAGAGGTGGTGCCCAGGATTGTGTGTTGTAATAAGAATGTCAGGCCCTTTTGTAGTTGTTCTGAGTAGCAATTGCCCTGGTCCCTCCTGCCTTCCTCCGTTAGATCCAGAAACACAGAAGGCCATTTTACTGCAAATTGTTGGATCAGTTGGCCACCCAGCTTGAGACTCAGTACTGGACTATGGACTCCTTGAGGTCAGGGCAGATGCTGTACTCCTCCTGCACGAAGCCCCCTGCCTCAGACTCCAGGTTGATGTAGACAGGCATAGTCTTGGAGACAAGTACACACCACAGACGGAGGGAGGCACCAAACTCAGGGGTTTGCTTTCTGCTTTTTTTTTTTTTTTTTCCTGGTATGATGCTCCCATGTCCAGAGGCGGGAAGGATTCTGAGGGTCTCCAGTGGTTGTCTTCTCCAGTTCTGGGCATGGCTGAGAATGAGTTGCTTTTTAATTGGCAAAATGATCATCTCAGATCAAAGGAAAGCAGCTGAAGTGGCGTTCGTGTTGAGATGGCAGCAGGTGAAAGCTTTTAGTGGAAGGAAGGGAGCTGCTTTAAAGGAAGCCCAGCTCTGAAGTCCTGGCTGGCCTCCTGCTCACATCCCTGGAGCCTTGTCCCCACCCCACCCCTCGGAGTTGCCTTCAGGGTGTTAGCTACAGTTTTCATCACAACCTCAGAGGGTGGTGAGTCACTGATTTGGTGTAGAACTGAAATGAACAACAGAATTCTGAGTAAGAGCAATTCTAAAAGTTGCAATTTTTACGTTCCAGAGAGTTTGAAAATCTGTGTTAACTGAACGATAGATCTGTGTTCACATGGAATCTCTTCCCATAATAACATCATTGTCTGAGTTCTGCTCTAGCTCTTGGTTAGATTCAACAGGGGATCTTTGGCAAGGCCTGGGTGAGGAGAGGCTGGTAAAAATATTGTCAGACGGCAATTCTGCATTATGAAGATGTCTGAAGTCACTGTGTACCAGTCTTCAGTTATATGTGTATTTGAAAAATGTACTTTTACTTGGAAGGCCCAAATAATTAACTGAATTAGAAACATTCGCTGCATGTGATAGTGTAGAGTCATGCACTTTTATTTATTTTTTATTTTAATTTTTGTGTAATGTTTATTTTTGAGAGAGAGAGAGAGAGAGAGAGACAGAGTGTGAGCCGGGTAGGGGCAGAGAGGGGGAGGGAGACACAGAATGTGAAGCAGGCTCCAGGCTCTGAACTGTCAGCACAGAGCCTGTTGGCTGGGCTCAAACTCACGAACTGTGAGATCATGAACCGAACTGGCGTCGGATGCTCAACTGACTGAGCCACCCAGGAGCCCCTAGAGTCATGCACTTGAAAATTATCAGAGAAATGTTTGGTACTTTTGAAGACTCATACTTGAAGTGACTGTGTGTGTGTGTGTGTGTGTGTGTGTGTGTGTGTGTGTGTGTGTGTGTGTTTTGTTTTTGGTGCGTGTACACAGGCCTGCAACATTAAAAATTACCAGAAGAATGGTCTGTCTTACTTATTTTGAAATCAGCAGCACCAGTTCCACCTGTCACATGTCGTAGTGGGGATCTGAGAAGAATGAGGACAGGACCATGAAGTTTTGCAGGGGAATAGCCTGTGCATGATCATTCACTTTCTAAAGTAACCTGTTCAGAGACCGCATGCTTGAGACGAGCCGTTTTCACTCAGATCCAGCTCCTACACCACACAGCTTGAGATGAATTAGACTCGCTTCAGATGCATTGTGCAGCTCGGCCACTTGTTCATCCTCCCGTTTGCTTCCTTGGGAGTTTGAAGCAGAGGTAGTGGAACCTCACTCAGGTTGGTGGAGGCCAGTGGTGGCCCCCACCCCCGCCCCTGGTAAGCACTGCCCAGCCTTGTCTGGAGGCTTCCCTGGGGCCTGTGGTAGCAGGGAACAGGTTGCCTTGCCAGGAGGACTAATGCAGACTGTGAGTCCTTAACTGTCCTTCCTGAGCTTTGATTTAAGTAGTGTGCAGACCAGTGCATTCCTTCATCAAACTTTAATTCTTATACTTCTCAAGAGGTGCGTGCAGAGAGATTTTTCTAAGGCTAAGACCACAGTGTTGTACTGGCTTCTTTTGTTTTCATACCACATGGCAGAATATTTTGTTATTTCTGTTGATGGGTTGCAGACAGTGCTGACCCTGCCTTTTCTCTGAGTCCCTTCTCTTTCCGGTGCCTCAGTTTCCTCCGTCACCCTCCTCTCCCATTTGGGCCTTTTACTCTAGCTTTCTCCTCTTGACCCTGACCCTTCACCTTTTCCCTCTGCCTCCTGTCTGGCAAGCCATTGTAATTGGGAAGTTGGCCAGTCGCATTGTGTGTTAAGTTCTTGTGGTTGTAATTATTTTCCTTTTCACAAAAATTCCAGTTTTGGATTTCCCAGCTGTTTCGATTCTGGCTAAGTGGGACTTACTTCACCTAAGGATCTGAAAACATGGTGCCAATTGGTCTTTACATGCATACCTGAGTTTGCTGTTCAAGACACCAAGGAAGGGGGAGATATTTTCATAAGTCAGCAGATGCAAAATGGGATGCTTTTGAAATCCGTCTTCTGTCTAGTACTTAGCAGCTAGAGCCTACGGCATGCATTGCATCCTGCCTTTGGCTTGATTTTCCCGTCGTACAACGTTGCTACACCAAAGTTACTTCATGCTTTTTCCTTTTAAGTGTCCCTTTGTCTTTCCTATATCACCAATTTTAGATTATACTGCTTTCTTAAAGGCGGAAGTAGTGCACAGAGTAAAACCCTAACATTTTTAGAAGCTATACAGCATTATATTGTAAACGTGTAAAAATTCTTAACAAAGTTAGTGGTTTGGAAGGATTTCCATGAGAACTCGTTCGGCTAAAAGGTAGTAAATTCCTTAAAATAACTGAACTTTGGCTTATAACAAGGTCATTGTTTGGCAATGTCCACATTTGAAAAACTTTCCAGAGCTAAGAGGAGGAAACGATTCTGAGACAATGTACCGATTTAAAAAATAAAGACATGA
Source organism: Panthera pardus (assembly GCF_024362965.1). Classification (NCBI taxonomy): domain Eukaryota; kingdom Metazoa; phylum Chordata; class Mammalia; order Carnivora; family Felidae; genus Panthera; species Panthera pardus. The sequence continues at coordinate 26,279,976 of NW_026526710.1, read as the reverse complement.
AGTTAACGTTTGCATTATTTGCCAATTACTGCTTTCCTTTCTTCCAACTTTTTACCTCAATTCTGAATAAATTGGACCATGTGAAGAATTAGGTTAACTTTCCCCCCCTTTTTTTTTTTTTTTTTTGATTGAAATTGGTTTTGCAGAAGTGGAAATTTGGCAGCAGGTATGGAAAGTAGCAAATCAGTTTACAGTGTTCTGTGCTTCTTAGTTTAATGAAACCCACAAGAATGAGGAAAGGCTGCATGGCTTCAAATAAGAGAAGGCTCTAGGTAAAAAGTGTAGGTTTTGCCTTTTCTGGAATTTTATTTTTACCCTTATTAGTTCAGTAACATGTAGAACAGCATGTCCAGACTTTAGTTGGGTAATAGTGACCTCCAAATGGGTGGAATTTCAATTCCCAATAGTTATTTTTTGATGATTTGATGGAGAAAAGGCTGGGAAATATTTTCTAAGAATTGTGTAAAATGAAGAGGAATATGGTAATTTAAAAACAACAGCAGGGGTGCCTGGCTGGTTTAGTCAGTAGAGCATATGATCCTTGATCTTAGGGTTGTGAATTTGAGCCCCACACTGGGTGTAGAAATTACTTAAAAATAAAATCTTAAAAAACAAAATAAAAACAACAACTGTGACCTACTGGAATATAAGCAATTGGCTGATGTTCTAAACTTGACCTCTAATGATGTAGTAGAACCATGTATCTAATTTCAGTTAAAAGGACCAATTAACTTGGGAATATCTGAAACATCTGTGTTCCTTTCAAATAAAATATGGTAGGTGGACATTTTTTTTTGAATGATGGTTTTCATCATCAATATATGTTTTTCAGCCAGCTGGAGCTCTAGCAAGCCTGTTAGACATAGCATGGCTAACCTTTAGTGTACCCAAGTTGGTATTATATGGGTTACTTCCAAATAGATGTTATCTTTTCATCTGTGAATCGTCATAGGTTTCTGTAGGTGGCCCGGTCCTGCTTTCCAAGCCGATTTCCTCTCTGTGTTTCTTTAACTCCCTCACTTCATTCTTCCCTGTGGCCCTTTCTATTACCACCATTGATGGGTTGCCATCACCTGAAGCCCACATTAAAATGCTTGCGGATATCACCTAAACATCCACCTTCGCAGCAGGTGCTGTCTGCTGGGGGGGTTTGCTGTGTATTTGATGTATTTTTAAAAGTATTTTTATTTATTTATTTACTTTTAATGTTTATTATTCATCTTTGAGAGAGAGAGAGAGAGAGCGAGCGCGAGCGCACACAAGCGGGAGAGGGACAGACAGGGAGACACAGAATCTGAAGCAGGCTCCAGGCTTTGAGCTGTCAGCTCAGAGCCCAACATGGGGCTTGAACTTACAAATCTTGAGATCATGATCTGAGCCAAAGTCAGATGCTTAACTGACTGAGCCACCCAGGCACCTCTGATGTATTTGTTTATTTATCTATTCAGAGAGAGAGAGAGTGAGAGCAGGGAGGGGCAGAGAGAGAGGGAGAGAGAATTCCAAACAGGCTGTGCACTGTAAGTGCAGAGCCTGATGCAGGGCTCCGTCTCATGAGCCATGAGGTAATGACCTGAACCAAAATCAAGAGTCAAATGCTTAACCGTCGAGCCACCCAAGAGCCCTGTGCTATGTGTTTGAACATATATTATTAAGGGGGCTAAGGAGGGCTACCTAGATCTGTAAATGACCCAGTGCTTTTCAGTGGTATGTTACTGGACCACCGTATTGGCATCCCCTGGGAGCTTGTTGGAAATGAAGAATCTTGAGGCTCACTACAGACCTTCTGAGTCTGAATCTGTCCTACACTGGAATGCAGAGTGGTGCTTATACTGGTCCCATTTGATTTATTAAAAAAAATTTTTAATGTTCATTCATTTTTGAGATACAGAGTGTGAGTGGGAGAGGGGCAGAGAGAGAGGGAGACACAGAATCTGAAGCAGGATTCAGGCTCTGAGCTGTCAGCACAGAGCCCCATGTGGGGCTCGAATTCACTGACTGTGAAATCATGACCTGAGCTGAAGTCAGACGCTTAACCGCCTGAACCACTTAGGCAACCTTATACTGGTCCTATTTTTTTTTTAATTTTTTTTTTTTTTGAGTTTATTTATTTTTGACAGAGACAGAGTGCCAGCATGAGCTGGGGAAGGGCAGAGAGAGAGGGAGACACAGAATCCGAAGCAGACTCTAGGCTCCAGGCTGTCAGCACAGAGCCTGGCGCGGGGCTCAAACTCACGAACTGTGAGATCATGACCTGGGCTGAAGTTGGACGCTCAACCAACTGAGCCACCCAGGCGCCCCAATACTGGTCCTATTTTAATGACCATTTACAAGTTTATCAAAGCACTGGAAGCCAAAGAAAAAAATCCTTTAGCAATAGAATGTGTTTTCATTAAGTTATTTCAGAATACTGGAGACTTTATTTGATAAGTTCATGCACATATAGTGCAGATACATTTTCTATTTGCCTCCAGCAGAGAACAGTTAGCTCCTTTCTGCTTTCTGGTTAGTCATGAGTCTTGCAGGACTGTGCTGTGAAGGATCATCCTTTAGGACACTCTAAAGTTTTACTAGTAGACTAGAGTTTGGTCTTCTCTGCAGGTTCTGAGGGTAGGTGGACAAAATAGGGGACAGGTGATGTGACAAATGTGAGGTAATTAATTAATTAATAGTTTTTAATCAGTTCAGTGCCTTAACTACTTAAGTGCTTAGACTAGTGTTTTAGCACCGCAACTCATTGGCAGGTCATGAAATCCTTTCAGTAGGTCACACCAGCATTTGAAAAGTGATGTGCAAAAGAAGAGAAGATAGAATGTAGTTCATGTAATAAGTCTAAGTAGTGGTTTTAGAAACTTAAAAAAAAGTTATACATGTGTTTATATACATTTGTATATAAAGATATTTAATATCACAACTCAGTGTATGTATATACATATATGCATTTTCATATATATGTATGTGTATAGATGTATGTATATATACACAAATAAATGTATTAAAGTGTTTGAAAGTACAAAATGACTAGTATCACAGGTGAGTTACAGAGGAAGTATTAAGAAGATGTAATCTATATAGTTTAATAGAGGAGAAAGACCAAACAGAGGTTTATCATTGGCCTACTTTACCAAAATTACAAATAAATATCTAGCTATCAATGAAGAGTAAACATTCTGCCATTTAGAAATATTGGGAAATATAGGGTGTTATGTTGTTTAAACCATTGTAGATACAGAGCTATCATAATACTACCAATAGATTTAAGTATTTAGAATCTAATGAGGTAAAGTCAAGACTAAAATGATTTTGGACTTCATTTGATCTTCACTGCTGATTTATACAACTTTCAGATCTTCTGTATTTTTGGTGTTCTCATGGTAAATGCTCAGGACCTGTATACGTGTAAAGGATGGAGAGGCATCCTTTGAGCCCACTGAATGCTCATTTCCAGGTTCCAGGCATGTACTCTTGGTTACTTAGTGTACTGAAGAAGACCTTAGCTACCACTGAAGGTTGAGGAGTCTAGTTTTTGCCTCTTCTCAACCTTCTTTCTGTTCCTATGTCTTTAGCATCTGGCACAGGGCTTGGCATGTTTAACATCTGGTAAGTCCTTGTTGAATGAATACATGACTCACTAGATGTTCATTTTTCTTGAGTAAATGCCAAGTCCTTACAATTGCCTGCAAGCTCTTGTGACCCCCCACTGCCTCTCTGACCTCATCTCCTGATGCTTTTGCCCTCATTCACTCCATCCAGCCACGCTGCTTCTTTGTTCCTGGACCCCTTTCTGAAATGTTGTTTCTCAAACATCCATGTGCCAGACCCCCTTACCCCTTTCTAGCCTTGCTCAGATATCACCTTCTCAGGGAGCATTCTCTGGCACTGTTTCCTTCTGGCTGTACTGGCTGTCCTCTGTTCTGCTCTGCCCTTGCCTTTCTACATGGCCCTTACCATTTCTGAGCAAGTTGCTTAATTTACCTGTTGAGTAGGTTTATCATTCAACTCTCCACCCTTGTTTTGCTCACTGATATGCCCAAGTGCCTGGAATCGTGTCTGGCACTTGGTGGGTGCTCATACAGCCTGCCAGTGGAGTGCGTGGTTAATGAGTTTGAGTGTGGAGTTTGACATACTTGGGTCTCTTCTTTCCACCTCACATGACATGGTGACTTCTCTGGTCTCTTCCTGGAATTTAGCATTGCTCCCTCATAGTACTAGGGATTTAGTGCATAAAACAGCTTTCTACAGAGAATTAGGTCTATATTTAATGTTAAATATTAATAGAGGTCAGTAAAATATTGAGAACAATTTTTATCTTTGGCATATGAAACCAGTCTTGACATTTTATGATAACAGCACAGACTTATTTATGTTTGTCCTGTTTTCCATACTAAATTTTAGAATTTCAGAGAAATAACAATGTGGGTCCTTTTTATTTTTTGATGGTATGTGGTAGAAAAGTTGAGACATAATGGGTCTCCAAAAATATTGCTGCCTCACCAGGCTGGGACTGAGTCTGTTGTGGCTCCTGAGAAGTCCTCGCTGTGCCCTCCCATTGTGCCAGTCTTTGGGGGTCAGGACTCTCATCTGCCAGTGTGGTTCCACAGTATTCACATTTGTTTCTGCCTGTGGAGTGTTCACAGGAAGTGACCAAAAGGGTCTGAAAGAAGTGTGCTTATTGGTGAATGACTTGTTGCTGTTTCCAAACAGAATCATAAAGTCTGAGTTTGAAGAGAATATTACAACAAAAATACACCTTAGTTTTCAAAGGAATTCCCAAGAACAAAGCATATTCTTTTTTTGATACCTCATTGTGCTTTATTTCTTACTATAACCATTTGTTTTGATTTCTCTGTGGATCTGCTAGTAGGATGGAATAGGGCTCAACTCCTGGCTTTGCCTCTTGATAGCTGAATGACCCTGGACAAATCACCTAATTCTCTAGACTCTGGTTGTCTCATCTGTCAACTGGAGATACTAATAACATCCATACAGGGTTGCTGTGAGGATTAAATGAGATAACATACATAGCGTGCCACACGGTGGGAGGCACTGAGCAACGGTTAAATGAATGTTAGCTTTATGGTTATTGTTACTATTATTACCTAGAAATGAATGACCGAGATGCCTGAGTATCTTTATCTGTTTAATTTTTTCTTGTTATAACTAATTAAGTATCCAAACAGGAGGTCAAAAAGGGCAGAGAACAGAACACTTGGGCCAGAACTCAGAATCCTGAGTATGCAGAGCTGTTTCTTGAAGCAGGCCTGCCTTGCTGTCAGGCATGTTGAAGTCTCAGGGCCCAGTGCTGTGTGGTAGGATATGTGGGTCATTTGGACATTTATCTTTATAATGTCAGTGGCAATTTTTCTTTCTTATGAGGTAGGCTCTGTAATAAGCAGATGCCAATGGCATGGTGGGAGAAGCAAGAGGCCCAGGTCTTTGCCCCTGGGACTTGACTGATCTGTGTGACTTGGTCAGCATGCTTCACCTCCTCTGCTCCTTGGTTTCTTTCTCACTCACACAAAGGGACAGGGCTTGAGACATCAAGTGTGAGAGCTTGTAAGATGTGAAAGGTGGGAGTTTACCTCAAGTCTTCCTCTGAGGCTGCTATTCTGGGGAATGCCAGCTATGGAGATACACGTATGGGTCTTTTTCGTGTCTGGTCGTGCTGTCGCTCGGTGATTGGTTGACCTTCAATTCATTCTGACACGCTGCTAGGGGGCTTTTCATTGAGTTGCTCTGGCAAGATGGCCGTCCCCTCTACTGTGGTTCCAAGGACATCCTAACAATTATCAAGTTTTTCATTACTTTAAAGTATTTTGTGATCTTTTGTGGAGGTGTCAGCCTTTGTCTTTTCCCCCTCCAGTTTGGAAATATCTAGGAAACTTCATTGTTGGATTTGAATGTCACTTAAAAGAAATCATCCCCTTTGTTATAGTTTCTTGAAGGGGCTCATGCTAGCGTTGTTGAAAACTTTTTTCACCTTTTGTGCTTTGGAACATTTAGTTCTGCCTTTACGGGTCCTGAAGCATTCCATCTTAAGATTTTCCAAGCGTACTCAGCGCGTGCCTGCGCGCGTGCCTACTACTGTGCGTGCGCGCTCATGTGCATCTGTGCGTGCGTGAATGCGTCGGTCACCTTACCCGGCAGGAGCCTGGGATGCCATGTTGGCTTTGATGCTGTCTTGCTGTGCAGGGTTGCCCAAGGGTGGCTTTGTCCTAGTTTCCTCGTAGGTAGTTCAGGCCTTTATAAAGCTTAGCTGTGGGAGCTTCAGAACTTTTGCAGCCTGAAGAGCTCAAGCCAAAACAGCAGGGAAGATAGGAAAACCTACCTGTTTAGCCATAGGCAGATGGACTGTTTTTGCTTTGATTGAAAGATTTTCCTTGGTTGAAGGGTGAGGCGGGGCAGGGAAGCCTGTGAAGGTCCGTTGGCCACTCCACTGCCCTGTGAGTGCAGCCCTCGAAGTTGTTCCTGTCCTTCGCTGGCTGGGAGGAAGTGTGAGTGTGGGAGCCCCCCTGCACTGCCTTACTCCAGTGTTCGCACCCCGTGAGGGTCTTTGGGGGGCAGGTCTTTGAGAAGGCTAGCCACTTCAGCTATACCCCAGGAAAGGTCCCCTTGTACGGTCCTCTGTGCTCCAAAAGATGACTTTTGGGTGTGGCTATCGCCGTGCTTTATTTCTTCCTGGCAAGCAAAGTGGGACTGTTTCTTTGTTGCATCTGCTTTAAAGAGGTCCTTCGTTTCTATTTTGGGAACAGAATCTCTGTTAGAAGTAAGCTAGACAGCCGACAGAAGGCGGCTGGCTTTGGGATCCCTCTCGATAGTCCTGGTCCTGGCTGGCTTCGTTGTTGGCTGGGAGTTGCCCAAAGCCGCCCTCTTCAAGTGCATTCCTGGATTTTGAAAGGCAGGGATGAAATGGTCGGTGATGCTTTGTTAAGATGCAATTTGTCAAACTCTTAGTTCTGGCCCTGAGGCTGGAGCCTGTATTCATTAGCTTTGCATTTCACCCTGGGCTCTGCCGGGAGGCTGCTGGCGGTGCTCCCTGACTGCCTGACCCTTCCCCAGGGCAGAGTCAGCTAGTGAGAGATCCTTGTGCTTGGTACTTGGGCTGCAAAAACATACCTCTGGCCCAGTACTTCTTGGCATCAGTTTACTCTGAACTCAGTCCCCCAGAGAAAGACACCAACTGTATGGCAGTTATGGGTTGAATAAATGCACACGTGCCTTTTATGCCCTCAAGACATGCCTGATAAAAATTTTTATGCATCTGTGGTAGAAGTGTAGTTCCATCCTTAAGGAACGTCTCAACATTTCTGAAAACTGATGTAGAGCAAGTACAGTTTTGGGAAGGAGACCTCTGTTTTCTGTTTTTCTTGATCTGTTTCCGTAGCACCAAATAAGTATATTAACTACTACTTTGTGTTTTTTCCTCTCCCAACTTATAATTTACACAGAATGGCTCTCTCGTCTCCAGGCATCATTGTGTTTTAAGTGACTCAAGTTCCTAGCTGGAGCCAGACCTGTTTTAGAGAAAGAAAGCATGCAACTAGATTTCTCTCTTAACCTTTGTCTGCAACAAATGTCTTCCTTTATTTTAAAGCGAGTGAGAATGCTGTGAAGGTTAAGAAGAAATGCGCCTCTCTTCCCTTATGATTTTTCAGTCTACTGCCACTTATGTATCTCCTTGGGGCAAGGGAGGTGACCTCCTTGCTTCATATTACTTTCCAGGAATATCTGCAACTCTGCCTCTTGCGCTGCCTCTCACTAGCTCATGGTTTTCAAACTGTGGCCACTCAACCTACAGTACTAGGTAAACTTCTGGAAATGTGTCAGGAACATGGCACTCAGAAGAAGATGGTTTGAGGCTAGTGAGATCATCATCCCCACAGGACCATACTTTATCACTTAGGAATATCACTTAATATTCCTCAAATATTTAGAGCAGCATGGTATGGTACATGTGTGAAGAACTCTTCCAGCATCTTCTCTGAGGGTCTATGTTCATTAATTCTTTTTAGGGTCTTTCTCTTGGGTGAACCATTCTTCTGAATGCTTAATTTCCTTTGTGGGGGCATAATATTAACGCCCAGTCTTCTTATTTTGAAGCACTGGAGTTTGTGTTGAGCTGTATTTGTGAGATTATGGAAAAGGCATGCACTTATTAGAGCTGAGGGTGGAGGGAACAGGGTGGGGACTATAAACTGGGTCTGTTTCTTTCTTTGCACGGGGAGGGGTCAGCTCAGTGACCCCTTCAGTTCCCTGTAGTGGGTCATTGATTATTTTCACACAGAAGAGTTGGGCCCAAGAGAGTTAAAATTATGCTGAGAAGAAGAGGTGAATTTATTGAAATTCTCTGCCTCCTATGTCATGGAACTGGTGTTTTTCATTTTTCTTGGCTTGAGTGAGAGAAATCTGCTGCCTGAGAGGCTCAGCACCAGGGAGTAAACCCTGGAGATAATGTTAAGGTTTACTGAGTGATTTATGGGGGAGTTGGAATATATAATACAATCATGCATATAGATTTCAGGAGAGTAGTGAATGAAGTTTTTATTTTGTGGTCTTTTAAGTAATTTAACTGATTTGAATGTTTTAAAAATCACTCTTTTATTAAACTAGTCCTTTCAAAATCTAAAATAAAGCTTTAGTCACAGTCTTCTTTATAATAAAAAAACAGTAATTTATCTCTTAAGGAGAGCAGAAACAATAGATTTACATATGCAACTTTTATTTTAAACAGGGCTTAAGGGGTACATGGGTGGCTCAATCAGTTAAGTGTCCGACTCTTGGTTTCAGCTTAGGTCATGATCTCAAAGTTCGGTGAGTTCGAGCCCTGCATCAGCCCTGCTCCTGCACTGACAGTGCAGAGCCTGCTTGAGATTCTCTGTCTCCCTGTCTCTGTCCCTCTCCTGCTCACACACTTGCTCTCAAAACAAACAAACAAACACAAACCAAAAAATACCCACTAAAAAAATAAATTGGGCTTAAGTAAAATCTTGCTTAAAAGAATTAAAAAGCATCAGTTTAAAAAAAATTGTGGGGTGCCTGGGTGGCTTAGTTGGTTAAGTGTCCAACTTTGGCTCAGGTTATGATATTGGGGTTCACAGGTTCGAGCCCCGTGTTGGGTTCTGTGCTGACAACGCAGAGCCTGGAGCCTGCTTCAGATTCCGTGTCGCCCTCTCTCTCTGCTCCTCTCCAGCTCACACTCTGTCTATCTCTCAAAACTAATAAAAAAAAACATTAAAAAATTAAAAATAAAAAAATGTTAAAGCCCTTTTGTCAGGAAGTTGGATTAGCATTTTGTTTCATAATTAGAGTTGGGTTTTTTGACTTACACAGGTTTTTCCATTTTGGTTGGGAGTGAATGATTGATATGAATGGAAAACTAAGAGTGAGTCACAAATTCTTACTTTGGAAAATTTCTTAGGGATTTGTTGTTGTGGTTGTTGTTTTTAACCTTTAGCTAAATGCCAGAAAAATGGCAGCGGTATTTGGCAAAAGTAGTGACTACTGAGAAACATTTGTAAGCATTGACTCAGGTTCACAGGTACAGTGAATTAACCTGTACTGGAGTAATTGTGGATTCATCATTTGGGGATAGAGCATGAGGCTGTGTCTTCCACCTATTTTGTAATTAATTTAGGGGCACCTAGGTGGCTCAGTCGGTTGAGCGTCCGACTTTGGCTCAGGTCATGATCTTGAGGTTTGTGAGTTCAAGCCCTGTGTCGGGCTCTGTGCTGACAGCTCAGAGCCTGGAGTCTGTTTCAGATTCTGTGTTTCCCTCTCTCTCTGCCCCTCCCCAACTTGCGCTCTCTCTCTCTCTCTCTCTCTCTCTCTCTTTCTCTTCCTCTCAAAAATAAATAAAAACATAAAAAAATTAATTTAGAGGCTCTGAGCTCTGCTTTGAAGGATTGTATAAATTCTATTGCTTTGGCTTTATTGCAGTAAACCCAGAGATCGACAAATCATAACTCTTTTAATTTGGTTTATTTAAAAAAAATGTTAAGGCCCTCCCAGGTGTCACATACTCTAAGGGGATGCCAGGATGATGATGATGTGGTTCTTGTCCACCAGGAGCTCATTGTCAAGAAGGAGAAATAAATTTTCACTTATGGCTGGATGAGGCAGGTAGGAAGCGTTGTTCAGTTGTACCAGTTACGGATGCATGCAATATATATGTATTTAAGTATATCCCTATACTTAATTATGAAGTTAAATTCATTTTCTATTGCTGCATAACAAATTGCCATAAAAATGTCTTAAACCAGCACCCATAAATTATCTCATAGTTTCCATGGGTCAGGAGTTTGGGCATGGCTTAAATGGTTCTTTGCTCAGGATCTCAGAAGTCTGCAGTCAAGGTGTGGGCCTCGAGGTATGAGTGGGAAGAATCCACTTCTAAGATCATTTAAATTGTTGACAGAATTCATTTCCTTGTAGCTATCGGACTGATGCTCCTTTTTCTTTGCTGGATATCTCTCTCTCAGCTCCTGGAGGTCTCTGCAGTTCCTTGCCATGTGGCCTTTTCACAGGCCCTGTCACGATATAGCAGCTTCTTCAGAGCTAGAAAGGGAGTCTGTCACTCTTTAGTCTGCTGAGATGGAGTCTTATATAGCATTGCCTGATCAAGGGAATGACATGTCATTACTTTTGCCATATTTTGTTGGTTAGAAGCAAGTCACAGGTTTGCCTGCACTCAAGAGTAATTTTGCCCACCAAGGTACATTTCTGGTTATTTGACCAACTTCTTTTCCCAATTAATCTGAACATTTGAATCCTAGGAAGACTGATGATAGCAGTCCCAGTTGGGGAATAAAAACTACTGTTTGGAAAACCAGAAGTGGATTGTTTCTTCTCTTAGCAGATAGAAAACAGGAGGAGAAAGTAATGTCTGTGGGTTCACAGTATTGATAGTAAGGGGTTACATAAAAACAGCGACCTGTTTGGCTCATGTGTTCAGGGTGGACCTCCATAGGAATCTCTCAGGATCCTCTGGCTAGACGTAGTTATTTTTTGTCCGGATGTCTTAGCATTGGCTGATCACCCAGGAGTGACATATGGCAGGAACACACTTTGAGGGACAAGTCTCCTGGAGGGTACACTATAGCACACAAACTAGACAGATGGTAGCTTATTCAACCTTGGACAGGAGTGTAATCCTACACATTGGCAGGCTGGGTGCTGAGAGGTGCTTGTGGTATCTGAGGCAGAGCTGACTGAGTTTACCTGAAACTGCTTTGTAAGGCACAAGGCAGTCACCTTATATGACCTGGAGTGTGTGATGCACACAGAGCATACTCATCGAGTTGGGGTGAGGATGATCGTGATAGATTGTGTGAACTGGAACTGGACAAAGTCTAGAGCTCCAGACTGGAGGATGTTCTACCTGCAAGGTGAAGGGCAGGTGGAAAGACAAGTCTTTCAGACAGAACCATGGATGTTCACCCTAGGGTCTTCACTAAGCAGGGGTCAGTGTTGCTTCCGCAAAATTAAACATATTGCATGGGAGGAAAAAGGTGCCACTGGTCCTGCCTCTCTTTACAGTTAAGGATTGTGTGGATCCATGTGCTTACAAGATGATTTGGACTGTTAAGAAAGAAAGTGGGCTTTACAGAGCCATACTTAGTACGTCTATGATTAGAACCCCCCCCCCCCCTCCAAATCCAATAAGGACATTGTTCATAATTTGTTCTTGGTCCTTCATTGAAGAAAAGGTCTGTGTGTTTGGAGAATGAATCATATCTCTTTTGTTTGGAAGATAAGAACAGGGGCCCCTTGTGGATGCTAGAGAACTGATAGGGGGATTTTGTCCCTAGCTCAGTCATGTCCCTTATCTGAGATTTTTTTGCTGTAATTCTCTCTTCATTATTTGATGCTTATCTTTGTGTTCTTCTTTTATTCATTTTAGTAATTGTGGCTCAACTGTTTTTTGGAACTTGGGGAAAGGGGTAGTCTGTTAAGAGAAACCATGAAATGGCTCACTGAAATTCTTTATTTTTCCTTTTAGCAGTTCAAGCTCTATATTTGTAACATCACACTGCTATCTCCTGATTGGACCATTTTCAAGAACTCACATCTTTTTCATACAGCTTAAAAGGTGAGTAGAACTTAAGACTCTTCTCTTTGATGTTTGTGAAGCAAAGCTTGTCACAGTGCTAACCTCTTAAGAAAGTCGTGTAATTTCTAGGCACAAAAACTATTTACTAATTTAGTTTTTTCTGGTACGAGGAAAGTTGCATGATATCAGATTGAATGTGGCTTTTCTTTTTTGTTTATAATTCACTTTGGGCTGTGAATGTATATAAAATATGTATTTCTAGATTTACTGAAAAAATAGTCTTACTGTTCAACTTGTATTTGTTGCTGAGCCTGAACATTTAAAGCCCAGATACTTAAAAACATTTAAGGTCAGTGGGAAATGGGATTCTTTCTTTCTCATTCTAAATTCTTTGTTTTGTTTGATTTCCTACTTCATAAAATGAGGATAACAGTGGGATTGCCATGAGAAATAAATGAGCCATCATACTTAATACAGCATCTGGCATATAGCATACACTAAATAAATACTAGTTCCTTTCTCTTTCTTAGCTATTGTGACATCAGGTGCGTAGGTTTTTCTTTCCCTGTATTGATAGCCTGTATGGTTTATACTGTGAAGTGGGGGGGGGGGGGGGGGGGGGGGGGGGGTGACCTAATTTGCTGCATTTGGTCTTACATTTGTGTGCCTGTGTGTTTCTGTTGGAGAGTGGATGAGCATTGGGTTATCTGGAAGCTTAGGTGATCCCTATGTATTTTCGTCATCTCTGGACATCCTCAGATCCAAAGATCAATTCAAAGGCTGCCCTTGTTGGGGGACAGTCAGTGAAGGTGCTGGGAGGGTGCCAGGAGCATCCTACCCTGCCTCAGCTTGCCTGCCCTGAGCTTTTTACTTTAGGTGTACCTCTTTAGCTCTTGGTGCCTCTGTTTTGTCAACTCTTAATTGATTTTAGTGATTCTTGTTCTGCCTAATTGCTAGGCTGTAGGGAACATTAAATGAAAAAATACATGAGGGTCTTCAGGAAAGTAAGAAACTCTGTAAAATATAAGGTGCAACTTTTTCCTAAAATGTAATATGCCAGGTATGACTCATTGTTTATTCCAAGTTTCTTACTAGAATGTAAGCTTTAAAAGGGCAAGAATCTCCCTCCTTCCCTTCTACTGCCTAAAGCAGTGCCTGGTACAAAGGAGCTCAGTAGAACTTTTGTCAAATGAAATGAATTGATAAAGACACTCCCCTCCCCCACTGGAGCATATCCAAGCTTTTTTATTTGTGGTTGCATTTGGAAATAGATGAGGCAATCTATTAATGTGCTCCCTCACTGAGGCACACAGACCCTTGAATTTAAATGGACTTTTCATAGTGTGGACCCTTCCTAAAACTAAGTGCTATGAAGCCCGCGGTATGTAACAACCCACACTCTCTGAGTCCATGTTGGGTGCATTTCCTTTCTGTTGTTGAGTGGGTGCAATTTGTATGTGTTTCTTTCCTGAGTGGATTTTACTATTAAGTATCTGAAATATACTTTACTTTCAGATATTTTATTCAGATCCTTTATTTTCAGATATTCTACTATCAGGTATTTCAAGCCCATTTGATGTGCTATTCCAGGGTAGGTGGTAAGCTTTCATGGGGAGTATTCCAGCTATGTGCCTTAAAGATATATTCGGTGACTGACGAAATATTTCTTATTCATGTGATTCTTTATTGCCTCATAGGGCAGCATTTTGAGAATCCCTTACCTTCCCTTACTTGGTGAGTGTTGATGAATTGTGCTATTTTTCTTCCATAATTTGGCATACCCACCACTACCTTAAGGTGGGAGGCAGCAACTCATCTCTACCAGGGCCGAAGAGAGTGCAGGCATAACTTAGTTTCTTTTCCATCATCTCAGATACAGTTCTCTTTAACTTTACTTACCGAAAACTAAAACCATCTTCACTTAGAATTTTACTGGGTAACCAGAGCTACCACTGGACTATGCTCCTAAGGACAGTGCAGCTTTATTTATAAAATTTTGACAAATGTAGACATATACTTGCAAATTACATAAAAACCCGATTTCCCCCCATATATGGAGTTACCTCATTCTGTCAGCTATTTTAAGCAACTTTCAAAATTGGTAATGGAAAACTTTTTCTTGACTACATTCCTCTATATGGATTTTAAATGAAATACAAAGCTTTGTTGCTCCTTATGAACATTAGAATAGTTGAAGAACAGACCCCTGTCTGCAGAACTGCATGTTGCTTTGTGTATCTCGGGTCACTTTCAAGCACATACTTGGATTCTGAGGTGTTGCAAGAACTTTCACACCTCTAAAATAGGTTCTTACAGCTGACTGTCCTGGAATTTATATTTGCTTTGTTACTTGTAAAATTCTGTCTCTCAAAGCTCACAGCTGGACCGTGAGACATTCCTAAGTGCTGATAAGATGGACAGGTGGCATTACCACTGTGCTTCAATTACTTGGCTGGATTTTTGCATTAACTGCAGAATGTGCTTGTCTTACTGAACAGTGGATTTTTTGGACTTGGTTCTAAAATGGAGTTGGGTCCCCATGTTTAGGTTGTTATTAAATGTATTTCAGAATTTTAACCTCTCCGATAAATTTGAAGACAGATGCCTCTTCGGTGTGTCACATTTGTAAAGTGTAGTTGGAAACACGGCCTTTGGCTCAAATTCTGTCCTTGCCACTTTCATTCACGTTTTTACTCTGACAAGTCCTAAGCCTCTCTGAGTCTGAGCTTTTCTCATCTTTAAATGGAATAATATTTATCTTGTGGGATTTTTGTGAAGATGCCTCATTCGGCATTCATGCATAGTGGGAGTTCAATAAAATGCCAGTTATTTGCCATCCAAATACTAGCTCTTACTCAAGCACCATGTGCTGGCAGGATCAGAGGAGGAGAAGGAGCAGAGGCGCAGACCTCTCTGTCCTCTCTCAGGGTGAAGGAGGTTTGCTGAGGAATTTCCTGAGGCATCTTCTTGCTGGAGCCAGGTGTGGTGGATTGCTGGTGCTGGTGACTTGACTGAGCACAGTGCCTCTGGGATATAGGTGAAGAAATCCCTAATTCAAGCTTTTTGCACCATTTCCTGTCTTTGTCATGAAAGAAGAAATCTCAGACTTAGATCTGGTTGGCTCTCAGCACAGATGAAAAAGGTTCAGATGGGGAAAATCCCACCTCTCTTTTGGTTTCCTTTAAGGTCCTTAAAGGACCTGAAGTAGCTGGTGAGGAATTGGGAGCCTTGTGAAAGTCTTCCTGCATAAGACCTGTGGTCCCAGTGGGGAGATACTCCAGCATTAAAACATCACCTCAGATACCAGCCTGGCATTCCTGACTTCTTGGCTTTGTGTTAAATTTAAACTTTTAAAGTTTAAAAACCAAAGAGGATCAATAGTGCTGGGAGAAGCAACACCTTTGAGTGTAGGTCCCTGCTTTCTACACTGGTAAATAAAGCAATGCCTATTTTCTCCAGATGTTTCCTTGGCATGTACAGTAAAATAGATTAAACTGTGAAAATGTGATCAAACAAAAACATTTGGAGCTGTGGTATAAATGACCATATTGTGCTGGAGGTTCCCTAACTTGAAGGAAAATTTAAACTCTGCTTTACAATTAGGTTAGGATCATTCAAAGGCTGTACTGAAACTTCCTGTCTGTGTGAGAAGCCAGACAGTGGTGGACCGGTGCCTCTCTGGCCTTCTAGTTTGTCATTAGAGAAGTGACACCAAAGTTCCCAGTGGGAGGGGTCCTGGGAGGGATCCCAGGTTGACTAGTTCCGGGTTGCCCCTGGGCTTCCGAAAGAGTTTTTGGGTTCTCGAGGCCTCATTCAGGCCCTCCTGCTTCCCACTTCCTTTCCCTTCTCTCTCCTCTGTGTCAGGGACCTCAGGTCTGAAGTCCATCTCACTGCTTTCCCCTCATTCTTTAGATTTAAGTTTAAGAGTGGCAAAAGAAAAATCGAAACTCAGCAAGAGCATCAGGGATGCTTTGTGCCATGTTTGAATTAGGAAAAACCAGCAATGTGAAGAGGAAGTCCAACAAGCAGGACCACCACTTTTAGAGACAGGGAAGAGAAACTTGTTATCTCGGTCATTTTTGTCTGTGGTCTGGGAACTTGGGAAATTTTCTTTTCCTAATTTGTTGGATTCTGTCCTCCTATTATTGGACTATATTATTTTCTTAAAGTAGACTCATTCAGGGCTGGATCAGAAAAATACCTTTTCATTTTGCTTTAAAATCAAAAAGAGTGTGCTAACAGCTTCGTCAGCCCATGCCTAGCACAGTTGTGTCAAACTGCTAAAAAGCTAGCAAATTTTCCACCTAAAATTTTTGTGGGGGAGGTAAGAGTAGGGGGCGTGGGGAAGAGTATAAAAATAAACCTTTCAGAGATTCTGGGTTGCTTGGTGGCATGTGTATTTTTCCATGGTGAGGGAGGTTAGAAATAGCATTGCTTTTTATGGGAGTCTCAGCAGCAGCTCAGAAGTTTGGCTTTGTGGGCTCAGTCTCTCTGTGTGGGTGAGGCAGCTTCTGCAGCCTGTGGGGTGGGGGGCCATGCCTGGCAGCATGCTCTGGCACTGTCACTGTCACTGTGTGTCTTCCTGCCTCCCCAACCCCCGCTTGGTGTCACCCGGATGAACAGCACTCAAGTGTAAAATGTGCTTACCAAGGTCAGGTTCTTGTGATGACTTGCCTGTGGCAACTGATGCCAATTGTAACAGACTGAGTCTCAGCGGTCCCCACAAAGTCACATTGGTACCTGTGTGAGGGCAGTCACAGGGAGCAGGTATCATAATCTGGGAGGGAGTCATCCTTCAGGGCTGCTGTGTGTCAGACTGGCTGAACCTCTTGAGCTTATGTGATCTCCCTTAGAGTCTTGATATCAGTGGGGTGGATGGGCCACCCTATCAAAAGGAGTCCTTATGGATTTTTGAAATTTGTTAGTTACATAATTCTCACAAATGGAGGTAGGTTGCCAAATGTTTCTCAAACTCAACATAGAATGGAAATGGAAGGAAGCAGCCACTGGGACAGAGGTTTTTAACCTCCAGGGGACCCAGGACATATGTGAATTCCTTGAAATTGTGCCTGTTCCTGCAGAGAAAGCCAAGGCTTTGATGGGATTCTCAGTAAGATTTTGACCTCCAAAAAGGTTAAGAGCATTCGCAGTAGAGCATGAGACGTGAAGTTCATTTAACTCGGAAAAATCATTTTGGAAATGTAACGAGTGTGGGCAGAGAGAGATGTCGACAGGCAGAGGGAGGAGAGGGATCCAGTTATAAATTGTGTAACCTAACAAAAAAGGGGACTATTGGAGGTTTCCACTGGGGTTTTGTTTTGTAGGCTTTCTTCTTGAACTTCATGTAATATTTGTTTTTGTGTTGGAGATGGTTCCTGCTGAAGGCTGCTCGGTTAACTTTGCCAGCTCAAGAAGAGAGGTGTCTGCTGCTTTTAGGATGTCTGGGGTCTGTGTGGATTCAGCCTGACATCTGGGATCTATTGGGATCTTCCTGGGATCTACTTTTCATGGTTCTCCACATTTTCCTACACCTGGAGATTACAGTAGGGAAGTTGGGGGACATACTTGTCTGGAGATGGTGGAGGAAACATCAGGCAAGAAGAGTGCTTCATCTTGGCTTCTACAACTTGCTGTGGGTGTTGGGGATGCTCAGCAGTGCTCTGCTTCAGAACCTTCAGTCTAACTGGGACCATCGTATTTGGGGGACAAGACTGCTGAATAAGGGTACAGATAATTTACAAATACAAAGCATGACAGCGGCTAAATGATCATGTAGGAGAGAGTGCCTAGGACAGGTCAGCAGTGGTACTTACACCCCCTGGGCTGCATGTTCCACTGAGGAACAGAAGTTGTTCTATTGAGTTCACAGAGCTACAGGATCAGGGGGACCATGGTATTGTTGGGCTTGTGAGTTACAACGGTCACTTCTCTGTCTTCCACAGCAACGCTTTGGAAATGGGGCATTTGGGCAGGGAGTACTCATCCTAAGCACTCTCTGACCTGAGTCTGCATTAATTTTTTAAAAGTTTCTAAGTTGCTACCTGTTATGTAGGTTCTGTTCTGTTCTAAAATTTTTCCTGTGCTGTTACATTCCAAGAATATAATGCTTTGGCTTTTTTACTTCTAGACTTGGGTTGAGCTGCATTTACCCAGTACAGTGACTGGGCAGGGAGTTCTACTTCCTCTGGTGTTTAGTCTGGCAACTGCCGCGTGTCCCATTACCACACTCATCGCCGTGTACCCCCAGTGATCTCATAAAAATAAGAAGATGCCATCATTTGAGAAAGAGTTGTTTCTTGGGTCCAAGTAGGTTTGTGAAGTGTTTTTTATTGCTTTGCAAGACATAATGGTACTTTTGAGTTATTATTAAAAGAAATTATTACTATTTAGGTTAGTTACCTGATTTTTGATCTTTAATTAGTTCCTAAATCTTCTATTCCTCCACATTGTAGCATGTGTCAGCATTTTCTTCCCCTCTTAAGGCTGTTAATATTACATTGTATGGATATACTACATTTTGTTTATCCATTCGTTCATTGTTGGACACTTGGCTTGCTTCTAACTTTTGACTATTGTGAATAATGCTGCTATGAACATGGGTGTCCATATATCTCTTTGAATCCCTGCTTTCAGTTTTTTTGGGTATCCTCATTTAAAAAAAATTAAAACTCCCAAAACTTATTTTTTAAAGCACACTCCCAAGTAGATTCTGTTAGGAATTCAAAAGAAAGGTATATTGAAGTGTGGAGGGAATCTACTTGAAACTACAAGATTTATAAATATAAACTAATTAAGGGGAAATAAAAGAGTAAAGTTGAGAACTGTATTATAGAGGTAATAAATATTATCAGCGGCCAATAAGCCTCTAACACATGTTTCTGAGTGAGGCATTATTCTTTTTTTTAATGTTTATTTATTTTTGAGAGAGAGAGACAGAGTGTGAGCAGGGGAGGGGCAGAGAGAGACAGAGACACGGAATCTGAAGCAGGCTCCAGGCTCTGAGCTGTCAGCACAGAGCCCAACTTGGGGCTAGAATTCACAAACCGTGAGATCATGACCTGAGCTGAAGTCAGATGCTCAACCGACTGAGCCACCCAGGTGCTCTGAGGCATTATTCTTTAGACAGGACTCCAAATAGAGCCAGATGCCAACTTCCAGGAACAACCCACTTAGCCTACAAGTGGCTTTTGTTTTGTCAGGGCTGCTAATAAGGGGCATCGTCAGGAAATGTGAAGAAATACAGAAATGGGAAAATTTCTGGTCAGATTCTTGTATTTCCTGAATATTGGAAAAATAATAAATTGTGACCTTTTCAGGATAATAATACATGATTTTGTAATAAGAATTCCTCATAAGTTTTTACTAGAGCGACTTCTAACAATCATGTAGTAGGAAGGTTTTCATGTTAAGTTTACAGTATCAGTTCATTGCAGTGCCTTCTGTGTGGTACGGCAGCTTGTAAGGCTAGACTCACCCTTAGGAGCCTGCCTACTTACTATGCTTCCATTCTCTGTAGTGTGTGAAATGCCTCCATCAAATTGAGAAATAAAACTAATATGTGAGAAGATAGAGAATCTCGTCTTAATCTGGGCAGACTTTGGCTTTCAAAAGTACATGAAGATGTTTGTAATCACCAAGAAAAGAAGTTGTTGGAAGAAGAGCCATGGGAAAATAAGGATCACAAACAGCTGTTTGGATATACTTTATCTTTAACACACATTTATAGAGCTGGTCACTCTGAAAAGAACAAGGGCACAAAGATGAATGGGAAGCAGTTCCTGCCTTACAGTGGGATGCATGATATGATGGAGGAGACCCACAATATGTCCTTAGGTCTAGTCCCTGGTGACGTGTGCTCAGCACGGTGTCCAAGGGGACCCCGGGCAGAGATATATGTGTAGATCTGTCTAGGAAGCTTTGTTGGTTCACTCAAGAGGTGGTGACATTTAAAGTGGGTCTTAAACTTTAAAACTGTAGTTTTCCAGGTGGACAAAAGTAAGGAGAGAGCATTCTGAACACTGGGAAAGTCTCATACAAATGTGTGGGTGTGGGAAAACTAACAGTGTGTTAGAATAGAAATGGGTGGGGTGCTTGAGAAGGAAGACAAGAGATAGAGATAAGGTTGGAAAAGAAAGCTGGGACCAGACCATAAAGTATTTGAATGCTCTGCATAGATTATCCTGTAGTGTGGGGAACACCATTTTGCATTTTTCAGGGAAAATGACATTAGATATGTGTTTAGGGAAGGCGAGTCTGGTGGCCATGGGTAGGAGTACATGGAGGGGAGAGACAGAAGCTAAGCAGACCAACCAGAAAGAATAACATAGCATGGAGGCTCTTCCAGGGAAGCGGTGAGAAGGCCTGAACTGGGTAGTAGTGACAGAGAAGAGGGCCTGAAACCGAGAGGCTTTGGGTGTGCCCACTAAGCAAATGTGGATTCCAAAATAACTTTTAGGCGTCATCCTTGGGAAAATGAGAAGATGGTATGAGTAGAGACAGGCAACTTAGGAGGTGGAGCTCACCCAGGATGAGATTTCTTGACTGGCATGCCTGTAGGATATCATGGGGAGATGGCTAGAGGTTAAACAGCTTGCGGTCTGAGGCTAGGAGAGATCATGATGACAAGATGGAGATTTGGGGGTCATCAGCATGATCATCACAAAAGTGTAAAACAAATAAGAGAGCGGGACTTCTGAAAAGGCCATGTAGGCCACAAATATATAACTTGTCTTATACATGATGATCATCCATTCTGTTAAGTTTTTGTCTGTCTCTTGAGTTGTCAGAAAACAGTTGTTAAACTTTAACATTTAGTACTGTGTATCCTTTTACCTCATTAGTACAGCCATAGAGATTTTCCTCTTGGTCTACCCATTATCCAAAGCATTTCTTGTCTATGCCTGGATGCCCTGAGGCCTGTTGCAACTCACACTCACTCTTGTTTATATCATCTGAAAAAAAGTAACCCTAAAGCATGCATTATTATAGTTAACCTTCAATTTGGGTGATTTTGTTCAGTGAACTCCTGGTTTCAAAATCCCCTAACCTAATATCTTATCTTCTTCCTATAACTACCTAGAAGTACTTTTAAGAATTTTACCCCTTTTGTCAGTTATACCTCAATAAAACTGGAAAAAAAGAATTTCACCCCATCTCTAAATGCGATTGGAAAATTTCCTTGTTGATATTCTGCCATTAGAATTGGGAACACTCAAGAGCTTTGTAATCAGTCTTCTTTCACAAATGCATTTTAATGAATATTAGGTAACCAAAAGTAAGGATAAAATGGATTTTGTGTTCTGTATCTCCTGGGTTGGATCTGAAATAGGGATGTGAGAAATGAGCTCTTGCTTTACTTTGGAAGATGGGTGAGGGGGTGGTGACATCTTTTGGATAAATAATCTATTCTTGGCCTGTACATACTCATTTACATTCTTGTCTCACGCCCTGGCTGTGATGATTTGACTCTGTTGAGTGGGCTTATACATTTTCTCCACCATCTGTTCTCACATTATGGAGGGGGTGCCCAAATTCTTATTACTATTACTATTCTGATTTCATGTGGAACTTAGTATGGGTGAGTGGAGAGAGAAACACTTATTATGAGGAATGGACTTAGTCTAAATTAAAATCAGATAATTAAATATTTCAGAGAAAATGGTAGTAACTAATATAAAATTCCGAAAATTATTAATATAAGATCAATTAAAGAATCACTGATGACATTGGTTCAATACAGAGAAAAATGTTAAAAACTTTATATCAAAGGAGGCAAAGAGATTAAAGCAAAATGTACCTGTAAAGCTAGTTTTAGTATAATTATCTAAGTTTCTAGAGTTTTTAGAAAATCTAATAGAGACCTAGAAACTATCAGATAAATGACCAGAAACTATTATCATTATATCCAAAATGATTACTGTATTCCATGAAGAAGGTGGGATGGGAATAATTTATCAATTTATATTCCTCTCACATTTGGAAGAAAAGAGTTACTTATGTAACAATTTTAATGTGTTCTGTGGGTTTGTTTTTAATTGATAAAACATAGTGGTTTTATTATTCCTTAACTAAATGTAAGTAGACTATAACCCAGAATTATACAACTTTGGCTATTTCATACTAAAATATTGTTAACATAATGCAATTTTAACAAAATAATATTTTATTTAACATAATTTTATTTAATAATTAACAATTAATAAACAGTTAATATTTAATTTAATATTAATTTTATTTTAATTAATTAAATCAATCAGTTTATTAAAATTAATTAATTTAATGTTAATAAATAATTAATGCTTATTTAACATAACAATTTAAACAAAAGGATCCATAAAGTAATTTGCACAATATTGTGACTACAAATGAAAAATGCTTTTGAAACCACTGCTATAAAGTGAATCAAGGGCCATAATAAACAGTTCTTACCAACTTCGGCAATAGACCATACCTCCTGTATTTTGGTGACACTAACAAAGCACTTAAGACTTGCCGATACAATAGCCTACTCAGAATCATTTAAAACACTACCCAGAGGGGCGCCTGGGTGGCTCTGTCGGTTGGGTGTCTGATGCTTGATATCAGCTTGGGTTGGGTCTTATGGTTTGTGGGATCGAGCTCTTTGTGGGCTCTGCACTGATAGTGCAAAGCCTGTTGGGGATTCTCTCTCTCTCCCTCTCTCTCTGCTCCTCCCCAGAATGCACACATGCTTTCTGTCTCTCAGTCTCAAAATAAATAAACTTAAAAAACAAAACAAAACACTACCTAGAAAAAAATAAGTATGGAGCTTTGACAAAAGAACTAAAACACTGTGGAAGCAGCATTATGCGGGCCTTTGGGCATTTTGGCAGTTGAGGGCTGTTATAAGCACCAGTTGACCTCATAAGGAACTTAGGCTGTGTTCTGCTTTGCAGAAATTGAGAATGCCCCACTGGTATTTTCCACATAACTGTAAGGATCCCAACACTACACCTGTTGTTTTGAATATGCTCTGAGCTTGTATTGTATTATTCTGTTGAGTTCTAATGGATTACTTCTTAGGGACTTAAATCACATTATGTTTTTTTTCTCAGTTGTACCTATCACATAGATGAATAAACTGAGGGAATGAGAAATTACAGGAGGCATATAATAGGATTTCTGATGACTGTTACAATGTCAGAAGGAATTAATAGAGTATTGTAGATTGCAGTACATTGACTGGTTTAAGGATTTATAAATGTGTAAATGTGAGACTTAATACTATTAGATGACTAATTGTCTAATCACTTCAAACCTTCTTGAGAAGTGTCATCTGTCTTTAATGTAAAATTGAATAAAAAACATTGACTCCATCTTTTGGGAACTTTTTAAAAAAATTTATTTATTTTATCTTATTTTTTTAAAGTTTATTTTTGAGAGAGGGAGGGAAAGAGAGATAGTGCATGCATGTGGTAGTGGTGGGGGTGTGCAGAGAGAGAGAGAGAGAGAGAGAGAGAGAGAGAGAGACAGACAGACAGAGAATCCCACTGTCAGCACAGAGCCTGATACAGGGCTCAAACTCAGGAACACTGAGATCATGACCTGAGCCAAGATCATGACCTGAGCCGAAATCAAGAGTTGGATGCTTAACTGACTCAGCCACCCAGGTGCCCTTATTTTATTTCTTCAAGTAGACTCCATGCCCACTGTGGGGCTTGAACTCATGACTCTGAGATCAAGAGTTGGACGCTCTACCGACTGAGCTAGCCAGGCACCTTGGGAACTTTAATTTTTAGTGGAGAAAGCATAAATAGGGACTGTGATTAAGAATTGCTAGTTGTCCATTGTAGTACTTTGCAAAGTAAAGATAGATTGGTAAAATCATCTGGGGTCCATCTGTCTCTGTTCTAGAGGGCTCTGCTCACCTGCAGACCCAGCTGTGTCCAGTCCTGAGCTGTGGGGACTGCCATGGAGAGAGAGTTATGAAGAGAAGAGCTGTACTGCAGACCAACAGATGTAAACTCTTATTTGTTGAAGTTTGGTACTTGAACTTGCAGTTTTGGGGGTGAAGAATCAATCATGCTAAAATATAGGCTTCCTCCTACCTAAGGAAGAACCATATTCCATCTTAGTCTTTCATATGAACATTGGGGGATCATATGAGAGGTGCAACAACTTCTGGGGAAATTACTGGAACATTCTGTATTTTTAGTTTGGGACAAGAAGACTGATTCTCAGCCCTGGGTATATAACTTTCCCATATCCAGTGTGTGGTTTTTATGCATTGGTAGATGTGGTGGGTTCAGAAACTGGGTGGGGTGATAATCCTGTAGAAGACTTCAGTACTCCTGAGTGTGCTGAACAGTTGATGCCTCCTGTTTGTTGACGGGAGCATCCATTCCTTCCTCTTTATCATTAGACTGGATGACTTTGTTTCTCCATGATTCTCAGGGATCTCAGTTCCATAATTCTTGAAGAGAAATTGGAGCTGGGGATTCCTTTCTGTTCATGGTTCTTCACAGAAAGGTGTTAGTACTTTGGGTGTCTTAAATGTTTATCTTGTAGTCAGTATGATGGTTAATTCTGTGTGTCAACTTGATTGGGTCAGGGGTGCCTAGATTAAACATTTCTGGGTGTGTCTGTGAGGGTGTTGCCAGATGAGGTTAGCATCTGAGTTGGTGGACACAGTAGATTGCCCTCCCCATTGTGGGTAGACACCATCCAATCTGTTGAAGGCCTGCATAGAACAGAAGGTGAAGGAAGGATGAATTTTCCCCTTTTGCTTCCTGCCTGCCTTCTTCAGCTGCAACATTGGTCTTCCCTACCCTTTGACTGGGATTTACACTGTTGGCTTTCTGGTTCTTGGGCTTTTAGACTCAGGCTGGAATTATGTTACTGGCTTACGTGTATATGCAATTTGCAGACAGCAGATCCTGGGACTTCTCAGCCTCTCTAATTGTGCGACCTGTTCTTCATAATCAGTTTCCTTTCTTTTTCTCTCTCTCTCTCTTATGTGCGCATGCACGTGTATTATCCTATTGCTTTTGTTTCTCTGGAGAACCTGTGACTAATACAGTCAGTTTAAGAGTTTGTAGAGCTGCCTCTTCACTGATCTGATTTTGTTTATGTCCTAAGCATTCTCCTACTATTTCAACATATACCTTTTTGCATATCTAACTTACTTAGATGAAACAATCCTGAAGTCATGAGAACACTATACAAGTTTTGCTTGGCCAGCTATTAAAGATTCCATTTTTTCAGTTTTCTCTTTTTCTTTATTCATTCCTCAGACATATATTCTTAAAAAAAAAGATTTGAGTTTGTTTTTGGCATCTTTTTGGGCCTTATTCCTGTACTAATATGTGCATAATTTCCTTCTTGATAAGAAGCAGATCAGGGTATCCTGAAAGTTTTGTCATCCATCATCAGTTGTGTGACCTACTCCTTATTGGTGGGTAGCAGTGAAACACTTAGTGAAATATGAAACTAATTAGAGATCAAGCTCTGGGTATATTCTAAGAAGTTAGAGTATACCAGAAAAATGAAAAAGTCTTATTTCTAATTTTAAACCATAGCTGATTTATACCAAACCTTTGCCTCTAGGGTAGGCCTATAAAAATATAAGAGGATACAGTCTATATAAGGACTGTCATTGCCAGCACCAGGGCACATATCTGGAGACCTTGCTCTGTACCACAGCTTTCTGAGAGAAAGTTAGCCCATGCAGAGGCCAGATCTGGATCTGTTATGACACACGCAGATTTTAATTTCTGGAGGCTAACTAAACTCTAAGTATTTTCTTAGTTTATAGGCAGTAAAAACCTAAATAAAACTAAAATGGACTGTCAAGATTGGGTGGAGTTTGGGCCTCTGAATCACAGCAAAATAGCCCCTGAAGAGAGTCTGAGTAGTGGCATATATATCCACTGCTCCTCCTCTTGTCCTGTCAGTCTGTGTTCACTAACATCTTTACATCTTTCTGGCTGAGGCCCAGTCTGTAGTGCTCCAGAAAACAAAATGATAAATGATAATAATGAACATCAAAGCCTTCTTTGCCACATAGAGGGGCATCTGAAAGCAAAATAAGTTGTTAGTTTTTGCATTCATTTTATATATTCACTCATTTAGTAAATAATTACTGAATACTTGTTGATTGAAACCATAAAATATTTGTCCTGTTAAAAACCTTTTCCCAGTTGAATTGTGTAGTTGGAGAAATTAAGGCTCGGACAGCTATAATGATTTGCATGTGGTTACAGAGCATGTAAATGGAGCAGCAAGGTCCTGGCTCAGGTCTCCAGGTCCCTCATGCAACTTTTACCTCCTCACAGGCTCAGCCCTTCTTACTCTCACAGCAAACTCTGCAGACTGGCCTGGTCTGAATTGCAACTGATTTATTGGCAACTAAGATCTTAAGATTCTTTGGAACAGTAGGGTCACATTCAATATAAGTGTGATTTATCTTTAAGAATTCCTGAATTTTAACAAAGCAGTGTTTCTGAGGGAAAAAAATGTGCCATCTCACAACCAATGTAGTTTTCTCCTGCATTCTTAAGCTTACAATTCTTTCTTCTTTTTTTTTCCTAAATAGCCAGTGAACCAGACTATCTGCTTGCTTGCTTTTTTTTTTTTTTTTTTTTTAGTTTTTATTTATTTATTTTGAGAGAGAGAGAGAGGGGAAGGGGCAGAGAGAGAAGGAGAGAGAGAGAGAGAGAGAGAGAGAGAGAGAGAGAGAGAATATCCTATGAAGGCTCCACACTGACATGGGCCTTGAACTCATGAATGGTAAGATCATGACCCAAGCCAAAATCACTAAGATGCTTAACTGACTGAGCCACCCAGGTACCCCTACAATTCTTTTTTTGAAAATTGTGCTTTTTATACTTAAGATTAGAACTGAGTCGCAAGCAGTGGCAATAGCATAGGAGTTTTGTGTTTACCAGAGGAGTATTGCCCCCAAATATGTTGGGCTAGCTGATTATTAGGTTACTTTTGACCAATCAGGTGAAATTTTGGAAAATGTCCCAGTGAAACAAGATTCTCCCTTCTAGGCTACCAATAAGAAGTGTTAGATGTTGGGTACTTTTAGTATAGTGAGTCTTCATGCCTTTGTTGTGTGTCATCCAGGGGCTCAGCAGTGACAAGGAAGCGCTATGGGATTCAGAAGTTTCATGTCCTCAAGGAGCTATTTGCTGTTTGGATGGTTGAGTGGATGGAGGTAATGATAAAGCATTTCTGAAGGCCTAATGTTTTTCTGGATTCATTGTCTTAGGTGCTTCAAAAGCATATGGCAAACAGTAACAACAGTGTTGAGTGCCTCTTCATGTGAACATAGATTATCTGTAGGTTGGCTTACTGATATCATTCTTAGATGTGTTCAGTGCATATTTGTGATTCTGTGAGCCATGCTCTACTGTGTTGTTTCTCCAGCTAATTCATATGACTGTGTGACTTGAGATGACTAAAGGTCAGGGAAACCTGAATTATAAAATCTCTTTAGCATCTAGAAATATCTCAATATTCTTCACTCTTTACCTTCGCAATATCACATGAAATAAAATATTCTAGTACATTTTGAGAAAGGAGAGAGGCTCTTGGAGTAGGTTTTCTCATATCCAGTTCTCCAAATTTTATAATGGAAATGTTAAAACTTTTAAAAATCATGCCTCGAGGTGAAGAAAATGAAGCAGAAGAGAGCCACATGATTGGTTGAATATCCTGGAGCATGGAGGGTAGAGAGTTCTTGGTTTCTGCTTTCTCCACCTGATTTAGCATCACATTATTTTCTGGTTATTATATGGAGGATTTATTTTACAGTAA
Source organism: Panthera pardus (assembly GCF_024362965.1). Lineage (NCBI taxonomy): Eukaryota > Metazoa > Chordata > Mammalia > Carnivora > Felidae > Panthera > Panthera pardus. Next base: position 26,252,150 of record NW_026526710.1, on the reverse strand, counting down.
ATGAGGCAGCAATAAGCTGCCTTATACTTTGTGAGAGATCAACAGTCCTGATATAAGTTTTTTTTATTTGCTATCCTTTTTTTGTTCCTTGATAATTCTGGAGAACAAAGGCCACTGGAGAGAGATCTGGGATCTTTCCAATCCAGGAGATACTTGGAAATGGGATGATGACCAAGGCAGTGGTTACTCCAGGAGATCAATTCTGGGTGTTGGTAAGGATGCTCCTGAAGCAGGGGAGCTTTGTTTCTGGGGCGTGGCTACCCTGTCAAATGAATACTGTGAGACTGTATTGTTGACCTTTTAACTTTTAAGGTAGACATATGAAATAAATAAACCTGAAGTCAATAGTTTAGGTCTTGACAGGGTTACACATAGTTTGATGACCTTTGAAGCATTGAGCATGGGTTGGCATTCCTTATAATTCAATTTTATATCCTTTCTGTGGCCTCTGTGGAATTAAATCACTTTTCTTTTTTTGGAAAACTGATCTTTCTGTGGACATATTAATTTAGTGGAGGAGACCTTATTTTTAGGTTGCTGCTGCGAAGCTTTTGCCATATAGACTAACTGTAGCTAATCTCATGTGTTGGTGTGTGTAGAGAAAGTCAGCAGTAGCTGGACTATGGTTATTTTTTGGCTTCTGTTTCCCCTCTACCATCTCTGAACAGATACTGAAATTATTTAATTAAATTTAGATGCATGAAGAGAACACCTACTTGTGTAGAAGTTATGCAAAGGTATGCAAATCATGCACAAATGAGTTGGCTTGGCTGGACTGGAATATTCATTGCCATCACAGAAGAGGAAATACAGGAAGACAGTTGTCTTATTGTTCACTTTTGGATTGAATCATAACTTCAAGATGCTTTTTTTAAAAAAAGTTTGACTGCCTCATTAAATAGAAGTCTTGGATGAATGTCACCTTCCTTCTTCGTTTTTTTCACAGTGCATGTGAATTTTTAGGTGTCAGTATTAACTCATTAGTCATTGTCACCTCTTCTGATCACCCTCTGAAGGTACTTTTAAAGTTTACCTTTAAACTTTTTTTTTTTAATATTGCATTGTACCTTGCTTTAAGTTACAGAAAATCGTATGTTAATGGCACTGTCTGAAGCTAGTCCTATCCTCCTTAGGGATCTTTCAGGAGTCAGGCTCACAGACTTGTGGGGGCTGGAGGAGTTCTTTAGTACAAGTTTAGTGGTAGCTATCTCTAAATTTATGGTAAATTATTGGTGAGGTTGGAATGACAGATTTGTCCTAGTGGTTCTCCTATTAACCTCTAGCTATTTAAGTTTAATTCTATAAAGTAAGCTGAGAAATGTACATGTTAAATGCTAGTTACTGCCCATGATGAAAGGGCTGATGATGGTCAAGGTGACTGTCACTTTGAGGCTGTAGGCTGGGAGCATATCAGAAGGACCTGACTAGAAATGGCTTAAATAAGAGATAATTATGATAAATGGCCTTTTCTTAAAAAGGCGTAATCATTCAATCTGAATATATAGCAAGAGATTTTTGTCATCAAAAGGATGAGGTCTGTGGTAGTTCAAAGCTGTTGAACTACAAAGCTGTTGAACAAAAGAACAAGTTATATCTTTTTCTTCAGAATTGAAAGGGACCAAAGCTATCAGAGATATTCAAAAACCTCAACTACAAGCTAGGAAATACAAGTCAGAGAGGTTAAATGACATGCCCAAGGTCAGACCCTGAGTAAATGGTGGATTGAGCCTTTACGTGAAAGCCTATGCCCCTTTCAGACCTCATTCTACACTGCAGGGTGTGGATGGAGGGCATTGTAAGCTGAGTTGAAAATGATAATTTTAATGGTTGCTAGGAAAATTCTGGTTGCACACTTTTTACATAGAAATTGATGTTAGTGAAGCTTGCCTACTTGTTTGAATACCAGCCTGTTGTGTAGACTAGTAAAAAATGTTTATCTTTTTCATTTGGTCTTATATGGAATAGCTGAGAGATTGTTAGAAGAGGTGAGAAATTGTGAGTATTCTCAATGGATATAAAAGTGAATTCTCTCAGAATTGTTCACCAGAATTTGTTCATTGGTTATTAGAAAATGCTCAGCAATGAAGAACATTTTGGGGAATGGCTAGTCAGATTTTAGGGACATATGTAAAAAAATTTGTAGTAGTCAAGTACAATGGAAATTAAGCATTTGATTTGTAGATAAACCCTTCTTGCCCTGGAAGAAGTAAATAAGTTGTGGAGTCTTTGTTTGCAACTGAGGAATTAAACCAACAGCTTTTCTAAGAAAAGTTCCTTAAACAAAGATATCAACAGTAGTGAGGGCCCTTGTTGACATCTGGACTTTGTAGAAACTCGAGATATTTACTCTACTCTTTTGCTTGGAATTTCCTGTCATACAATGGCTTGTTCTTGCCATACCAAGATGAATAACCTTGTGTAATGTGCCCAACATTTGGAAAGCTATGATGGACCTGTCATAGGGAAAACCTTGGAAGTTGATTCTTCTGTAGAGTACCTATTACAGAATCATTACCCTATCAAGCCATGCATGTGGAGATCACACAGTGCCTGAACCTGAAGGGAAAACCAGTGGCTCCTACATTTGGAAGCCCAGTGTGGGTACAGGGCTCCCTCAGCATCTCCCCACATGTCAGCCTATGGTTGTGCTGCCACCCAGGACTATTTGGAACATTAAACATAACTTTACATATCCAAATGTCTTGTATACAAGCTTAAACCTGTGGAAGAAGTAGAATGAGTTTTAAAGGGTCATCTGGCACCTTGAAATGTTTAGCATTATTATACTCAGGAGTTACAATGGTCGTGGTCTGGTGACTTCCAAGTGGGAAGAGAACCTTTATGATGTTATTTCAGCTAATACATGCTCTTGAATACCTGGAGCAAATGGCATAGCCACTGTTAGTTAAATATGCATATCCTATCAGATGTTAAGACCTTCCCAATAAAGTATCATGTGTATTTTCATGTGTGTGCTTTTAATGATTATATGATTTTTTTATTGTTTGTGTGTGAAAGTTAACACTGTGCATGAACAAAGGCAGAAATCATAAAGTCAGTTTTAGAACTCCAAGTAACTGTAGAGCTCACTGATTCCATTTTTTGTATTATACAAAGAGGAAAACCTGAAGCCTAGACAGGTGAAGTGGCTTGTGTGGGACCGTGTAGTCAGCCTGCTGTAGACACAGGAGCAAAGCCAGTGCGGCTGCCTACCAGTCTAGAGCTCCTTGTGTTCTGTTAGGCTGTCCCTGCTGCTGTCCCTTCAGTTCAGTCCCACAAGGTGATCTGTGGCATTATGCCAAGGAAAGGAGGCGTGACCTCCTGTATTCCTGTATCGTAGCAGGAATAGAATGTAGTAGATTACATCTACTTAGCAAGAGGCCATTTCAAATGGAAACTTTTGGAATTCTTAAATATAAGCTAGCATAAAGTAGGGAAAGGGAACTCTGGAAAGTCTTGTTGCAGCAGTTTCAGGATCTAGCCCAGAAATGATCAAGACCAATCACATAGCCCCCCTCTGACCATGCAAGGACAGGGGTCCTTGCCTTTCATGTGCCCTTCAGTGAATAGCACTTGATAACTGACAGGCCCCATTTTGTTTTCTTAAGAAATTGTAGTAGAACTAATGGAAAGTACTTGTTCACTGATATACATGCATTTTTGATTTATAACTAGCATTTTATTACTTAATTTAAAACATTTTTAAATAAGGGGCACCTGGATGGCTCAGTTGGTTAAGCGTCTGACTTTGGCTCAGGTCATGATCTCGCTGTTCGTGAGTTTGAGCCCTGCATCAGGCTCTGTGCTGACAGCTCGGAGCCTGAAGCCTGCTTCAGATTCTGTGTACCCCTCTCTGCCCCTGCCCTGTTTGTTCTCTCTCTCTCAAAAATAAATAAAAAACATTAAAAAAAAATTAAAAATTTTTAAACAATAAAAGCAAGAAAATTTAGAAACAAAGAAAAAGGCAAAAGTCACCCATGGTTTCATGATTTTCGTACAACTATTTTTCTTCCTGTGTATTTGTCTTTTAATATTTAAAAAAATATTTCTATTATTTTTTTTTTGAATTTAGAGAGAGAAAGCATGGGGGAGAGGGGCAGAGAAAGAGAGAGCATTTCAAGCAGGCTCCACGCTCAGCACAGGGCCTGACGTGGGGTTCAATCCCATGATCCTGAGATCATGACCTGAGTCGAAATCAAAAGTCGGACACTCAACCAGCTGAGCCACCCAGGCACCCATGTCTTTTAATATTTACAAAATTTAAAACATTTAAAAAATATGTGCTTTCTACAAGGTGATAGTCATGTGGCTGTGTGAAAAGTTCATGATCTTTGGAGGCAGACAGACCTGGGTTTGATTTCTGGGCCTACCAATTACTAGTTATGTGACCTTGGGCAAGTTCGTCACTTCTGTGCATTTCAGAAACTTAAGTTCAGTTTCTTAAGAGTTCTTAGTTCAGCTCATTTCTGTAAAATGAGCTAATGCCTTAAACTCACATAGCTTTCTTTTTTTTTTTTTTTTCTTTTTAACGTTTATTTATTTTTGAGACAGAGAGAGACAGAGTGTGAACAGGGGAGGGGCAGAGAGAGGGGGAGACACAGAATCTGAAACAGGCTCCAGGCTCTGAGCTGCCAGCACAGAGCCTGACGCGGGGCTCGAACTCACAGACCGTGAGATCATGACCTGAGCCGAAGTCGGAGGCTTAACCAACTGAGCCACCCAGGCGCCCCGCACATAGCTTTCTTATAGGGTTGAGGGAGATACTGTACATGAAGTACCTGGCCTTTTGTGGTACACCATTCACTGCTTAATGTTCTCTCCCTGGCATTTGTTTTCATTTTGCTGCATGGTCTGAAAGGAAATTATTGCATTCTTTGATAAGAGAAGTCCCCAGATCCCCATGACTGGCTATGGGAGAATGTTCATAGGAGAGGGCGTTGAGACTGAGTGACTTTGGGGCCCTGAGGATCTCTGCATCTTGGAGGGTACTTTGCTTTGCTGACCTGAGGGTGGAGGGGAAGGGAGAGGAATGGCACTGTGCTCTTTGGTGTTTTCTGGCCCAGTAGAGGTCACACAGCCCTTTTCCTAGTATCCTATAGAGGGCTAAGACAATTCAACCCTCTTTACTGGAGCCTGGTAACATAGGGACCAGACTGAAGGCAAGTACCACTTCTAGTTATTAAAACATCATTTTTTGAATGCCAGAGCCATGATATTGGTGTACAGATTTCAAGTCTAACTTAGAGTCTCTACCAGGCCTGTCTGTTATATCTAAGACAATGGGTAGGGCTTTCTTTGATTGTTTAGACAAGAAGGCATATGGAGTTGGGCTAGGATTTGGACTAAACCTGGAACTAGAGTGGAACCTCTCCTATTTGCAGGAACCGACTAAGAGGGCCCCCTGGAACAGGTGTGTAGGGGGCCATTCAGGGGCACTGCAGTAAGAGAGGCACAGCATAGCCATGGGGGAGCCAGGTGACTATGGAGGAGCAGACTCCCTGCCCCTGTTCAGGGGCAGAGCTCTGGTCCCAAGATGAGATAGTACATGAGTGAGGGGGTGGTTAGCTTTTATTGATTTTAAAGATTTTATTTTTAAGTAGTCTCTACACCCAACGTGGGGCTTGAACTCACAACCCTGAGATCAAGCATTGCATGCTCAACCTACTGAGCCAGCCAGGTGCTCCAGTGGTTAGTTTTTAAAGACAGAAGAGCCACCCAGCATTTATCAACAGGAAACTGGAATTCTGTAGAATCCGGTAGAAATTCACTGGCCTGTGGGGCCTGGGGCCAAGGGGTTTGGATAAAAAATGCACTTTCATCAGAACACCTCTAGGGCACAGCTCTTGGGGTTAGGTTGTATCTGGGGTGCAGTATTCTAGTGCTGCTTCAACTTGGGATTGTTCTGAGGTCTGGATAAGTAGGAATATCAGTGGACCTTGTTGTCACATTCTGGGAGAGGAAAAGTCAGTAAGTCATGTGTAGTGTGTAGTTTGAGCATGTAGACTTGTTCAAAATTACTCCCATTTTTGAAATTTTGGGGGCAACATCCGTGGGATGCCTTTCTTCATCAATCCCTCTGAAGTTCAAGGATGGAATGCTTAGAGTGAGGCTTTTATGTAGCATGTAGGTAGCCTTCTTATATGACATTTGTAGTTAATAAAAGAGGGTGTTGATTTCCTTTGAAAAATGAAGGCCATTTACAATGCCCAAGTTAGTATACGAACATTAGAGCAACCTTCACAATCAGCTGTACCTGCTGCTATGGACAGTGCATATGTGTGAGTGGCTATGGAAGATTAATGCTGGGCCAGGCTCTTTCTGGACATTAACAAATTTTAATAGCTGTGGTAGACCTTTTAAAGTTTATGGTGTGCCTATTTGAGATCTCAAAGTAAAAATCTTTCTTTAGAGTTTTGTTTTAGGAAGACCTGCCTCTTCCTCACAAAGTCAAGTGGGTAACACACTCCAACCCCTTCAACCTCCCTCCTTCAGTGGAAGAGAAAAGCCCAAGTAATTGATGACATGGGCCAGAACTGTGTGGAACCAGGACTATAGCACTATTGAGTCAGTCCTGGATTCAAGATTAAAGCCTTCTGTGATGCAACTTAGTTTTTAGTGGGGAGACATGAAAATTACAGGTGAATTTCAGGATGGCGGTTGGTGATGTCTGCATTGGTGGTGAGGTTTTAGGGTCCTCTTGTACGGGGAATGAAACAAGGGGGAGTCCATTGCACCTGGGCTCCTAGAGGATAAATGAAGATGTTGTTCCCCTGAAAATAGGGGGTGGATTGAAAGGTTGCCTATCTGTGTTCACTTGATGCCTGCACAGATCGGTAAAGTTGCTGGCTCTGTCTGGAGAGAAAATGCCTGCATTCAGGAGAATCTACTGGAGATAGGAACAGCTGGTCACAGCCCATCTGGCTCTACCCAGTGCCTGAAAAGTTTTGGCTCCTGAGGAATTCCACCCTCCCCAGCTGCAGCTTCTGGTCCTTGCTTGTCTCTGGAGAGGCATGGTTATAAAGCCCAGCCAGTGCTTTCTTACAGGTGGGGCTTGTCCAGGGCACAGAGAAGATTGTGGCTTCTCTTCCCATGTCCAACTCACCCCCTTGTCTGTCCAACCTCTCAAGGCAGAATGAATGGTTGTGGTGGGAACCCAAACCTTTGTTGGGGGGCTCTGGGAGCAAGAGGGGCACCCTCTGCTCTGATGGTGTTCTGTCCTAAGGACATGGCCAAGGGAGGGCCGTATGCAGGGACCAGTGCCTGTACTTGCGCAGTGTGCTGTCTCCAATGGGCAGCTTTACTTCTAAGCATGTCGTTAAGTGGAGATGCCTAGAACCATGTCAGCTTATTTTTTTGGATGGGTATGTGAAAATTGGCCATGAGATGAAAGCTTGAGTACTCAACAGCAGGATGAGGGTATTTGGTATGTTTATTTCATCTTTATATTATCAGCCACCGTACTCAAGAATTCCTTGGGTATATTAACACTAAACAGTATGAAGTGGGCAAAGGGGATGCATAATGTTCTATTTTAATGAAGGATTTAGACTTCTCTATGGAGATCTTCATCTGCTCTTATGTTTCTAAAGCTGAACACCTCTTATGATCAGAGATGGGGTGTGGTAAGGAAGGAAGTGTGGTGAACAGGGAGCTGGCAACTAGTTCAAGTTCTGAAACCGGTTGCTAACTAGCTGCATGACTTTGAGCAGTTCACCTTGCAGAGTTTCCAAATCCTCAGCCATGAGTGCCTGGAGGAGTATGTGTCTTTTCCATGTTTATATCCCTGACATCCAGCATGTGCCTGGCAGGAGTAGGTGCTCAGCAAATGTTTGCCTATCAGTTGGAAGGAGAAGGTGGGCCAGAGGCTAGCCCAGCATGTGTTCAGGGTAGCTTTAGGAGGTGGGCAAAAGAAAAGATCTTCTAGTCAACTGAATTTATAAATGCTGCCTATTAAATCCCTTTCTTGGAGATTCTTAATGTACCATTGGCTTATTAGACACTGTGAGAAGTCCTGCAATAAAGAAAACCTCAGTGATGTTTAACCCAGCATTTCCTAAACTTATTTGACCCAAGAACACCCTTTGCCTACAGCGTCATGAAGCCTGGAGGAACTTTTGCTGGACCAGATTACCTTGCTGGAACATTCTGGAATTTGAGAGTAGGGGTGGGAGGATGGGACATATTTAGCAGGGTAATAAGGTGATACAAGGTTGAGGGTTGGGGTGGGGGATAGGGTGGGCTCAGTCTTTCAATAGGGCTCAGACTCCAGATTCTGAAAGTAAACATTGTACGGCATGAATAGGATCCTTGGACGAGCTATTTATCTCTTAAGATGGTCTCACACAGGCATGGAGAGATGCTCATCTTGTCCTTATCCCTAAGGATAAGTGAACAAAATGACCATGTTTCTCTCATATTCATGTACTTTTTCTTGTTTTTCTTTTTAGCAGATTGTATCTTGAAACCAGGAGGATTCTAATAAAAACTCTGTAAAACTCTCCTGGGCACTGTTGCTGGTCATTCACGTACCGTGGAAAACAAGAGGAAAGTGCTAAAAGACACCGTGTAGACACTTGGTTTCCTCTGTCCCCTTCCTTTCTCTGTAGGGTCTGAGATGGGTGCCACTTAACAAACAGGGCAAGCAAGAAGGTGTTGTGTTTTCCCCTTTTCCTTTGTGTCAGCTACACTGGGTGGGTTTGGTGATGCCGGTGACATGCCCAGTAGCACTGCTGTCTCTGGGGACCCATGCCCCAGCCCCCAGAGTTTCTCTCCATCCACTCCCCCTGCTAGAGAAGTACATATAAATGTGATTATGTTTAGAAGCTGAAGCATTTGAATAAATCAGATGCTTTTGCCCAACCCTAGAATAAAGGCTGTAGTTATTTTAACAACAACAACAACAACAACAAAAATCCTGCAGTCTTCAGCTATTTCTGGATGTAGACTGGTAATTAGCATGCCATTTGTAATTCATTGCTGTCTCCGGCTGTTTGTTTCCTTGTTCCAATGCAGTCCAGTTTGGGAGACTGGGGTTTATTTCATTTGGAAATGTGATTTTGTGGAGACCTCTAAAATGCCATCATAAGATTAATGGTTTTCTGTAGCCAAAGTTTGCCAAAGCTGGTGTTTGCAGCTCAATTATTAGTTTTAAGCAGCTCTGTAGAGGGGAGGAACAGCTTGCTATAGTATTTAGTTTCCAAGAAAACTGTTAAAAAGCAACTGCTTCAAGAAGGATTTGATGCTACCTAAGGTAAGTGATACTTAAGGAGAACAGGTAGTTTTGGGATAGGTTAAGGAGGCTTGCATTGTTTTACCTGTTTCAGTGTTACTCATGGGAGATAGTTCACATTTTTAGTTTATGTATTAACTGATGTGCATGAAGGCCAAATGCAGAGGAGTGCCCTTTGGGAATTCATACTGCTGGAATGAAAGGAAAATGTTTGCAATTGTTCCTGTAACTGGGCCGCTGGTGAGAAAGCTCCTGGAGACCCCTGTGGTCTCTCCCTCAGGACTTCATGCTTACTCCCCAGCTGCAGAGGGAAAAGAGGAAAATATGTAGTTACTGTTTCTGTTTTGGAATGCTGGGACCTGCTGCTGGTTGTAAAATGAGAACTTGGCCATGGTCCAAAAGGAAAGCTTTTGGTTCCTTCTTTTTAGAAAGATTTATTGGGGGGTAGTCTTTAATGAATAGACTGATTCTCTAGATTTCTCCAGCAGTGTAAGGCTGTTTGACTCTGGCTGATCAGTTGACCCTATAGTTGCCAACAATAAAGGCAGGAGGTGGGCAGGAGTGTAGCATAAGGAGAGTATGTGTTAGACTGTACACCGTACGTGGTCTCGATGCCTGGCTGGCCATCTTGGGGTTACCCATGTATCTTCTCATATCCACTAAAGGGGAAATAGATTAACTTTGCCCTCTGATGAATGAAAAAAGGAGTTATTTTATATGTGAGCTAAATCTTTCAAAACTAACTTTCTTGCCCCTCACTGTCCAAGATGATACAAAAAAGGAAGGAAGCTAAAACAAAACAAAACAAAACAAAACAAAACAAAATAAAGCACTCTTGTGAATTAAAGCACAAGTATTGTTCTATGGATTTCTTGATAAAAGGTTTAGATAGAGGAGCACTGGGTTCTAATAGAAAAGAATTAATGTGGTCCTAATTGCTCTGTAAGATACAATGATAAGAAAGAACTAGTTTAATTGTACAGAGGCCAAGGAGTCATGCAAAAACTGGCCTAAAGTTTTAGAGAATGCAGTTTGTCACCAGGGAAAATCATTTCTGGAAATTTTTAGGATGTAAAGGTAAACAGCTAGAAAAATTTGAGTATAATTCTGGATCCAGGTACCTCCATCCAAGTGGGTTATCTTGGACTCCAGCACAGTCTTTCATGGCAGGAGCTGTGGGTGGCTTGGAGGCTTCCAGGCTCAGATCCAGTTTTGTTTGATGTTGTCGAAGGCATCAAACCTTAGATACATCTGGAGGTGTGGCACAGGGCAGGGTGTGGGTCAGAACACCTGGAAAAGTACTGGGGGAGAGACTAGAGAAGGTGGTTGTCTTTCAGACTCATCCCTGTGCAACAGTATCAGCCAGCTGTCCTCAAACCAAGAGGTTTCAGCTCTTTCAGGTTTGCCGCGTGCAGGTTTAGGAAAATGGATTCCATGTGTTTGGTTTCAAACTATGAGATTTAAGAATAATTTCTTTTTTTCTGAAACTCCTTGTGTAGAAACAGGTTTGAAGATAGAGGATTGGTAAACTAAGTACTGTGAGTGAATATTAAGGATCCCCTGAGGATGGGGAGGGGTAAACGATGTTGGAGACAAAAGGATCATCTGAGCAAAGTGGATTCATAATCTTCTTACACCTTAGCTTGCTGAGACGGAATCTAGTATGAAAGACAACTGTAATGTCATGTTTAAAAAGCTATTATTATTATTATTTTATTTTTTTTAATTAGGTAGTATCATTACATGGTTCAAAAATAAAATAAATTATTAAAAGGTATTCATTGAGAAGTCTACTTCTGTTCACTCTGTCCCTGTCCCTGTTTCTATAGCCACTGTTATTAGTTTCTTATGTATCTTTCTAGGATTTACTTATACATTTATAACTAAATTTGAAAATATATTAATCATCACCACCCTCTGTCTATCCAAAAGGTCTCCTACCCATTTTCCTGCACCTCGCTTTTTATGCTTAACATGTCTTGGAGATCCTTCCACATCAGCATGTAGGAAAAGCTTCCTTCCTCACCTGTCCTCTCCCCCTTCCTCCCCTCCCCTCCAGATGTCTGGTGTCCCATTTATATTTTATTTTATTTTATTTTATTTTATTTATTTTCTTAAGAGAGAGCAGGGGAAGGGAGAGAGAGAGAGAGAGAGAGAGAGAGAGAGAGAGACTCGCAAGCAGGTTCCATGCTATCAGCACCAGAACCCAGTGAGGGGCTTGATCTCATGAATTGTGAGATCATGACCTGAGCTGAAATCAGGAGTCGGTCTCTTAACCAACTGAGCCACCCAGGCACTCCCTAAATGTAGTTTTAATGTACCTTTCTATTACTATGAGTGAGGTTGTACATCTTTGATGTGATTATAAGAGCCTTTTCTATTTGTGGATTGTGATACTTTTTTTTTCTCATGCCTTTCTAGAAGCATTTTATATATTAGGGAATTAGATTTTGTGATAAAACTTGCAAATATTGTTTCCAAGTTTTTGTCATTTGTATTTTAACTGATTTTTGCCAGACTGGAATTTTTGATGTTTATGTATTTATCATTCTTTTGTGGCTTCTGGATTTTGAGTCATAGTTAGGAAGCAATTTCCAACTTGGCTGTAGAACCACAGGGTTGTTTAAGATCAACTGGTTTTAGAAATTCTGTTGGTTTCTCTTTCTAAAACCTAAAAATAACACAGATTATTCAAATTATGTTTGCTTTTTGTTTACATAATTTGCTTTTGTCCTTTCTTCTTGACTTTATTTTACTAAATTTTTTTTTCATTTTATTTATTTTATAGAGAGAGAATGAGTGGGGGAGGAGGTAGAGAGGTAGAGGAGAAGAAAGAAAGAAAGAAAGAAAGAAAGAAAGAAAGAAAGAAAGAAAGAAAGAAAGAAAGAACGAATCTCAAGCAGGCTCCACACTCAGTGCACAGTCCAACATGAGGCTCGATCCCACAACCCTAGGATCATGACCTGAGCTGAAATCAAGAGTTGGACACCCAGGCGCCCCTATTCTTGATCTACTTAGTACATTTTTCCATTTCCCATAACTGGAAATAGATTATAATTGCCACCCAAAATGGAAAATGAAGGACATATTCTCAGTGGAGCAGATTAGATTTATAGAGGGCTATATGTGGCCCTGGGGCCTGTGAGTGATTCTGCCTGGTGGGACCATGCGTTGTCACGGAAGGGAACATTCAGCTTTGCTGGTAAGTAGGGTGTGGCTCTGGATGTCAGTCTAGAGTGCCTTAGAATGCTGGTGTAACAAACACCCATCAAGTTGCCTTGGGAATTCTTGAGTTGGACGAGGGTGATTTGGCCAATGAAAAAATAACTACAAATGTGTCATTTTCTATTCATTCTGGTTCCAGTTTCTTTTGCAAGCAATTATTAGATGTGCCAGGCCTGTTACATTTATTACCTACAATTCTATTTTTCTTTGTGTGAATTTACTGAGGATTTGGGGGTTGGTTAATGGGGAGGATTTTGATAAGATACAGAACCCCATTTCCTATAGGCTTGATAGTACTCTTAATAATCATGTGGTAAAGACGTTAAAGACATTAAAAAAACAAATTAGGGTCAGTGGGATAACTTAGACCTTTGTGGTGCGATTTATAAGAAATATATTTTTGGTTATTCAGGTGACCAAAATGTATTTCTTATATATATTTGGTCCTTGTTCATAGTTACTGGTTTATAGCTTCTAAAACTCTTGGAATTTTCTAAGCATTGAGAGTGATAAAAGGTGTCATTTGTTATATAGATGAGGAAACTTTTTTTTTTAAGTTTATCTTTTATTTATTTTGAGAGAGAGAGAGAGCAAGCAAGCAGGGGAGGGACAGAGAGAGAGAGAGAGACAGAATCCCAAGCAGGCTCTGCACTGTCAGTGTAGAGCCCACTGTGGGGCTTGGACTCATGGACCGTGAGATTATGACCTTAGCTGAAGTCAAGAGTTGGATGCTTAACCCATCAGCCACCCAGGTGCCCACGAGGAAACTTTTGAAAAGCACTGAAGGATGGGGGTGCCGGTTGGCAATGGAGCCAACCCTGTGATTAGAGGGTTGGAACTTTTAGTCCTAAGGGAGGGAGGAGGGCCTGGAAGTTGACACAGTTGCCAATGGTCAATGAATTAATCAATGTGATGTATGTAATGAAGACTCTGTAAAAACTCTGAAGGACAGTGTTTGGAAAGCTTCCAGGTTAGTGAATACCCAGGGATTGGGGAGAGCATAGCACCTGGAGAGAGATTGAAAGCTCTGAGCCGTCTCCACACCTTGCCCCATGCATCTCTTCCATCTGGCTGTTTCTGAGTTACATCCTTTTGTAATGAAACAGTTATCTGATCTGTGAGCCACTGTAGCAAATTAATTGTACCTGAGGAGGAGGTCCTGGAAATCTCTGATTTTATAGTTAGTTGGTCAGAAATAACAGGTAACAACCTGGATTTGTGACCAGCATCTGAAGTCCAAGGAGGAGGTTGTGTGAACCTCTCATGTGTAGCAGGTCAGGAGGACAGGTGACAACCTGGGCCTGCAATTGACCCGTGAAGGAATTGACCTTCCTGCTAAGGAAGAACAGTGTTACAGGACTGAGCCCTTAAACTATGGGATCTTTGTTATCTGTGGGTATATAGTGTCAGAACTGAGTTGAATTCTCCTTAGACACCCTGTTGGTGTCTGAGAATTGCTTGGTTGTTTGTGTGGGGCCCCAACACTGCACCCACACATTGGAATTGGTCTCAGAACACCAATTTGACCTTGATCACTTAGGATAAGATCTTATATATAATCCATCGTTGTGGAGTAAGCATTTTCTGCGACCTGGAAGATGGGCTGAGAGTGGGATCTGAGGGACACTGGGTGTGATAACAGGAGAGATTGGAGAGAGACTTTGGGATGACTATATTTAAGACTGAAAAATACCAGCTAGTCTGGTGCCTACCTCTCTGAAAAATGATTTGTTGAGGATTCTGCCTGTCCTTGCTGGAGCTGTTATCAGCTTATACTGGGTATTATATTTGTCAACTGTGGTAAGTCTGTCTTGCTGTACTTGTCTGTTAACAGGCAGCTGTTTTAACTGTATGTCATTTTAAGCAAATGAAGGTGACTTTTCAGCATTAGGCCTTGAATTCCTGCCATTGGACAGCCTCAACTAAATTGTATATACAGTTGAGTCTTGGCTGTGTGGTTGCCAGTTTTATAGGTGTAGTTGAGCAAGCCTGTGGTTTATCCTTGTCTCCTTCCTCCTCTCACTCCCTTCTTCCTATTGTCCTTCATTTAGTATTTCTCCACTGGTAAGCAAATTTAGGTAAAGTCAGTAGGATTCAGGATGGATGATTTTCTGAGGACAGCATGCTGGGCAGTAGCAAATTTTCAGGGCTCAGTGTAGGAAGAGATGCCTGCAAGGGTGTCAGAGATGATCGATGGTCAGAGAGAGACTAGGACATTGGTGTCCTAATAACTGTGGAGGGGAACAGGCAGGTGCTGTCAGAGCATTGGATGCTACTGAGAGGTCATATAAGACGGGGACTGAATGATGCTCATTGAATTTGGAAATTATGAGAACATTGGGAAGTTTTGTCAGAGCACTTTCAGAAGCCTAGCTATGTGATGAAAAGTGAACATCCTGCTTGGTTTCATGAGTTCCTTCCTCACAGACACTCTTGAACAAAAAGGCTGGCCCATGGGAGACCATTGTTCATCAAAGAGCATCTATGCTATATGAACTATTTCATAAATTGTCACAAAATTGGCATTGTTAGAGCTGCTGGTGTGATATAAAATTCCCATGTGACTTAACTTCCAAATTATTGCCAAACATCAAGTTTTTTAAAAAAAGTTTTTATTTAAATTCCAGTTTTTTAACAGTGTAATATTAGTTTCAGGTGTATAATACAGTGATTCAACACTTGTATACATCACCAGGTGCTCATCACAACAAGTGCACTCCTTAATTCCCATCACTTATTTAACCCATCTCCCCAACCCACCTCCCCTCTGGCAACCATCAGTTTGTTCTACATAGTTAAGAGTCTGATTTCTTGGTTTGCTTCTCCCTGCCCTGGCCTTTGCTTGTTTGCTTTGTTTCTTAAATTCCACATATGAGTGGACTCACGGTATTTGTCTTTCTCTGACTTATTTCACTTAGCATAATACTCTCTAGTTCCATTCCTCTTGTCATTGCAAATGGCAAGATTTCATTCTTTTTTGATGGCCAAGTAATATTCCATTGTATTCCATTGTGTGTATATATAACATCTTCTTTATCTATTCACCAGTCGATGGATACGTGGGCTGTATCCATAATGTGGCTATTGCAGATAATGCCGTTATAAACATTGGAGTACAGTCATTCCTTTGAATTAGTATTTTTGTATTCTTTGGGTAAATACCTACTAGTGTGATTGCTGGATCATAGAGTAGTTTTATTTTTAACTTATTGAGGAATCTCCATAGTGTTTTCCACAGAGGCTGCAGGAGTTGGTATATCCACCAGCAGTGCAAGAGGGTCCCCCTATCTCCACATCCTTGCCAACACTCATTGTTTCTTGTGTTGTTGATTTTAGCCGTTCTGACAGGTATGAGGTGATATCACACTGTAGTTTTAACTTGCATTTTCCTGATGATAAGTGATACTGAGAATCTTTTATGGTAGCCATCTGTATGTCTTCTTTGGAAAAATATCTGTTCATGTCTTCTGCCCATTCTTTAACTGGATTATTTATTTTTTGAGTGCCGAGTTTTAGAAATTCTTTATATATTTGCATACTAACCCTTTATCAGATATGGCATTTTCAAATATCTTCTCCCATTCTTTAGGCTGCCTTTTAATTTTGTCGATTGTTTCCTTCACTGTGCAGAAGCTTTTTATTTTGATGTAGTCCAATAGTTTATTTTGCTTTTGTTTCCCTTGTCTCAGGAGACATATTTAGAAAGAAGTTGCTACAGCCGATTTAAAAGAAATTATTGTCCTATGTTCTCTTTTGGCATTTTTGTAGTTTCAGTTCTCACATTTAGGTCTTTAATGCATTATGTATTTATTTTGTGTGTGATGTAAGAAAATGATCCAATTTCATTCTTTTGTGTGTTGCCGTCCAGTTTTCCCAATACCATTTGTTGAAGAGATAGTCTTTTTCCCATTGGATATTCTTTCTTGCTTTGTTGAAGATTAATTGACCATATAATTGTGGGTTCATTTTTGGGTTTTCTATTCTGTTCCATTTATTTATGTCTCTGTTTTTGTGCCAGTACCATACTGGCCAAATATGAAATTAAAAAAATAGTTTCTATTTATGATTTATCAGGATACCCAGAAGTGAATTTGGTGTGTGAGGGGGGAAATTATTGCCTTTCTTTGTGACTTGAATCCACATGGCCTTCAATCCACAGGGTCCACCTTCTCCAAAGAATCCTTTCAGTGAACTTAAACTATTGATAGAATGACAGTGTGATCACTTAACATCACATCAGGACAAATATAGAGCTAGATAAATGGTCAAGATGGTAGTGCTTGTGATTGGCAGATGGCATTACCCACTTCTTTCAAATCAAGACTAAGAGAGGAGATACTGGTAGGTCTGCTCAGGCTTGCAGTCAGAGGAAAGAAAAGAACAGGACTGTGTTTGCTCTAATAACCAAAAGAAAGCCTTACCCTTTCCATTGCCAGGGAGCATTTCAGGTTTTTTGTTTTTTATTGTCATTATATTTGATTTGCTTACAGAGTTTGCCATTCATTTGTTCATTCATTAATTCAACATTAATCCAACTAACATTTTTGAATCTTTGTGATATGTGCAGTGTGGTGAGAGATGTCAATGGTAGAAAAAAAATATATAGGTGGAAGTCACAGTCCTTGCTGTCAGAGATTTTATAGTCTAATGTGATCAGAGAGGCCATCAGCCCTGGAGTGGAATGGCCAGTAAATTCCCTCTGAGGGAGGGTTGGAGGAGGCAGCCTCAGCTGGCCTTGAGCCTTTCTGTCACCTAGACTCCTCTTCTATATGTGGTCCTGGCTTGAGTTCCTCTCTCTGGGTCTGAGGTTTGCAGGTTTCTTTTGCTGTTTCCATCTGGAATAACACCTTCCAGATGGGTTTTGATCTTCAGTTGTGTGTTTTGGCATGTTTTGGTTTATGTTATTTACAGTAGACAGTTTGAGAAATACTATTTTTTTAATCCTGAAAATAACATATTTACTTTTGCTTATTGTTTTATTTTACTTGGGAAACTTTGCAGAGTTAAACTTTCCTTAAGAAGGTGATTTGATGTGTTGGAAAGGTACAGGTTTTGCAACCAGAGAGATAGAAGTTCAAATTCCTGTTCTGCCCTTAGCATTAATTACTATGGTCTTAAACTGTTTAACTCACTGAAGCTCTGTTCCCTGTTCTACAAAATGAAGAGAACACTGTCTACCTGGAGGGCTGTTATAAAGATAACAACATATTAAAAGCTTTGACTGTTAAGTGTGGAAGGGAGAAGATCCATATGACTTTCCTATCTTATATTTCAAATTCATTCATTCATTCATTCATTCATTCATTCATCCATCCATCTGCCCATTTTACTGTTGAGTCACTTTATTGGGTGCTTCCTATATGCCAGGACTTGTGGTAGGTGGGACACAAATACAAATGAGATTCCATCCCACCCTTAAATAGCTACTCAGGGGGCTGACTTTCAGTCTTTTTGGGGGGGGGCAGCAGAGGCCACTCAGGGCCTTCTGATATTATGCCTACAGATCCATCCTTATGTGAGAGAGTGCTCATTTTCCTGAGAGCAGTGCTGGGCGGTTATTGCTGATGGTGGTGGTGTAAACAAGAAGCTCTGATGTCCATCAAGTCTCTTTGATGCCAGCAGCTATCTTCCATCAGACTCTCAGGGACTATTATTCTTCCTGGCCATTGGTAGCACCACTTGCATTGGCCAGCAGAGGTGACTTTTACTCCAGTGTCATCCTCAGGGATGCAAACCACAGTGAATGATGTTTTCAGTGGGTTATTACTGTGCACAGGGGAGACTAAAAAATAACCTTTATGGAGGTCTTCAGAAACTGAATATGTTAGGGGTGGTGACAACTGGCAATGTCTTCTGGTTTCCTTGTCATCCTGCTTAGGAAAGATGGTAGATTAGCCTGGAGGTAGAGGAAATGCTCCCAGGTCTGACCAGAAGGAGTCCTACAATTTCAGGTTGCTTTGGAAAAAATCTTCTGAGTCATCCAGGCTGCCCTTGGCTAATTTGGAAAATAAAAATCCAGGGGAAGCTATATACTTAAAGGAACTATAGGAAAGCACTGTTAAAAAAAATGAGTTCACAGTTAAACTACTGCATAATTTTCCTCTTAAGGTTATATGAATGAGATACCTTAAATAATTACAATGATAAAACCAGTGGGGAAAACTTCCTAAGCCTCAAGTGCATTATATGTCTTATGTTTTTTGGCTGTTTAAGCCTATAGCTTAAAAGAGATGGTAATAAAATAATGTAAAAGGAACACAAGGTTCTATTTGTATGTGGGATTTTCCATTTTTTTTTCTTTACCTTTGAGCTTTTTACTGATTGTTAACAATAGGAGGGGTTGGTCTGCTTTGTGTTCACCTGTGGGGCTTGATCTACATACGTAAGGATTTTTGTTGATGAAATGCTAAAGAGATTCTAGTGCTTCATAGAATTAGGGGTTACTAGAGAGGCTCTGTTATTTTGTCCACCCATCCTCCCACCTGGCCCCATCTCTGTTCTTTGGAAGACAGAACAAGCTTGCAAACCTTTTTGTGCCCTTAATTTCACAGAGACCTGTGTTGATCAGCAGATGATGTATGGCCAACCTGTTTGGGTAAGGATGCTAGCCTCATCCAGCCTCACATTGGAGGCTGGAGTCAGTTATACCCCAGCTGTGTGCCACAAACAGTTAGTTAGTGGGCAGCCCCTTGCCTTAGCAATGTGGTAATAAGGGAGTGGTTATAGGCTGCAAGTACCATTCACATGTGCCCTTGAACATTTTCTTCGCATGGCAAAAGTGCAAATTCGGGTTGTTTTTATTCTGTGGTGAACCTGACTTCCTCATGGTAAACAGTTGTTTAAAGGACTGTTCCCCGTCCCCCCCCCCCCCCCCCCCAGTCTACCCTGCAATGGGAACACAAAGTTAGTCTCCTTGGCACTCATGTGTGCATTTCATTTGAACAAGAACATTTTGCACCTGTTGATGTACTGCTTTTTAATTGTTCACAGCTGTTTTCTTTCTTTCTTTTTTTTTTTCTCTTCTAAATTGTAAGGATTTTCAGGACAATGATGGTTTCTGCCTATTTTTGCCTTTGCTATCTTTACCTCATGTTAGTCTGCATGGCCATGTTCTTAAACCAACCCTGTGCAGGGGTGGCCTGATCTTCTCCTCCCCTGACTGATATTTTAGTGCTTGGGTTGAGGATAATAATTTCTTTTTGTAGTTTTTTATGTTTTGGAAGTCAGAAACAGAGGGAAGCAGGAGAAATCATTATTATTTTATTGTGAATTTAGGTGCATCCAAAAAATGTCTTTTCACTGATTTGAGCCCACGATTTAGTAATATCTTCTGAAGAAATTTAGCACAAAGTCCATGTTTTCAAATTGTCAGTATCAGGTGAAGAAGCAATACCTTCATGTCATCCTGGTAATGAATTTGAGAATCAGTGGGGCTCAAGGGGAAATATCTTGGTACGATCTATAGTGGTTTTGGCATATTTCCTAGCAGACTGGGATTTCTCAGTCATCAAGTAGTAGATGAGAAAGGACACTTTAAAAGACTATTTAAAAAAATTTTAAAACGCCAGTATAATTAACATACAGTGTTATTAGTTTTAGGTGTACAATGTAGTGATTTAGCAATTCTATACATCACTCGGTGCTCATCATGATAAGTGTACTCTTAATTCCCTTCACCTGTTTCATCCATCCCCTCAGCCATCTCCTCTCAGACAACCACTAGTTTGTTCTTTGTATTCAAGAGTATGGTTTTTTGTTTGTAAAAGACACTATTTTTCACCTGACTCAGTGTAATATTTTATGAATTAGAGGTAGCAAGGGGTTATGAGCTAAGGGCTCTGGGAAAAAATGGTAATTGTTTTTATATTTTTAAACTATGTCAGATAATTTATTTAGAAAGTGTTCTCTTATTATTTTTTTATTTATGAAATTTATTGTCAAACTGGTTTTTTTTTAAATGAAATTTATTGTCAAATTGGTTTCCATACAATGCCCAGTGCTCATCCCCCAAAATGCCCTCTTCAATACCCATCACCCACCCTCCCCTCCCTCCCACCCCTCATCAACCCTCAGTTTGTTCTGTTTTTAAGAGTCTCTTATGCTTTGGCTCTCTCCCACTCTAACCTCTTTTTTTTTTTTTTTCCTTCCCCTCCCCCATGGGTTTCTGTTAAGTTTCTCAGGATCCACCTAAGAGTGAACACATATGGTATCTGTCTTTCTCTGTATGGCTTATTTCACTTAGCATCACACTCTCCAGTTCCATCCACGTTGCTACAAAGGGCCAGATTTCATTCTTTCTCATTGCCACGTAGTACTCCATTGTGTATATAAACCACAATTTCTTTATCCATTCATCAGTTGATGGACATTTAGGCTCTTTCCATAATTTGGCTATTGTTGAGAGTGCTGCTATAAACATTGGGGTACAAGTGCCCCTATGCATCAGTACTCCTGTATCCCTTGGGTAAATTCCTAGCAGTGCTACTGCTGGGTCATAGGGTAGGTCTATTTTTAATTTTTTGAGGAACCTCCACACTGTTTCCCAGAGTGGCTGCACCAGTTTGCATTTCCACCAACAGTGCAAGAGGGTTCCCGTTTCTCCACATCCTCTCCAGCATCTCTAGTCTCCTGATTTGTTCATTTTGGCCATTCTGACTGGCGTGAGGTGATATCTGAGTGTGTTTTGATTTGTATTTCCCTGATGAGGGGTGACGTTGAGCATCTTTTCATGTACCTCTTGGCCATGTGGATGTCTTCTTTAGAAAGGTATCTATTCATGTCTTCTGCCCATTTCTTCACTGGATTATTTGTTTTTTGGGTGTGGGGTTTGGTAAGTTCTTTATAGATTTTGGATACTAGCCCTTTGTCTGATGTGTCATTTGCAAATATCTTTTCCCATTCAGTCGGTTGCCTTTTATTTAGTTTTGTTGATTGTTTCCTTTGCAGTGTAGAAGCTTTTTATCTTGATGTGGTCCCAATAGTTCATTTTTGCTTTTAATTCCCTTGCCTTTGGAGATGTGTCAAGTAAGAAATTGCTGTGGCTGAGGTCAGAGAGGTTTTTTTTCCCCTGCTATCTCCTCTAGGGTTTTGATGGTTTCCTGTCTCACATTCAGGTCCTTTATCCATTTTGAGTTTATTTTTGTGTATGGTGTAAGAAAGTGGTCTAGTTTCATTCTTCTGCATGTTGCTGTCCAGTTCTCCCAGCACCATTTGTTAAAGAGACTGTCTTTTTTCCATTGGATACTCTTTACTGCTTTGTCAAAGATTAGTTGGTCATACATTTGTGGGTCCAATTCTGGGGTTTTCTATTCCAATCAATTGGTCTATGTGTCTGTTTTTGTGACAATACCATGATGTCTTGATGATTACAGCTTTGTAGTAGAGGCTAAAGTCTGGGATGGTGATGCCTCCCACTTTGGTTTTCTTCTGGAATATTACTTTGGTTCTTCGGGGTCATTTCTGGTTCCATACAAATTTTAGGATTGCTTGTTCCAGCTTTGAGAAGAGTGCTGGTGCAATTTTGATTGGGATTGCATTGAATGTGTAGATTGCTTTGGGTACTATTGACATTTTAATAGTATTTATTCTTCCAATCCATGAGCACGGAATGCTTTACCATTTCTTTGTATCTTCTTCAATTTCCTTCATAAGCTTTCTATAGTTTTCAGGATACAGATCTTTTACATCTATGGTTATGTTTATTCCTAGGTATTTTATGATTCTTGGTACAATTGTGAATGGGATCAGTTTCTTTATTTGTCTTTCTGTTGCTTCATTATTAGTGTATAAAAATGCAACTGATTTCTGTACATTGATTTTGTATCCTGAGACTTTGCTGAATTCATGTGTCATTTCTAGCAGCCTTTTGTTGGAGTCTGTCGGGTTTTCCATGTATAGTATCATGTCATCTGCAAAAAGTGAAAGCTTGACTTCATCTTTGCCAATTTTGATGCCTTTGATTTCCTTTTGTTCTCTGATTGCTGATGCTAGCACTTCCAACACTATGTTAAACAACAGTGGTGAGAGTGGACATCCCTGTCGTGTTCCTGATCTCAAGGGGAAAACTCTCAGTTTTTCCCCATTGAGGATGATACTAGCTGTAGGCTTTTCATAAATGGCTTTTATCATGTTTAAGTATGTTCCTTCTATCCCAACTTTCGCAGGGTTTGTTTTTTTTTTTAACAAAGGATGCTGAATTTTGTCAAATGCTTTTTCTGCATTGATTGACAGGATCATATAGTTCTTATCTTTTCTTTTATTAATGTGATGTATCACATTGATTGATTTGCGAATATTGAACCAGCCCTGCAGCTCAGGAATGAATCACTTGATCATGGTGAATAATTCTTTTTGTATGCTGTTGAATTTGATTTGCTAGTATCTTGTTGAGAATTTTTGCATCCATATTCATCAGGGATATTGGCCTGGAGTTCTCTTTTTTTGCTGGGTCTATGTCTGGTTTGGGAATCAAAGTAATGCTGGCTTCATAGAATGAGTCTGGAAGTTTTCCTTCCCTTTCTATTTTTTGGAACAGCTTGAGAAGGATAGGTATTATCTCTGCTTTAAATGTCTGGTAGAATTCCCCAGGGAAGCCATCTGGTCCTGGACTCTTATTTGTTGGGAGATTTTTGATAACTGATTCAATTCCTTCACTGGGTATGGGTCTTTTCAAGTTTTCTATTTTTTCCTGTTTGTTTTTGGAAGTGTGTGGGTGTTTAGGAATTTGTCCATTTCTTCCAGGTTGTCCAGTTTCTTGGCATATTATTTTTCATAGTATTCCCTAATAATTGCTTGTATTTCTGAGAGATTGGTTGTAATACTTCCATTTTCATTCATGATTTTATCTATTTGGGTCATCTCCCTTTTCTTTTTGAGCAGCCTGGCTAGAGGTTTATCAATTTTGTTTATTTTTTGAAAAAACCAAGTCTTGGTTTCATTGATCTGCTCTACTGTTTTTTTAGATTCTATGTTGTTTATTTCTGCTCTGATCTTTATTATTTCTCTTCTTCTGCTGGGTTTGGGGTTCTGCTTCTATTTCCTTTCGGTGTGCTGTTAGATTTTGTATTTGGGATTTTTCTTGTTTCTTGAGATAGGCCTGGATTGCAATGTATTTTCCTCTCAGGACTGCCTTCGCTGTATCCCACAGCGTTTGGATTGTTGTATTTTCATTTTCGTTTGTTTCCATATTTTTTTACTTTTTTTTCTAATTGCCTGGTTGACCCACTCATTCTTTAGTAGGGCGTTCTTTAACCTCTATGCTTTTGGAAGTTTTCCAGACTTTTTCCTGTGGTTGATTTCAAGTTTCATAGCATTGTGGTCTGAAAGTGTGCATGGTATGATCTCAGTTCTTTTACACTTATGAAGGGCTGTTTTGTGACCCAGTATGTGATCTATCTTGGTGAATGTTCCACGTGCTCTTGAGAAGAACATATATTCTCTTGCTTTGGGATGCAGAGTTCTAAACATATCTTTCAAGTCCATCTGATCCAATATATCATTCAGGGCCCTTGTTTCTTTATTTAGTCTCTCTCTAGATGTTCTATACATTGCTGTGAATGGAGTATTAAAGTCTCCTGCAATTACCATATTCTTATCAATAAGGTTGCTTATGTTTGTGATTCTTTTATATATTTCGGGACTTCCGAATTTGATGCATAGACATATATAATTGTTAGCTCTTCCTGATGGATAGAGCTTGTAATTATTATATAATGCCCTTCTCCCTCTCATGTTACAGCTTTTAATTTAAAGTCTTTTGTGTGATATGAGTATGGCTACTTCAGCTTTCTTTTGACTTCCAATAGCATGATAGATAGTTCTCCATCCCCTCACTTTCAATCTGAAGGTGTCCTCAAGTCTAAAATGAGTCTCTTGTAGACAGCAAATAGATGGGTCTTATTTTTTATCCATTCTGACACCCTATGTCTTTTGATTGTAGCATTTAATCCATTTACATTCGGTGTTATTATTGAAAGATATGGGTGTAGAGTCATTGTGATGTCTGTAGGTTTCATGTTGTAGTGGTGTCTCTGGTACTTTGTGGTCCTTGCAACATTTCACTCACAGAGTCCCCCTTAGGATCTCTTGTAGGGCTGGTTTATTGGTAATTAATTCCTTCAGTTTTTGTTTGTTTGGGAAAACCTTTATCTCTCCTTCTATTCTGAATGACAGACTTGCTGGATAAAGGATTCTTGGCTGCATATTTTTTCTGTTCATCACATTGAAGATTTCATGTCATTCCTTTCTGGCCTGCCAAGTTTCAGTAGATAGGTCTGCTACTACTCATATGGGTCTATCTTTGTATGTTAAGGCCCGTTTATCCCTAGCTGCTTTCAGAATTCTCTCTTTATCCTTGTATTTTGCTAGTTTCACTATGATATGTCCTGCAGAAGATTGATTCAAGTTATGTCTGAAGGGAGTTCTCTGTGCCTTTTGGATTTTAATGCCTGTTTCCTTCCCAGATCAGGGCAGTTCTCAGCTATGATTTGTTCTAGTACACCTTCAGCCCCTTTCTCTCTCTCTTCTTCTGGAATTCCTGTGATACGGATATTGTTCCATTTGATTGCATCACTTAGTTCTCTAATTCTCCCCTCATACTCCTGGATTTTTTTCATGTCTCTTTTTCTCAGCTTCCTCGTTTTCCATAATTTTATCTTCTAATTCACTTATTCTCTCTTCTGCCTCTTCAATCTGTGCTATGGCCCCCTCCAGTTTATTTTGCACCTCATTTATAGCATTTTTTAACTCATCATGAGTATTTTTTAGTCCCTTGATCTCTGTAGCAATAGATTCTCTGCTGTCTTGTATGCTCTTTTCAAGCCCCACGATTAATTTTATGACTATTATTCTAAATTCTTGTTCCGTTTTATTGCTTAAATCGGTTTTGGTCTATTCATTAGGTGCCGCTACTTCCTGGAATTTCTTTTGAGGAGAATTCTTCCGTTTCATCATTTTGGCTAGTTTTCTGTCCCTTGTGTGTTTTAAAAGCTTGTTGTGTGCTCTCCACCTGCGAGCACTGCTATATTAAAGGAGGGTCATACACTGTCCAGGGCCTGGCCCTTCAGGAGGTGTTTTTTCAGGGATTGTTACTTGTGTCTGTTGTTGTGACTTTGGTTAGTTTGTTACCCTACTCATAGTGATAATTTGGACCCTCCACCAGGTGTGCTTTGATTTGTTCCTTGCAGTAGCCCTGTAAAGGAAAACAGACAAACAGGAGACAAAAACATGCAAACACACAAACAAATAAACAAAAACAAAAACCTAAGGACCCAAAACAAAAAACCCTAAAACACCTACTACAAGTAAAAAAGAGGGTTGAGGCGGTGCTGTTGGAAGAGCACATACAAAGAGAGAAATGACCAGAGTGGGGGTGGGGGAGGAAAAATAAACATTGATTAGGCAGAAAGACTAAAAGGCTTAATCCAGAGAGAGAGAAAGGAAAATAAAGAAGCAGTTGGGGAAAACAAAACGAAAATAAAGTTACCCAGACAGAGAAACTACATGGCTTGATTATTCCAGAGAGAGAGAGAGAAAGAGAAAGGAGTGTAAAGAAGCAAGTGTAAAACATGTATCAAGACAATGGATTAAGTATGTCTGTTTAGACAGACCAATAACCAGAGTAACCAGCCTAGGGGAGGGAAGAGATAAGGAGGAGAAATGGTGTGTGTGTGGGGGAGTATATCTAAATATCCAGAATTGACCTAGAGTTAATCCAGGCAGTGCTGCATCACTTGTCGGGAGTAGGTGTAGGTGTCTGCAGAGTCCGTGCCACTCAGGTGGATATGCAGTTACCCAGTGCTGAGGGGCGTGGCTTGGCATAATCTGGACCCACCTCCACTATGGACCCCAGGACTGGTCCCTGAGGCAGGCTTGGTGGTGGTGGTGGTGGTGGTGGTGGTAGTGGTGGGGGAATGGTGATTCCCCCAGTCTCTTTGCCACGGAGCCGGACCTGGTGGACTCAGTTTGAGTCGTCCTCACTGTGCCACGGGTGCAGACGGGGTGGTCCTTCTCTCACCGCCAACTCCCCTGACCCTGCCCTTGGTTAGGATTCAAAGTCCCGCTCCGTGCACTCTGGCACTGGGGAAGCACCTCTCAGTGAGGGGATATGTGGTCCCGGCTGGCTTTGTCTGTGTCCCTGCACTTCAGGGAGGCCCGCCTTCTCCTGCGGACTGAGCCACTGCCCTCGCCGCCGCCAGCCCCCGGGGTGGTGGATGCAGGCAGCGTTTGTCTTTTCCCACAGCACACCAGGGAAACGGCGGCCTTTTTCCTCCTGCAGACTGTGCCCTCGGCCCAACCAGTGCACCCGGGGGTGGCAGATGCAGGCAGGTTCTGTACTATTGTGCAGCCCTCTAGGGAGGGAACCACTTTCTCCAACTGTGGACTGAGACCCTGACCTACCACCGCACCCAGGTCTGGCTCCCCTCCCCAGGTGCACCAACAGGGAGTCGACTCCAGTCTGAAGAAAGCCCTGCAGTTAGAGATCGGATCCCCCTCAGTCTCAGTCCGAGGTCTTTCTCTTATCCAGATATGGTCGTGCACTTCCCTAGCGGCGCTTTCTCTTCCTTTTGTCTCTCAGCAGAAGGGGGTCCCTCCCCTCTATGCCCACGTGGCCCTTTTTTATCTCCCCCAGTTCGCAGTTACCCACCTATCTTTTTAACAGCTTTCCCATTTTCTTCGTAGTAGATTCAGTCTCCTTTCCTCCCAGGCTCTGGTGTTCAAAGTCCTTTGGCTTGTATACTTCTTTGTTTGAGGGACACGGGAAGTATGGATTTCCCCTACTTCTCAACCATGTTAGCCCCTCTCCTGAAAGTGTTCTCTTAATGTTAACACTTTTTGTGATGTGGCTGTTACTATTTTAATAATATGTACCTGTGTGAGGAATAAAAATAACTTATGTGTATTTTGGATGGCAGCATTAAAAAGCACACATTTGTTGAAAAAGTGTCATCAACTAGAATTAAATAGTGGTCCCTATTGACCCAGTGCATTTTAAAACTTTCTAGTGATAGTTAAGCATGACACGTGAGTGTTACATGTTTTAGAGGTAACCATGAAACCAGTTGTTTAACTTCCTGTCAGAAGGTTGACCTGTGTATCTAAGCAGGTGTCCGTTTCCTGGGTGGTGTATGTAGACTGACTTTGTGTAAACCATCAGAGCTGCTCCCCCTCCCAGGTGTGCTCAGAGGGTCTCAGGTCATTGGCTTAAAGGAAGAAAGCTCTACCTATTTTTTCTTGGGTAGTTCCATCAGGCCATAAGAGTTCTTTAAAAAAATTTTTTTTAATGTTTATTTTTGAGAGAGAGAGAGAGAGACAGAGCGTGAGCAAGGGAGGGAGGCAGAGAGAGAGAGAGGGAGACATAGAATCTGAAACAGGCTCCAGGCTCTGCGCTGTCAGCACAGAGCCCAACGTGAGGCTCGAACTCAAAAACTGTGAGACCATGACCCAAACTGAAGTTGGATGTGAAACTGATTGAGCCACCCACGTGCCCCTGGCCATAAGAGTTCTTAATGAGGCTTCAAGGCTTCCAAACCCCAGATTGCAGACTCTGCGAATAATGGATGATGGGGTTCTGTGCCCTGAAGTCCATGGGAAGGAAGCTTTGCTTGAAAGGGTGTAAACCAGAAAACCCCACCTCCTTCACCATTTCATATATATGAACCAGGTTGCCTCCATCCGTGAAGTTCTTCTTGGAAAGCCCTGGGTAACCTGGATAACTGACCACTTCAGTGCCCCACTTCTTCCTTCCTGTTCCCTAATTCAGACAGTTATGTCTTATATTTACCAGTAAAGAGTGAGCCCATGAAACCCTAACCCCCACCCTCAGACCCTGATAAAGGCAGAGCCCCAGATCTGTGGGCCCTCCATCTCTCTCTACCTTTGACTTTGCTCTATGGCCCTCAGGCCTGCCATGTACCCTCCAGGTCCTTTGAGTAATAAATCTCATTTCTCAGGGTTCCCAGGACCTTTGAGTAATAAATCTCATTTTTCAGGGTTCCCTGATTGTTTTTTTGCTAAGGTGCATCTTGCAGTCATAATAAGAACCACAAAGCTTTCTTGGCCACATTGACTTTGGGTAAATGTCTGGGTGGGGAGGCTTGCCACAAGTAGTATGTGGTCCAGGTGAGTGTCTCAGGCATTCCTACCCACAGCATTTCTTTTAAGTTTCCTACAGTCATTTCCAAACTGTATGTGTGTGTGTGTGTGTGTGTGTGTGTGTGTGTGTGTGTGTGTGTGAGAGAGAGAGAGAGAGAGAGAGAGAGAGAGAGAGAGAGAGAGATTGAGAGAGTATGTACTTATGTATGTGTAGTTGTCGCTAGCAGCAGGGTGTCTGAGAATTCAGCTCAATTTTGACACTATCTACCTGGAGATAGCATCAGATTCCACAGGCTAAGGGTTCAGTCCTACAAGACTGCATCCTTGTCCCCCTTCAGATGCCAGGCTTTTTGTTACCTGTGCTTCTGACCAGCTGGCTACAGATTGGAGGATCCAAGGACCTCCTCCTTAGGTTCAAATAATTTGCTAGGTGGCTTATAGAAAGAACTCAGGGAAACACTTCTGTTTACTAGTTTGTTAAAGGATATAATAAAGGATATAATCAATAGCCAGAAAAAGTGATACAAGGGCAAGGTCCCAAAGAAAAGGAGTTTCTGTTCTTGGGGAGCTTGAGACTGCTTCAGTGGCATGTGGAAGTGTTCTGGTTTCCCATCCATGGAAGGTCTGTGAAAAAATGACAAAAAGGCTGTCCTCTTGAGTTTTTATGGAAGCTTCATTACATACTCATGATTGACTGAATCATGGCCACTGGCTGACTCAATCTTCAGCCCCTCTCTCTCCCTGGAAGGGAGTCCCTGCCCTTGGGTGGGTTTCAGAAGTCACCTTTATTAATAATAAGACATCTTTTTCACCTTCATGACTCTGAAGCATTTTTGGGAACTATGGGTGAAGACCAAATATATCTGAGAAATATATTTTGGTTATGTGAATGATCAAATATTGCTTATAAATCAATGTATTGCATATCACTTCAATAGGCTAAGACCAACACAACAGAGCTTAAATACCTGGTCTTTCTCCCCTGAAAGTGAAGACCTGCTTAATGTCAGAGTTCATAGCTCGGACTTGAGAAAAGGGAGGTGGGTCTCAAACTTGGAATATAAACATTGGATGGTGCTTGACTTGGGTTGAGAGTATGGGCAGATTTGTTGAGAAAGGTAGAGTTGAGTCTTATGTTTGGGTCTCATTATGTGGTGTAGTGACTAGGAATATGGAGCTTGTGGGTCCAAAAGGAAGACTCTCCCATAAGATAAAATGGGTTGAACCAGATGTAAGTATGTTGGATCATATGTAGAGGAGAACCCAGCAGTGAGAGTTGGCAAATGCAAGTTTGTCAACCCCCAGGAAATGGTCAGAGTTGTAACCAGAGCAAGGCAGTGTATGTAGTAGGCCTGGGTAGAGTTCTGATGGATATTTGAAATAATTGGATGCTGCTTATCTAGACTTTTTTTTTTTTTTTAATCAGCAGCGATTTAACTATGGGGCTTTTAGAGCAGCTTCAAAAAGAAGAAAGAAGCATATCTGGATAGGACAGAGCTCCAAAAATTAAAGCAGTAGTTCATTTCTGCTTTTAGTGAAAGTGAAGTAGCTTATAGGTCAACTTTACTACAAAGCTATCTAGAAAAGCTGGAGAAAGTACAAAAAAAGTGGGCAGGACTTGAGAGACTAAGGTCCTGAAGAAAAGGGAGGCATACTGATCAAGCTAACATTCTGTGATGCTTTTCTACTTGAGGTATTTGCTGATTCTTAAGGGCCGTGGGGATAGACAAGCAAAGAAATCAAACAGAAAGTGGTTTCCAAGAAGCTGGGAGCATTAATGGATCTGTTAGCAGTCTTATGGTGCTGGGGAGACAAAACTTGGAGTTGAAGCCATGAAGGCTGTGCACACTTAAGAGGTTAGGAGCTAGGGGAGAAGAGAAGAATGTTAAGATGAGCCCAAGAATTTGCACTGCTCTTCTTTTCAAGGCATTTGCAGATGTGTTAACAGCTCACAGGCTAGATAGTGAAGAGAAAGTTATTCTTAAAGGCTGGGAGTCTTAACAGGCAGTGTTAGGGATCTGGGAAAACAAAAATTGGAGTTTAGGACTTGCCAAGGAAAAAGAGACCTGTTAAGTACCCTAGCCTTCCTGCTTGGGCCTGGCCTCATCCAGGAATAAGAGTAAACCTGAGAATAGGACATCCTTCACAAAAGAGTGAAATGTAGCTTTGAACCAGTTTAACTCAGAGTGGGTTACAGTGATCTGTCCCCATTCTAACTGCCTGCCAGAAAGCAAAAATAAATCCTCCCTGAAGGATAACATTAGCCAGAATCTCATATTATTAGTTTTAGATACACAGTGTCTGGCATTCAATGAAAAAGCAACAGGCATGCTGGGATATAGGGCTAAATGATTAAAAGAAAAAAAAAGTAAAAACTGATGATGAAAAGAACAACAGGTGATCCAGCTATTAAAATAATTAGATACAGATTTTAAAAGAGCTGTCATTAATATGTTCAAGAAAGTAGATGAGAATTTCACAAATAAAAGGAACGTATATAAAAAAGGGCTTAAATAGAAATGCCTGGAATGAAAAATACAGTAAAAAATGAGGAATTAAATAGATAAATTTGCTAGCAGATTGGACATAGGAAATTAGTGAACTCTGCGATATAGGTCAATAGAAAATACCCAGACTGAAGCATAGAGAGAAAAAAGAGTAGAAAAATAGACCATAAGAACATATGAAATATGGTGAAATGATCCAGCATGTGTGTATGTAAAGCGAAATGCTGAGAGAAGAGACAGATTGGGGTAGAAGCAATGTTTGAAGTGATACTGGCTGAGAATTAATCCAAAACTGTCTAAACATGTTAAGTCAGAGAGTCAAGAAGTTCTATAAGCTCCAAACATGATAGATACAAAGAAAACCACACCTGACATCATAATAAAACCAAAACACAAAAAGAAAGTGTGAAAAACGCAGCCAGAGGGCTTTCTAACCAGGGCCCTGCAGAATGGCTCCCACAAAGAAGGGTGACAAGAAGAAAGGGCTGTTCTGCCATCGATGACGTAGTGACCAGAGAATACACCATCTGCATTCACAAGTGCATCCATGGAGTGGGGTTCAAAAAGCTTGTCCCTTGGGTACTCAAAGATTCTGGAAATTTGCCATGAAGGATATGGGAACTCTAGATGTGTGCATTGACAACAGGTTCAACAAAGCTGTCTGGGCCAAAGGAATAAGGAATGTACCATAGTGTATCCATGTGCAGTTGTCTAGAAAACATAACGAAGATGGAAGAGTCACCAAACAAGCTCTATACATTGGTTACCTATGTATCTGTTGCCACTTTCAAAAATCTACAGTTAATGTGGATGAGAACTAACTGCTGATTATCAAATAAAAGTACAAAACTGAAAAAAAAAAAGCAGTCAGAGGGGAAAAACACATTATTTTAAAGGGGCTATTGTAGGACTGGGAGCAGGCTTTTCACAAAAATAATTGAAATGAGAAGACAATGAAATAATCTTTTTTTTTTTAAGTTTATTCTCATTTATTTTGAGAGAGAGAGAGAGAGAGAGAGAGCAAACAGGGAAGTGCAGAGAGAGGGGGAGAGAGAGAATCCCAAGCAGGCTCTGCACTGTCAGCCCAGAGCCCGACATGGGGCTCGAACCCACAAACTGTGAGATCATGACCTGAGCTGAAATCAAGAGTCGGACGCTTAACTGAGCCACCCAGGCACCCAACAATGAAATTATCTTTAAATTGATGAGGAAAGTAACTGTCAATCTAATTCACTTCCCAGCGAAAATATCTTTCAAAAATGAAGGCAACCAAAGGACATTTTCAGACAAAAGCAGAGAGAATTTGTCACCAGAAGACCCATAGTAATAGAAATATTAAAGAAAATTCTTCAGGCAGAAGGAGAAATGATTCCTGATGGAAGCATGGAAGTATAGGAAGAAATGAAGAGTAACAAAAACAATAACATGTAGATAATTTTACATGAATATGGACTATAGAGTGTCAACAAAATAGTATCTTGCATATACCTCAATTAAAAGTATCTTATTAAAATGCTAACCATTATTTGAGCTTTCAGCTACTCTAAACTTTTTGCTGGTATAGGGTCTTGCTTCGATATTGATGGCTGCTGACTTATCAGGGTGGTGGTTGCTGAAAGTTGGGGTGGCTGTGGCAATTTCTTAAATAACACAGCAATGAAGACTGCCTCACCAATTGACTCTTCCTGTTATGAATGATTTCTCTGCAGCATGGGATTGTGCTTGATAGAATTTTACCCACAATAGAACTTCTTTAAAAATTAGAGTCAGTCTGGGGAACCTGGGTGTCTCAGTTGGTTAAGTGTCTGACTCTTGATTTCAGCTTAGGTCTTAATCTCAGGGTTGTGAGTTTAAGTCCCATGTTGGGCTCTGCACTGCGTGTGAAGCCTACTAAAAAAAAAAAAAAATTAGAGTCAGTCCTCCCAAACCTTGCCACTGCTTTATCAACTAAGTTTATGTACTATTCTAAATCCTTTATGTACTATTCTAAATCATTTCAACAGTCTTCACCAGGAGTAGATTCCATCTTAGGAAACCACTTTCTTTGCTTGTCCATAAGAAGCAACTCCCCATGTGTTCAAGTTTTGTGAGGTTGTAGCAATTCAGTCACCTCTTTAGGCTCCACTTCTAATTCTAGTTTTCTTGTTATTTCTATCATGGCTACAGTTACTTTCTGTACTGAAGTCTTGAACCCCTCAAGGTCATCTGTGAGATTTGGGATCAACTTCTTCCAAACTTGTGTTTATGTTGATATTTTGACCTCTTTTCATGAATCATGAATGTTCTTCATGACATCTAGAATGTTGAAGCCTTTCCAGAAGGTTTCAATTTACTTTGTCCAGGTCTGTCAGAGTAATCACTATTTATGGCAGCTATAGCGTTATGAAATGTATTTCTTAAATAATAAGATTTGAAAGTTGGATTACTCCTTATTCCTTGAGCTGCAGAATGGATTTTACGTTACAGGAATGAAAACAACATTAATCTCGTTGTGTGTCTCCATTAGAGCTCTTGGGTGACCAGGTGCATTGTCTATGAACAGTCATATTTTGAAAGGAATCTTTTTTTTTTTTTCTGAGCAGTGGGTTTCAGCAGAGGGTTTAAAATATTCAGTCAACCATGTTATAAACAGATGTGCTATCATTCTGGCTTTGTTGTTCGATTTATAGAGCCCTGGCGAGTAGATTTAGCATAATGCTGAAGGGCCTTGGGATTTTCAGAATGGTAAGTGAGCATTAGCTTCAACTGACAATCACCAGCTGTATCAGTCCCTAACAGGAGAGTCAGCCTCAACTTTGGAGCTTTGAAGTCAGGCATTGATTTCTCCTCTCTAGCTATGAAGGTTCAAGATAGCTTCTTCTTCTGATACAACGCTGTTTCACCTGCATTGAAAATCTGTTGTTTTGTGTAGCCTCCTTGATGAATTGCCTTAACAAGATCTGGATAACTTGCTGCAGCTTCTACATCAGCCCTTGGTGCTGCACCTTGCCCTTTTATGTTATGGAGATGGTTTCCTTAAACTCATGAACTAACCTCTGCTTGTTTCAAACTTTTCTTCTGCAGCTTTGTCACCTCTATCAGTCTTCATAGAATTGGAGAGTTAGGGCCTTGTTCTGAGTTAGGCTTTGGCTTGAGGGAATCTTGTGGCTGCTTTGATCTTTCTAGATCCTTAAAACTTTCTCCGTATCAGCAATAAGGCTGTTCTGCTTTCTTATCTGTGTGTCCACTGGAGTTCCACTTTTAATTTCCTTCAAGAGCTTTTCCTTTGTATTCACAACTTGACTGTGTTTTGTGCAACAGGCCTCGTTTTTGGCCTGTCTTGGCTTTTGACATGTCTTCCTCAGTAAGCCACATCATTTTCACTTTTGATTTACAGTGAGAGACCTGCAACTCTTCCTTTCTCCTGAACACCTAGAGGTCCTTGTAGGGTTATTGATTGGCCTAGATTCAATACTGTTGTGTCCCAGGAAATAAAGAGGCCCAAGGAGGGGGAGAAAATGGGGGGACAGTCAGTCAGAACAGTAAGAAAACACATTTATTAAGTTCACTTTCTTTTTTTTTTAATTTTTTTAATTTTTTTAATTTTTCAATTTTAATTTTTATTTTTTTCAATATATGAAATTTATTGTCAAATTGGTTTCCATACAACACCCAGTGCTCATCCCAAAAGGTGCCCTTCTCAATACCCATCACCCACCCTCCCCTCCCTCCCACCCCTCATCAACCCTCAGTTTGTTCTCAGTTTTTAAGAGTCTCTTATGCTTTGGCTCTCTCCCACTCTAACCTCTTTTTTTTTTCCCCCTCCCCCATGGGTTTCTGTTAAGTTTCTCAGGATCCACATAAGAGTGAACACATATGGTATCTGTCTTTGTCTGTATGGCTTATTTCACTTAGCATCACACTCTCCAGTTCCATCCACGTTGCTACAAAGGGCCAGATTACATTCTTTCTCATTGCCACATAGTACTCCATTGTGTATATCAACCACAATTTCTTCATCCATTCATCAGTTGATGGACATTTAGGCTCTTTCCATAATTTGGCTATTGTTAAGAGTGCTTCTATAAACATTGGGGTACAAATGCCCCTATGCATCAGTACTCCTGTATCCCTTGGGTAAATTCCTAGCAGTGCTACTGCTGGGTCATAGGGTAGATCTATTTTTAATTTTTTGAGGAACCTCCACACTGTTTCCCAGAGTGGCTGCACCAGTTTGCATTCCCACCAACAGTGCAAGAGGGTTCCCGTTTCTCCACATCCTCTCCAGCATCTATAGTCTCCTGATTTGTTCTTTTTGGCCATTCTGACTGGCGAGAGGTGATATCTGAATCTGGTTTTGAATTGTATTTCCCTGATGAGGGGCGACGTTGAGCATCTTTTCATGTGCCTGTTGGCCATCCGGATGTCTTCTTTAGAGAAGTGTCTATTCATGTTTTCTGCCCATTTCTTCACTGGGTTATTTGTTTTTCGGGTGCAGAGTTTGGTGAGCTCTTTATAGATTTTGGATACTAGCCCTTTGTCCGATATGTCATTTGCAAATATCTTTTCCCATTCCGTTGGTTGTCTTTTAGTTTTGTTGGTTGTTTCCCTTGCTGTGCAGAAGCTTTTTATCTTCATAAGGTCCCAGTAGTTCATTTTTGCTTTTAATTCCCTTGTCTTTGGGGATGTGTCAAGTAAGAAATTGCTACGGCTGAGGTCAGAGAGGTCTTTTCCTGCTTTCTCCTCTAGGGTTTTGATGGTTTCCTGTCTCACATTCAGGTCCTTTATCCATTTTGAGTTTGTTTTTGTGAATGGTGTGAGAAAGTGGTCTAGTTTCAACCTTCTGCATGTTGCTGTCCAGTTCTCCCAGCACCATTTGTTAAAGAGACTGTCTTTTTTCCATTGGATGTTCTTTCCTGCTTTGTCAAAGATTAGTTGGCCATACGTTTGTGGGTCTAGTTCTGGGGTTTCTATTCTATTCCATTGGTCTATGTGTCTGTTTTTGTGCCAATACTATGCTGTCTTGATGATGACAACTTTGTAGTAGAGGCTAAAGTCTGGGATTGTGATGCCTCCTGCTTTGGTCTTCTTCTTCAAAATGACTTTGGCTATTCGGGGCCTGTTGTGGTTCCATGTGAATTTTAGGATTGCTTGTCCTAGTTTCGAGAAGAATGCTGGTGCGATTTTGATTGGGATTGCATTGAATGTGTAGATAGCTTTGGGTAGTATTGACATTTTGACAATATTTATTCTTCCAATCCATGAGCACGGAATGTTTTTCCATTTCTTTATATCTTCTTCAATTTCCTTCATAAGCTTTCTATAGTTTTCAGCATACAGATCTTTTACATCTTTGGTTAGATTTATTCCTAGGTATTTTATGCTTCTTGGTGCAATTGTGAATGGGATCAGTTTCTTTATTTGTCTTTCTGTTGCTTCATTATTAGTGTATAAGAATGCAACTGATTTCTGTACATTGATTTTGTATCCTGCAACTTTGCTAAATTCATGTATCAGTTCTAGCAGACTTTTGGTGGAGTCTATCGGATTTTCCATGTATAATGTCATGTCATCTGCAAAAAGTGAAAGCTTGACTTCATCTTTGCCAATTTTGATGCCTTTGATTTTCTTTTGTTGTCTGATTGCTGATGCTAGCACTTCCAACACTATGTTAAACAACAGCGGTGAGAGTGGACATCCCTGTCGTGTTACTGATCTCAGGGAAAAAAGTCTGAGTTTTTCCCCGTTGAGGATGATGTTAGCTGTGGGCTTTTCATAAAGGCTTTTATGATGTTTAAGTATGTTCCTTCTATCCCGACTTTCTTGAGGGTTTTTATTGAGAAAGGATGCTGAACTTTGTCAAAGGCCTTTTGTGCATCGATTGAATATTGAATCCCACTTGATCATGGTGAATAATTCTTTTTATATGCTGTTGAATTTGATTTGCTAGTATCTTATTGAGAATTTTTGCATCCATATTCATCAGGGATATTGGCCTGGAGTTCTCTTTTTTTAATGGGTCTCTTTCTGGTTTGGGAATCAAAGTAATACTGGCTTCATAGAACGAGTCTGGAAGTTTTCCTTCCCTTTCTATTTTTTGGAATAGCTTGAGAAGGATAGGTATTATGTCTGCTTTAAACGTCTGGTAGAACTCCCCTGGGAAGCCATCTGGTCCTGGACTGTTATTTGTTGGGAGATTTTTGATGACTGATTCAATTTCTTCGCTGGTTATGGGTCTGTTCAAGCTCTGTATTTCCTCCTGATTGAGTTTTGGAAGGGTGTGGGTGTTTAGGAATTTGTCCGTTTCTTCCAGGTTGTCCAGTTTGTTGGCATATAATTTTTCATAGTATTCCCTGATAATTGCTTGTATCTCTGAGGGATTGGTTGTAATAATTCCATTTTCATTCATGATTTTATCTATTTGGGTCATCTCCCTTTTCTTTTTGAGCAGCCTGGCTAGAGGTTTGTCAATTTTGTTTATTTTTTCAAAAAACCAACTCTTGGTTTCGTTGATCTGCTCTACAGTTTTTTTTAGATTCTATATTGTTTATTTCTACTCAGATCTTTATTATTTCTCTTCTTCTGCTGGGTTTAGGCTGTCTTTGCTGTTCTGCTTCTATTTCCTTTCGGTGTGCTGTTAGATTTTGTATTTGGGATTTTTCTTGTTTCTTGAGATAGGCCTGGATTGCAATGTGTTTTCCTCTCAGGACTGCCTTCGCTGCATCCCAAAGCATTTGGATTGTTGTATTTTCATTTTCGTTTGTTTCCATATATTTTTTAATGTCTTCTCTAATTGCCTGGTTGACCCACTCATTCGTTAGTAGGGTGTTCTTTAACCTCCATGCTTTTGGAGGTTGTCCAGACTTTTTCCTGTGGTTGATTTCAAGCTTCATAGCATTGTGGTCTGAAAGTATGCATGGTATGATTTCAATTCTTGTATACTTATGAAGGGCTGTTTTGTGACCCAGTATGTGATCTATCTTGGAGAATGTTACGTGTGCACTCGAGAAGAACGCATATTCTGTTGCTTTGGGATGCAGAGTTCTAAATATATCTGTCAAGTCCATCTGATCCAATGTATCATTCAGGGCCCTTGTTTCTTTATTGACCATGTGTCTAGATGATCTATCCATTTCTGTAAGTGGAGTGTTAAAGTCTCCTGCAATTACCATATTCTTATCAATAAGGTTGCTTATGTTTGTGAGTAATTGTTTTATATATTTAGGGGCTCCTGTATTCGGCACATAGACATTTATAATTGTTAGCTCTTTCTGATGGATAGACCTTGTGCATTATTATATAATGCCCTTCTTCATCTCTTGTTACAACCTTTAATTTAATGTCTAGTTTGTCTGATATAAGTATCCCTACTCCAGCTTTCTTTTGACTTCCAATAGCATGATAGATAGTTCTCCATCCCCTCACTGTCAATCTGAAGGTGTCCTGAGGTCTAAAATGAGTCTCTTTTAGACAGCAAATAGATGGGTCTTGTTTTTTAATCCATTTTGATACCCTATGTCTTTTGGTTGGAGCATTTAGTCCATTTACATTCAGAGTTATTATAGAAAGATATGGGTTTAGAGTCATTGTGATGTCCGTAGGTTTCATGCTTGTATCAATGTCTCTGGGACTGTCTCACAGGATCCCCCTTAGGATCTCTTGTAGGGCTGGTTTAGTGGTGATGAATTCCTTCAGTTGTTTGTTTGGGAAGACCTTTATCTCTCCTTCTATTCTAAATGACAGACTTGCTGAATAAAGGATTCTCGGCTGCATATTTTTTTCTGTTCATCATATTGAAGATCTCCTGCCATTCCTTTCTGGCCTGCCAAGTTTTAGTAGAGAGATCGGTCACGAGTCTTATAGGTCTCCCTTTATATGGTAGAGCACGTTTATCCCTCGCTGCTTTCAGAATTTTCTCTTTATCCTTGTATTTTGCCAGTTTCACTATGATATGTTGTGCAGAAAATCGATTCAAGTTACGTCTGAAGGGAGTTCTCTGTGCCTCTTGGATTTCAATGCCTTTTTCCTTCCCCAGATCAGGGAAGTTCTCAGCTATTATTTCTTCAAGTACACCTTCAGCACCTTTCCCTCTCTCTTCCTCCTCTGGAATCCCAATTTTGCATAGATTATTTTTCTTTAGTGCATCACTTAGTTCTCTAATTTTCCCCTCATACTGCTGGATTTTTTTATCACTCTTTTTCTCAGCTTCTTCTTTTTCCATAAGTTTATCTTCTAGTTCACTTATTCTTTCCTCTGCCTCTTCAATCTGAACTGTGGTTGTCTCCATTTTATTTTGCAGATCATTAATAGCATTTTTTAGCTCCTCCTGGCTGTTCCTTAGTCCCTTGATCTCTGTAGCAAGAGATTCTCTGCTGTCGTTTATACTGTTTTCAAGCCCAGCGATTGATTTTATGACTATTATTCTAAATTCACTTTCTGTTATATTGTTTAAATCATTTTTGATCAGTTCATTAGCTGTCATTATTTCCGGGACGTTTTTTTGAGGGGAATTCTTCCATTTCGTCATTTTGGATAGTCCCTGTAGTGGTGCGGGAATGTGGGGCACTTCCCCTGTGCTGTCTTGAATAACTTGTGTTGGTGGGCGGGGGCGCAGTCAGACCTGATGTGTGCCCCCAGCCCACGGCTGGGGCCACAGTCAGACTGGTGTGTGCCTTTTCTTTCCCTCTTCTAGGGGCGGGATTCACTGTGGGGTGGCGTGGCCCCTCTGGGCTACTTGCACACTGCCAGGCTTGTGGTGCTGGGGATCTGGCGTATTATCTAGGGTGGATCGGCAAGGTGCACAGGGGTGGGAGGGGCATGCTCAGCTCGCTTTTCCTTCGGAGATCCGCTTCGGGAGGGAGTCAGACCTGCCGGAGGGATGGATCCGCAGAAGCACACCATTCAGTGTTTGGGTGGTGCAAGCAAGTTCCCAGGCAGGAACTGGTTCCCTTTGGGAGTTTGGCTGGGGGATGGGCGAGGGAGATGGCGCTGGCGAGTGCCTTTGTTCCCCGACAAGCTGTGCCCTGTCGTCCGGGGCTCAACAATTCTCCCTCCCATTGTCCTCCAGCCCTCCCGTTCTCCGAGCAGAGCTGTTAACTTATAACCTGCCAGATGTTAAGTCCCGCTCACTGTCTGAACACACTCTGTCCGGCCCCTCCGCTTTTGCCAGCCAGACTTGGGGGCTCTGCTTTTCTGGCGGCCTGCCCCTCTGCCCCGGCTCCCTCCCGCCAGTCCGTGTAGCGCGTACCACCTCTCCTCCCTTCCCACCCTCTTCCGTGGACCTCTGGTCTATGCTTGCCTCAGGAGAATCCATTCTGGTAGTCTTCTGGCGATTTTCTGGGTTATTTAGGCAGGTGTGGGTGGAATCTAAGGGATCCGCAGGATGCAGTGAGCTCAGCGTCCTCCTACACTGCCATCTTCCCAGAAGTCCTGGTATGTTGAATTTCTAATGGTTGGTACCTCAGAATGTGACCTTGTTTGAAAATAGAGTCTTTGCAGATGTAATTAGTTAAGATGAGGTCATAGTGAAGGATGATTGGTCCTTAATCCAGTATGACTGGTGTCTTTAGAAGAAGTGGAGAACAGACACAAAGACAGAAACACATGGGTGAGGGGCAGCGGGGGAGGTGAGGAGAATAATCCTATAGTGACAGAAGCAGAGATCCAAGTCAAGTTCACTTTCTTATACAGTAATTCAATTACAGTAATAACATCAAAGATTACTGATCATAGGGGTATCTAGATGGCTCAGTTGAGTGTCCAACTCTTGATTTTAGCTCAAGTCATAATTCCAGCGTTGTGGGATCCCGCCTTGCATCGGGCTCTGTGCTGAGCATGGAATCTGCTTAAGATTCTCTCTCTCCCTCCTCTTCCCCTCTCACTCCTCCTTCCTCCCCCTCCTCCTCTCCCTCCCATTCCTTCTCCCACTCCCCTCCCCCTCCTCCTCTCCCTGCCTTTCCCCCTCCCCCTCCCCATCTCCCTCTCCTCCCTCTGCCCTTCTCCCCGACTCGCATGCTTTCTAAAAAAAAGATCACTTTAAAAAATATAATAATGATGAAAAAGTTTGAAATATTGTGAGAATTGCCAAAATGTGACTTCATGAGACTTGAAGTGAGCAAATGCTGTTGGAAAAATAGCACCCATAAATTTGCTTTATGTAAGATTGCCACAAACTTTCAACTTGAAAAAATTTCACAGCGCCATAAAATGAGGTATCTCTAAATTTAGAGTGTATGTTATAAACTCTAAAGTGATCATTAAAATAATAATAATGTATAAGTTGTAGGGGATTTAAAAGGGAAATTGAAATGATGAAAAGTATTTGAGTAGTCAAAAAAAAAGTAAGAAAGGGGTGAGAGAAAACAGGCGGGACAAACAGAAAATAAACAGTAACATGGTCAGTTTCTACCTATATATATTATCACATGAAATGCAACTGGGTTAGGTACTTTATTTAACTGACAACAATTACTGCTCAGAGTATTAAAAAAAACCAATTGTGTCTTACAGTAGACATAACTTAAATAAAGGGATAGAGAAAGGTTGAAAGTAAAAGGATGGAAAAAGGTAGATCATGCTAACACACCAACTAAGAAAAGTTGTGTAGCTATATATAATATTAGATGAGGTAGGCTTAGGCAAGGAGCATTGCTAAAAGTAGAGACATTTCATAATGATAAAGTCAATTCCTAAGGAAGATAATTTATTATAAAAGCAGAATCTGTAACCATAAAGGGATAGTCCTTCAATTACCCCCGAGTGTACCCAAAGGTCTCAGGGACCATTTCAGTCAATGAAGAGTGAAGACTCCCAACATCAACTCTACACATCCCCAAGAGCAACTTGGATGGAAGATGCTTGCCTGCTTGGTTACTGAGATTTTTTTTTTTTTAAGAAGAAAGAGTGTTTCATGTTTGTCTGGATTCATTTTGGTGGATTTGCAAATATTTTTCACTAGGAGGCATCCCTCATTTAAAAAAAATTAACATTTGAAATTGGTCATTCTCCCATCTTTTTGTCAATTCATAGCAGTGAGGGGCCGGTTGAGTAATTTGTGGTACACCTGTGTATTTTCTGTGATGCCACTAGAAGACCTTACAATACTGTTGAATTGTAGTCATTGAACATGGGATCTGTTAAAGAAAGCAAGTTACAAAACAGTATGTACACTATGATTCTGGTTCACTTAAAAATGTGAATGTTTATATTCATACAGGAAAAATCTGAGAGAATACAACAAAATAGAAATAATATTTCTGTCAATAAAAGGATTATGGGTGATTTTATTTTGTCTGTTTATCTGTACTTTTGTATTTTCTCCAGTGAATACTTATTATTTATATGGTAAAAATAAAAGTTATTTGAAGAAAAAAATTCATCATATGACACCAGCTTACTTGGCCTTTTAAAGCTTGTCCATTAGTAAGTTGATTGTTCCTGTAATGTGTCAATGTTAGGAGTATTCACTGACATAGGAGTTGGACTTCTTAGAGGTGAGGCCATGCCTTACCATTAGTCCCCACTTTATAGCACCACATGATGCTTCCCCTTCTGATTGGCATGGAGCTTGCATTAATGGTGGATCTTTAGTGTGTCCTCAGAAATTACAATAAATGCCTAACAATAGTCTAACATTTCCTGTTTTTTTTCCCCCTTCATCTGAGTTTAAAATGACACTGGATGACAATGAGAACTTTAATGCTATAGCTGGTCTGTAGCTGTGGCAAAAACAGAAGAGGGCACTCAAGTGACTGAAGTTTTGGTAACTTTGAATGAAGTGACTTATAAATGTGTGCATTTTAGGATATTGATTGGCTTCTGGCTCTAAAACTTGTAAGTTTAATGCTCAAGTTAGGAGGCATTACTCAGGATCACTATGGTGAATTTTTATTATTTTTTTAAAATAATAATTTTATAATGAAAGAGTTCTTGACTTATATTCCCAAATGTAAGAAGGGGTGAAAAACAAAACCAAACCCAGTGGCTGATTCACATACCATAAAAACATTTTTGTATTGACTTAGGAACAATGTTGTCTACATTGCTGCAGAACCATACTTACTTCTTATGGTATCCTGAGACACCAACTTTCTGATGAGATAATGAACTTTATTGCATATTGCATTAGAAACTCTTCAGTAGCTTTCATTTTCAAGTCTCTTAGCTACATTTCTGAGTCTGCTCATTTTGC
Source organism: Panthera pardus (assembly GCF_024362965.1). Classification (NCBI taxonomy): domain Eukaryota; kingdom Metazoa; phylum Chordata; class Mammalia; order Carnivora; family Felidae; genus Panthera; species Panthera pardus. Next base: position 26,208,928 of record NW_026526710.1, on the reverse strand, counting down.
TTTCAAGATTGTGGTAATCTAATTAGGCAGAATATGCTATGACTTTTGTTTTTTAATTTTTAAAACTTTTTTATTTGAGAGAGAGAGAGAGAGAGAGAGAGAGAGCATGAGCAGAGGAGAGGGGCAGGGAGAGAGAGGGAAAGAGAGAATCCTAAGCAGGCTCCATGCCCAGTATGAAGCCCGACAAGGTTCAATCTCAGGCTTGATCTCATGGCTGTGAGATCATGACCTGAGCTGAAATCAAGAGTGAAATCAACTGACTCAGCCACCCAGGTACCCCATAGGAAGTCTTGTGTTGACATAATCCTGTTGCCTCTTCTTTATTTTATTTTGATATTTCATATTTTATTATAATTTATTGTCAAGTTAGCTATACAGTGTATATACAGTGTACTCTTGGTTTTTGGGGTAGATTCCCGTGATTCATCACTACATACAACACCCAGTCCTCATCCCAACGAGTGCCCTCCTCAGTGCCCATCACCCATTTCTCCCCCCCCTCCCCCCGCCACCTATCAACCCTCAGTTCTCTGTATTTAAGAGTCTCTTATGGTTAAGACTGTTCTGTCTCTCAAAAATAAACATTAAAAAAATAAAACAAATAGCCTCTTCTTTATTTTTACTTTTATGCTATATCTATCCTAGGAGGGAACCATTTATTTATTTATTTATTTATTTATTTATTTATTTATTTATTTATAGATTTTGTTTTTAGATTTTTTTAAATGTTTATTTAGTTATTTACTTATTTTTTTTTTTTTTGAGAGAAAGAGAGAGAGAGGGAGAGCAAGCAGGAGCAGAAGAGGGGCAGAGAGAGAGGGAGACACAAGATCCAAAGCAGGTTCCAGGCTCTGAGCTCGAACTCAGGAACAGAACTTGACATCTGAACCTTGACATCATGAGCTTAACTGACTGAGCCACCCAGGCACCCAGGAAGGAACCTTTTAAATTAAAATATTTAAAATGCATCCTCTAGTTTAGGGAAAAGATCTTTTGTTGTTGCTCTTGTTTTTTAAATACATCATGTGAATGTTTCTTTCCTCCTAGAATTGTAGCAGGAACTGTTCGCAGGAACAGTATTGAATCTCTTGGTATAGTTAGTTTTCTGCAGTTGAACTCTGACGAGTGGTTACCCTTGACTGTGCTTGAACTCTTTTAGTATCAGAGAATTCACCACCTAAGTAGGGAGCATAATCCTATTTCTGGACAGTTCTAATTTTGGAAACCTCTTCTTTTTATGGAGGTGAAAAATCTGTTTTTGTAATTCTCATCTGATGAACAGTCAAGGCTTGAGGAATACTGCTGCCAGGTGGTAACATGGCAGGAAGGGGTAAACTAGGGTGAGAAGTAGGGTAATTCTGAGTTTGAGATGTTTCTTGACTTCAGTGTTTCCTTTGACATAGTGTGAATGCCCACAGCATCAGGTGGACTGTATTCAAATGTAAAGCTCAGCATTATATAGCTCAGTAGGAATGGTTTTGGGTCCTGTCCTGTATTGAATCCTTTAGGACTTGACCCTTCTCTGTTACTGGACCTGTGAAGCCTTGCCTGTGTCTGTGGATAAAATGATTTCTGATAAATTAGTGGGAGCAGGGAAAAGTAAATTGGAGGCAGGAGTAAACACAGTATTTTAGTGAGCCAAAATGAGCTCTGTAAGGAGAGCATAATTTGAGATACTTGATTTCGCAGCTTCTTTTCGAAGCAATCTTTTGTCCCCCTTTCTCCCTGCATGTTTATAAAGTCAGCAAGCAGAAGGTAGTTAATTTTCATCCTGAGCTTCCTTTAGGGTTATGAGAGATTTAGCTCCCCATTTGTTACCTGGCCTAACAGGTAGTTCATTGAAGAGCAGGTTTATTTTCTACCCCTGAATCTCTGAGTCTGCGTGCTTAGGAACTGCTTTTCACCACAGAAATCTGTTTATTATTTGGTTCCCTCTTTAGCTTCCTTCTTTGAAAGTTACTACTTGGTGATCTCAGATGTAGTAGCAGACATTTTCAAAACCTGTTTCTATGACTGCATGATTCATAAAAGCCATAGTTTGTCTGGCTTTTAGTGGCTATTTAATTATTCTCTTTTGTACTCTATTAATTGCCCTCAAATTTTAAGTGGTTGTTTATAGCTCTGAATTAGTTTCTTTGTGTCTTCTCTTTTCTAGTCTTTTCCATACAATTTTACAGCTGTTGGCTTTGGATAATTATAACAGTGACTTTATTTCCAAAAATACTCTGCGAAAAATTGCATTTTTGTATTTGAATTCTTGTTTTTTAATAAAAGGAATTTATTTCAAACCTGCTTTTGAAAAATGGCTCTTGCTTTTTGTATTTAACATTATACCTTCCAGATTGTTTTTGGATAATGTAAATGTGTGTCATGTAAAAAACAGACATATAGACCAGTGGAATAGAGAACCCAGAATTAGATGGCCAACTAATCTTTGACAAAGCAGGAAAGAACATCCAATGGAAAAAAGACAGTCTCTTTAACAAATGGTGCTGGGAGAACTGGACAGCAGCATGCAGAAGAATGAAATTAGACCACTTTCTTACACCATTCCCAAAAATAAGCTCAAAATGGATAAAGGACCCGAATGTGAGACAGGAAACCATCAAAACCCTAGAGGAGAAAGCAGGAAAAAACCTCTCTGACCTCAGCCGTAGCAATTTCTTACTTGACACATCCCCAAAGGCAAGGGAATTAAAAGCAAAAATGAACTATTGGGACCTCATCAAGATAAAAAGTTTCTGCACTGCAAAGGAGACAATCAACAAAACTAAAAGGCAGCCGACGGAATGGGAAAAGATATTTGCAAATGACATATCAGACAAAGGGCTAGTATCCAAAATCTATAAAGAACTCACCAAACCCCACACCTGAAAAACAAATAATCCAGTGAAGAAATGGGCAGAAGACATGAATAGACACTTTTCTAAAGAAGATATCCACATGGCCAAGAAGTACATGAAAAGATGCTCAATGTCACTCCTCATCAGGGAAATACAAATCAAAACCACACTGAGATATCACCTCACGCCAGAGTGGCTAAAATGAACAAATCAGGACACTATAGATACTTGAGAGGATGTGGAGAAACAGGAACCCTCTTTCACTGTTGGTGGGACTGTAAATTGGTGCAGCCACTCTGGAAAACAGTGTGGAGGTTCCTCAAATAATTAAAAATAGATCTATCTTATGACCCAGCAATAGCACTGCTAGGAATTTACCCCAGGGATACAGGAGTGCTGATGCATGGGGGCTCTTGTACCCCAATGTTTATAGTAGCACTTTCAACAATAGCCAAATTATGGAAAGAGCATAAATGCCCATCAACTGATGAATGGATAAAGAAACTATGGTTTATATACACAATGGAATACTACGTGGTAATGAGAAAGAATGAAATCTGGCCTTTTGTAGCAATGTGGATGGAACTGGAGAGTGTTATGCTAAGTGAAATAAGTCATACTGAGAAAGATAGATACCATATATTTTCACTCTTATGTGGATCCTGAGAAACTTAACAGAAGACCAGGGGGGAGGGGAAGGAAAAAGAAGTTAGAGAGGGAGGGAGCCAAAGCATAAGAGACTCTTAAAAACTGAGAACAAACTGAATGTTGATGGGGGGTGGGAGGGAGGAGAAAGTGGATGATGGGCATTGAGGAGGGTACCTGTTGGGATGAGCACTGGGTATTGCATGGAAACCAATTTTACAATAAATTTCATATTAAAAAAAAGAGAGAATGTTTTTTTAAGACATATATCTCTGTGCATTTTTGTTTTTCTGACTACATGTTCTTTGTGTGTTTGCTTCTACTAGTGATGTTCCTTTTTTATTATAAGCTCCTAGAAGTGAGAACTTGTACTGTGTAAAATGGCAGGACCAGCAATTAGGAGAGGGATGGATGTCTTTAAATGGCAATTTAATGCAAAGGTACAAGGGCTATATAAGTAGATCATTTTTGTATCCTAAGCAGGAAATACAATATGTTAGTGCTCTTTGCTCTTTTTTTTCACCCCCTTAAATCATGTATCAACAGCCAGGACTAGAGTCAGGTACCAACTTTAAGAAGGTACCAAAAGTTTATTATTAGTGGTCAAGATAAAGAATATTTTAAAAAATCAAAATTATGACCAAAGCCCATGATGAACAAAATATTAAAATTTTAAATAGACACAAGGTTAGTATTGCTGTTATCCTTTTGCTTCAGGCTCCAATATGGCTTAATACTGAAACAACTTGGGGCCCCTGGGTGGCTCAGTTGGTTAAGCTTCTGACTCTGGATTTCAGTTTAGGTCATGATCTCATGGTTCATGAGATCAAGCCCTGTGTCAGGCTCTGTGCTGACAGCAGGGAACCTGCTTGGGATTCTTTCTCTCCCTCTCTTTCTGCCCCTTCCCTGTTCATGTTCTCGCCCTGTTTCTCAAAATAAGTAAACTTAAAAAACTGCTGAAACACCTTGTTTGTTGTACCAGTTTTGTTAAGCTACCTTAATCTCAATTTTTTTTGTTATTATTTTTTGGTGGATGATTTGTATGTGGATTTTAAAGGATCTGAATTGTATGCCTTTCTTTATATTTAGTTAGGAGAAATAAAAAATTGTGAGGTGCTTTTACCATGTAAGCTTTCTTGGGGTGTTTAAATACATTTCATGAAAATATCTTAATATATCACCATAAACAGAAACTTCTGGTAATGTATTATATTGTTATAAATTGTAGCATTTATACTTTCATGGATATACTGAGATGAATATTTGATTCTACTTTAGTTGTATGATTGGAATTGTTTCTTAATTGTGTATCAGCAAAAAAGAGGATTCCATTTCTGATAAGATGTAAAATATTTAGCATATGGGGTCAGATTTCTTGGGAATGATGTTAAATGTATATGGGACATAGGGTTTCCAGTGACTACTTTTGAATATTTTATTAACCTCTTTGTATTGATATTGTTCCTTAGTGTCCATTTATAATAAAGAAGGAAAGACTTAGGTTCAGGTAATGATGTAATCTTTTAAAAGTTGTCAGAGCTCACATGCCATATCTTGAAAAAGAATTGTATACCTTTAGCTCCACTAACCACATTGGGCGCAGTGTATTTTTGAGGGAACAAGGTTTAGAAATGATTTACTTAGTATTTGTTGAGCACCTACAATATATAAAGAACAGTGACAGAAATTGGGGAAGATGGAAAAGGAACAGACTCGTGGGTTTCAGTGCTGGCTTCAGGTTTGAGCATTTTGATTTTGAGGTGAAGGTGGGACAACCAGGCGCATGTTACTAGGCCACTTGGAAGGGCTAGCCTGGAACCCAGCCAATGGTCTCAAACCTTGAGTCCCTATCATGCAAAGTGAGACTTGAAATAACAGGTATGGATATCTGTGGGAGGTTGATGTTAGGTCTTTGAACCAGCAAAGAGGACTGAGAGAAGACCGAGATGGAAGATCTGGAGAGTGCAGTAAGCCTACAGAATACTCTAATCAAAACACCACCCTGAGGCCCCTGGTGGTTCATTAGGTTAAGTGGGTTAAGTTTATGATTATTGATCTCTTCTCAGGTGTTGATCTCAGGGTCATTAGTTCAGGCTCTGCATTGGCCTTTGCACTGGGCATAAAGCCTACTTAAAAACAAACAAACAAGCAAACACCCCTCCCCCCAAAAAAACCCCAACTCCACCAAACCCAGCTCAACCCAGTGGCACCCCAGATCCCAAACCAATAACTGACACAACCCCTAGCCCCCCACCCTGTAGGCCAATTTGTCCTTCTGTTTGTAGTTCACCTCCTTAAAGGATGGTTAGGGCTGTCTTTATTTCCCGCATCTTGTTCACTTTTTAGTGGCTTGCAATTTAGCATCTTCCTGTGCACTTCACTGAAATCGCTTTCATGGTGACCTTCATGTTGGCAGATCATGTTGTATACTTTTTAGGCCTGTTCAGCTGGACTTACTTGTTGCATTCAACTCTGCTGAGTACTCAGTCATCTTGAAATTTCCATGTGCTTTGGAGTAAATCTCAATATCCTCATCTGTATAATGGGGATAGCAATACATACCTCAGGGGGTTATATGTGGTTAAATGAGACAATATATTAAAAAAAGCTTATCATACCTAGCAAGTGCTTCAATAATAATAGTACAGTAGACACTGTATTATCATCATCATTGTCATCATCATTATTACTGTCATTAGTGAACTACTTCTTTGATATGTGATTCTCCCTTTTACCTTAAAAGTTAGCATTTTATTATGGGCCCATTGCTTTTCTGTTTGACTCTCATCTGTGGGCTGAGGACTTAGGTGTAGATCTTCATATCCCTGAGTCTGATTGGTTATCCTCTTGTCTTCTAAATAAATGATGCTATAAGTATGCTGATAGTAACAATGATGATGGTGATTGAACCACTTTTCTAAACATTTGTGAGTATCAACCCATGAATTGTCACCCTGCTGTATGAGGTTATTGGAACACAGTGTCTAACCCTTAATTGATAACAAGTACTTGTATCAGTGAAGAATATGGTATTGCTGAAATTAAGGAAGGAACTTTTAAGAAGTGGACTGGCAACAGCATCACCATGTAGAAAGATTAAAATTGGATAAGGACTGGCTGAGAACAGGTTGTCCTCATGGCAAGAGGGGAATCATGAAGAGCAAGTTTAGTCAAGTCTTCAAAATGAAAGCCAAATTTTAAGGAAGTTGGAAGAGGAAGATGGAGAAAAAGGAGGTTTCCTGTCCTGTGGTGCTTGCATTTGTTTTTGTTTTGTTTTGTTTTGTTTTGTTTTGTTTTTTGAGAGAGAGAGAAAGAGCATGAGCAAGAGTGGAGGGAGGGGCAGAGAGAGAGAGAGTGAGGGAGAGAGAGAGAGAGAGAGAGAGAGAGAGAGAGAGAGAACCCCAAGCAGGTTCCACGTTCAGTGTGGAGCCTGATGCGGGTTTGATGTCACGACCAAGAGTCAGATGCTTAACTGATTGAGCCACCCAGGCATCCTGCATTTCTTTTTTCAATTAAAGATTTTGGTGTCAAATGGAAATAGTACTAGATGGCCTAGTAGGATGAAGGAAAGTTTTTTTTTTTTTTTTAATAACAGTGACTAACATTGACTGCATGCTTCTTTTTTATTTAAAAAAAATTTTTTTTTTTTTTTTTGAGAGAGAGTGAGCAAGCGTGAGTGGGGGAGAGGCAGAGAGAGATGCAAGAGTTACAGAATCTGAAGCGTGCTCTAGCTCCAACCCGGGACTCGAACTCATGAGCTGTGAGATCGTGACCTGAGCCAAAGTTGGATGCTTAACTGACTGAGTCACCCAGGCACCCCCAGGAAAGTTTGTTTCTAAATATAGGGGGACATGAGCTCATTTTATTTATTTACTTTTTATTAAAAAGATCTTTTTTAATGTTTACTTTTGAGGAAGAAAGAGAGAGAGACACAGAGTGTGAGTGGGGGTAGGGCAGA